>NW_028227259.1:142767939-143367939 GCF_978045245.1 Mus caroli | reverse complement strand
ATAAGTTTCCTTCTTCCATGGCGGTTTTGTCACAGCAATAGAAACTAATAATAAATAATAATAAACATAGTAACTAGAACAGCTTTGTTCACTTATTTATTCAGCCTCGGCCCCCAGACCATAGACAGTGCTGCCCACATTTAGGGTGGGGCTTCCCTCCTCAGATAATCCAGTCTACAAATTCCCTCAGGCATGCACAGAGTTTATCTCCTAGGTAATCCTAGATCTTTTCAAGGTAAACAGAAGGTCACATGTCTAGGAAAGTAGAAACTTGGAAGATTCTAGAAGGCCCTTCTCCAGCTTTATAAACAACTGCTGACAGTGGGGACTGTGTTCTGCAGAGCTGTCAGACCTGTGTGACCCTGTCGAGCTGCCCTCAAGCTATGACTACCAGGGTTGCAGCTTTTATGAATGTTTTCACCCACTTTGGAGTGTGCTTTTGGTAATGATGACCCTTTTAGGTTGTTCCTGCTTTTATAAGTAACATCTCCCCCAACCCCCAACACATTCCTGTTGGCAACACCACTGTCCACTGAGTTGATTTTGGTGCAACCAATAGTTTGCTCTACTGATGCTCTCTCTTTTGCGGTGACTAGTTGCTGGTCTGTGTACCAGAGGCTATCCGTGGATATCTCTGGGTGCCACTGCCCCAGCAGCTGCTGCTGCTCCAAGATACTGCACTGGCTGTGCTGAGCCAAGCTGGGCCGGGCCAACAGGGGGGCTGGCTAGCCAGTGACGGGAGTCCATGGGAGCTTCTGGTGGCAAAAGTTTTGGGAGAGCAGTTCTCTTCCCAGGCAGTGTTCCAGCTCTTATGACAGATGCTCTTAGATGACAGAGTAGTTCTCACACACCTTTATTGATTCCAGATAGGGTCTTCTATACAGTTTTGGGGTGGGTTGGGGTCTGACAGTAGATGCTTCCTATTGGCTTGGTCTGAGATGTTAGGGATGTCTCATCTACATGTGGCAGGGCTCGAGGGCACTTCTCCTATGAGACTGATGGACACAATTCTCTCGGGGTGGGGGTGGGGCTATGGCTACATGACAGGGGCCTGGTGACAGGAGTAGGTGAAGCTCCTACAGTGCAACCCCCAGGGTCCCCAGGGCTTCCAGTCTTATTTCAACCTTACCAGGCTTCCTCTCATGGTCCACCACCCCACACACCATATGTGTGCCTCCCCAGAGGAAAAAAGTCTCACACAACAGGTGGGTATATTGGTACCTTGGGAGAAAATGTGGGTGGTCTCTCACAGCCAGTGTTTACCATCCTATGCCCATACCAAACACCTGCCTAGATACTACCATGAACCAATTAGGACCACTTCAGGCCCCATGTTTCCAGAATCATTTTGATAGCAATACTCTTAAGTTCTACAGCACAGCATCTTACTGTCTTACCCCTAAAGATCTCCTTGTTACTTCTGAAGATAGATTCCTCTGCTCCCATCTATGGACTCATTTGAATCCCTTACAAATCCAGTGGTAGAGTGAACTCACCAGCCCTGGCCAAGCCCAGGTTCCATGCCCACACCCAACGGAAATCATACTGTGGGGGCTGTGCCAGCATGGGGTGGTGCTTCCTATATATGGTACCTATGCATGCATTAGTTAGCTTTCTGTCTCTGGTAAAAAAATTCCTGTGGAAACTGATCTAAAGGCTGGAAGGGTTATCTTGGCTCATGGTTTCGGAGTTTTCAGTTTGTGGTCACCTGGCTTTGCTGCTTTGGGACGATCTGTGGGGAGAAGAAAGCTGCTCATCTTTCTGTAGACAGAGTCCTGGGGGATGATAAGATGGAACCCGCCAAGGTCCACTCCTCAGTGAGCTCCAAGCATCTTTCCCTTTTCTTTCTTCAGTGTGTTTGTGTGTGAATGTGCATAGGTAGGTGTGTGTGTGTGCATGTGTGGACGTCAGAGGTTAACACTGGCTGTCTCTCTCAACCTCGCCAGCTGGAGAGATGGCTGGATGGGAAAATGCTTGTATAAACATGAAGATATCACATGATTCTCAGAAGCCATGTAGATGCTGGGCAGAAGGCCTGTCTGGAATCTCAGGATGTGGCAGGCAGGCAGAGGGGATCCTTGGAGCAATCTGGCTAGCTCGACTGGCTGCATAGAGAGCACATGGTTCAATTCCCATATGTCTATGCAGGTGCATGTGTGTGTGTGTGCATGCACATGGAGCCCAGGGGTTGAATCAGGAGTCTTCCTCGATAGCTTTATACTTGCTCCCCATGGCTTGTTCTGTCTATCTCTCTGTCTGTCTATCTATCTATCTATCTATCTATCTATCTATCTATCTATCTATCATCTACTATTGGTTTTTAAAGACAGTTTCTCTGTGTAGTGCTGGCTATCCTAGAACTCACTCTGTAGACCAGGATGGCCTGGAACTCAGAGATCTGCCTGCTTCTGCCTCCCCAGTGCTGGAATTAAAGGTCCATGCCCCACTACCTGGCTCAGCCTGCTTTCTTATACATCTCAAGACCTTCTGCTCAGAGGTGACCCATGATGGGTTGGGCCCTTCCACATCAAATATTAATCAAAAAATGCCCCCTCAGGCCTGAATACTGGCAATCTGATAGAACCAAGTCCTCATTTAAAATCCTCTCGTCCCAGATGACTTTGGCTATGTCAAGTTGACAAAAAACCATTACAGTCTGTATAGACAATGCTCTGGTCACCTGTCTGCCTGCAGTTTCTTTCATGGTATATGTTTTTCTGTTTTTTTTTTATTTTAATATTTTGTGTTCTTAGAGTTAAAACTCATTTCACATATGCAACATTCTCTCTCTCTCTCTTTCTCTCTCTCTCTCTCTCTCTCTCTCTCTCTGTATGTGTGTGTGTGTGTGTATGTGTGTGTGTGTGTGTGTGTATGTGTGTGTGTGTTAGAGACAAGATCCCTTGTAACGGAAGCTGGCCTTGAACTCTGCAGCCAAGGTTGACCTTGAACTTGGGACCCTTCAGCCTCCACATCCTGCATGTTAGGATTGCAGGTATGCTTCACTACATTTGTTCATGTGATGCTGGGATGAAACCCTAGGTTTTTTGAATGTCAGGCAAACACTTTACCAACTTAGCCACAACAGAAATCCTAATTGCATTGGACATCCAGGCAGATAGCCATTGGAGTTTCTCTGATTAAAAGTTAAGGTGACAAATAGTTCTCTTATTTAATGGAGCCCAGTTGGCTCCAGGGAGAGAAGGGATTGCTAGACTCTCCCTTCATCTTGAGTGTCAGAAAACTGCTGTAGTCACGATGGGAGGAACTGAGACTCAGAACTCAAAGGTCTTGAAAGAAGAGCTCAGGCTGGGTGGGGTTTCAGCTTGGGTGACTTCCTAGAGGAGGCAGACTTTGAGCTGAATCTTAGAGGGGGGCTGGAGAGGGGAGGTGCCTTGCCCAGCAGCACTGGAGGTGACAGAGAACCCAGAGGGAAGACAGAGCTTGGGAAGCTGAGGATAAGCAAGGTGTGGTCAGGAGAGAGGATGCTGCCACTTCTATCTGCTAACTGCTGAACAATGAAGAAATATTTTAAACAATTTAAGCATGATGACAATTCTTCAAACCTTAATTTACACACTCGGCAGTCAAGTAAGTTGGATGTCTTAGTGGTTGATGTCATGATTGGATATGTGCACTCTGTTGGATTACTGCAGTCTTGTGTGCACACACACACACGCATGCACATGTGAGTGGTGGCTATTGGTCAATGACAGTTGTCTTCTACAGTCACTTTCCGCCTTATTTTATTTTACTTTTTAAAAATTTGAAATGTTATTTTATGTATATGGGTGTTTTCTCTGCATGTTTACATGTGTATCACCTGTGCAGAGCCAGAGGAAGCCAGAAGATGGCATCAGATCCCCTGGAATTTGAGTTACAGACTTCTGTGAGCCCCCATGTGGGTGCTGGGAATAGAACCCAGGTCCTCTGGAAGAGCATCCAGTGCTCTTAACCACTGAGCCATCTCTCCAGTCCCTCCACCTTCCTTTCTGAGTTTCTCACGGAACCTGGAGCTCAACTGTTGGTCTCAGCTGACTGGCCAGTGAGCCCAGGGATCCGCTTACCCCTTCTTCCCCAGTGCAGGGTTACAGATGTGAACTGTCATACCTGGAGTTTTGTATGGGGTTCTGGGCATTTACTCAGGTCCTTGTGCTTGTGTGGCAAATGCTTTACCCAATGAACCATCCTGCCAGCTCCCATATTAGTATGTGTACATTCAGGATATCAACACATTGAGCACATATGTATGGAGCTGCGTGCACAGTCTCATGAGAGTTTGTGCAAAAAAATTTTTCTATACTCTTCACAAGGAGAGGCCTGGGGCCTCCTAAATCCTAGTGTTGGGGAGCCACACTCTCAGATGGCAGCAGCATTGACTGTCTATGTGGAGAGAGGTTCTGGGCTGATGTGAAGCCTCTGATGTGACCCAGGAAGGGGGCTGTGTCTGAGGTCTTGTCCTGGCAAGGCCAAGTGTGGCCTGGGGCTGCCTTGTCATGTGAGCTGAGCCCAACCTCAAGGATGCCTGTGGACAAGCTGTTCTCCCTGGGGCACTTGGAAAGTTCTCTGAGGTCCAGATGCTGTGCCTGTCAGCACCAACTGACTCCAGACACAGCATCCCCCTATATATCCATCCCTGGCATGCTCGCTGGAGCAGCTCTGTCCAGAGAGGAGGACCATCAATTCTGATGTGATTATGAACCATAAATGAACAAACGATAATTTCTTTTGTAGCCTGCTGTGGATCCATGTGGGTGAGCCCCTCGGACAGCCCCCGCCCCAAATTACATCTCAATCAGTGTTAAAAGCTGCCTGACATTTCCCTGTGATTTATGTATTAACCTTTACAGCGAGCGCTAAGCGCTGATGGCTGTCAGCCAAGCGGGGTAGCAGCTTCAGGCCCTCCCTTGCTCTCCTACAACACCCCTGCTGAGAGGAGCCTCAAGGACAGGAACTCACAGGGTGACTCAGGCCAGCCAGGGGAAGCTTGAAGCCAAGTATTGTGGGCAGTGCCTCCTTGGGAGGTTCTGGGGGTGGGGATGGGGGCTACAGAGGTTGTATTGTTGCTCCATACAACGTGGGCAAGAGCTATCAGACACTCTGAGGCCCCCAAAGTGTTTGATTTTGAGTTAACTGTGGGTCACTATACAGTGATTAGTCCAAAACCTTCCTTGTTATCAAAGTTTGTGGGAACCTCCCCGTATCACTGACGCAACCTTACATGGTGTCACAACTTAGAGTTTTATAATCAGGAATGTTTATTTTAAAGTTTCAGTATTTGCCTAGTGATAGTGCTGTGGCCAGAGAAACACACCAGCGGTTCTCAGCCTTCCTGATTCTGCGACCCTTTAATACAGTTCCTCATGTTGTGGTGCCCCGAACCATAGAATTATTCGCATTGATGCTTCATAACTGTAATTTTGCTACTGTTATGAATCATAATGTACATACCTGATATATAGGATATGATCCTTGTGAAAAGGTTGTTTGACCACCCCAGGGAACTGCTGGATTTAGCTTATGTATTAAAAATGTCTTGAAGAAATTGCTTCTATTTGGGGGTATATCAGCAGCTGGAAAGCCGATGGACAGAGGATCACAACTGTGCACACCAGAGCCATAGTTGGGGTTCCCAAGACCCCACCCAGCATTCCCGACATCTCCAAAGGAACGTGCATCTCAGATCCCACCTCTATCACCATTCACCTGTGCACGCCACACCTACACTCACCGTGTGCACCCTCAGCCCTGCCTGGGTGGGCATGGATACCCACATGTACCCAAGTTCCTGGTATGTGGTAGGTGCTGGCATCCAGGGCTCTACTCAGGTCACACTCTGTCACAACTATTCCTAGTAGCAGAGAGGCCAGGGACCTGGTGCCCAAACTGAATTGTGTATGAGAAGCCTTGGAGGGACATCTCAGCACCCAAGGGTGGGTGTTGTGCCATTCCAGGGAATTCTGATTCCATGGCCCATAGACCTCATTTCCAACACCCCCTTGACCTGGACCTCTGGTGTTTGTATGACTGTGTGGGCCACAAATCCTTCACTGAAGACATATTTTTCTGGCCAAAGCACTCACCATCATCAGGCAAATAGTGAAACTTTTGCAAAACACCCCTGGTTATAAAGCTATAGGTTGTGCAGTAATAGGGGTGGTGGTGAGAATTTTGGAGTTTTGGTTTCTTTAAAAAAACACAGAGATATTATAAGAATATGTTTTTGTTTTAATCACAGCTGTGGGATATGGGGCTGCTTGAGATTGTCCACGGCAGCTGACTGTGATTTGCCACTTGCTCGAGCAGGGGCGAGGCTTTGCCAGCTGCAGATAGTTTTGCAATTGTGTGACATTGGGAATTCTGGGGACTTTTCACAGGATCTATAAATGCTAAGGCCTCAAGAGGGGGGATTGGGATGGGGGTGGGGGTGGGTGTCGTTGGCTGTTGTTGGCCATGGTTTGTTAAATAGTCAGGCATAAAGAGGAAACAATAACAAGAAGAAAATAGATACTGTGACAGCCAAGATCAAACTTGCCCCAAGGAACTTGATGACCCTAACAAAAAGGAAGTAGTCTGATGAGCATGTTGCCCCTTTCCAACCTTTGACTTTGTTCAGGGATCCCTTCCCTTCCCTTCCCTTCCCTTCCCTTCCCTTCCCTTCCCTTCCCTTCCCTTCCCTTCCCTTCCCTTCCCTTCCCTTCCCTTCCCTTCCCTTCCCTTCCCTTCCCTTCCCTTCCCTTCCCTTCCCTTCCCTTCCCTTCCCTTCCCTTCCCTTCCCTTCCCTTCCCTTCCCTTCCCTTCCCTTCCCTTCCCTTCCCTTCCCTTCCCTTCCCTTCCCTTCCCTTCCCTTCCCTTCCCTTCCCTTCCCTTCCCTTCCCTTCCCTTCCCTTCCCTTCCCTTCCCTTCTCTTCCCTTCTCTTCCCTTCCCTTTTTATCTTTTATCTTTCTTCTCTAGTGTTAGGGGATTGAAAGGGTAGAAAAAGGAAGAACCCACAAAGTAGCAAAAGACAGGGGAGAGCCCCCACAAACTTTGGTAAGAAGAAAGATTTTGGAATAGGCACTGTACACTCAGCCACCCACCGTTAATTCAAAACCAACCCCATTGGGAACCTCAGCGTGTCTGAAGGCTCTTGTCCCAGTTGAACGGAACAATTCCCCTGCAGCCTTTTGACTCCACACAGCCTGTTCTCTGTACCACACAAGCCATCCACCACACAATGAGGCGGACGCTAGACTCCTTGCCTTTGAATTTTTAGGTGTCTTTGTTTTGTTGTAGGTGTATGGATGTTTTGTGTTGTGCGTATGTGCATCCTGTATGAGCTGGTTGGATCCCCTGGAACTGGGTTAAGGAGAACTGCCAGTCACCATGTGGGTTCTGGAAATTGATCGGAGTCCTCTGCAGGAACAATCACTCTTGACCGCTGAGCCATCTCTCTAGCCCAGGCTGTGGACTCTTAAGTGCAGAGTGTTTGGGACTTGAACAGTCTTCTGCAGCGTTTTAATAGTTTAATTACAGAAGAGACGTTTAATGTTTTCCTCCCATCATCCCTTGGGTGCAAGTATCAAATTAGCATATCTTTGGGTTAGTTTGTATTAGCATTTTTGATTTTTAAAACTCCCATTTGAGTTGTTGACCTGAGTCCCATGTAAAAACATTCAGTGGATTTTGGCTTGGGATTAAGATTGACCATGTAACAGTTTCTGAAATGGCCCTCAAAACACTTCTGCTATGTCTCCTTCACATGTATGTGATTCACTGACCTCAGCAAGGACGATCATAAAATCAAAATATTGACCAACTCTGAAAAATGTTGAAGTCATTTCTGTATCCTGAAGTATCAAGTATTCCATTAAGATTTTACGTAAAAACAAACAAACGTAGCTGTGCTAGGTGGTGCACTACTTTAAATTAATCCCAGCACTCGGGAGGCAGAGACTGACAGGCCTCTGAGCTGGAGGACAACCTAGTCTATAGAATGAGTTCAAGGATAGCCAGGGATGTACAGAGAGACTTGGTCTCAAACAAACAAACAAACAAACAAACAAACAAACAAAAAAACAAAAAAAAAAACCCAAACCAAAATCAACAATATCATTTGTATAGTAATACCATTTCACTAGTATGCAAATTTGCTTTCATCTTCAGCAAAAGGTAAATTATTATTATATATGCCAATATAGTATTGCTATATGTGATATATATGTATAAATATTATATGTATACCAAAGACTTGTTTGAGAATAAGCTTACCTATGATTTATTATCAATAAATTTTTAATTTTGTGTCTATTTTATATACCAGTGTAGCTAGAATTGTATAGACATTTCCCAGGTGAATGGAGACCCAAGGGCTGATGGGTATCAGCTGGAGGTATCTGACTGTAGCCACTTGCCATAAACCCAATAGAGAATGACTATAGCAGATAGCTGGAGAAGAATTCTACCTTCAGACATGGCTGGATCAAGGTGTCTCCATCGCTCCATCTAGTATCTAGTTCCATGCAGGCCATTTTCTGATAGGCTTTCCTTGTGTAGTTCCAGACCCTAATCTACCCAGCAGAAAATCCCTCTTCCCTACTCTCACAGTAGAAGTCACAGGGCTGGGGTCTAGTTTGCTGCTTTGGGGGTCATATGACTATCAGGCCATATGATCTTAAACCATTCTGTGAGGGTGGAAGTGTGGACTGACAGATCAATCAGTGTGGGTGGTCATGTACCAGCGAAGAATGAAGATGGGTGGAGCTGGCCTGGGAAGGTTGTCACAGGGGCTGGACAGACAGACTCCTCACTCGTAGCATGGGGACAGATCTGCCTCCCTATTGGTTCAGACTCAGAGTCAGGGCTGAAAATCCCACAAGCTTCAAGGGCTGAGGGTATATGTAGGTGATCTGAGGTTTGTGGGAGCAGATGGGGCTGGGAGTGGAAAGCAGGCCATCTTAGGAAGCTAAGGGGCCGCTCATAGGGAGAGCATGGCTCCTGTCTAGCCTGTGGACAGGACTGGACCTTGCCACAGCCCTGCCACTAACTCTCCTGACCTAGTCTTAGATCAATCCCTACCTCAAGTGGCCTTCAGCCTCAGTGGACCGGGGTCCATGAGCTGACAGAGGACAGTTGGAGGCTAGAGATTCTAGGCCAACATCTGTCCCAGTCAGTTTATCTAAACAGAAAACCGAGAAATCATTCCAGACGTCTCAGAAGCTCTGAACACATGTGGCTCGTTCTGCCTTCGTGTCTGGAAACACTGACCCACATCTGTGCGCCCAGGGCTTTTGAGGGAAAGCACGTTCCAGCACCTACCCTGTGTTGGGACAGACCTAGGTCCAGGAAGTGTGGATGGCAAGGATGTGGAAGCTGGGGACGTTTGTTTCTGGTGTGCTTCTGTTCCTTCTCTTAGCCTATGTCCCGTGTGACCCAGACCCTAGAGCCAATCACTCACCTGGATCCACAAGACTCTGGGGCAGGTCTCCATACCAATGGAGGGAGGCAATGAAGCGTCTCACTGCTCACTGCTGTTGCTGTTCACTGTCCTGCCTGGGCTGGAAGCTCTGTCCTGCCCTAGGCCACAGAGGCCTGGGCTGAGAAGGATGTGTTCCCACACTTAAAAGCCACAGGGGTGTTTATGAGGCTGAGCAGAGGAGAAAGGCATTACAACAAGGGGTTGCATGTGTGAGGCAGGAGGTGTGACGTGACAGCAGCAGGTCAGAGAGAGCCAGCAGCCTACCCTGGACCAGACACCATTCCCTCCTGATGGCCTAGCTGCCATCCTTGCTCTGCCATATGTATTTCAAACATGCTGGGCCTCTGGTCTGTGACCATATGTGTTGCGTGTGTGTGTGTGTGTGTGTACGTACACGTGACTGCAGGTGTGTGATGTGCATGTCTGCGCTGTGCATGTATAGGCATATGCTGTTACACTTCCTGCCTCACAGATGCAATCCCTTGTTGTAATGCCTTCCTCCTCTGCTGGCTTCATAAACACCCCTGTGGCTTTTAAGTGCAGGGACACAGCCTTCTGAGGCCAGGTCTCTGTGGCCTAGGGCAGGACAGAGCATCGCTGTGTGTTTTTGTGTGCACATGTATACACTTCCACTTGTGTGTGTGTGTGTCCAAGCATGCGAATCTGTATGCTTGTATCAGTGAATGGGTTGGTATCAGTGCCTGGATCTGCACCCTGTGTGCTGGTGTTGAGGACGCATACCCACTCGGCCTGCCCTTGCACTTCTGCTGGACATGCAGGTCCCCTGGCCAGCTGAGTCTACCTGCACTCAGGCATTACAGGGGCATGGTGAGAGCTTCCGTACCTAGGAAATGCTGGCTGGGGACAAGTGGAATTGGTGGCCTGGGTGGGAGAAAGCATTAATCTTTCCTACTTGGATGCAGCTAGACTGGGAACGTGGAGGCCTGGCTGATCTCTATACGCCTCAGCTTCACCTGTCTGAGGAGAACATTCACTCAGGTTGCTGGGTAAGGCCACTCTCCTGGTAAGTCCCACATGAGGGGTCCAATCTTCCCCTGGCTGATGCTGCCTGCAGACTGGCTTTTGTTGTTTCAGGGACCTTCCAGAGAGGCAAAGGCTAGCAAGGCCTTCTGGGCCCCTTGCTGGACTCTTAGGTTCCTGCAGTGATCCCAGTGCCCCGTGCCCAGCCTTTTTTCCAGTGGCTCAGCCATCCCTTGGTTTGTACAGAGTCCCAGCTGCTGCCCCTGCCTCCCAAGTTCAGAGGTCACCCTGGTCAGGAAAGAGCTGTCTTGCCCATCCAACTTCCTGTCTGGCGAGCGTTGCTCCCCAGTTCCTTCCAGCCACGACCAACCACATCTACATTCGAGGTTAATAAGAGATGGAGGCCTTGGGGGCACTGCAGCAGATTGCTCTGGAGGGTAGAATAGTCCTCAGTGGGGGTCCTCTCACCAGTTCAGGGATTGCAAGAGGTCCAGGAGGATGGAATATGTGGCCTCCAAAACACTGTCACACATCCCTTGCTCCTTGGATTCCACTGACACTTACAAAGAAAGCCTGGGAGTTGGGGACTCAGATCAATGTCACAATACTTGCCTAGCAGGTGCAAGGCTCTGGATTCCATTCTGAGTGCAGATTGGGGTAGGAGGACACAGAAAGAGTCTGAAGTTGGGCGTGGTGGTGCACACCTGTACAGTGAGCATCTGGGAGGCAGAGGCAGGATGTTCTCCGGTTCAAGACTACCTCTGTCTCAAAAGAAAATGTAAACCCAACTGTGATATCAACGCCCTGGAGGCAGAGACAGCATTATTTCAAGTGAGAGGCCAGCCTGGACTACATCGAGAGGTCCAGTGACAGAGCCCGGGACGTGGCAGGTCCCCAAGCTGGGTGAAGACAGGGCTGGCTGCATCACCCTTAGCTGAGGGCTCTTCTTTGTCACCTGGATTCTACACAGAGCACAGGGCCAAGCTGAATAAAGTCCTGACATTCTCATTTAATTTCCTCTTGAGAAATGGCAGCACCATGTGACCTCTCTCTGTGTTTATTATAAATCTAATACCCCGTGTTTCAGTTCAGTGAACGCACATCTTATTTGGAACCTAGGTTTGAAGTCGCCTAAAGCTGGCCAGAATGTAATTGTACTGGTGCATACAAGATCCTGTTAATTTCTGTTGGGCCTCACAAGCTCTGCACTGGTTTGGGGACTGTCCCTCCTGCACAGTGGAGCATGAGGACCAGGCACTTTTTGCCCAGGATGTGACTGGCATTTTGTGCAGTATGAAAATGAAAATGTAATTTTGAAACTGTTCACAGATTGTTAGTTTGTTTGGACAACAACAAAAAGTCATATCACAAGCCATTAGGTCAAGCCCTCTCCTCCCCTCCCCTCCCCTCCCCTCCCCTCCCCTCCCCTCCCCTCTCCTCCCCTCCCCTCCCCTCCCCTCCCCTCCCCTCCCCTCCCCTGTCCTCCCCTCCCCTCCCCTCTCCTGTCCTCCCCTCCCCTGTCCTCCCCTCCCCTCCCTTCCCCTCCCCTGTCCTCCCCTCTCCTGTCCTCCCCTCTCCTGTCCTCCCCTCTCTTGTCCTCCCCTCTCCTGTCCTCCCCTCCCCTCCCTTCCCCTCCCCTGTCCTCCCCTGTCCTCCCCTCTCCTATCCTCCCCTCTCCTGTCCTCCCCTCCCCTGTCCTCCCCTCCCCTCCCTTCCCCTCCCCTGTCCTCCCCTGTCCTCCCCTGTCCTCCCCTCTCCTGTCCTCCCCTGTCCTCCCCTGTCCTCCCCTCTCCTGTCCTCCCCTCTCCTGTCCTCCCCTCTCCTGTCCTCCCCTCTCCTGTCCTCCCCTCTCCTCTCCTTCCCTCCATTTTCTCCCCTTCCCTCCTGTTCTTCTCTTCCTTCCTTCCTTCCTTCCTTCCTTCCTTCCTTCCTTCCTTCCTTCCTTCCTTCCTTCCTTCCTTCCTTCCCGTCTTCTTCCCCTTTTTGGTGTAACTCCTCCTGAGGAAGTGGTTGATCATAGTGCAGCAGCAGATCAGCAGCTGAGCCACAGTGGGGGTTCTGGACTGTTCCAGGTCACCTTATCTTCTGAACAGTGATTCAGCTAGTAGATAGCATGTCCTGTTTTTCAATATTGCATCTAATTATGTTGTGTGATTGTGCATATTTGGGTAGGTTGTCACAGAGTACATGGATGTCAAGGGACAGCACTCAAGCGTTGGTATTTTCCTTCTACTGTGTGAATGTGCAATGTAGGAAACCAGGCTTGGTGGCAGGCACCTTACCCACCGAGTCATCAAAACAGGTTTTTGTTTTGTTATGTTTTTGAGATAAGATGTTACTATGCAGCTCTGGTTAGCCTGGAACTCACTGTGTAGCCTAGGCTGACCTGGAACTCCCAGAGGTCTGTCTGCCCCTGCTTCCCAAGTGTGGAGATTAAAGGTGTGCAGCACCAAGCCCTGCCAGAGATTGGTTTTTTACTTTTAATTCTATAAATTCATGCTCTCTCTGTGTGGCTATGCACACAGTGCAGGTGCCCATGGAGGAGAGAGGAAAGTGTTGCATCCCCTGGAACTGTAGTTACAGGTGGCCTGGAGGGTGTGGATGCTGGGAGCCAAACTCAGGCCTTCTAGAAGAACAGTACCTGTTCTTAACCTCCGAGCCACTTCTCCAGCTCAGCAGACAGTATTTCTTTCTCTCTTTTAAAAAAGATTTTATTTATTTATGTATATGAGTACACTATAGCTGTCTTCAGACACACCAGAATAGGGCATCCGATCTCATTACAGGTGATTGTGAGCCACCATGTGGTTGCTGGGAATTGAACTCAAGGCCTCAGGAAGAAGAGTAAGTGCTCTTAACCGCTGAGCCATCTCTCCAGTCCCCACAGACAGTATTTCTAACCCCAGGTTCCTGGCATCCTTGAGATGAGATGCTCAGAGCAGTGGCAGGCAGAGAGAAAATTTGGCACACACTGGCTTTTGCTGCTGTGACAAAGAGACCTGTCTGCCTGTCCTTGGACCATGTAGTGGGGTGTCCAGGCTCCTGTGGGTGACTGATGTCCTTTTACTTCTTCTTCTCCCAACCTGTGTGCCCGCAGTGCTGCAGGGGATAGCTTCCCAGCACCCCCCACCCCCTACTGTGCAAGGGTGGCCCTGTCACCATGCACCTGGGCATGGCCTTGTGCTGCAGTAGCTTTCCTACAGATCCTCTAGCCTGACCAGGAAGGACACCTTCAGCCTCTCTCCAGTCCAGGCACTGCCTTCTCTGTTCCCCACGAGACCTTTGATGGCTCCCACTGATTAGGAGACATAGATCAGCTGCCCAAGGAATGTATGCCAACATCTGCTCAAAGGTCAGAATTCCAAACTGCAGATTCTCAGATTTGAGTCAGTAAACATTCTGCATGGGGCAGAGTAACAGATTTCAACAGCACCTACTTAGGGGACCATCTGGAAACTACCCAGGTAGAGTCAATGGCTGGCATAGGTGGGGACAGGATATATCCAGGATGGTAGGGGTCAGACAAAGATGGACCTGGGCATTGGAAGAGACACAGGACGGCCATGGGTCCCACAATGCCTACATTAATTTTTACAGTTTGGAGACACGTAGGTTCCAACCCATGTTCTAAGCTTAGACTGTATGTGCTGAGATCTTCTGGGACCCTGGCTTTGAGACATGCACACTTTGACCTCACAACCCAGGTCTGCCCTGGGGCAGGAAGACTTCCTTGTAGTATCATAATTCAGAAGGTGGGAGAGAACCTGATTTTGGTGAGGAAACTGTGGTGGTGGTGGGGGGAGGCTGGGGGGAAATTGGGGGGTTGGGGAGGGGAGTCTGAGAGCAGGCAGCAATTGGAAATAGGAGTGCATTTATAATTATAATAGGAGACTATTCCAAAAAGTTGGGATAGAGCTACAGACAGGTGACCTTGACCGAGGAAAACACCTTTGTCTCTCTGTCTGCCTCAGATGCCCTAGGGAGACTGCAAGGTAACTTCTCTGGGGAATAGGAAGTGGCTTCAAGGAAGTGAGGTGTCCAAGAGATCAAAGAGGAAACTACTCAGTCCTCAATTCAGGTTGCAGCCGGTTGCAGCCGGTCCACATCCCTTCATCTCAATCCCAGGCACCACAGGGCAGACACGGCTGGATGTTGAAAGATGGAAGTCAGAACGTCAGGAGGGACAGACCGGTATAAATGAACGAGCTGCATTCCCAAGGTTAAAGAAGGGCCAGTCTGGCCTGGGGCAGGCTGGAATCTATTCCCATGTCTCCCTGTGGCTGTCTGTGCTAGCTGATCTACTCTACAAGCCCCAAATTCTCTCAGTCTTAGGGCAGGGCTCCCACAGGCATGCCTTTTCTCAGGGCCTCCGCTTTTGGCAGTGTCTGTGCCCCTGTGGCCCATGGTGGCAATGCCAGCATAGGGCGTTTGCTACATTGCCCTAGTCAACAGTTTCCAGGAGGCAGACTGCACTTGATGGGCAGAAGAACCCAGAGGTGTATTCTGGCTTGCGGTGGGAAACAGACATCTTTTGCTGCCAGCTAGGGAGGTTGCTGGACCTCCCACCAGGTCCTACATAGAGAGCCACAGCTTGAATTAGGCGGTCTGCCCTCTGAAGCTCACTGTACTCCCTCTGCCTTCTTCTGAGGCTACAGAGATTTGCAACCCAGCTCAGGAACTTTCGGTTGGGACCGTGGTAACTCACACATATTCCCCCACCCCACCCCCGAACTTGCACTTGGCAGCACCTCCCAACTTTGTTAATGGAAACCTACTGATCCGTGACACGCGCATGGCAGACATCTGCTCGGGGTAATGCGCTGGTAATGTACGTATTGATGATCAATCTGTGGATTTGCAAGAGCGGCATAAAGTATTTAATTATAATCACGTTGAGCAAGTCTGCGTGGTGGCAGCGACATTTGAATAGGTCACGGCCAGCCCTCACCCCTGTTATGTTATCGATATTAAATGCCACTCACTCCTGACATCCTGGGATATCACACGTTGGCAAACTGGAAATGTCCCTTTGCTCCTAAGAACATGATTGATAGCCTCCACAAAGTGACCGCCAAACCTCAAGGTATACTAGCCTCACCTAGCACCGGCTTCACCTCTCCCGTCCGTGGTTGTGGAGATGGCTTTTGGCAGTGAACCCGTGTACAGAGTCTCCCTAAGGCCCCCTGTCTTGTTCAGGGAATGGGGCTTTTCTGTTTCAAAACAGACTTTGCTAATAAGAACAAACTGTACAGGGCAAGTAAGCATCCCAGAGATCAAACACAAATTTTATTTGCTCAGTTGGTAGCCGGAAAAAAAATGTGTCTTTGGATACTGTCTGAGCCACCGCTGATGTATGTACCGTCTGTGGCATGAGCCATCTAAAGTAGATCCAGTGTGATTTGAATTGATGCTTTTAGCATACATGATGGACAGACAAAACAAGGACACAGACAGACGCATGACCTCAGTGCCCACACACCATCCTGACAGCTCAGACAAACCAGGACAGAGGAGGGAGCCAGCATGGAGCAAGCATGGGTCTGGGATCCTGCAGGTGGCTTTGCTAGGTGGGGGAATCTGCACCTTTGGAAAGCTCTCCCTTTTCTTGGAAAAGGGCTCCCTCTTTTCTTGCCAGGCTGGGGTGGGAACAGCTTTAGGTAAAGGCTATGCTCAGCAGGGTCTGGAGGTCAGAAAGAAGCCATGCTGCCTTAAAGTAGATCCACAGCAGGGTCCCAGAGGCTCTCCCATTTTCCCTAGCCGGTAAAGACTCTATGGATCAGGTATTGGAACAAAGACATTATTCCTTCAGCCCTGAATGGTGGCTGGGTCTAAGAGATCTCTCCTGTGACTCTATCTTGCCTCTGCCCACCTTCCTTTTTCTGTGGCCCGTTTCTAATTCCAGTTTTCAACTGAGACAGCCAGACTGGTTGGGGAGTGACTTTGTCTTTCAAAGGACTAATCAGAGAGCGTATCAGGTGACTAAATGCTCAGATCAAGTCACCGCAAACAGTAAATGCTGCAAAAAAGGTGGGTGGGGTGGTGACAAATGGAAACAGTGGGCATATAGTATCTCAGTGCCTGATAGTGTTTCTTAAACAGCCCGCCCCAATGGCAATAAAATCGTTTACATTTCCCGTGGAGTTTACCTCTGCTCCTGTCAGGAGCACTTCACTGTGCAGTTGGTACCCTCCGTCCCCTGCTAGAGTCCCTGCCTGTAAGGAACCTGGTAGGGATGGAGAAGAGTCAGGAGGCCTTGAACTCATAATCCTCCTGCCTCAGCCTCTTAAGTGTTGGGATGACAAGCCTGTGTCATCATGCCTGGTCTGGGAAGTTCATTTCTGCTGAGGACAGAGGACACTTCTGGTTCTGTCTCTCACAGTTTGACATCACTGGTAAGTAATTGTTACAGGATAGATTAACATCTGTCTTCACCGCCTTAAACCTCGTTATTTTTAACGACAGGGAACTCCTTCACCAGCCTCACAAATACGTTACTGAGCACACTTGTAACTTTGGAATGGGGTGTCTACAAAGCCATCCTGTCACACAACTGAGGACAAAATGCTACCTGATTCTGGGGAGCCTAGGGCAATTTTACTGTTTGAGTTTCAGTGAGACCACAGCAAATCCTGAAGTGGAACTGAATCTGAGTCAGGTCTTCCTGCGAGAGAACTGTTTTTATTCTTTATAAAGTCACAACATCACCATAAATACCTTTTATAAGAAGGTCTCCAGATCTCTCCAAATGAAAGGCTGAGTCCCCCTGGGCAGTCTGGGAAGAAATATGCAGATGTGTAATGTCCAGGTTCTTGATTCAAGATGCCCAGTTCAAGTTCTGCCTTCAGGGGAGATTCAGGCCCGAGTTCTCAACTGGCTGCAGCAGCCACTGGGGCAGAGACCCAAAGGCCACCTCATGCAGCCCAAAACTGAAAGCTCATTTGCTGGGGTTCCAGAACCGGGTACCTGGCTTCCTGTGAGTGACAGGACGACCTGAGAGTTGGGAAAGGGTCCGGGGAAGATAGGATGTAGTCAATGCTGAATTTGATGTCTCTGTGTGTCGCAGGGCTGGCCTGGGCCTCGCGATCTGGGGCTTGAACGCTGTCGGGGCCCGGGGACCCGCGCGCTGTTGGTTCGAGGGGACCCGGGGCCTCCTCGCGCTTGGGGCCGCGTCTCCTGCGTCGCCGACGGAAGTTGCCGTTCTCGAAAAGGTCCAGGAGGGACTCGCAGCCGCCCGCGAACGTCCAGTAGTTGCCTTTGCCCTTGTCGTTGCCCTCGGTCCGTGGCACCTGCGGGAGTGTGAGGCTCAGCGAGTGTCCCCAGACTTGGGGCAGGACGCCTCAGGCAAGTGTGTGCCGGGCGGTGGGGGTGGAAGTAAAGGTGGGAGCAGCGGGAATCTGCTAGAAAGAAACTTTGGTGCTGGCCGTGACACCCCGCTACCCTGCCCCTCTGCCAGTCACCAGGGATGACTGGGGACACTCGGGGGTCCAGTGTGCACAGAGGGCGGGGGAGGGGCTCACCTTGACGAAGCAGCTGTTGAGCGACAGGTTGTGGCGGATGGAGTTCTGCCAGGCGCGCTGGTTGGCGCGGTAATAGGGGAACTTGCGCATGATAAAGTCGTAGATGCCTGATAGGGTTACGCGGCCCGCGGGGCTCTGTTGGATGGCCATGGCGATGAGAGCAATGTAGCTGCGACAGGGGTGCCAGACAGAGGGGGCTGCATCAGTCAGGGTGACTCTGAACCGCAGAAGCGCTGGTGAAGTCAGACCTGCCCTGAGACTGGCTGGAACCCTTGAGACCAGATGGAACCTCCATCCACTGGAGCCCCCAAGGACCTGCTCAGCAGACTGCCTTGAAGCCTCTACAGATCCTCTGGAGTCTCCCAGAAGCACCCTGGTCCCTTTACAACACTCTTTACCATCTGAACCATGCCCCACCAGCTAGAGACCCCCGAGACCTTGTGAATCCCGAGACCCTCTGAACCCCGAGATTCTTTGGAGCCCAGGAAGTCCTCCGAAGTCTCTGATACCCTCTAGACTCTGCGGGACCCTTTAAAACTGCCCTGGGCCTATTGGACTCCAGTGGGGCATTGAGGGTACAGAAGAAGCTGTGGTTCGATAGTCTCACTGCTCCGTACTTTTACCCAGACCCCACTTTTAGCCTGCTCAGCACTTGGAGGATTCCCCCCTCACTGCCCAGTGGCTATCTCCAGAGTGCGCTGAAACATACCCTTCCTCAGAGATCCGCATAAAGAACGAATCCCACCTCTTCCTAGTCCTGGTGAGGTCCTGGCTACACAGACCTCTACCGCTCCTGTGGGACCCCTGAAACCTGCCCCCGGGGTCACCTGTACGCTGGCCTTGTAAGTCGCTTTTCCTCGTCGGAGCTGCCGGCAGGGTAGTCGTCAGCGTCGTCATTGAAGCAGTTATAGGGATACTGTGAGCTGTCAAACATCGTGGCCGCCCTGTACTGGCCTGCACTGCGCCGCCGCCGCAGCCTCCTCCTCCGTGCTGGCCACCGGCTGCCAGGGCCCAGCACTAGGTTCTCTTGGCTGGGACAACAGCGTCTGAGTGCAGGGAGCGGGGAGCCTGGGCTTCTGGGGTCCCCGCCTGCTCCGCCTGGTTCTCTGGCGTCCAATCCCAGTGCGGGGGTTGTCCCCAGCTACCACAGAGTGGGAAGCACAGTTGGGGAGCGCTGCTACCTTCTGACCTTCAGGCAAGGGAGGCCAAGAGAGTGGTCTGGCTTCACAGTCAGGACAATCCCTCTCCGTCCTCCCCTGAGGCCAAACCTGAGACTATGGCAGAGTCCACGCGTGGAGTCTGGATTCGCAGATTCTAGGGTCATTGCTGCACCTACATCTAGAGGCAATGGGGTGCGGGGGGGCAGTCTTAAAGAGCTGAACTGCTGTCCCCTTTCCTACAGGCTGGCTGCTTTCAGCCCCAGAGTCCAAAGACTGGTCCAGGCTGATGGGGGCTCCGGCCCCAACCTGTCTCCCTGTTTCTGCATTGTACCAGGTAGCTGATGGAGATCCAAGGCCCTGGGTTCCTTCCAACATCCGGAGCCCTCCTCCCACAGTCCATCCCTGCCTAGAAATAGCCTCTCATGGGTGCTCTGGCATCACAGAGGTTCTTCTGAGCGTCCTAGTGGCTCTCTGGGTTGGGAGGGGTAAAGTGCTTGTATAGGGAGGAGGCATTTGAGTCAAATTGGGAAACCGTGGTGAGATGGGAAGTCTCAGGGAGTCCTTGGCATCTCAGAGACTTCTTTCCAACAATCTACAGAAGTCAGACTAGGAACCACATCTGTGAGCCCAGAGAGATGAGAGGCCAGGGCTAGTCTTAGTTTTTTTCTTTCAGGGTAGCACTTTGACTTTGTTGTTGGGGCCTAGTGCTACCTCTCATATGACAACAAGTGGCCACCTAGGTGGGTGACACTGAGATGCTTTTTGGAGCAGCCTGAGTGACCGGGTCCTGCTACTTTGTGCCATGGTGGGGGCGTGACTACTGCCGCAGCTCAGGAGTCAGGAACTTGGGGGAAATAAAGTACAGAGTCCCTCTGTGAAACAACTGGCCATCGCTTTAAAATTTAAACACGTAGTCAGTAATGGTGGCAACAGACCTGTAATCCTGGAACTCGGTGGGCTAAGGCAGGAAGACCATGCATTCCAGGTCAGCCTGCTTTATACAGCGAGACCTTGTCTCAAACAAACAAACAAACAAACAAACAAACACAAACACATGGTTTCCCATATGATCCACGTATCTCATGATACACCATTATACACAGCCACAAAGAAACTGGAAATCAGCTAGGTGCTCAGAGGTTCACTGCAAACAATGTCTGATTGGAAACACACCTTACAACAGATGTGAGGTTGAGAAAACTACGCAGTGTCCACACTGTAGAGTACTACACAGGCAGTAAAAATGGAGGGACTCTGGGTATATGCGAAAGACCAATGAAAACGCTGATTTCAGAAGTTTACCCACTTTAGAGTCTGACTCAGAATGCACGTGAGAGACCAGGGAGATGCAACAAAGTCTCATGATTGCTTTAGTGATGACACTGTCTTTCTTTCCATAGTGACAGGGTCACTCAGAACCAAGGGGAGATATCCAAACTGATTTCCACAGGGAAGAGTATAAGGTCACACCGTGAGGAGGGCAGATGGGATGGATGGCACTGTGCAGCCGTCATCTTTGCTTTGTGAGGAGAGCCACTATGCAGCTAGATTTGTAAAATACAACACCACTTCAGAGGCCTGAAGGGATGACAGGAAGGACGATGGAACAGAGGAAGAGAGAGGATGTAACAGGAGCCTATAGACTCAAGCTGCAAGCCCCATAGAGCAGTTGGATAAAAATGTAATGGCATTAGATAAGGATGCAGATCTTCTGTCAGACATGAAACTTCTTCTGTTCTCTCCTATGCTGTGGTTGCCACGTGCTTCATAGCATCCCCTGAGGGACTCTAATATGTTCTAGTCTTTAAAATTATTTTTAAAAGAGATTCATTTATGTTTTATGTGCATTGGTATTTTGCATGCATTCATGTCTGTGTAAGGGCGCTGGATCCCCTGCAGCTGGAGTTACAAACAGTTTTGTGAGCTGCCATGTGGGTGCTGGTAATTGAACCTGGGTCCTCTGAAGAATCAGCCAGCACTCTTAACCATTGAACCATCTTTCCAGTCCCCTTAACATGCTTGATTTTGATAAAACACAACTACGACTGGCTTGTTTTTTCTTGTTTTGCCAGAGCTTTTGTTGTTACTCCATCCCAAGCTATGATTTCCCACAGTGTCTTCTACAAGAGTGGTTCCTATTCAGCTGTAGGCAGGGATGGTATCTGGCCTGTGTCACAGTGTGGGGGAACCCGAGGACATTAGGGGAGAAAAATCAATATGACACAAAAGTCTCAGTTTAACTCGTGGTGCCTGAGACAGGCAGTTGTGGTTAGAAAGGAGGAGTGGGAGTGTTGTGCAGGGATGGTGGTGTGGTGGTAATTTTTGACAGCCTGATGGGGCATAGCACTGTGAATATATTAATGCTGTTGAGCTGTACACAGGTAATCGTAGCACTCAAGAGCAGTTCAAGGCCAACTTGGGGTGGATACATGAGACCTTGTTTCAAAACAAACGAACAAACCGAACCACCACCACCACCAACAACAGCAACACCACTACCACCAACAACAAAAACTGCTTGAGAGTGGCTGGAGAGATGGCTCAGTAGTTAAGACCACTAGCTGCTCTTGCAGAGACCTGGGTTCTCCAAATGGCATCAGACAACGATCTGTAACTCTAGGCCCAGGGGGATCTGATGCCCTCTTCTGGTATCCCTGGGTACTGCACACATGTGGTACACATACATGCAGGCAAACACATATAAAATAAAGTGAAATGCTGCTGCTAACAGGTAAGAGTGTTGAAAATGCTAAAGTCTCACACCTGCTTAGAACAGAGGGGAGATTAAGATTAGTAAAAGTCAGAGACTTTGTGTGTGTGTTTGGGGGAAGGTTGTGTCCACATGAGGAGGCTGGAGGAGGACACTGGGTGTCCTTCTCTATGACTTTTCTTCTTCATTCCCTTGAGACAGGGTCTCAAGCTGAACCTGGAGGTACACTGGCAGCCAGCCAGTCCTGGTGACCTGACTGTCCCCATCCTTCACAGCACTGGGATTACACACATGCATTTAACCATACTTGACTTTTTCCACCAGTTCTGGGGATCCAAACTCAGGCCCTCCTATCTGCTAAGCCACCTCCCAAGCCCTGGCATATTAATTTATTGACATAAGAGCATCTCCTGCCTAAGCCTTCAGATCATAGGGCTGGGGTTCCTCTATCCAGGGGTTGGTTCCTGTGTGGCACTGGACGTGTGGGAACAGCCTGGGTAGCCCCCTCCCTTGATCCCCTCAGACTTGTGTTCCACTGTGGGGTTTGGGGGGTGTAGGGAACTGTATGAGCAGGGGCTGTGGGGCATGGTACAGACTCTGTACACATTGCAGGTCAAAGCTGAGAGGCCAGTGTGTAAAGGGAATTGAGGGACAAAGGAGACCCCTGAACTTGGGCTGAATGGCTGAAGGACATGGACATTGTCACCATGGGAACTGGGGAACAGGACAAAGCATGTGAGAAGTCTAACACCTGATCTTACAGATATGGCCACATCTGGACCCTCTTCTTGTCACTAGATGGCTTGGGTTGGCTACTCCACCCAGCAGCACCTGTCCTGTCCCCTGTCATGCCTGGGTACATGTGTGTTTCTAGTGAGAATCTTAACTGAGTTTACATCTTTTTTCCTCTGGAGAGTTCTAGAAGACTGATGTGAGTTCACACTTGCCAGAAGCCAGAGGGATGCTGAGTACTACACACCTTGATATTCCAGAAACATCCACTCAGTTAGGCTCCTTTATCTCTGTGTCATGTGACCTTTCCTGGGGAGATGTCAATAGGCTCACCCTAGGTAGGACTAAGGACAGATCAAAGAGAATATTCCCCCCAGGTTTAGTTTAATGAAGCAGTGAGTTTATTGGAATTCCCTATAGAAACATGACTCAAATGAGTGACATTTAGGAAAGCTACAGCCTCAAATTTCCCTGTAAGACTAGCCCAGGCTTGCCCTGTGAGAGCAAATGTTGCTGTCTGTAATACCCTGGGAGAAGCCTTGTGAAGCTTGTCAATTTGAGGAACTGCCTGAAACTTGTGAGTTTGTTTGCTTCTTAACTAGCAGCCTCTATGGAGAGATTGGCTCCATTCCTAGGAAAGAGCTTACTCAGTAGAAAGCAAAGTCTTTGGGCAAAACTGCATTTGTCTCAAAGATGCTCTGGCAGAGGTGGCCAAAGATGACTGAGTGGTATCCTAGACTTTCCAGGTGATATTGTGATCACTTATCTTTTTAAACATTTTTTATTAGATATTTTCTTCATTTACATTTCAAATGCTATCCCAGAAGTCCACTGTACACTCCCCCCTCCCTGCTCCCCAACCCACCTACTTCCAGTTCCTGGCCCTGGCATTCCCCTGTACTGGAGCATATAATCTTTGCAAGACCAAGGGCCTCTCCTTCCAATGATGGCCGACTAGGCCATCTTCTGCTACATATGCAGCTAGAGACACGAGCTCTGGGGGTACTGGTTAGTTCATATTGTTGTTCCACCTATAGGGTTGCAGACCCCTTCAGCTCCTTGGGTACTTTCTCTAGCTCCTCCATTGGGGGGCCCTGTGATCCATCCACTAGATGACTGTGAGCATCCACTTCTGTATTTGCCAGGCACTGGCATAGCCTCACAAGAGACAGTTATATCAGGGTCCTGTCAGCAAAATCTTGCTGGCATATGCAATAGTGTCTGCCTTTGGTGGCTGATTATGGGATGGACCCCTGGATGGGGCAGTCTCTGGATGGTCCTTCCTTCCGTCTCAGCTTTGTCTCTGTAACTCCTTCCATGGGTATTTTGTTCCCTATTCTAAGGAGGAATGAAGTATCCAGAGTTTGGTCTTCCTTTTTTGATTTTCGTATGTTTTGCAAATTGTATCTTGGGTCTTCTAAGTTTCTGGGCTAATATCCACTTATCAGTGAGTATATATCATGTGTGTTCGTTTGTGATTGGGTTACCTCACTCAGGATGATTCTCCAGATCCATCCATTTGCCTAAGAATTTCATAAATTCATTGTTTTTAATAGCAGTGTAGTACTCCATTGTGTAAATGTACCACATTTTCTGTATCTGGGTTCCTTCCAGCTTCTGGCTATTATAAATAAGGCTTCTATGAACATAGTGGAGCATGTTTCCTTATTACCAGTTGGAACATCTGGGTCTATGCCTAGGAGAGGTATTGCTGGATCCTCCGGTAGTACTATGTCCCATTTTCTGAGGAACCACCAGACTGATTTCCAGAGTGGTTGTACAAGCTTGCAATCCCACCAGCAATGGAGGAGTGTTCCTCTTTCTCCATATCCTCGCCTGCATCTGCTGTCACCTGAGTTTTTGATCTTAGCTATTCTGACTGGTGTGAGGTGGAATCTCAGGGTTGTTTTGATTTGCATTTCCCTGATGATTAAAGATGTTGAACATTTTTTCAGGTGCTTCATAGCCATTCAGTATTCCTCAGTTGAGAATTCTTTGTTTAGCTCTGTACCCCATTTTTAATGGGGTTTTTTGATTTTCTGGAGTCCAGCTTTTTGAGTTCTTTGTATGTATTGGATATTAGTCCCCTATCAAATTTAGGATTGGTAAAGATCCTTTCCCAATCTGTTGGTGGCCTTTTTTCTTACTGACAGTGTCTTTTGCCTTACAGAAGCTTTACAATTTTATGAGTCCCCATTTGTCAATTCTCGATCTTACAGCACAAGCCATTGCAGTTCTGTTCAGAAATGTTTCCCCTGTGCCCATAGTGACCATTCATTTTATCTTGAATCCCTGTGCCAGCACCTGCCAAGAGAAAAATGCCTGCCCTATTCTCACACCCAAGCAGTGTGGCATCTTTAGGATATCCAGTCAAGGCCCCACTAAAACGTGTAGTCATGGTGACCTGTGGTGGTTTGAATAGGAATGGCCCCCATAGGCTCATACATCGGATGCTTGGTCATTAGAGAGTGGTGTTACATGGCTGGGATGAGGAGGTCTGGCCTTGACAGAGGAAGTGGGTCACTGGGGGTCGGCTTTGGGGTTCAGAAGCTCAAGATGGGTTTGAGTGGTCAATTAGGCTAGATGCTAACATCTTAGTCACTTGAGGGATAAGTAAACATTAATAGGTGTACTGGTGGCTTTGTCCATAATCATGGTGATCACAGCATGCAGCTGTCCCTGGGTCCTCATGGTCTGTGTCACCTGCTCACTCAGATGCAAACCTGGTGAAGGTGTGAGAAAAGAGCAGAATGCCCTGGGGTTAGAAGGCAGTAGCGGGCTGATAGTGGTCCCTACCTAATCTTTGCCCATCCTTGTTGCAAGCATTCCCAACAGATGTGGTGCACCCATACCTTTTCTTCCAGGAAGTGGCTTTCAGTGGATTAATGTCTAAGGCTAAAAAAGCCCCGGTATAGCATGGACATATTATATATATTTAGCTCCTTTATTGTCCATATGGAATGATTGGCATTCTGATTGGGTACTTTAAGCTGCTTGGCAGTGAGGCTAAGAATGCTAGAATGTGGGGAGGGGAGCGAAGAGGATTGTGGGGAGAGGCAGAGAAGCCGAGGGTACACACGTACATCGAAGGACTAGCCAACACTGACCAGTTTCTTTCTCTCGGGTCTTCGAGTTCCCGGCCACATTGTGAGTCTCTGAGCATCATTTTATTTCTAATGTATGTGAGTGTTTTGCCTACATGTATGTATGTATGTGTAGCATATGCATGCCTGGTACCCATGGAGGCCAGAAGAGAACCCTGAATTCTTTAGAACAAGAGTTACAGATGGTTGTGAGCCACCGTGTGCATGCTAGGAATTGAACTCAGGTCCTCTGCAAAAGCAACTCAGAGCAACGGAGCTATTTCTAACCCCCTAAAACCCTGTTATACATTCTAAAAATGTGTTTTGTTCTCTCTCTCTCTCTCTCTCTCTCTCCCCACCCTCAGTGATGGGATCATATAGGGTCTATTTTCTGTGATAACTGAAGATTTGAAGGACATAGTCCTGGCTTTAAGACCTGGATCCTCACAGTAAAAATGACAATGGGGTTTGGATTAAGGGCACACAGTCACTTCAGAGGACACATGGCAATACAAGTGGATATCAGAGAGGCTCCAGCTAGAAATGTCCCAGACAGAGTGGTCAATCCTGTCTGCACCCTGGTTTCAGACTCATACTTTCCAAATTTTTCCAACTGCAAGAGAACACATTTCTGTTGTTTTATGCCACAAGGGCTGTGATCCCGTGTCACAGGTGTGACCTCGGGGCATGGAGAAGCTGTAGTCAACTATCAAACAGATATATTTGGGCCATTGCATGGACCTATGCAGTAGCTCTTAGCAGTGGAGGTAGATCTAGAAGTGTAGTCAGAGTGATCATCAGGTCGATGGAGAAGTCTTTAGTTTTTGTAAGGCAGCAACCTTCCTAATACTATTACCCCTTAATAAAGTTCCCTATGTTTGTAGAGACCGCCAACCATAAAATTAATTTATTACCTTATAACTGAAATTTCACTACTGTTGTAGATTGTAATGTAAATATCTGGCATACAGAGTATTTGACAGGGGACCCCAAAGGGATCGTGACCCACAGGTTGAGAACCACCGATGTAAAGCCACAGCACGGTGTAGTAGTTACTTTCTACAACTGCAAATATGCTAGCTTTAGCTAACAAGACAGGTGCTTCCTTCTTTATTTAACACATGTGTGATATATGCATATGTATGTGGTATATGCATGCACACATGTGCATGGGTGCACTTGTCTGTCTGTGTGTATTTGTCTACCTCAGTTCTTTCTTTCCTTGCTGTTAAGCGGCTTCCTTAACAGCACTCACTGATTGGCTAGCCTGGCTAGCCAGGGACTTGCCTGATCGATCACCCATGCTTGGCTTATAAACTTATACCACAGCATCTAGATTTGTACATAGGTGCCAGGGACATGAAACCAGGTCTTCATGCTCACAGGACAACAGTGCCATCACAGGACAACTGAGCCATCTCCCCAGACCCACATGGAGCCTGCTGGCCAGGGCTCCTCAGCCCTCAAGTCTTTGTGCCACATAGAGATGAGAGAAAATGCACAGCAACCTAGATATCTCATCTGTGTGGCAGCCATGGGTGTCACTGTCATATCTTTCTGTGGTCTCGCAGCTTCTTGAATTGGGATAAAGGGCAGGTGTTTTAGGAGATAAGGATTTTAGAGCCTATAGAGTAGTGATTCCCCTATGCCGGGGCCTAGCAAACACAGAAGTGGATGCTCACAGTCAGCTATTGGATGGATCATAGGGCCCCCAATGGAGGAGCTAGAGAAAGTACCCAAGGAGCTAAAGGGGTCTGCAACCCTATAGGTGGAACAGCAATATGAACTAACCAGTACCCCGGAGCTCGTGTCTCTAGCTGCATATGTATCAAAAGATGGCCTAGACCATCACTGGAAAGAGAGGCCCATTGGTCATGCAAACTTTATATGCCTCAGTACAGGGGAATGCCAGGGCCAAGAAGTGGGAGCGGGTGGGTAGGGGAGTGGGGGGGAGGGTATGGGGGACTTTTGGGATAGCATTGGAAATGTAAATGTGGAAAATACCTAATAAAAATATTAAAAAAGAAAAAAAAGAATAGTGATTCCCAACCTTCCTAACGCTGCAACCCCTTAAAATAGTTCCTCATGTTGTTGTGACCCCCAACCATAACATTATTTAATTGCTGCTTCATGACTGTAAATTTCCAATGATTATGAATCTTAATGTAAAGATGTGATATGCAGGATTGAGAACCAGTGCTCCAGAGACTTGTAGTACCCATGACAGGGACCGTGGGATGGTGGGCCAGCAGGATGTATAAAAAGCAGGTGTGGTTAGCCTACCTTCTATGGGCACAGGCTTAGGTGAAGCACAGAGGCCAAAGAAAAGCCAGAAGATTGGCCACCATCCCATGAAGCACCTGGCCTGTGTTTGACCCTAGGCCACCGCCTGGGATTTACGCCAGTCTGAGTACCTATGCTGTCCCACAGTGGATACAGTAGATGCTAGAGGGCAAAAGACTGAGTTCCGCATCCCCTCTCACTGACCTCTTGGCCTTCCCTCCCTGTGAGCACCAACATTCTGCATGCTCTCCCGACTGTTAGCTCAGCATCTGGTCTTGCCATTTGCACTGCATCTGTGCCTGGTGGCTCACGACCATCTGTTCTCCCCTTTCATTCTGTGGGTCCTGGGGACTGAACTCAGGTTGTCAGCCTCGGTGGAAAGTACCTTTACCCATCTCACTGGACTTGTTTTGTTTTCTGAGATGGGGTCTCGCTCTAGCCCAGGCTGGCCATCTTCCTGCCTCGGCTCTCCAAATGCTAGGGTTACCCATGAGCTGCCACACCTGGCTTGACCTCATTTTATAAGGGATGTGCCTTGTACCTCCCTTTATCCCTTATGACCATCTGCCCTGGGTGACATCTGTCCAGCTACATTCCTCACTGGTCTAGTGACTTGAGCATGTCTCTATCTCTGTCACTTCTGCAAGCCAGGGATGAAGACATGCTTTTCAGCCTGGCTTGCCACAGGGCTCCGTGGGCCGGTTCATAGTGGAGGATCTTGGAAGGATGGGGGTAATGGTGATGAGATGCCCTGTGACCTCTGTGGTCTTGGACAGGACATCTGCATAAGCCAACACTTATGTCCCACCTACTGGAAGCCTGCATTGGGATTGACAAAGGAGGCTGGCCTCTGTTCTTGGCCAGACTGCTAGATGGCGGTTCAATGCTTCCTGGGCCTTGTGCTGAGACAGGAAGATGGGAGGCAAGTTTGGGGGTGGGGGGCAGGCATTCACTTACTGTTTCATTCCCTTGGTGGTTCAGTGGTCTTAGGCCATCTGCTGGTATGCTATGCAGAACATTCCCTGAGACCAGGTAGGGATTTGGGGTCTAGCAGGTCTCAGCATCCCTAAGTGTCTATCTGGCACTGAGTTTGCCAACTCAGGAATCTGCTGGCTTTCTGTTTTTCACCTCACTTTCTCCCAGATAGAGAGTGGCAGGGGAAGATTTATGGCCTCAACCTCTGGCTTAAACACACACATACACACACACACACACACACGCATACACGCACACACATACACACTCACACACATACACACACACTCTCACACACACATACTCACACACAAACACCAACACTCACACACATACACATACTCACACACATACTCATACACAAACACACACATACACAAACACATACACACACGCACACACACACACTGAACTACATATATACACCTACGTAGGCCATGTACTATTGCATCTGAGAACATCGAGGACTTAATTGTTGGGTTCTAGTGCCTCTGCTGAGCACCCTGCCCCCAGACCCCCTATTCCCTACTAGGGAAGTGGCACATGAACAAGCCACAGGGTGACAGATGTGTGGAATAGGGGCAGGTCATTGTTTCATTGTTTGTTTTTTTGTTTGGCATTCTTGTGACTCAGGAGTGCAAAACTGCATAGTGGGTCCTCCCCACTGTCCTCTCCTGGACAAGACCTGGCCCTTGCCAAGCACGGCAGCAGCTTATGCAAGGAAGTAGGACCTATCTTCTAGCAGAGGAGATCTGAGCCCTGGGGCCAGCAGTGCAATGGCCTGCAGCTCTCATGGGCCCCTGGGCAACTCCTTCTACGGTCTTGCTCAGGTATGTTGTGGCCCTATGTAGGGCTGTGTGGCTCCCACTCTTGGAGGGCCTCCTGTGGCTCACAGCCCAAAGCTTTGCAGAAGTGGGGCAAGCCATAGCTGACCTCCTACCCTCTCCCTTGCCCGGCCCCTTTGGAGTGTAGACCTTGTTAGCCTGCTTACCTTTTAGGGGCTTGGTAGGCAGTTCCCTTCACAGACCTAACAAGCTGAAGACCCATAACACACAGACACCATAACAGCAGAGCTCAGCCACATTTGGGGGCTGTCTAGGAGGACAGCTGTGCCAAGGAGTGAGTCCCCACCTCAGAGAGCCATGGCACACGCTTGCTGTATCTTTATTGCACTGTTACCTCACTGCAAACTACTCCACAAAAATGTCCCAAGGCTGGCCTGCTGGCCAGGGGCCATGGGCTCTGTGTAGTGTCTTGACACCCATTGTCCAAAGCTCAGCCAAGGCAGGCGGTGCCCACCACCAACTAATAAGGCTGACTGCTCTGCAGCAGCGGACAAGTGCATAGCTGCTCATTGGTATCCAAAAACCCATTCTTGGGTGCCCATCTGCTCCGACACAGGCCATGATGTCCATCACTGTCTCCCCTTCCTAGAGCGCTACAGTCTTTGAGAGAGGAGGCCCCAGGATGGAGGAGCAGAAGGTGGGTTGTAATTGGGGGCCAGAGTGTGATCACATCATAGAAGGTCCTTGAAGTGGCTCAGAGGTGATCTCTGGTCTGCTGGATGGTTCTCCATTAACAGGAGTGTGAGCCTTTTGTTAAGTACAAAATAGTGAGTTAAAGGTCCCTCCCTATGGGAAGGACGGAGCGCTGGCCACTCTGCTGCATGTCCAGAGTGCTTTGTCTGGTTTCTGCTGGAATTGGAGGCCCATACATCCCTATCAGAACCATGAGGGAGACCCCATGCTCCCTGCCGCAGGTCACCCTATGGGGATGACCGATCCCGTCCGAATTCACTGAATTCACAGGTGGCTAGGCTCTGTGCTCCTCCTTCCTCATGGGCAGCGTGGTCACTACCTCTCCGTGGAGGCTCTGTGCTCAGTGGCTAGGTCGTCCTCCACCACACTGCTCAGCCCGTCCTTCTCCACACAGTCTCGCACAGCCTGCAGCACTATGCGCAACCGCCGGTCCAGGGCCTCCAGGTGCAGCTGGTAGAGCACGGGTGCCACCTTGTCATGCTGCAGGGACTCGGCCATCAGCAGGCTCAGTTTGTGTTCCTCTTTGGCTAGCAGCTGCAGTCTCAGGTAGGTGGACCTCCTGATCCTGCAGGGAGAGTAGGGTGTCACTACCGGGAAGGAAAGACGGTGGGGGATCTGGTGGGGGTGCTGGGGAGGGAAGGAGAGAGAGAGAGAGAGAGAGAGAGAGAGAGAGAGGAAGATAAGAGACAGAAACATGGAGAGACAGACTTGAAGAAAAAGAGAGAGAGAGATATGAAGAGACAGAAACATGGAGAGACAGACTTGAAGAAAGAGAGAGAGAGAGAGAAACAGAGCGAGAAACAGAGAGACAAAGAGACAAGGAGGCCTGAGACCCCAGGCCTCATGGGTCTGTCACATGGAGATGGGTCGTTCTAGACCAGTGGTTCTCAACTTTCCTAATATTGCAGCTCTTTAATACAGTCCCTCATGTTGTGGTGACCCCCCCCCCAACCATGCAATTATTTCCATTGCGAGTTCATAACTGTAATTTTGCTGTTATGAATCAGAATGTAAATATATGCCATGCAACCCCTATGAAAAGCTCATTTGACCCCAGAGGGGTCGCGACCCACAGGTTGAGACCCCATGCTCCCTGCCGCAGGTTCTAGACATTGCTACAGTCCTGTCCAGAAAGACAGGTGGCAAGATGAACACCCCCTGTCCCGAGGGCTGACCCAAGACCAGACTAACTGGTCACCTAGGAGACTGCCCTTCCTCAGCTGGCCAGGTACACTCTGTGTCTCCCAAGGGAGATAAGTAATTTGCTTTGGGAGCCTATGTCCAGCCACCGGGGACTGGGGAAGGGGAGCTATGAGAGACTGTGGAAGGTGGGTAGGGTGGGTGAATCTGGAAGCCACAGTCAGGAGAGAAGGATCCTGTCTGGACTTACTGCCGATTTTGGGCCTTGGGTCCTTATAGGTGGGGGGTGCCCATGTGAGACTTAGGGAAGAGGGGTCAAGAGGAGGCATGGGCAGTGAAGTGGGATGGGCTCGGTCTGCAGATGCTCATCTGCTGGTGCTCCAATGGGTGGGAGCAGGCCTTTCAGGCAGTGCGGGCTGCCTTGGGGGCAGCAGGAGGCCATGAAAGGCTTGGCACGTACCTGCAGCACTGATGAAGAGGAGCTAGAATGGAAAGCTCATCGTGTGAGTATTTCCCAAACCTGTGGGATGAAGGTAGAGCAGTCAGAGCCCTAGCAGCTGGAAAGCCTAGCCGGGCCCAGGGCCCAGCCCTCAGGGTCCCACCTCCCAGTACTATGGTGTCGTAGGACTGTGGCAACCTCATGAGGTCCCTCAGTGTCGCGGCTGACTCCGGCCATGTCCAGCACCGGCAGTAGAGGCTAATGGCCTCTCTCAGGCAGAACTGACTGCTTGTTGGCCTTTCTCACTGAGCCATGGGCCCTTTGGCTCCAGTTCCCCCAGGGTAACAGGAAGGTATAATAGAAAGTACTCATGTGGTCACTGTCATGAATCCAGCACCCTGTGGGAGTCTCCACTTCTCCACTGATGCACACGCTGGTGAGCCCTAGGCCTTGCCTCTCAGGTGATTCCCCTGCCCCAGTGATTGCTTCTCAGGCTAAACTAGTCCCCCCGCCCATACATGAGGAGGGCCCAGAAGACTCACCCGCGCCCGTTGTCCAAGTGTATGATGAAGGTCTCATTCCCGAACTTCTCAAAGGTCTCATAGTGGTGCCGGTCCATGTTCCCTGCAGGGACAAGCACACACAGCTGCTCAGAGGCCTCTGCCTCTCCTCAGCTGGGTGTCACCGGGTGGTGCCCCCAGCCACAGGTGTTTAGGCATTCCTGGTAGCCAGCACGCCCTTTGGGACGTACCCATGAGGAAATCAAAGACGGTCATATCCATGATGTCCAGGATTCGGTGGCCACTGTCGTAGGGTGGCGTCTGCTTCACCTCCTCACAGTAATCAGGGTCGACTTCCCACCTGTGGGGGCAGGGGGAAAAGGGGACAGTATGAAACCAAGGCTGAGGGCATCTTCTCTGAGTGAAGAGGGAGTCCCAGGCTAGATTATATGGTGCTGCCTGGCTTAGCAGAGCACAGGGCCAGTAGGTTCACATTTTGTAAAGAGGACACACATTAGGACAGACTGAATAAGTAGGAATGAAGCTATTCTTCCTGCCCTAGATGGGTCCAGGGCTAACGGTGCTATCAGCTGATATCATGCTTTTTATCCCAATGGTTTGTGTGTATGTGTGTGTGTGTGTATGTGTGTGTGTGTGTCTTTTCTAGCACCTGACAGGCAGTAGGTGGGAGAGGTTGTGTTTTAATGGATACCAGTATCAGCTAGCACCACTTCTACATCTTAGATAGGAACCCTGTTGTGGTTAATATTGTCAACTGCATTTAGAGTCATCATGGAAACACACCTCTGGGTGTGTCTGTGAGGATGTTTCCAGAGAGGTTTAACTGAAGCAAAGACTGACTCCGAATGGGTGTGGGTGGCACCATTCCTTAGGCTGGGGTCCTGGGCTGAATAAAACATGGAAAGTGAGCGCTTCTCTCTCTGCTTCTGTCACCATGCCTCCCTCATGACGATGGACCAAACCCTTGAACTGTGAGCCAAATGCGTCTTTGTCACCCACAGTAACCAAGACATACCATGGCCACTATCTCACAGTGGCACAAGCAGAACTGGCTTTGCACTGTTCATGCTGCCTCTTTTGACTCTGAGCCACGGACTACTGACTCCCCACTCCAGGCCAGTGTCCTTGGTTGCACAGTGGGCAGAAGCTGGCCCATGAAGTCGCAGACTCACTCTGCCTTCTTTCGCTTGTGGTAGGAACGACGCCAGGGGTTCCGCCATGTCTTCCTCTTGGCCAGCGACAGGTCAGGCAGGAAGGCCGCCAGGGATCCTTCGATCTGGTCGGGCCTCCCACACAGGGCATGCTCGGTGGAACAGTAGTAGGAACACTCCCCGTAGAAACAGATGTTGTTGGCTGGAGAAGGATAGATCCAGTCAGTGGCCATCGCCCCTAGCGATGCCCAAAGTACTGCTCCAGTACCTCAGGCCTTGCCACACAGTGTCACCATCACCTCTCATCCCATACCCTGAAAGTCTACAGAGCAGAACTCCAGCCACTGGAAGTCAAAGTCATAGTGAGAGCTACTTCCTGCTCACACTCTGATCTCCCAAGATCTATTCAGGCTCCCAAGAGCAGAGAAAATGCCAATCATTCACCAGAGGAAGTTCTAGTTTTCACCTGCAAAGAGCACTTACAGCTTCACCCGAGAGCAACCACAGACACACATGAGCAGATAAGTTTCCAAAAGAATATGAATGGGGCCTGGATAGGTAGATCAGCGGCAGAGACCACCAGCACCATGAGGACCCGAGTTCCATGTAAAGAATTTCTGTAAAAAGCTGGGCATGACAACATGTGCTCATAACCCCCAGGCCAGGAGGTGAGACAGGAGGATCCTGTGGCTCACTGCTGGCCCACGTGGCCCACCTGGTGAGCTCTAGGTAAAGTGAGAGACCCTGTCTCAAAAAGAAAAGAAGAGAAGAGAAGAGAAGAGAAGAGAAGAGAAAAGAAAAGTACATGGTGCCTGAAGAAGGGCTCCCAAAGTTGACCTCTGGCCTACACACATGTGAACACATATGAACACACACACACACACACACACACACACACACACACACACACACAGAGTCATAAAGCTCACGGGAACACATTCAATATCTCTTTCATCTGGGAAACTCATACCAAACCCTCAGTAAGAAACCAGCTCACGCCCTCTTGGATGGTTGTGACTAAAGAGCCATATGGTGACGACATGTGTCAAGGAGGTAGAGAGCCATGGGATCCCAGCAGGGCCATCAAATGATGAAGACACTTGGAAGACAGCCTGGTGGCTGTCAGGGAGAGTACATGTAGGATCGGCTCTGACCCGGTTGCTCCAGCTTGGGTTCACAGCACATAAGATATATGTAGAAACATTTCCATGTATCAGCAGCCTTTGTGACTCACAAAGGAAAGAAGCCACATCAACACTGCCAGCCACCACCGGAGAAAGGAAACAGTTCTTTCTTTTTCTGATTTTGAGAAAGGACTTCAGGCTGGCGTCAAATTTACTATGTAGGTGATGAATTTGTGTTTGTGCGTGTGTGTGTGTGTGTGTGTTTGTGCGTGCGTGTGTGTGTCTGTGTTTGCACATGCACGTCTGCTCACAACTCACATAGGCAAGTAAGTATATACACCTGTGGGAGGCACAAAGGACAACCTCAGATGCCATCCCTCAGACACTGTCCGCCTTGTTTTGGAGACAGGGTCTCTTTCTTGCCTGACACTTGCTAAGCAGGTTAGGTTGACTGGCCAGCAAGCGCCAGGGAGGCCCCATCTCCACTTCCTTATAACTGGTATTGCAAACGTGTAGCCCCACTGTTAGCTTTAATTAATTAATTAATTAATTAATTAATTAATTTTAAACATGGAGTCTGGGGATTGAGCTAGAGTCCTTTGGCTTGCAAGGCAAGCACTTTACTGGCTGAGCTATCTCCCTGGGCCTCTGACTCTGAACTCTTGCTTCCAGTTCCTAAGTGCTGGGATGGCAGGTAGGCATCACTACGCCTGATTTATGTGGTGCTGGGGATGGAACTCGGGGCTTTGTTGGTGCTGGGTAAGCAGTAACCAGTAAGATGGAGAGACATTGAGGAAGACATCTGATGTCAGCCTCTGGGTCTCTCTCTGTCTCTGTCTCTGTCTTTCTCTCTCTCTCACACACACACACACACACACACACACACACTAACATAAAGCAAAGTCTTCAGAGCTCAGCTATGCCATACAGCCTCCAGAGGAGAAGGAGGCTGGAGAATCGCCAGGACCAGGTCTGGAAGGGGCAGGGGTAGGAGGGGGCATGCATTTTCTATGATTCCTGACACACCCATGGGCACACAAGTCCTGGCTGGCCAGGCTCACTGCCTCTCCTCTCCCCTTCCCTTCTTGGCTTCATCCCCACCCCCAATCTCTAGTCAGTGCTGGGTAATTAGGGTGGAAAGGATCAAAAGGAGACCAGCCCACTGCGCTCCAGGTGCTGATGCAGTTTACCCAGCTTCCCCCCCCTCCTTCACCCCTACCTAGGACAGAAAAGCATTGGAGGCCAGGTGATAGCACAGTCTCCAGGAGGAAAATTTCTATCCCATCTCTTGTTGGCCAGAACCATGAAATTGGATGCCTCTGTTAGCCTGCTGGCCCTACCTAAGCTGGGCTCAGAGCCTATCATGCTGAAAGAGGAATGGAAACCTGCTTCTGCTCCACACAGCCTGGTTTCACAGAGGCACTTAAGGTGGGGGTGGTGGGTTCTGAAAGCTGTGTGACCAGAGGTAAAGCCCAAACGTCTCTGTGCTCAGTGGCTTCTTCACCTGTGCTGCAGGGCTAAGAATTACACAAGGGGAACTTAGGGGCAAAGCTGAGATGGCCTGGTACCTGGGGTTGAATGAGCATCTTTTGAGACATATTAATGAAAGCAGAGCTATGGACAGCTGTAGTCTCTTAAGGTCAAAGAGCCTGCTGGGGCAATGGGTCTTCCTCCTCCAAAGGCCTGAAGACAGGGCCAGTGAGATCTCAGGCCAGATATCCATCATGACATAACACATGGCTACTTCATGGATCCTGTGCCCTGGCTGGAGAGACCATAGTATCCAAGACAGGCCAGGGTCAACTCAGGAGAGTCGGAGTCCCTACAGGGCAACATGTGCCCTTTGTGTCCTCCATGTTACACAAAGGCTGCAGACACACCGTCACTCTGATGTTATTCCTTCTATTGGGAGAAGATCCACATGGAACCTACTTACTCCTCAAAGCACATTTGGGCTGTACACTGTTGGGACAGACAGTCAGTCCCATGGCTACCTGCCAACCCCAGACACCAAGGAAGGAAAGGAAAAGCTGACTGACTGAGTGAGGGTCAAAACTAATCTATGTTGTGAGATGCCAAGGCCAGGGTGGGGGTGGGGGTGTAGGCTGGGACCTGTGGTCACAAAGGCACGAATGCTTTGCAGAAATAAACAGGGTGGGCATAGATGACCAGGGTATATGAGACAAGTCAGCAAAAATCCCAGCACTTAGGAGGCAGAGGTAGGCAGATCTCTGTGAGTTTGAGGTCAGCATGGTTTATAGAGTGAATTTTAGGATAACACAGAGACAGCAAAAAGCATGTTCCTTAGACCTGGGAGGCTTCCGAGGCGCTCTCTGGCCTCTCAGCTGTGTGGTGCTGGGGCAGTTATCTGCCCTGTCTGAACTTTATTTCCCAGTAGCTACCCTGAATTCAGGATGGAGTCGAAGGCTCCGAGCCAAGCTTATAGAAGGCCCATCTGAGGCCTGCCCCACCTGGAAGGGAGGGCCATGCTCCTCCCTGACTGACCCAGAGCAGAGCTGCTCACAAGTAGAAGGGTGTCTGCTGTGATCAAAGGCTTTCCAGCTGCACTTAGCTCTCAGAAGCAGCAATGGCAAATTTGGCAGCGGAAGGATCTAGAAGCGCAAGCAAAGCAGAAACGGGGAATCTAAACAGACCTGGCTTTCTAAAGTAAGATCAAAGCTGCCTCCAGGGTCCCGTGCTTCAGAGGAAACCAGACATCTGGAAGGCTCTTGGAAGAAATTGGCTCACAGGGCAGAGTGGTCTGGCAGGGACAGTTAGGTGGAGGCGACTGTGTTCAGGAGTGGCCAGTGTCATCCATTCTGCTTCATGTCAAGAGGGAACCATCTGGGCCACATAAGCCACCCACCTTAGGGGGGCCCTGACAGCCAGGGAAGATTCTTGGGGTTCCTGGGAGCTAACCAATGACTAGTAACTGACTGGGAGCCTCACCATGAGCTGCAAAAGGGGAGTTGTGGGCTAGCTGATTGGAGCAGCAGCTGCAGGAGGGACACGGAGAGGCGACATGACAAATGTTGGGTCCCCAGTGTGGGAAGTCCATGGGATGTGCAGGGCAATCAGCTGAGGTCCCCTGCTAAGGATGGGAGGGAGCCCACACCGACAAAAGATGTGTCTGAGCATTTAGCGTCATCCTTTGTTTATTGAACGAGATCCCTAGATCTCCTGCTTATAATGCCAGCTTTTGGGAAGGAGGAAATGGTTGGATCCCCTGGGCTTAATGGCCAGCCAGTCTAGCTGAATCTGTAAGCTCCAGGTTCAGTGAGGGACCCTGCCTCAAAAACAAAACAAAATGAAACAAAACAAAACCTAAGGATGAGAGCGATTGAAGAGAAGACAGCTGGCATTGACCAATGGGCTCCACGGGCATCTGCTTGTGCATGTTCATGGGCAAAACAAACAAACAAACAATAAAATAAAATAAAAACAAACCAGAATCCTTCATTGTTTCAAAATGACTAAGCCCACAGTACATTGACTCTGCAGTGGGTGACCTTGACGGTTCCTGTCTCAGAAGCCCACATCTACAACTGCTGCTTCTACCCCACATACCCGCATGAGATGGCTATCTAGAGCCCCTCAGCAGGGCTGCTGGGGGCCCTAGGCTATAGAAAACACAGTCTAGTGAGTTCCTGACTTGCTTCTGCCTGTCCTAATTCCTCTGATTCATGTTGGGTGATTTCCTCAACTGTATCCACCCAACAGCACCAGCAGGTTAAAAGCCAAGCTGGATGTGGAATGCCACTGCTGGCAAATCATCTCCAGGGATGCAGGACTGACCATGAGGACATTGGAAGTGACACAGGCAGATCTTAAGGTCACAGTACTGAGTCACAGAACCAAAGCTAAGAGGCCATCTGTGGGTCCACAAATGGACCAAAGCAGAGAGAGTACAGTGACCCAGCTGGGACAGCCGGCGGCATGGGCTGGCAAGGGGCAGGAGGCTGAGGGTCCTGTCCTGGTGGTGGAGGGAATTACTACACAGATGTCTGTATTTAGAGCACTGAGCTTGATAAATGGCATTTTAAATACTACATGGAGAGCCAGGGAGGTAGCAAGTAAAGCCGGTGCTGGGGAAGCATGAAGAGAGGAGCTCCATTTCCCAACCCACATGAAGGAGAAGAGGAGGGAGGGGGAGGGGGAGAGGAGGGGGAGGGAAAGGGAGGTTGAGGCAGAGGGGGTAGAGGTAGGAGAAGGGGAAGGGAGAAGGGGAAGGGGAGGGGAAGGGGATGAGGGGGAGGGGAAAGGGAAAGGGGGAGGGGTGGGGAAGGGGAAGGGGGAGGGGAGGGGAAAGAAGAGGAAAAGGAGGAGGAGGAGGAGGAGAAGGAGGAAGAGGAGGAGGAGGAAAAGGAGGAGGAGGAGGAGGAGAAGGAGGAAGAGGAGGAGGAGGAAAAGGAGGAGGAGGAAAAGGAGGAGGAGGAGGAGGAGAAGGAGGAAGAGGAGGAGGAGGAAAAGGAGGAGGAGGAGGAGGAGAAAGAGAAGGAGAAGGAGGAGAGAAGAAGAAGAAGAAGAAGAAGAAGAAGAAGAAGAAGAAGAAGAAGAAGAAGAAGAAGAAGAAGAAGAAGAAGAAGCAGCAGCAGCAGCAGCAGCAGCTGAGTGTGGTGGTGGTAGTGCACACTTGTAGTCCTGGCATTGGGCAATAGAGATGGGAGGTTCTCTGAACCTACTCAGTGAGCTCCAGGCCAAAGAGAAACCCAGTATTAAAAAAGAAATCAAGGTTAAATGTTTCCGAAGAATGGTACCCAGAGTTGACATCTGCATACATATACATGAGCACACATGTGCACACACCCTCACATACCTGCAAACAAGCAAGTGTACACACAGAACACCATGTGACACCTTCCTCACACCTGTCCAGGGAAGTAGGAGAGGCTAGCAAAAGTGCTTGGACCACCTCGGCCCTCCCAGTCTGGGCAGAGATACAGACATCGATTGTCAGGAGGTGGAGTGCAGGCCCTCTGTGTCCCCAGCTGGGGAATTCCCGATGGCTGTCTTACCGTCCACATGTTATCTGAGAGCTCTGGTGGGTGTATTACCTGGCCCCATGACTGCAGCGGGTGAGACTCTTGCTGCTAGCGTGAGTCCTGAGCCTGCAGCTCTGCTGTGAGTAGGTGGTCTAGGTGAGTGACATTCTCCAGCCTGTGTGTCCCTGGAAGGGAGTGTTCTCAGCAGTGACTGGCTTTTAGATCCCTGTCTGACCTGCTCAGAATTATCTTTATTTCCTGTTCTCACTTGAGAACCCAGGACTGAAGCCTGGGCTGAAATAGAGACAGAGACTTGCTGGGTCTGAGAAGCCACAGGTCAGCCATTTTGCCCAACAATAGTGCCTCTGAGAATAGGGTGAAAATTAGGCCTGGGGAGATGACCCAGCCAGTAAGAACTTTGTCACACAAGCATGGAAACCTGAGCTCATCCCACATAAAAACGCTGACCATGGTGGTATGTGCTTGTCAGCCCAGAGCTAGGCTAGTTGGGGTAAGAGGATCCCTGGGGCTCACTGGCCAGCCAGCCTGATGTGATCAGTGAGCCCCAGGTCCCAGCAAGAGACCCTGATTCAAAAGACAAGGTGGCCATCACCCAAGGTAGGACACCTAAGGGTGTTCCCTGGTCTCCATGTATGCATGTACACACCTGCAAAATGGGTAAGTGAACAAGTATGTGAAGGAGTGCCCACACAAGAATGAGTGTACACACCTATGTGAACAAATGCATACAAACATGAGTGAGTGCACACATCTATATGAATGAGTGCATGCAAACATGAATGAGTGCACACATCTAAATGAATGAGTGCATGCAAACATGAATGAGTACACACATCTCTATGAAGAAGTGCATACAAATATGAGCAAGTGCACACACCTGTATGAACGAGTGCATGTGAACATGAGTGAGTAATACGTACATATAAAAATGAATACAGATGCCAGTATACACACATGCTGGATCAAACTGTGCAGCAAAAGACAAGAAGCAGTGGCCTCCAAGCACAGGCAGGCTGCAGCTCAGCCCTAGGTACCTAAGTGGTATGCACAGCTGGGGGTGTGGTGGTCAGTCCCTGTGGGCAGTAGAAGGAGCTAGGGTTGGATGGCAGAGATGCCAAGACATGAGGCTGCAGAAGCGAGTGGTCATCAGGGCCAGTCCCTATGGCTGAGGCAGGCAGGGGACAAGAATGAGAATATTACAGAAACCCAGGGGGTTCCAGGTTGAGAGGTGGGCTTCAGCTCTTTGAATGAATGTTCCTATCTACAGCACAGGCTGTCTGGTGGGCCCAAGCAACTATGAGCAATATGATTCTGGTATAGCTAATCTCAAAGACTCTCCACCCAGGATTGTCCAGCTCTTGATAGATGGTCACAAGGAGCCAGGCACTATGGTCCAAGGAAAGATGAATGTGTGTCTCTACTTATTTAAAAAACTCTATTTTGGGCATGCATGGTGTGGTGTGGAGCAGTGTGTGTGTGTGTGTGTGTGTGTGTGTGTTTGTGTCTGTGTGTGTTTGGGTATGTGCATGTACACGCAGGCACAGAGGCCAGAAAATAGGTGCCCTATTCAAGCCATTATACTCTTAGACAAATTTCTCACTGTATCTGGAATCCCAGTGACCCTCCTGTCTCCACTTCCTACAGCACTGAGGTTACAGGTGAGGGTCCATGCCCAGCCTTTCTGTGGGTGCTGGGGGGGCATTTGAACTTGCAGCCTCATGCTTATGCACTAAGCATTCTCACCTGCTGAGCCAGCTCCCCAGCTCCTTTATCTCCTCTTATCAATGGAATCTGAGATGGTGGATGGTGGAAGCAGAGCCTCAGCACGGCGTGGGGTCATGGCCTCAATTCTGGCACATTTATGAATACAGCTAGGAAAAGAGTGCTGATCTGCAGAGGCGACAAGCTAGAGCTTTTAGCTCCGCTTTTGTGTGCCACCCAGACTGACGATAAAGCTAATGAAGGCCTTAATTGGATGTATCTACGGGAACGGCAGGGTTGTGTGGCACTGATGGAGTTCTCCGCCTGCCTGCACTATCAGGAGAGTGTGGCTCCCGGGGGTGGGGAGGGGGGCAGCTGCTTTGCACTCCCTCACCCCCCCACCCTGCCACTCCATTCTTCTTTGTAGGATGTCTATAGGACTTCTGGTGACTTCAGAATGTATAGTGCAGAGTATGTAGTACACTACAGGCTGGGGTTGTAGCCCAGTCGGTGGCGGGCTTGGCTCGCATGAGTGAAGCCCTAGTTTCCTTCCCCAGTGCTGCATAAAACAAGACAGAACAAAACAACAAACACACAAACACACAGAAATAGGTGTTGTTTCAAACCTGTCATGCCAGCACTTGAAAGGTGAAAGCAGGAAGATCAGGCACTTCAAGTTATATTCTTGGCTACTTAGAGTTCCAGACTAGCCTGGGCCACATGAGACCCAATCTCAAAAGCACAACGTGGCTCAGGGGACAAACTATTTACTGTCAAATGTGAAGACTGCAGTTCTGAGCTCTAGGAAAAGCTGGGCTGATGTAAAAGCAAGGCCACTTGTCGCCTTAGTACCCAGGTGACAGAGATGGGGGTTTTTAGGGTTAGCTGGCTACAGTTGTTGGCATAACAGGAATTGGTGAGATTTTGGTTCAAAAAGTAACCTTGGCTCAGTAGGAGTGGAGATCAACTGAGGAATGTATCTGAGGTCAACTTTGTGTGTGCATGCTCTCTCTCTCTCACACACACATGCACACACCATATACATACTATACACACACCCCATGTACATACATACCACACACGTACTATATATGCAGACACATAAAAATATACATACCACACACACTACACACAAATATATGTGTATACCACACTCACACTATACCACCCTACACACATATACCATACATATATACCAAATTTAAAAAATTAAAAAATAATAAACAATAATATGGTAGGTGAAAGGTGCATGTCAGAAGCTGAGAGGGCATCAGAGAGTCCTGAAATAAGCAGCTTGCCACAGGCCCAGAACCACAGGGAGACTCTGAGAGCAGATATGCCAACTGAGCCTGCGGCAGCATGGCTAGAATGCCCACTTAGATAAGTATGACACAACTTGGTTTCTGTGTGCTCAAAGGATTCACGGTGTGAAGTCTGAAGTCTCACCAGTGTGAATACCCCAGCCACACAACAAACAATCTCCCTGAAAAGCAGGGCATCCAGTGGTGACCTTCAAGGCACCAGAGACCTATGGCCAGCAACTCTACCCTCAAAGAAAGACAGCTGCCCACATCTCCAGGCGACAGTCTCCCTGGCTGGTCTAGAAAGGTTTGGGAGAGCAGGGCTCTGGTGGCCAGGCTACCAGAGGCTTCCAAGAAAGGCTAGAGTTCAAAAATATATGGCAGGTCAGCAGTAGTGGCATAGGACTGTCAGCAAGTACTTTGGAGGCGGAGGCAGGAGAATCCTGAGTTCAAGACCTGCCTGGGCTACACAGCAAGACTCAAACAAATAAAACAACAGCCACGTGTGATGGCTCACACCGGTAATGCTAGCACTTAAGATGCCAAGGCAGGAAAATGGAGTTTGGGGCCATTCTGGTAAACATAATGAGTTCCAGGCCAGCCTAGACTATTGAATGAGACCCTGTCCCTCCTCCCAAACCCAACCCAACTCAAACCAACCAAACAGCCTAAGAACAACAAAGATTCCAATCAATCAATCAATTAACTTAAGTCACTGGACCAACAGTGGAAACCCCTCTGTCTGGGCACAGGAAGGTGTCACTAAGAGACCATGTGTCTGCAGATTGGCACATACACAGGTCACACACAGGAGACAGCATGGCCACACTTAGTGGAAACAGCGCCTAGTTGAGTTCCATGGTTTCTATGATGGTTGATATCGACCGTCAACTTGACAGGTTCTAAAGTCACCTAGGAGACACATCTCTGGACATGTCTGTAAGGAATTTTTGAGATTAGGTTAACTGAGGTGGAAAGACCCACCCCTCAGTGTGTGTAGCACCATCCCACGGGCTGAGATCCCAGACTGAATGAAAAGAAGAAAATGAGTTGAGCTCCAGTATCCATCTCTGTCTGCCTCCTGACTAGGGATGCAGTGTGAACAGCTGCTTCGTGTTCCCATTGCCATGTCTTCCCACCATGATGGACTGTGCACCCTTCAACTATGAGTCAAATAAGCCCTTCCTGAGGGTGCTTCTGACAGGATAATTTATCTGAGCAACAGGAAGAGCAATCTAATCCCTAAGCTTCTTAGAGCTGACCAAGGCCAGCATGTGACCTAGGCCACATGAGCCCCCCCGCCCCCCATCCTATCCCATCCCCAGCTACCTGGAGACACAAAGAAGGTTCTCCATAGCTTCTTATCCCGCGTCACATCCCGGATCTCCTTGGTCATGTTGATCATCCTACCAGCCACTGGAGGGACTCTGCGGAAATCCAGGATCCTGGTGGGAAAAGGTGGAGAAAAGATTCCTTTATTCTTGAGGCTGGTCCTCACCGGTCTGTAGCAGCCAGCTGCTTGACCATTGCTCTCCAGTTTTCTGCCACAGAGACTCTCGGGCTCAGCACAGCCCAGCACCATCAGTGCCAGGAAAGTGTGCAACCCCAGAAGGATTGGAGCCTCTATGCATCATGCACTGACTCTGTCCCTGCCAGGCAACTCGATACTAAAATGTGCCCTCATTCCAGGGCTAAATTTAAAAGGAAATTAAATTAAATTACCCACTCTTAATGGGTGTCTTTCTGCACACATTGCTGCTTGCTTAATTAAATGGAGATGCCCAATGCTAGCTTTTTCCTGCTGACACAGGAGGTAGAGATGAGTTGTCCTTGTGGAGGGATGGACAGACCACATTCCTGTGATGAGGGGCCCCCAGCGGCTTCATAAGAGCTGCAGCCAGCATCCTGCCACCTCAAGCTTCATGACTGTTTTCATGTGTGTGTACACATGTGGGTTCCTACATGTGGGTGCAGCACATGAGATCAACCTGGGTTCATTTCTCAGGAGCCATAGACCTCGACTCCCAGCAGCCCAGGACTCACTGATTGAGCTAAACTGACTGGTTATCACACCCCAGAGGTCCTCCTGTCTCTACCTCCCCTGCACTGGAACTGCAAGTGTGTACCACCATCTGGGATAGACCCCAGATGTGTAAGCATTTTAACAGCAGAGTCATCTCTTCAGCATCATGGCTGGTTTCTAAGCAGGCAACTTGGATGACCTCATGGTGCAAAGTCACCATTGTCACAGAGAGAATTTCTCGGTTCAGGATGCTTAAATAGCTGGCTTCTGAGGATTTCTAGTTCCCATGTAAGCTCTGTGATCTCCCTGAGTCTTCTAAGAAAGATGGAGTCTGGACTCTGCAGTCTGGGCTATCACAAGACAGCTGAGATAAGATCTAGGTCTAGCCACAGCTGTGGGACAAGCAGGAGGGTCTCGAGGGATGAATACTGAGTCATATTTCTCTGCTATTGCCTGTCCCTCGGTGCCCCTCAGAGAGGACCCCAGGGTTAGGCCTGTGAACAGCTCCTCAGGGTACGGACAGGGCCATGTGGAACCTACAGTGATCCAGGTTCTGCTGGGTCAAGGCTGTCCCTCAAGAGACAAGTGACAAAGCCTTCCACCTATCGTCACCAAAACATCCTTCCCTCCAAGGTGCCTTCCTGACCTGTTCAAACCCACCCACGATGCTGAGCGCTTCTCTCTGGCCTGATTTCTTTCCCCTTTATTCCCAATGGTGTAGCATGTGCTCTTGCTGTTCCTTGCTGGGTACAGGGGGAAGGGCAGGGCCCACCAGGATCATAAGTGCAATGAGGGTAGCATGCATCGCTGGGGAGACAGCTTAGTTTGGGTTCAGTCTCTAGCAATCAAGTGTGGTGGCACATGCTTATAACCCCAGCACTGAGGGGCAGAGACAGGAGGATTCCTGGGGCACACCAGCCAGCCAGCCAGCCAGCCAGCCAGCCAGCCAGCCAGCAGCCTAGTCTACTTGAAGAATTCCAGTGATTCTGAATATGGGGCAGCTTCTGAGAAATGATACCTGAGGTTCTCCTGTAGCTACAAAGATTCCTAAGGCCAGGCCATGCTTCTCAGTAGGTGGCCATGCACGAGGACATAGATGAATCTGGATCCAGATGGCTCTTGGCAGTGTGAATAGAGGGGACTTACCTGTCCAGGTGGAAGGCAGCGATCTCCGCATTGTGCCTCTCATAGTCAGAGAAATAAAAAAAGTCAGGCGGCGTCTCCTGCTCTCTCGTCTGCCTGTAGAACACAGATAGAGACAGGAAGAGTCTGTCACAGAGGGGACTCTCTGGATTGAGGGGACAAGCAGAGGTGTGGGTGCCACTGGAACTCAAGCTGACACCCATTTCCAGGTGTTCTGCTAATCAGCTGTCAGAGGATCATCGAGGGTTAAATGAAAGGGACTGTGTGGCTCAGTGGCTAAAGATGCTTGCTGCCAAAGCCCAAGACCTGATTTCAACCCCCAGGACCCACATGGCCAGAGAAAAGCAATGCCTACAAATTGTCCTCTGACCTCCACATGTGCTGTGGCATGCATACTGCCCCCCCCACCCCGGACCCCATAAATAAGCATATGTTTCTTTTAAAAATAAATTATAGGCAGTGGGGAGATGGTTCAAATGACTAAAATGAATGCTTTGGGACCTGAGTTTAATCTTCAGGACCCACACTTAAAAAGCCAGTTCTGAGGGGAGGCAGACCGGAGGACCCCCAAGGTGCACTGGCTAGCCAATCCAACCCTACACCGTGAGTTTCTGGCCAGCGTGGAGAAAAGAAACCCAAGGTGGACCAGGTGTGGTGACACATGCTTTTAATCTCAGCACTCAGGAGGCAGAGGCAGGCAGATCTCTGTGAGTTCTAGGTCAGCCTGGTCTACAAGCAAGTTCGAGGTCAACCAGGGCTGCATAGTGAGACCCTAACTTTAAAACAAACAAACAAATCCAAGGTAGATGGTGCCTAAGGGTGACACCTGCTGTTGACTTGAGTCCAGGTACACACAGGCACATACACGTACATACACACTTGCACATGCGTGCACACACACACACACACTCCCTAAATTATTTAAATTCCCAATGTGTCACACATTCAAGGCACTAACCCCACAAGGCTCAAGGCTTCTTAGCTGTCTGTTTTGTTGCTCTGTTTCCTGAATTCTTCAGTGTAGGTCCAACACCCTATAGTAGCAGACACACTGTGTGCCAGGTGAGGACACATGCTTTTCCTGGCCCATACTTAGAAACTTCATCAGTAGGGGATTTGGGTAAAGAGCAGGCCCTGGGTTTCCATCTGTTGGATCCTGTTGCTCTGTCTCTATGGCTGTGTATTCATTCAGTGAGGCTGGGTATTTGTTGATGACTTTTGCCCTGGCCCCAGAGGAACAGAGGTAGCACACAGCAAAGAACACATACTGTGGTCCAGGATTCCTGGTAATTCCTACTCCTGCCCCACTGCCTAACCCTGCCCTGGCACCTTCTCTTGGATGGCAAGTCTTGGAGGGTTGACGCCAGGCCATCTGGGGCTGTTCAAGAGCAGTGAGCAGGGAGATGCTAGCAGGCACATCAGAATCTGCTCCCGAGGAAGAGAGGCTGCACTTGCCTCAGTCATGTCTGCGTCCCTGCTCAGAGGAATCAAAGTGGCGAGAGCGTTGGCCACATCTGGCCCTCTAGCAGATGGTCTGGTGTGGTTCACATCCACAACCACAGAAAGCCTTCTGCTGCACCAGCGGAAGCTTTAGAGCCCTTGAGAGGAGCAAGCCTCTCAACTTAAGACACTTTCTATATCAAAGGGCATGACCCTGAGCTCTCAGGACCCTGGGAGACCAGCTGAGAAGAGCAGGGAGCTTGCTGAATGGACAGGGGAACCCTCAGATCCCCACAGGGCCCTTTCTCAGTCAGGAAGTTCAAAGGTCATTTAATGCTAGCCAGGGACTTTCATGTACCCATCCTGGACTCACAGGCTGTTCAGCTTGGGTCTTGGCACCATGCCTGTGTGTATGTGTGTGCGTGTGTGCACATGGCACACGCCCATCCTCTCTAGGCACTAACACCCCTGCCTCCCACAGTGAGCAGGAGACAACCCTGAAAGGACTGGCATTTGACCTTCCCCGTCTCCTTGCCAGCCAAAGATACGAAGCCAGGTAGCTATGAAAGGTCACCGTCATCCCACAAGAATCAAAGTTCTCTCTGCTGACGTAATTTGACCTTGATGTGGAATTGTTAGCCTGCCATTGCCCGATGTCTTGTCTGAAGCAATGTTAGCATGAAATCTGGACCCTCCTTGGCTCCCTGCTTCCACACCGGGCCATACCTTCGAGCGAGAACTCCTCCCAGGATGTGGTCCTGGGGCTCAGCCCTGATGAGTGGGCACTTTCGGGCTGCCTAGGCCTGGATGCTCCCACAGTGGAGCCCCACACACCTTCCAGCTTTAGATCCTTCCTTGCAGAGACACAGCTGAGGTTGCTGGGCCCTCCTAGTCCTCAGTCTCACTGTCAGGTGAGGCTGATGCCCCCTACATTGCTGAGTGATTAGATTTATGTACAAGGTATGTGCAAGGGGCCTGGGTGGGGTTCAGGTGGTGGGCAGTGGCCAACTATCTCTGATAGTCTCCTGAATAAGACTTGATCAAAAGTATCCTCCTTAGTCTTCCAGAAGCCAGTGTGGGAAGGGGTGTGTGCGTATGTGTGTGTGTGTGTGTGTGTGTGTGTGTGTGTGTGTGTGTGCTTTCCAGTGCGTTGTGAGGGGTAGTATGGGCCCATGACTCAATGGCCATTCACCTTGACAGGCTGATGACTAGGAAAGGCAGTGGCTGTACACGGGTGCATGTGAAAGCTAGAGGAGAGCCCTGAGTGTTGTTTCTCGGGAGCATCCCATCTGTTTGTCTTTTGTTATTGTTTGTTTTCTCAGACAGATTCTCATGTAGTTCCTGGCTGTCCTGGGGCTCACTATGTAGACCAGGCTGGTTTCAAACTCACAGAAATCTGCCTGAGTCTGCTTCCTAAATGCTGGGAGTAGAAGTCTGTGCCACCAGGACAGCCTTATCCACCTTTTTTTTTCCTTTTAGGTCTTTCATTGGCCTGGAACTCACAAAATTGGCCCAGCTGGCTGGCCAGAAAGCTCCTGGAATCTGTCTGTCTCAGACTTCCTATGCTAAGGTTACAAATGTGCACCCTTATGTCCTATAGCGTAAAGATGAAAGAATCTGTCTCAGCCCTCCCTGGTCTCAGCTGCCTACTGTAACTAACTGTATGGGGCCTGTGCTCAGTGTTCTCTGAGGTCCATGCCTAAGCAAGCAGTTTAATGGCTGAGCTATGTTCCCAGCCTCCCCTCTCCCAGAGGGGAGGTGTTGACACACTGATAAGCTTGCTGAATGGATATCTACCACACAATGGCTGCTGAGGGTCCATGCAGGGCTGAGATGGTTAAATTATGACCACCCACAACAAGCATGCATATGCTGACACATGCATACAGTCTCTCTCTCTCTCTCACACACACACACACACACACACATACACAGGCACGCAGGAACTCCATGTATATTAACAATGTGCACATGTGTGTGACACACAGACACCCTACGGAACAGGCTGTTGGGGGGGCTTTAGAGAGCAGGGGTTAAGACAAACTCCTCTGATGTTTTCTAGGTTCAGCTGTGCAGAGGGGACTTGAAAAGACAGCCTGACTACCTCCCACCTACCTGAAAAGCCTCAAAGCTGGGGGAACCTATCAGCAACTTTCCTCTGGACTGCATGGGTCCTGTAGTTAAAATACAGCTTGTGCAGGGCTGAGGACATGGCTCAGTTGGTAAAGTGTCTGTCTAGCGTGCATGAGGTCCTGGGTTCTATCCCCAGTACCACATAAACCAGGTGTGATGGTGAGCACCTGTGGTCCTAGTACTTGCGGGGGTGGAGGCTAGAGGAACAGAGGTTCAAGGTCATTCTGGGTTACTTGTGAGCTTGTCTTAAAATTAAAATTAAAATTAAAATTAAAAAAAAAAGAAAAGGAAAGAACACCTGCACAGCCACTTTTGCTTCCCTCCTACCTGCTGGATGTCCCAGGAGGACAGCTGTGATCCCCCCACAGTTGGCTTTTGTCAGTGCTGTGCCTTCCCCTTCTGGAAAGCCTGACTTGGCTGACTCATCTGCAGGGTAAAGTCAGAGCAGGGGGTGGGGGTTCCCTCCCCAGGAGCACTTGGCAGTGTGACACTGGAGGGCATTGTTAGCCAGGCTCTGGTGGAAGCATAGGGGATGGGGATGTTTCCTCCTCAGGATCCCGAGCACAGCCAAGGCTCTCCTCAGAACTGCTGTCAGAGCACAAAGCAAATGGGCAGCTGGGCATCACCCTGCGGTCACCTCCACACACTGACCCGAGGACAATCAGGCAGCATTCATCCTGGTGCTGAGCAGGGACCAGCCTTCCTGCCCACAATCTGACCCTCTTCCTCCCTCCCTCCCTCCCTCCCTCCCTCCCTCCCTCCCTCCCTCCCTCCCTCCCTCCCTCCCTCCCTCCCTCCCTCCCTCCCTCCAGCTGCTTCTTTGAGGAGGTGACATTTCTCAGATCCAAGTGGCTTAGAGTCCTGTGGCTCCCTGAAAGAGCCTCTGGCCTGACCTGATTCCTGGTTCCGCATCCCTGAGTTCAGACACCCGCCTTCTACCTTCCTCGGAAGCTGGCTGATGTCCCAGACCCTAGGCAATTACCCCACCCCCACATCACAGCCTGCAGGTGTCCCTGCCTCCTAGGTACCTTCTTTCCTGGAATAGCCCAAGGGTTCACAGAAGTGGCAAGTGTGTTCTATTCAGAGGTGTACCTCTCTTGTTCTAAATGCCTCTTGGGCACTTCACGTTTGATCTGACCTGGGGCCCCTGGTGTTCTGTTCTTTCTTCCCTTCCAGAGAGACTCAAGACTCTGCCCTATGGAACCTTGTGCCTGGGGAGGGCCAGGAACTGCATTTGCCCCTCAGGCCTCATTTTCCCTTGCTGCACAATAATAGAGAAATATAAGAAGAGCCCAGAGTGAAGGTGCGGTAAAGGGAGGAAGGGTCCTCAGATGTCCCCCAAGACGGGGCTCCTTCCACCAGGCCACTAACCATTCTCTGGCTCTCACTGCACTCCACCTGGAGGCAGTTCATTCCAGACTCCAGGTCCCACATACTTCCGACCTGCTGGGCCAGAGTCTGAGTGCTGGGCCCAAGAAGCTGCATTTTAGCTAGTTTCTATGATTTCATTCAACCAAAGCCAGGGCTATTGCAATGGGCATCCCACTGAGGCTCTGGATCCTGTAGGCTGGCCCCCATCATCCATAATGAGTATGACTTGACTGTACCCAGCACGTCCGAGGAAGAATGCTCATAATCTCCCAACAGCACAGAGTATAAACCATGAGCCTCTGGTGGACAGGGCTCTATGGGATCAGGACCTTGCTGAGGGTTGGAACCTCTGCCATCCCTAACCTTCTACCAGGCTCTAGGGATCAGCTGTCCACTGACATGCTTGAGTCACCATGGCAGCTGCACGAAGACCCAAGACTTCAGATACTCGATGCAAGTCACATGAAATGTCTGGTTAGCATGCACATAAGGCAACCAAAATGGGCCAAGACACAGAACCCAGGACCTCATGTATGCTAGAAAAATGCGCTACCAACTGAGCCATGTCCTCAGCCCTGTGTAAGTTGTATTTTTAACAACAGGATCCTTGCAGTCTAGGAAGAAAACTGTCCTCTTGCCCTCTCAATTTTTCAAGTGACAATTCTGGAGCTGTTACCCAACAGATGGGCTTCCAGCTGCCCCCATACATGTCACTTAGATACAGGGATCCCCATCAATTCATCAGTCCTGTCCTTGAGGCTAGGTGGTGGCCCTTTGTGGTGGCCCATGCCTATTAGTCCAGCACTGGGGAAGCAAGGGGATCACCAATTCAAAGCCCAGTTTCTACAGAGTGAGTTCAAAATCAGCCTAGGCAACTTAAGATGACCCTGTCTCAAAACAAAACAAAGCAAAACAAAACAAAAAACAAACAAAAAGACCAACAAAACAAAACAACAAAGAACTCTACAATACAATACTGTTACCATGGTACCTTATGCTAGACACCATGTGCACTGCTGGCCTGCAACATAGCAAACAGGTCATAGCTTGTGGGAAGCAAGACCAATTACACTGGGCTCTGCTATGCTGAGGTTACACTCAGCCCTAACGGCCTCCAAACTCTATTCCCTGTTGCCCAGTGTCAGCCCTAGCCTGGGCCCTTCAGGGGGGTTCTGGACCCTGTGGCAGACTACTCAGGCTCTGGAATCTTCCATAGCATGTTGTTTCTGGGAACTGTTTCCCACCTTTCTAAGGCAGTCACTGGTCCACGGAGATGAGGCAGGGTAGAACTAACCCAGGTTCTGGAGGTCAGTAGGGCAGCTTCCCAGTGGATGGAAGCTCAGGAGAGGCAGAAATGGGGAACGCTAGACATTCTGGAAGATTCTGACAAGGTAGATCCCTGTGGGGCTACTGTTGTCAGGCAGGTCTGTATTGAGACCAGGTAGGAAGTGAGAAAGTATCCTCTTTCCTTAGGGGACACTCTAAGTTTCAATCACTCCACTGTCTGGTGCCTTCTGCCTGGCACCTAGCAGAGTTCCCAGTGGGCAGCCAGGTTCCAGAGCCATATGCTGCCAGGGACAAGCCCAGGCTACTGAAAAGACACACAGAGAGCTCTCTGAAGCCAGTGTTGCTAGGAGCCCTGTATGTTTCCCTTCATGTTCCTTCAGAGACCGGCCACCTAGCTTCCCTGGACACTCTTACCTCTGGGTGGTAGACATTGGCTTCCTTTGCGCAGGGGAGACCGAATATCTACTGCTGGCCAATTTCAGGGTGATGCTTTGGAAAAGTACTAGATCCACGGTGCCCCAGGCAGAGGACAAAAATTGGTGAACCCAGTCCCACAAGTCCCAAGAGCAATCAGGTATGGCAGGCAGGTGCAAGGGTGGGCCTTCACTTTCAGGAGGGAAAGATGTTATCAGACACTCAGTTGGCTGGGTACCCAGAACAAGGAACTGCCTGGCCTAGGGGAGGGATACGGCCACCAGGATGTGTGCTTCCTGGAACAGGAGGGGTCTTTAAGTAGGCTGGGAACCCATGGCCCAGGTTGGCCACCAACAGCTCCTTATAGGTTATGTCCATCCAGATGGCCTCACTCTGGTTGGGCAAGCTGCCACCCGTGGAGCAACATAGCCATCTCAGCGAGTGGGATGTATCATGCTCACCCAACAGGTTTAGCATGGGCAGCCTGGCTGTGCTTTCTGTAGGGGGAATAAGCAAGGCTTTAAGTTCACAGGAGAAAGTGAAAATAAATTAGTAGCCAGCCAGGCATGATGGTACACCCCTGTAACCCATCACTCAGGAGGCACTGGGAAAGGATGGTCATAAGTTCCTGGCTTACACAGGAAGTTCTAGGTCAGGTAGGTAAGATTTTACGGAGTAAGAAAAATCTATCCTTTCCTAAAGAGTAACCTGATGTATACACGAAATTTAGGAATTCTCTACCAGGACTCTTCTAGGGAGGGACTCTGGGTGTGGTGATCACAACCCACACATATGTCCCCAGGACTGTGGATGACAGTGGTAAAGTGGCATACCCTCCCTTTATAGAAGGAAGTTGGGGGACTGTGTACTTATGAGGATGGATGTTCGCTGCTTGTGCTGGGGACTTGTGACTCTGTCCTCATTTGGATGCCTTGGGAACCTCTAAGTTGCGAGTGGCCCATGAGCCCTTCTCAGTGGGCTATGGCAGACACTGGCAATGTGCCTGAGAGGGATTCAAGATGAGGTCCATGGTCCCTCTGCCCTGGCAGCATGGTCGGGCTCCACAACCTCACAGTGGTAAGTGGGCTGGGTTGCCCTGTCCCTTCTATGTCCTCATATGGGCTTTGGACTAACAGCTCAGAGTAGGAAGGGCCTGTGGGGGACTTTTGAACGCTTGCCTTTTGGTCTATGTAGGTCACTCAAATGCACACAGAGTAGCTTTGTGTGTGGGGTGCCAGCGAGGTAGTTGAGGAGCCACAGCTACAGATAAGACCCAGGGAGACCCAAGGAGTGGGTGGCCAATGGGCACACCTCCCCTAACAAGACGCTGTTAGTCACAGGGACCCTCTCCCCCTCCGCTCCTCCCCCCACCTTGCCCTCTGAGATCAAAATAAGCTCCAGATGGCCACACCTGGCTTCATCCTGAGACCATCAACTGTAGGAAGTTGCAGGTCTGGTTTTTAAACAAGCAGCCTGGGAAGGAGAGGGTCATGGGCCAATTCTGTGGTGGTGGCGGCAAGCAGGGTAATCTGTACTACAATTGCCTGGGATTAAGGGGAGAGGGAACCCAGGAAATACCAAGCGAGGTGGTTGAACAGGTCTTCTCGTACAGGGATGCTTACAGCACCACACAGATCAGATTTTGAGGGCCAAACGAGTCCCCAAAGGCCACTAGAAAGGCAGGCATCAGCGGGCCTACAGCTGATGCCTACAGCCGTTTACATTCTCTTTACATTGCTCCTGAGAGTTAAAACACCTAAAACCTCCTTAGAACAACTTCTCTGAGCTTTGATGAAAACACTCTAAGTGTTAATTGTGCTTATTTATAGTAAACTGAAAGTGGGTCTTCCTGGGTAACACATGGGACCGAACAATAATCCTGCAATGATATCCACATCGGACTCTCCAGGAGTCTGATCGCACAGCTCCTCACAGGCAGGAAGGAACTCTGCACACACACACTACTTGAGAACTTGGCATCATTTTCCTCGTGGTATAGCTAAGGAAACCAAGGCAGAGGGAAGAAATAACCTACCCCACAGCTACAAGGAAGTGGGGCCAAATTTTGCAGCTGAACGCGCTGACACCCTAAGTCCTGGCACTGACCTACCAAACTGTACTGGCTACGAACCAGGTGTGGGCCTGGGGCTGATGGCCCACGCCCTTTCTGGGGCAGCTGAGGCAGCAATGATGCCTGGCTAGAGGGCAGAGAACCGGCTGGGACCAGCCTGTTCTCGCCTGGCTACAGTGTCAGTAGGCTTCTGTGGCCCTCTTCGATCACTCACAATATGCATGCCGATCAGCTTGTGGATAACTGTCAATACACACAGAGAACCTTCTAGGTGTTGGGCTCTGTCCTCGGGGCACCAAGTGTGCTGCCTCATCTGCTCTTCACAGCTCAGTGGGCAGTGTTGTCAGAAGCCCATTCCACAGGCAGATGAGTAGATCTGGAACTCAGAGAAGGAGCCAGAGGACACCAGCTGTGAGTTGCAAAGCCAGAGAGAGTCAGTCTGTGTAGCCACGCCCTCTGTCCACCTGAGGCCTCCTGTGTGATCTTGACACTCTAGATGGTGGACTTAAACTAAAACAACAACAACAACAATAACCACCACCTTATCTTGTATGAGTGATGGAGGTAGAAAGTCCAGGTTCAAGGTTGGGCAGACATTCCTTGGCTCATGGCCTCATCCATACCTTCCTCTGGCTTCACGGGTTTTCTCTTCTATGTTCAGCACCTCAAATTCTCTTTCAGCTCCCATGCATAAGAACGTGTGGACTGTAAGAGGAATGCCGGAAAATCCAGGCACTCAGCTCACCCTGGAATTCCTACTTAGTCACATTTCAAAGACTCTATTGCAAAATAAAGGGCCGGGGCTGGGCGTGGGCTGATGTATTCGGAGGGAAAGTGCTTACTTTGAAAGTACAAAGACCTGAGTCTGATCCCCGCAGGACCCATGTAAAAAACGACTTGCTGCCAGCCAACTTAGGCTAACTGGTGAGTCCCAGGTCAGTGAAGAGACCCTATCTCAAAGGATGAGGATGGCTACCAGGGTCTACAAAGATGCACACGAATAAAAAGATAAGAGAGCATTTATAGGTTCCAGGGATTCCTCGCTGGTATCTCGGGGGCATTCCCTACCCTGGCGCTGATGTCAAGGACACAAAACCTCCGGGAAGACAAGAGCACCCCCTTTCCTGATAAGTGCACAGCGGGTCCCTGACTCACCAAATGAAGGCGTGGAGGCAGAAACCAGCCCTTCTGCCTCCAGTAATCTTCCTGTCACTCACACAGCAGAAAACAGCCCCCTTGTCATTAGGGAGATATATTAAGCTATTTAATACCAGGCTTTCTGCAAGTGAATGTGTTCTGGAAGGAGAGGGGGCTTCTCTTGGCAGGAGCTCAATGTGACCTTCAGTCCTGGGGTCTGAAGATGTACAGAGATGCCTCCTGCTAAACCTGGCATTTCTCATTTCAGCCCCGTCTTGTTTAAAGCCTCACCCACCAGGTTTTCCTGTCAGTCTCTACCCCGCGGAACACAGATGGGCCATTTCTAAGTTGGACTGAACCACGCCTGCAGACATGAGTAGGTCCCGAGGGCCTGGCCAGGTATCTGCTCTTTCCTGGTCTTCCTACTGGTTGTGGGTTACATTCAGAGGTAGGGAGTCCCAGAGGAGAGAGGAATGAGGGGTGGGGCAATGATGTGTTACAGTTCTTTGTGTATTGGCAGAAACATGTATGTACCAAGAGTCCTCACAAGGCGAAGTCCTCACAGTGAGGGGTTATATGACTGTGTGTCCCACCTTTGAAATGGACCAGGTCCCTGTGTGACTGGGGGCAGGGAGGGCTCCTTTCGTAGCACAACTTCTGTTGGCTGCCGCTGGAGGATCTCTGAAGGCTATGAATGTCCTGCCTGTATGCCTACATTGCTACTTGCCCAGATGGCTTAGGTGCCCTCAGACTGCTCAGTTTCCAGCAAAGCTTTCCTGGGTGTGGGACCCCCAAGCAGCATGGGCACGGGCAACATGGTTGGCTCTATAAACACATGGAGACCATCGCATGCCAGCACATGTCAACCGTACTAAAGCTGGGAGGCAGCCATTTACTAGGCCACCACTGTGGAGGAAAATGGATTCTGTCAGGGACAGTAAGGCTGACAACCCAAGAAGCTGTTCAAGTGATGATGACCAGATGTGGTCTCTGCTTCTCCCTGGGGTGGCATCACACCATAGCTCTGTAAGAACTGCGGCCCCTCAGGGTCCATTGCCCTCCTCAGCCACGCGTAAGAGGTCTGTACTCAGGCCAGACTCCATGCCCCACTGAGTCATGATTGTCTTGAGGCCAGTCTCCTTAACAGCTTAGGGGTGTCTAAATCAGGAGGGGAACCTGAACTTATAGTGTTCAAAACTGCCACAAGGCAGGGTCTCAATGACTCTAAGAACAGGGAGAATCCTGGATATCTATGTAGAATCTGTTCTCCAGAGGCACCAAAATGTACCTGCCCAGCTTCTTTATTTCGACTGTTTTATTGTGGTGCTGGGAACTGCACCCAGAGCTTCATAATGCTAGCTAGGCTCAGTCTACCACTGAACCACACTCCCAGCCCCTCACTGCAGGATTCTAGGCAGGGACTCCACCACTGAGCCACGCCCCCAGACCCTCACTGGGGGATTCTAGGCAGGGGCTCTACCACTGAGCCACACCCCAGCTCCTCACTGGGCGATTCTAGGCAGGGGCTCTCCCACTGAGCCACACACCCCTAACCTTCTTTTTACTTTTAAATATTAAGACCAAGTTTCACTAAGTTACCCAGGCTGGTCTTGAACTCACAGTCTTCCTGCCTAAGCCTCTCAAGTAGTTTGGATGACAGGCCTATGCTCCCAGTCCTGGCTGATTTATTACTTTGGGAAACTTCCTTGTTTGTTTCAGGTTTTATGAAGAACACTTCAGGCAGGTCTCCCTCCCGTTCTTTTGTTACCTAGCGAGACCGGTGCTGCTGCTCCCTTGGTTCGGATAGTCTGGTTGCACAGCCAGAACTTTAGAGTCAAGCGGAGAAATGCTGGCATTCAGACAGACAGCTCCTTCGAACTCCTGGCACAGCCAGCTCTCCACAGTGGGGTATAGGAGGAGAAAACAGCTGGCCTCTTTGTCATCTGAGGATGAACTGGAGGAGAGCCTCCCTGTCAGGATCAAGTCAATGAAAACCAATAATGACTCAGAGCTTTGTAACCTAGGGAAACTGGAAGTCATGCAAAGATGAGCACCAAGGGGAAGATGAGGTTTCAAAAGCACAGGGGGAGGCTGGGGAGTAAAGCATTGGCCTGCAAGTCCGAGGATCCAGGTTCAGTGAGATACTGCATCTCCAAGACTAACGTGGAGAGTGATGGAGAAACATGCACCATTGACCTCGGGCCTACACACACACACACACACACACACACACACACACGCATGCATGTGAACATCCCCTCTGGGGACATGGCTTAATGTGTAAAGGACTAGCTGTGCAAGCCCAAGAGAGACCTAGTTTCAAATCTCCAGCATGCATACAGATACTGAGACGGCATGGCGACCCACTGTGATCCCAACCTCAGGAGACTTGAGATGGGAATCCCAACCATAAGCCCTCTTTCTACACAAACCAAATCTTCAAGCTCTGCATTCAGTCGCCTCAGTGTATGATGTGTAGATCTGCCCCCACCCCTGGCTCCGTGTACACAGGTAAGGTGGCCTGAGCACACCTCTGTGAACATGAATACACATGCGTGCATACCCAAAATAAAGAGAGGAAAGTGAAAGGGCCCAGGGAGGGGTTGTCTTCCATAATTTTGAAAGTCTCTGCAGCTTAGCTCGGAGGAGGAACAAAGGAGAATGGACTGGTACTCTCTGGGCTCCAGGAACACGCAGGCCACTTCTGTGTACCTCATCTCTGAGGCTTGTCAATTTATTTAAGGATAATTTAAAAAAAAAGCAAGATGCAAGAAGCTGGGGGTTGAACAGGGACCCGCAATGTTTAGAAAATATCAACTGGAGAAATAAACTGGACCCGAGCCAGAAGGCCTTGTCTCAGACCATTCTTTGGCGTAAGAAAGGTCTTAAATCTAGACTTTCCTTTGGGGGCTGTTAAAAAAAAAAAAGAAAACAAAACAAAACAGAAAACTGAAATGAGCAGCTCTAATCAAACCATTTTTGGATGACACCCCTAACTTTCATTTTCTTCCCCCAGGATGGAAAATTAAGATGGTATTTCCTCTTCTCTCTTTAATCTCCTGCCCCCACCTCGACACTGTGGGTTCCCTAGCAACTATCATAGCCACAGGAGGTGGGGGAGAAGATGACACTTTCTGCGTGGCTGTTCCAAACAATTTTTGGAGAAAATGACTTGCTTGGATTTTTTTAAGTCGGGGGTCACCTTCCCTGGAGCATCAGGAGAAAAGGTCCCAGCATAGCTGATGCTGAGGTCCCTAGGAGATCACCAAGGATGTGAGGGTGCAGCAGGTGCAGCCTGTGGTTTTGCTCTGAGTTGGCTCTGCTGGGTTTTGTAACTCATTCTTGTCCCTGCCATTTCTCAGCAGTGCTACCGTTTGTTAATAATTCCTTTCTGTCATAAGTAAATAGCCTTCCAGCTGCTGAGTAAGAACAGGAGATGGCTAACTGCTGAAGTTAGCCTCAGGCAATGCTGTTTTGGCCATCTGGGAAACTTTGGGGTGCCAAGGGGGCTAGTGGAACCTAAGTAGCCATAGGACTGTATGTCAGGCATTAAGATGGGGGTAGGGCTCAACCAGTAGGGTACTTACCTATCATACATAATCCCTAGTACCAAGACCAGACCAAACCAAACCAACCAACCAACCAACCAACAACCAACCAAACATCCCAGAAGGCTGTCAGTGAACACCTGTAATTCTCGGCCTTACGAGGTCAAGGCAGAAGAACCCAGGTTCAATGCCACCCTCATTTACCTAATGAGTTTGAGGGCAATCTGATGTGAAAATCATCTCAAAAAAGAAGAAATGGAAGACAAATGAGGGTTAGGAATGTCTCGAAGACCTGTGCTGACCAGTCAGACGGTGTGGAGAGAAGGCAAAAGTGAGACCCAGTTTTGCAGACAGATGGTGGGGGAGCATTTCCTTCTGTGCTCAGGGTCCCTGTCTGTGAATACATGAGGACATGATGGCTCTTATGAGGCTGGCTGAGACCTTCTCACTGAGCTGGAGTCAGCATGGGTCCCTGCCCACTAGGATCACGGACTCCCAGAATGGGAAGTTACTGGCCAGTCTTTCCTAGAGGCTCAGAGAGGCTCAGAGATAGTAGCTGTGTCCTGCACAGTTGGACACGGGACCCTTAGACAGCAGGAGAAAGGCCATAAAGGCTCTGGCTGAACAAAGCAGGGAGAGCAAGGGAGACTCTTAAGCTGCCCACAGAGCCCTCTGATGGGTGAGCTCCGCCCCTCCCTTTCAGAGCGATCATCTGCAGATGTCATGGACCTCATTAAAGTCTGCTTGTTTTGCTGACAATGGAACTCAGGAGATAGCAGCTGTTAGAGTTGCTAGGCAGGCTACAAGCTCAGGGTACCTGCAGGCTGGCTCTGTGCCCAGGCTCAGCTGAGGATGGGTTCTCTGTGGGGGGTGGCTCCCCGCACTCCTGCTGTGTCCTGGATCTTCTGCTGCCTGGATGTCTAGGCTGGCTCTGCCAGTGTTATTGCTTGCTTGTTTTTCAAAATTAATATGGATCGTGTTCCTGTGACTACAAACCTAATCCTCAGATCTGGAAATGACTCAACGGTCTACACCTGAGCCATTGTGGTGCTCTCCAAGGCAGGAAGGTCACAGACGGTGCTCCAAAGAAAGCGACAGAGAAACGCCCTCGACACCAACAGCCCACTTCTGCAAAGTTACTGCAAGGATATGTCCACCCCCAACATCATTTGCTCCACAAGTCCAGGTCCCAGCTGCTACAGTGGAGTTAGTTACTATTTTGGCCCTGGGACCACAGAAATGTTCATATGCTCACCCACATGTATGTACATGTAGCCTACAAGCACACATGCATTAGACAGGAACAGTGCAATAACCCACATACAGAAGCATACATAATAAACACCTATACACACAAGCACACACATGTAATAAATATGAGCACCTACAATACATACCCCACAAAGAAGCATACATAGACAATACACATGAACCTATATATGTAATACATACCTGTACATATAAGAATACACATATAATACATACCCACACATGTGCAAGATATACTCATATAAGAACACGTGCACGAAATATGCAAACACATGAATGTACATGGAATACATACTTATGTATACAACCACATATACATATATATGTACACAGAGCTGTACACTCTCACCCAGCATGTTCCATGCATAATGTGTACTTTCTTCACATTGGGTGCTCCCAATGTCCCAGGTACACTGAGCCTTTCTACTCTGCATTGCTCAGACCTGGACCCTGGGTCTCCAAGCCCTCAGCAAATACCAGTGGCAACCCACTCAATACCACCCCAAGCCCTTAGGGGCTTTCCCCATTAGACATCTGCTCCCTGCAACAGTGCCTGGGAAATCAGACCACAGGCTTCAGTAAGAGGCTTGAGGAATCAGACAGAGGTTCTCAAGATGTCCAGAGGTGCTGCTGGGCTGCTGTAAACATGGTTCCCTCCATCTTCATGCCAGTGCCCTGGTGAGGCCCACCCCATCACTCATGGCATGTTCTCATTCCCTGGTCCCTACCAATTGCCATGTTCTTGGTCTCATTCTTGACCCTATGTCTGTAGCCTTGCCTCTGATGCCATCATGGGCCACCTCTTGTTCTTGCTGCTTAGTGTATTGCAGGGAGCAGCAGATAAAAGAGTGCCATAGCCCATGTTCTCATCAGATGCCATTCAGAAAGTGACTTAAGCAGCTTTCAAAGCCTCCTGTGAAGTCACAGGTTGTGCCTGTGGTCTGTGGCCAATCTCTACCTTCAATCCTAGTTTGAGGTGCTCTTTTCAAAATCTGTGCCTGCTCATGATCCTGCTGCTCCAGGACACTGCCTTCTAGACCAGTGGTTCTTCTCAACCTGTGCCTATCCTTGGCTGTTCTTTGGGGTTGAATGACCCTTTCACAGTTGTTGCATATCAGATATCCTACAAGCCAGAAGTTTATTTACACTGTAATTCATAACCGTAGAGAAATTACAACCATGAAGTAGCAATGAGATAACTTTATGGTTGAGGGTTCACCACAACACGAGGAGCTGTGTACAAGGGCCACAGTGTCAGGAAGGCTGAGAACCACCATTCTAGACTAGCCAGAGTGGCTGGCTACAAAGCAGCTCTGGACATATGGTACATAGAGCTGGTGGTAGGGTTACCCTGCCTGTCCCTAGGCCCTCCAGAGTTCTATGTTCCTCTGCTTGAATGTGCTCCCCTTACAATGAGGTGTACTCCCCTCTGAACTGCCTCTGCACGGTTCTGTGTTGATGGTCTCATGGGACAGGAAGTATGTCTTCCTCATGATGGCTCAGCTGAGAAAGCTGAACCATACCAAACAGGGAGCAGGCCTTCCCTGATGACTCTGTCAGACAAGTCCCATCTCCCAGAGGCCAGCTCTCTTGAGCATGATGAGTCACAGGGCAACCCAGATAAGATGAAGGGGTTCAGGCTGCCCCTTGATGAGTGACTGAAGGTTTAAGCTCTGACCTTTAGTCCCTATTCAAGAGCACATGGAAGCATCAGAAAGCCAGGAGGCCAGGCCTTATAACAGCCAAGGATGGGCACAGGCTGGGAGGCCAGTGTGAGCTGACAGTACATACAAAAGGGTCCTTGTCTACTTCTGGCCAGGCCCAGGCCTCTGTTGGCTCCACACCCGTGACCAGGATTGGGCAATCTGTTTGCTTTGGGGGCCTGGAGAAGGTACAGAGCAGCCAAAGTATGAGCTGTTCACCAGCAGGCCAGCTGATCCTTAGAAATCTCTAACCCTGTTCACCGGGCTCCAAACCTGAGTGTTGCTGAGCCTTGCCATGGCCACCCCCGTGTGATGTCCTGTTTGACTTGTCAGACTGCACTAAGGTCCCTTGCCTACCCCAGGAATACAGAGGTTCCCTGCCCACCCCAGGAACACACTGAGGTCTCCTGCCCTCCCCAGGAACACACTGAGGCCTTCTGTCCACCCCAGGAACACACAGAGGTTCCCTGCCCACTCCAGGAACACGTTCATATGCCCCTTCCTGACTTTAGAACTTCTCTGAGGTCTCCTCCTCAGTCCAGGACCACACTAGGCCTCCTTCCAGGGTAGGTCCAGCATCTGAAACTCTCTTACTTCCCTCCCAGTTTTCTCTCTCCTTCCTAATGTTGAACAACCTGGATGACAGGGTTCTGCCCTTTTTGGAGTAGATGGCTAACCCCCAGCAAGAGTTCTCTGCCTCAAATGTTTCTACTGTCTCAGACACCTTTTTATCCCCAGATTTATTTTATTATTTTATGTATATGAGTGTTTTGCTTGCATGTATCTCAGTGTGCCACAAATGTGTCTGGTGCCCATGGAGATGAGAAGAGGGCGTCAGATAACCTGAGGCTAGAGTTACAGATGTTAGGAGCTGCCATGTGGGTGCTGAGGGCTGGGTAAGAGCAACCAGTTCTCTCAGTTGCTGAGCCATCTCTCCAGCCCTGTTTCAGGCACTCTGCATTTTTCTTCCTTCACGCATAACGTCTGCTTTTGGGGCCAAACTTGAGTTTCTGTGAAATGAATAATGTCTCCATCCCACCCTTCCTTCTTCACCTTCTGCCAGCTCTTCCCCAACGCCTTCTTACTGGTGACCAGGCTTCCTGTCACCAAGCAAAGGAACACAAAGAGAAAAGGGGCCGGTAGTGTGCCGGGCTATCAGGATAGACTCTTACCTCAGAGGGTTCTGAGCAAGACATCCCTGGATCTAGGCTGGGCCAGATGAGCTGTAGGTCTCACTCTGTTACCTGCCACCTCCTACCTCCTGACCAGCCAAGGCCAAGGCCACAATCTGCACAGAAAGCATGCAAGGACACCCACAATTCTCGATGTCTGTCATGAGGACTAACTAGACTCAGTCTGGGGTATAAGATTCCTACTGTGACCTCACTGGACAGTGAGTCATACAAGTGTGTCAAAGGGCCACAGTGCTGGGTTCAGTGTAGACTACTGAGACCACCAGCATACTGTACAACACTACGGAAAGCCCCAGAGGTACTGGCCATGGTGGCATTCGCCGACAGTCTTAGCTTAGCACTCAAGAGCCTGATGCAGGAGGATTACTGCATATTGAAGACCAACCTGAGCTAAAGAGTGAGTTCCAGACCAGAACTGGACTAGAATGGTTATGTCTTTTCACCAGACAATGTCTGGCTCCAGGCTTGGGCAGCCTTTCTTCTAAGCGGTAGTGCCCCAAGGGCCTGGCACCTAAGCCAGGAACCCTGGCTTCATCCCTGGCCTCTGGCCTGGGCCTTGTTTACTCTCACCTGTTCAAGCTTTGTTCTTCTCCGTGAAGAAAAGTCCGTCACAAAAAAATAATACACATCTGTGGTCTCCAGGAAGATTAAAGAACATGATGTGTGCTCAAGGGGTGGCATGTACATACAGCCATCCAGCTGCCCACAGCCACCCAGACCACCCACCAAGCTGCAGAACCTAACCTTGTCACACAGCCAACTGTCCCAGACACAAAATCACCCAGCTACAATAATACTGCCCACAGTCACACAGCCACCTATGGGCATCCAAGCTATTTCTAAGTTCTCAATCACCCAGACAGGCAACTACCCACAGCTACGAACTGCATAGTAACTTGACTGTCCAGGACATCCTAAGTCAGACGCCTTTCATCATGTGAGGTCCACTTAGGGTAGCCCTTCTCCACACTATTGATGGCACCTCAGTCCCAGCCCACAGGTATGGAAAGATCTGAAAGATAGTGGGTCCTCAAATGTCATCAGCCACAAGACCAGAAGTGTTCTCTTCACTTGCTCCTATGTCCCATCACGGTGCCCAGTGAAAGGTCCCCCTCCCCCCCAACCTCTCTGGCTAGTCTGTCAACTTAACACAAATGAGAGTCACGTTGGAAAAGGGAACCTTAGTTGAGGAATTGCGTCCACAAGACTGGTCTTTGGTATGTCTATGAGGTGTTAATTACTGATGTGAGAGGGCACAGGTCCTGTGGGTGGTGTCACCCTTGGCCAGGTGGTCCTGGGTTGTATAAAAAAAAGCAAGCCGAGCAATCCATGGGTGTCAAGCAGTGTTCCTTCATGGTTTCTGCATTTTACATCCTGCTTCTAGGTTCTTCCTTTGAGCTCCTGCCTTGACTTCTCTCAATGATGGCCTATAAGCCACAGACACCCTCTATTCTCTTAGTTGCTCTCCGTCACTGTTTTGTTTTTCTTTTAATCACAGCTACAAAGCATCAGACTACAACAGTTTCCTAGGCATCCTCCTCCATCACACTGCCCAGCCTGCTTCCTTTCCTCACTCTTTCATCCCCATGCCCCACAGCATCCTTTCCATCTCCCCAGCTCCTCCATTCTGTACCAAAGCAGGAACTGTGCACCCTCAACCCTGAACACTGATCTGAGCCAGGAGCAAGTGTCCGTCCGAATCCTAAACGCCCTCAGGTCAGGCTGCTCACTAACCTCACTCAGTGCTTATGTCTGTGCTCAGACCCCAGATGTCTCCCACTGGATCCCACAGGAAGGTGTGACCTCTGTCTTTCAGCATGGCCACGTCAGCATCCAGCCCTGAACTCTTGCTAAGTAGCTGTAGGGGAAGGAACTGAAGTCCAGGGTGGACATCTGTGTCTAGTACCTGCTGCCTGTGCTTCAGACAGAGCAGCTGGAACCTTGTAGGGACCCAATCCTGATGGTGTCAGACAACCTCTTGTGTGCAGGGCTCCTTCTGTGGCCAGGACATATCTGACCTTCACACTCATCATGACTTCTCTGAAGGATGCTTTCAGCTGAGTGTTCTTGCAAGGCTGTCCTTCTTTCCAGCCCTGACTCTCTTCAGGGAAGCCTGCTGGTCCATCTGTCTGTGCCACAGGAGTTCTTCCTTCCATACATTCTGTGCATGACTACATAAGCAGCAGTCAGAGATGCCCTGGGAGGGGGGGGGGCTGGGCACACACTGCCTCATCCCCTCTCAAGCGCACAAATGACATGACCCTCGCTCAGGGTTCATAGCCCTGTGGCTTTCTCACGAGCCTGGGCCTTGAATCACCTCGGTGCCAGGCCCAACCCAGGAGCTCTGGAAGTACCTGCTGCTGCTAGATGAGTATTTCTGCCACGAGACAGTCCTACTGCATTATGGGGCAGCCTCAGGCATGCCCGGAAGGTTCTTTCCCAAGAAACAACTTGATGTTTGTATTGTTGAGGCCTGCACTGACCCCACCCTGCTGAGCTCCGCTCTTGCAAGAAGCCCCTGGAGAATCATCCCAGGGCATATCCTAGGCTAACTCCCAAAGGCAGACTTGGGATGAGCTCTCCGGCCTCATCTTGCAAGTCTTTGTGGGCAGAGGATAAACTGAATTCCAGTGAGGCCTTGTGGTTTCCCTAACAGAGACACACATTTTTTTATATTAAAGTTTAAATAGTCCACCAAAAGCACAAATAACAAATGGAATAAACTATACACTTTCAAAGTTCATATCCTATACCTCATTAGTTACCATCTATGTAATAAGAGTCATTTAACCCTCTGATAACAGAGACAAATAACCAGCCAATTGTGGCAACTCCAGAGAAGATACACACACACAGCACACACACACACACAGCACACACAACACACACACACACACACACACACACACACACACACACACACACGCCACTGTGAAGCCCTGCCTCATATCCATGAGGTCAACCATCATCAAAGAAAGATACCAGAATGTGCTGTTAAGGACTGGGGAAGCTGGTACCCTGGGCTGTGCAGGTGGGATAAAAAAATGGCACAGCTACCATGGAAACAAAATATAAACAAATGAGAGTGTTGAGAGATCCAGCAGCCTTCCAAGGCCCATGTCTTAAAGACCCAAAACACGGGGATGGCCAAGTTGATAAAGTAAGTGCCTTACAAGCATGAAGACCGAGTCTGGTGACCAGAACCCATTTGAAAATGTCAGGTGTGATGACCCATGATGATAATCCCTGTGCTAGAGAGGTGGAGACAAACAGATCTCTTGGGCTTTCTGGCCAGCCCTCTCAACGTACTTGGTAAGTTCTAGGTCAGCGAGAGACCCTGTCTCAAAGGAGGCTGATGTGTTTCTGAAGACAACACTCAAGGTTGTCCTCTGGCCTATGAATATGCACCATACATGTTGTTATAGAATGGGGTCGACTGAGTAAAACAAATGCCATTTTCACTGGATCAGCTCTGTCAGCTGCAAGAGACCGTTATAAGCAGAAGTGAGTTTGGGAGGTTATAGGACCACCATGGAGATTTCAACTACTCCTCACAGACATTTTATACAAATTCTTCCCTAATTGCATGTGGCAACTGGGACCCATGAGGTGTCTGTTAGAGTCTGTAACAGTGGGTCTCAACATTACCAATTCTACGACCCTTTAATGTTGGGGTCTTGTTGTGGTGACCCCAACTATAAAATTATACCATTGCCACACCACAACTGTAATTCTGCCGCTGTTTTGAATTGTAATGTAAATATCTGATATATAGGCTATCTGATATGTGACCCTCAAAGGTATAATGGTCCAGAGGTTAAGAACATCTAGTCTATAGTGTTGGGGGAGGTTAAGTGATGGTGGTGGGGGGCTCCATCTGTGCAGCTATAGATAAGCCATCATCCATGCTGGGTGAAGGCTTTCAGGCGTGACAGCCATGGTTTTCCACACCCATGCTCTGCAAGCTCAATAAACTTACTGGTTCCCCAGTAATAAATAAACTCTGGTAAAATTTTACTTTTCTTTATTGTCAGAGTGGGGTATATACAGTTTACTTCTCCCCAGGCAGGGAAAGTCTTCTTGAAACACACATGCATCCACACACACATGAACAGCCCAAACATGTCCATACAACCACATGGAAAGGATCAAGCAGACCTATTCATTACAGACCGTGCCCGTCAGCAGTTGGATGGATAAACAGGGCGTGATCCAGCCATACAATGGAATATTACTCATCAATAAAAAGGAAAGGAGGCATTGCTGCATGCTCTGGCATGGATGAACTCTGGAAGGATGACATCGCTGTAAACCAGACACAAAGCACCATACACGGCAGGATCCCAGCCCCATGAAAACCCAGAATAAGCAAATCCACACAGCGAGACAGGAGATTAGTGGTTGTCGGGTGCTGGGGGGAGGGGTGGGGAGAGTCAGCTAGATTTTAAGGAGTTTCCTCTTACAACAATGAAAGCTATCGGTGACGAATACCCAAGGCAGTCAGTATCAGAAGCTATGGGACTTAACTGAGCGGGTGGGAAGGCAGGGTGTGCATTTCGTATCAGGAAAGTCACATTTTCTACTAGCAAAAAAAGTAAATACCGTAAAGCAGAGGTTCTCAACCGGTGAGTCACGACCCCTTTGAGAGGGTCCAATAACCCTTTAATAGGGTTCGCCTAAGACCATCAGAAAACAGATATTTACATTCGATCTATAATAATAGCAAAATTACAGTGGTGAAGTAGCGATGGAAATTGTATGGTTGGGTCACCATAACATAAGCTGTCTTAAAGGGTTGCAGCGTTAGGAAGGTTGAGAACCCACTGCTTTAAAGCAGAAGCCCTCCCTCCCCTGCAAGAGCTCATGGGCTGCACTGCTGGCTGGCTGTTCCTCCTCCCTCTTCCCTCCTCCTCCTCCTCCACCTACCTCCTGCTTGTCCCTCCCTTCCTCCTTCGCTTCCTTCTTCCTCCTCCTCTCTCCTTCTCTTTTCTTCCCCCTCCTCCAACAAAGACTCACTCTGTATCCCAGATCATGGCAATCCTCCTGCTTCAGCTTCCAAAGTCCTGGGACCTCATCCATGATCCACTGTGCTTGCCGGGTATGTGTCTTTCAGTGCCTACTAAACTACATAACTACGAAGACTGAGTGACAGCGGGTTCTGGGTACCCCCCCCTGGCTTCAGCACCCACTGCTGGGATTTCAAGCATACACCACCACACCTGAATCTTTTACATGGGTTCTAGAGATCCAACTTAGGTCTTTACTCGTGCAGCAAGCACCTTACTGACTGAGCTGTCTCCACAGTGCCTATCATGGGTGTTGACTTTTTAAGGCCATTGACCAGAACCACGTCTATATCATTCCACAGCCTGAGGGGCAAGGACACAATGGGTAGCAGCAAACTCAGTCTTTTATGTGAGCATTCAGGCACATGGCTGTGCCCACCCGGTGGGGGAGACCTCATTATAGGGCTCACATATAGATTCCACACAGCCCCTCAGCACTTCAGGTTCCCTGTTTGTTGTAGTTACAAGCAGCCTGTTTTTACACTCCATTGCAGGAATGGAACAAAACACAAACACCCTGAGTGCTGAGCCCGACTCTTCTCTCAGAGCCCATCGGACACAGGCTGTTCAAGTGCCTGGCAATGACCATGGTTACAGCTGTCCACAGCTGGACATACCTTCCTCTCCAGTCACTCACACAGAGATGAGGCAAGAGCCAGAACCCAGAAGTGTCCCCATTTCCACGGATGCGGCCATCTGGATCCCCAGGACTTGCTGTCCTGAAGATCTGGACAGCTCTGGATGTGTCTGTACATTTCTGTCAAACTTGAAGATACACTTCTCAGACAAGAAGCCCAAACTCACCTCCCAGATCCCATGCCCTTGGAACTCGGCTGAAAAGGGGATGTATATGCTGTCATTTTCATTTACTGTCCCCAGATCCTGGCCAGCATCAGGCTGTTCTGATCCATTTGTCACCTGGCCTGGCCCTGGCTGTTATACAGGCAGGTTCTCAAGGAACTGTCCTTGAAAAAAACAGAGGCCTTAAAATAGCCTGCTTCAGGAGCTGAGAATGTGGCTACGTTTGTAAAGTGCTTGCTTAGTGTGCATAACACCCTGGGTTCCTTCCATCTTCAGTACTGCATAAATAGGGTGTGGTGGCAGCTGCCTGAAGTCCCGGAAACTATGGATGAGGAGACAGGAGAAGCAGACGTTCAGGATTATCCTCAGCTACAGATCATGTTTGAGGCCAGGGTGGGCTCATGAAACTCTTTACCCAAGAAAGGAGAGTGAGAGAGGTAAGGAGAAAGGAAGGAGGCAGGAGGGAGGAAGGGAGAGATGGGGAGGAAGAATGCCTCCTTTAAGCAACATGTGGACGTCCACATCTGTAATGGCAGCACTCTGACAGGCCTGAGGTAAGAGGATTGCTATGAGTGTGAGGCCAGCCTGGGATACAGTGAGCTTCTGTTCCTCCTGGAGAAACCACATGAAGCTATGTCCTCCTCCCAGGCATCTGGCCCTCTAGGACATCCTGGGATGGCCACACACGTTACAGGTTATGTGGGGGACCTTTCGCGCTGCTCCTAAGGGCCAGGGACATCCAACGCTAGACTGAATGTGTACACTACTCCTAAGTGGTGAACATCACCACTTAGCTCAAGGCTCTTCTCATGCCAAGCTCCCTGCACAGGGGCAGATGCTTGTGGGACATACTTTCATACATGAAGGAAAGAAGCCACTAGCCATGTAGTCACAAGGTACCAGTGGCCACTCCACCCTACAGGCAGTGGCATGGGCCACGTGGTCTCCTGGTTTAAGCCCTATGGCCAGGCTTTCCTTTCTCTGTGGAAGCGGGTGGTGCTCAGGGCTGGGTTCCTGCACGTGAACCGGCTGATTGTCCTCCCTGGGAACCCAGGTCCTCCGACTTTCTCCTCCTGAACCCATCCCGGTCTGCCTAGGGACACAGGACAAGCAGGAACAGCAAAGTGCTTTCCCTGCTTTCTGATTGGCATTTTTATTTTTTTAAATTGAGGATTAAACAAGGAAAGCTGGATTTGTAGAAAAAAAAATCAGGGCAGAGAGCTGAAATCTGGTCAGCCAGCACACAGCTGGGCTGTCCCTGGGGATCCACACTGTGCAGCCTGCTGCACTGCAGCCTCACTCCCAAGACTTGCATGTTTTCCTTGACCTTTGTTTCTGCAAACCATGCTTTAAAGAGCGTGGTTGGTTTGCCACAAAAATGCAAAACCTTGGGCCACACATGCACACACGCATGCATGCACATACACACTTAAGGAGGCCAGCCTACAGCCGGGCATGGTGGCACACGCCTTTAATCCTAGCACTTGGGAGGCAGAGGCAGGTGGATTTCTGAGTTCGAGGCCAGCCTGATCTACAGAGTGAGTTCCAGGACAGCCAGGGCTATACAGAGAAACCCTGTCTCAAAAAACAAACAAACAAACAAAAAGATATGTATGCTCTAGCAACTCCTGAGGGTTCTGGGTGATCAAGTGCTACACCCACGTTGGCTGTGGTGATAAGATTCTACCTCTTCTGTGACAGGCTGTGGGGTAGAAAGCCCACTCTAGGACCACCTTGTGTAAGGATGAAGGTGTGTGTGCGTACATGCATACTCTCCACCTAGTTTTTGAGTCAGGGTCTATCACTGAACTTGAAGCTCACCAATTCAGTTAGACTGACTGGCCAGTGAGTATCTCTGTCACCCCAGCACTGGATGACAGGCATGCAATACCCTGCCTGGGTTTTACATAGGCACTATAGATCCAACTTGGGTCTCATGCTCTACTGATTAAACCATCTCTCCAGTTCCCTAGGATGAAGATTTTTAGCTCACAGGTTCCCCACAGTTCCCTTAGTATGTGGACTGGACAGCAGGCTAAGTGAGAAACAGGCCGTATCATCTGCAGGGCCCTGGACGGCGACAACAGCCCCCTGTGGAGTTCCCCATAGCCTCTGAGCTTTTAGAAAATGTAGTCTCCTGTCCAGGGGTCTCTTGCATGTCCTCATTGTCAGCCCCTTGTTAAATGCAAGCATTCTTCCTCACAGAACAAGATGGAGAACCATCCCCAGGTATGTAATGGTGGTGGCAGGCTGGGGAGAGACACGGAGGGTGCAGACAGATTGGGTACTCACGTAACCATCAGCACAGTTCACACCCAGGTAAATGTTGCCTTCCCCACCCGGCCTGATGCCTGTATGTCCAGCCTAGGATCAGGCACTTACTTCATGGGTTTGAATAGCGCCTGCCCGTAATTCTGGAAGGTCATGATGAGCTTCAGCTGCGTGCCCCCTGACTTCATGGCTGCAGGAGGGAGGGAAGAACAAACACAGGGTGACTCAGTGGCTGCCTCGGGTCCCTGACTATTCCTGGGCAGCAGAGCTGGATCAAGGCTCTAGCTGCCAGTCAGCTAGGTCTTCTTCATGTGGCTAGGGGACCCCGATTGTGTCTGAGCAGTTAGGGCATTTGGCAATGATACACCCCAGCTGCCTGGGGCCCCTCCTGATGCAGCAGTAGGGTCTGAGCCAACTCCATAGTGTGAGCCCACAAAAGGCCCAGGGGATGGCAACTGCCTGCCAGTGCAGGAGTGCAGTCACACACACACACACACACACACACACACGCACATGCACACGCATACCTTTACACACGCACATACTCCACCAATACACCCACTCGCTCCTTGTACCCCACAAACACCTTTACAGTCACAGATACACCCCACACCGCCTCACCCCCATGCTTATATAAACATCCCCCACTTAAACACACCATCACAATCACACACCTACACACATACATACCTACACAAACACACACACTCACACACACACACACACACACACTACTGTGTTCCTAGGCAGAGGCAAATTAGGATTTGGTGAAGGTCTGAGTAGTCACTCTGAAGAGCCCCAAGGTCAGAAGCATCAATATCATCAGGACATGAAGGGGTATGAAAGCTTCAGAGAGTTCCAAATCGAACGTTGTTCTGGGATCTCACCAGATCAAGAATCCTATAGATTTGAAAAATGAATTTTCTTCCCCCCCAGCCTTGGATTTCCTTTTTGCTGATGCAGGAGATGGAAGGAAAACCATCAGGGGCTTTCCTGTTCAAGGTCTAGCCTTACGAAGGGCTCCCAGGCTGTTCAAGGCACAGGGACATGAAAGGGCTATCACTTAGCACAAACGTGGCCAAACCCATACACATGGTAGCTTGCTTGTTGTGTGTAGAGCCTGCCTATATCTATGGTAAACAAGGGATGGAAAGGCTATCTGGGTGTCTCTAGAATCCCTCAAATGAGGCTGAAGACAATGGGTGGTGATGGGACATGCTCTCACCATTTGGTTCCCAAGCGTAACAGGACTGGCAGAGGACTCACAGGTGTGTGTGTGTGTGTGTGTGTGTGTGTGTGTATGTGTGTGTGTGTGTGTGTGTGTGAGAGAGAGAGAGAGAGAGAGAGAGAGAGAGAGAGAGAGAGAGAGAGAGAGAGAGAAGAGGCAGTGTTAAATACCACAGAACAGTAGGTTGGAATGTTTGGTGAAGCACATCTTTTTTTTTTTTTTTTTTTTTCTCTTTTGGTTTTTCGAGACAGGGTTTCTCTGTGTAGTCCTGGCTGTCCTGAACTCACTTTGTAGACCAGGCTGGCCTCCAACTCAGAAATTTGCCTGCCTCTGCCTCCCGAGTGCTGGGATTAAAGGCGTGCGCCACCACGCCCGGCCCGGTGGAGCACATCTTTAATCTGAGTACTTGGGAGGTGGAGGCAAGTGGATATTTGTAGGTTCCAGGCCAGCCTAGTTAGCATAATAAGTTGCAGGCTAGCCAGGGCTATATAATAAGACCTTGCCTCAAACAAATAAGCAAACAAACAAATACACACACAAAATGTTCAGTGGAAGAAAATCAGAGGTGGTCCAGTCTGATGTTCACACTGAAGTCTGCTTAGATTCCCCAGGCTGGGCATCCCGGAAAGATTTTTGCCTTTTTAACCTCGGTTTTCCCTTCTGTGAAATGGAACCGTGGGTGCTGGTTTATCCTTGTGTAGATATTTCCTCCAAATTAAAACATTTCCCCCTGGTATGGTTGCACATGCCTTTAATCCCAACACTTGGAAGGCTGAGGCAGAGGCAGGTGGCTCTCTATGAGTTCAAGGCCAGCCTGGTTTACATAGTGAGTTCCAGGACAGTCAAGGCTACACAGTAAGACCCTGTATCAAAAATACAGAGACCAACCAACCAACCAACCAACCACCCAATAAGATTACTCCTGGTGGGAGGCTCATTAAGATTTAGCAAGTAAGTAAAACTTACAAGGCTTAGGAAGTTCCTGAAACTTCCAAGAATCACAAGTCCCCTCCTCCTAGTTTATATAAGCAGTGATAGTTGATGGGGCAAAGAGAACTCGTAGACAAACTGCTTGCAGGTCAAGCAGGGGGCTCTAGGGATGCAGCTTTCATGAGTCTTATTCATGTGGGGGTGGCCTTTCCTGAAGTACAGCTGCCTTTGCGGTATTCATGCTCTAGAAAGTAACCCAAACACATTCATTGGGTCACTAAGCTAGCCTAGACCTGTCACTGATGCTCTCTATAGGGGTAGTAGGTATTTTTTTCACAGCCCCCGCCCCCCTGAAAGTCACATAATCCTCTTTCACCAGGTTGTGGAGAGGATCAGGTTCAAAGAAAAGCAATGGCCTGACTCACCTAGACAGTGGCGACAGTTCCCCTGTTGGGATTAGCGAGGGACATTCCTGAAGCCTAGACCTTGGCCAAACACTAACTTGGCTGCTTGCTGTGTATGACAGGTTGCGTCCAGGGCTTAAGACTGACTTTAGGATCCACCCAACCAGAGTGGCCCGTACGAGATTGTTGTGCCCTCCTCAGGCCCTCACATATTACATGTTCTCCTTCAAACTCAGGATGCAACCACAGCATTAAGGGCAGGTGGTTGGTGGTGACCCCACAAGGTGTGTGACGACCACTCAGCCTTCCTCCTGAGTGACACAGCAAAGTGCTTAGGGTTTGACTATTAAGCAAGCAGCTTATGAAACATTCACACTCCAGGAACCTCATTTCCCCCTAAAGACAGGGACATGTGGATTTTTTTCTTTTTCAGTCCTGATACATAGACTGGCAGCAAGCCTGCTCCTCTCCCTTGGGAGACTGGCGGGGGATTTTAATTTTCTGTTTTTCCTTATCTGTGCTTTCTAAATTTGCACAATGAACATTTCACTGCATTTCTGGTAAGGTGAGAAAGAAGGAAGTGATAAAGAGCTTGTGGCACCGTTAAGTCTCCGTGCGTGTCCCATTTCCGTTTAATAATAGAGGCTTGCTGGGTTTAATGGTTCCTTCCTGAGCTGGGCTCTTTTTCCAGGTTTGTAATCCTGGCTTTCAAATTGCAAAATATTGCGTTAATCTGGTCAGTTTGGTCTGTCCCCACCCTTCCACTGCGCCCTGCTTTTCTTGCTTTGAATAGGCTCTCATGTAACTGAAGCTGGCTTCAAACCTGCTATATAGCTGAGGGTGACCTTGAACTCCTGACCTTCCTGCCCCTATATCCTCAATGCTAAGATTACAGTTTGTGTAGTGCTGCGTATTGAACCTAGGGCGTTGTTCATGCTGGCCAGTACTCTATCCACCAGGCTATATCCCAACTTAGTCTTTTTCTAAGGGGTTCAATCTGCATCCCTGTACCTCTGACATGGTATGGGATCAGCTCCCCCAAGGAGGCAACCAGAAACTCTAGCACACAGAACTCTGAGGTGCCAAAGGCACAAGTTTTAAGGTTCTTTCATGACTTGGCTCACCCTTACCCCTACAAGCTGTCTGAAGCTGATTAGGGGTTTTCTGCTCTGAACCCAGACCCCATAGATCTGACACAGACTGCTTGCTTATGTTACAGCAAAGGCTCAGGGGGTCTGTCTAGGCGGGCAACAGACCTGAACACCCACCAGCTTGGGTACTAGGCTATCCCCACTGGGCACTAAGGATATGGGTCATAAATGGGTGATCAGGGTGGAGGAGCCAAGAGGTGGCAGGGCCAGTATAGAGCACAGCCTTTCCTCACGGTGACAGAAGGAGGGATCATGTCTAGAGGAAAGCTCCTGCTCCCTACTAGAGCAGAGAGGTGGTCATGTGAGAAACTGAGGCACAAGCTCCAGTTAGGGCATTTCCTAACAGGGACTTCTGTGGTTTCCAGTGGACGGAGACCACATCTCAAACAAACTAATTTGATTTTCTTTTAAAAAGATCTATTGGGGGTCATGCATATAGTTTAATTGGTAGAGTGCCTGCCTAGCACTCCCTGGGTTCTATCCTGAGCACTGGGGAGGAGAAGGCAGGAATATCAGGAGTTCAACGTCCTCCTGGACTCCCCAGCAAGTTTGAAGTCACCTGGGATACAGAAGAATCCATCTCCAAACAATCCAATCAAGACTGGTGGGCCACACCTGAGATGTTGCTTGCTGGCCCTTGGGGACCCTTACCGCTGCTGAGCTTGGCCTTGGTTGTCTCATCTGGGAGAGGGAATTAGGGATTCTGTTTGGGGTCAGTCAAGCAGGAGTTAGACTATTTTCCCACATACCCTGAGCTGCCTTTTAAGGGACATTGGGGAGACTGTTTTAGAAGATTAATGGTGGCAGGTGTTTGCACTGTAAGTGAAGGCCTCCCCAGGGAAGGCTCACATCCAGAGAATTTGCCATTCGGCTATTCCAGGCCTGTCTCACATATCCCTGATCAGGAGAGAAAGACTGTCTATGGCTCAGATACTGGGCATTTACAGAGTCCCCTTCTACCTGCCAATCCTGGACTTGAGAAAATGGGTATGGGCCACATGAGCCACATTTACCTGGTGGCCAGAGACAGAGTCCCTGAGGCCGGCATTGCAGGAACCAGTCCTGACACAAGAGGCTGGACAAGCTGAGAGAGCAGGGGTTGACAGAGGCTGCAGCCATGTCTTCAAGCTCCTGGCCTGTTGTGAGGCCTTCAGGCTTCAAACCTGTTACTGGCTCAGACCAGACACACGTGGTGCAGCTTCTTCTGCCCCAGTGGCCTCCAGCCTGGTGTTACTATGTCATCCTGTCTGCCAGGCAGCTCGCTTTTATTTTGAGAGTGGCAGTCATAAGAAACACCAGAAATACCCTGATGGAGCTGGCTCTGGCTTGCAGAGAGCCAAGGGAGTGGGGGCTTGGCTCAACCACTTCACAAGGAGAAAATGGGGGAGAGGTGAGAAGTGGGGCAGCCAGGTGGACACCCCCACCTTTGCTCTTGATCTTCCATCCTATGGCATTGGGTAGAGGATAGCTTTAATGCCTCCCTGGTGAACCTGACCTTGGAACCCCTGTTATGTCAGGAGGTCGCTCAACCACTGGGGTCTGTGACTGACAGTCAATCCATTCCCCCAAACACACTTCATGCCCTGAGTCAGAGGCAAGGCCCTGTGACTCTATTGTGTCTGGCACTGCCTTGTGAGAGCTACATCTCTGTCTTGTCAGACAGGGATGGGATCTCCCCTCCCCACCCCAATTCATAGGCAGAATCTCCCGGGATGCCCCAGTCCTGGGCCTTTTGTTTCTTGAAGCTCACAGACAATTCTCCCAGATCCCATCTCCACCCTCTCTTTCCCTTCGGCAGGGCAGATTAATTAGTGACAAGGATGTCAGTCCTGTGGAATCGTTTTCTTTTGTTCTGCTTTGTTCTTGTATTTGTGGGGCCTTGATCTGACCTAGATGGAGCCACCTTAGAGATTGCTGCTTAGGCCAGAGCTGTCAGGACCCTCCACTTCCCTCTTTGCCATGCAATTTCAAGTGTCGAGCGTTTGCATCCATAACTGTACATGGATAGTGATTTGATTATCACGGGTCCCAGCCAAAGGTGTGGCGGGCCTGGCTTCCAGCTGAGCAGAGGTGGATGTGTGTAGAGTCTCTTTCTTTAAAGGCAGCAGTGGTCAGTTACCAGGCAGCCTGGAGCCTAGCTATAAATAAATCTCTATTGGCCTTGGCCAGCTGCGCTGTGGGCCACACAGAGCCTCACAAAAAGGAGCAAGAGGTTCTAAACAGGCGAGACTTAATGGAACCATTCCAAGAGGGCATGGAATCCCTCTGGCATCCTTTCCATCACAACCGTATTTCCCGGCTCCATATTTCATAGTGAGATGAATAACCTGAAGATGAAAGTTATTCCTCCTGGGGCGGGGGAGATGGCTCAGTGGATAATATGCTTGCTGTGCAAGCATACAGACCAGAGTTTGCAACCCCAGGACCCGAGTAAAAGGCTGTGCAGATGTGGTGGCTGCCTGTAGTCACAGCCTTAATGAGGCAGTCAGGGAATCCCTGGAGCAAGCTGGCTAACTAGGCTACTTAGAGCTGGAAAGGTCCAGATTCAGTGAGTGATCCTGCCTCGCCAAGTAAAGATGGTAAAACAACAGGAGCATGGAATGCCAACTTCAGACCTCCAGACAATGGGCATGTGTGTGCATGTGCCCCTGCACACACACACACACACACACACACACACCTAGACACACATGTGCACAGATGTTAACAAGCACAACCAGCACACATACTCAGACATGCTCACATATGCATGCATACACACACAAAATGAAAAATATAAAAACGAAGTTGTCACTGGTGAGCCAGAGGGAACCCTGAGCCAGGAGCAAGGGGATGCTACCCATGAGCAAATCTTCCTTCTGTGGAGCCTCAGTTTCCCTAGTTGTGGGGAGGAAGCTGGAAGGCTGCTCTAGCCTTTGAAAGATCTGTTTCACTTTGCTTTGGGTCACAGCAGCACCTGGGCAGAAGCAGATCCTGTCCCTGGGGTTGTCACCTGGGGCTATGTTAAGATGAACACCCAGGAGAGGCTATGTCTCAGGGAGTCAGGTGTCCACTTAAGACTTTGGCTTGATCTTTATACCCACAATGACCTCTGGGGTAGGTCAGGATGAGTCAGGTTGCCATGGCAGCAGGGAGTTGCCTCCAACAGGCAGCCTCCAGGAGAGTGTGCATTCTCCAGGGTATTACACTGCGGCCATGGCCAGACAATTCAGGATACTCCCTACAGAGCAAGATGCCTAGGCCTGGCCCACTTCTTCAGGTATAAATTGTGCGGGTCTGGGAAGATGTGGGTGCCTATCTGATTGCAGGTCCCTGGGTGAAGAGGCTCAGTATGCCTTGAAATGTGGTTGCCACAGGAAGATGCATCAGGTGGGAGCTGTGGACAGTTCTGCTCTTGCCACCCACTCATATTTACACACTGAAGTCTTTTCCACATGGGGTGTCAGAGTCCAGATTCAGAAAGAAAACATTCTGGTGATGCACACTTTGCTGGTAGGACTACCCAGAGCTAGGGGGTCGGAACCTTGCACCCAACACTCCTGGCCACGAAGCTCGAACAACTTCACCTTGGGAGAAAGCCACCTCTTTACAAGGATCTCAAACTCATGTTTCAACCCTAGACACGTTGAGGTTGGATCAGGTTTTGCTGCTTGGTAGCTTGGTGTGAGCCTCAGGCTCAGGTGGCAGTGACAAGGTCTTTTGTCTGCCTGGGTAATGGCACTCTCCACCAATCTATTACATCAAACTATTGAGCTATGGGGCACCTGCAGAGTGAAGGACTCAGCATGCCCATGATGGGTCTGGATCTACTCAATTATCCCTTAGTCCAGAAGAACAGTGGCTGACTCCAGGATGCCCCACCAGACCAAGGCCCAGTCAGAGTCTAGATGGCTCCCCCATCAGCAAGAGTGCTGTTCATCCCACTAAGAGGTCAGGCATGCAAGCACTGTTATGTCTCCAGAGTAAATCAGATCTAAGCATGTCTTGGGAGCCGGGGACTTAAGGTTAAGCACATGAAGAGATACAGAGATCCTTGAGTTAAGGCCCTGGAATTCCAGTTTTCTCTGATTTCTGAGCTCTTGAAATAGACCGGGCATGAGTGAGAGTAGAAAACAATAAATCAAGCCAGCACCCACAGGGGGCTGACCAGCTGTGGGGATAACACAGCACTCGAGCATCCTAGGCTGTCTGCACATATCTACGCATGTCACCCTCTTCAAGGTCACTGTAGTAGATCTTTATTCCTAGGTTGCTTTAGCCACAGAGGCGGCAGTACCCCTGAGAGCTGGCCTTCTACTAGCTAGGAAATTGCTCTCCTGCTAAGCCATGCTCTAGTCCCTCATTAGAAAATTCTAGGCAGAAGCTCTACCACTGAGCCACGCCCCCAGCCCCTCCCTAGGGGATTCTAGGCAGGGGCTCTACCACTGAGCCACGCCCCCAGCCCCTCCCTGGGGGATTCTAGGCAGGGGCTCTACCACTGGGCCACGCCCCCCAGCCCCTCCCTGGGGGATTCTAAGCAGGGGCTCTACCACTGAGCCACGCCCCAGCCCCTCCTTGGGGGATTCTAGGCAGGGGCTCTACCACTGAGCCACGCCCCCAGCCCCTCCCTGGGGGATTTTAGGCAGGGGCTCTACCACTGAGCCACGCCCCCCAGCCCCTCCCTGGGGGATTCTAAGCAGGGGCTCTACCACTGAGCCAAGCCCCCAGCCCCTCCCTGGGGGATTCTAGGCAGGGGCTCTACCACTGAGCCACGCCCCCAGCCCCTCCCTGGGGGATTCTAGGCAGGGGCTCTACCACTGAGCCACGCCCCCAGCCCCTCCCTGGGGGATTCTAGGCAGGGGCTCTACCACTGAGACATACCCCCAGCCCCTCACTGGGGGATTCTACTCTTAAGCTCAATTCTCAGTTCTTTTTTCAGTTTTGATTTTAAGAAAGGATCTTGTTAGTTATTCCGACTGGCTTTGGACTTTCCATCTTCCTGTCTCAGCCTCCCGAATAGCTGGATGACAAGTTTCACCTTCACATCTAGCTTAGATAGTTCTTTAACATTCAGACTCTGCTCCAAAGAGAAAGAAAGGGGCACGCGTTGTGGTTCCTTTATAACAAAGTACCTGTGCTAGCAAGGACTATGCCTCACTTAGCCTGAAACCTCTGGACTCCACAGGTCAGGTGAGGGTGCACTCTCTGGCAGGAGGAAGGAGGGTGGAAGACCACTAACTTGCTCTTTTTTCACTAACTTGCTCTTTTTTTTTTTTACCAGGTGAACTTGCCAAGCCCTGGAGGAAGCTGTGGGTCCAGGTTTATTTATTTATTTTATTCATTTTTTACCAGGCGAGAGCTCCGTATACAGTGGAGCCCCAGACACCACTAAAGCGGTAGGTGCTGCAAGCAGGCAGCTTCTAACTGCTCCGTGTCAGCAATTGGACCAAAGCCTGTAACTGGAGGGAGCCTGTTAGCAGATCTGCTTCCAAGACACATGGCAGGCTCTCCAAGCACGTGCAGCTGAGCACACCAGGGCCACCATTGCACAGCCCCAGCCCTCAGCCTGCCCTATGCCACCTCTCCATCACTCACAAGCGGATAACAGCCTAAAACCTGCTCAGAAGCTGCTCCTGATGTAGTGTTCTCGTGAAATTGAAAAACTGGATTTTTTTTTAAAAAATCGTTTCTTGTCTTAGTAGATCATAAAGTCCTGGAGACATTCCTTTTGAACTGCTTCATGTGGAATACCCAGGCTCCAACTTTGTCCTTCCCTTCCCAGGTATGATCTTTGAATCCTTGCTGAGCTCCGAAGGGAACAGGTTTGGAGCCTCAGGCCCTGGCTAAGCTATGCAATCTAGCCCCCCCCCCCGCGGGAGTTACAAGGGTGGCCCATGCATAGGTAATAGAAGGAGGTGCTGCAGCTACTATGGGTCATCAGGGTGTTCTTTAACATGAGAGGGAGGGCCTACGTGTCTGCTTGTACCCTACCAGGGGTCAAAGTGGTGGCACTCACATGCCAGCATACCCTGCATTAGTAGGGCGGAGGTTTCATAGTGATGAGCCTTGAGGCATCCATCTGGTTCATGGAATCATCAAGGCAGCCACCCAAACACCCCAGAAAGTGTGGCTCCCTGCATAGGAAGGAGGCTAACTTCACACAGTCCTGGTGTATCCACACCAAGGTACTCTTACACCAAGGACAAGCAGGTGGCTACCTACCGACGCTGGTGATCTTCTGAGAGCCGAGGTCCTGCAGTAAGGCATCGATGGCTGGGTTGTGTCTGGAGTACAGCTCATACCGGTTGATGCCAATGTGGAATTTGAGCCAGTTGGGATAGAGGTTCACAGCTGCCTCTCCAGTGGGCAAGAATTCTGCGCCTTCAGCACCTTCATGCGGCCTGCAAGAAACCAAGGCAGGCTACGGTCAAGTGTAGAAAAAGAGGCAAGAGGCCAAAGAATATGGGGTGCTGGTCCTGAGGGTCAGGGCTTGGGACTTTGAGTTCAAAGTACAGGTTCGCTAAAAGCTGCTTTTACACTGCCATGTCTGCACTTTCTTCCCCGGCTGCGAATCCACCACCTAATAACATACCTTAAGGCCTATAATTCCTATTTACCCTCTAGAGACGCCACAGACAAATCTAACTACCACTAGCCTAGACCCAGAGTGTCAGCGCTATCCCAACACCTCTGTCCTGGGGTCACCAAAAGTGCCCCCACAACAGTGATGTCAGCTGGGAGTGTGTGAGAAGGGACTGTCAGTTTTTCTTGCGACCAGAAGGCCTGGAAGGCACAGGCACACCCAGTCAGCCAGAAACCTCCCCAGTTTTCTGCCTTTGTTCCAAAGAACAGGGGCAGGAATGATGCACAGGCCTAAATCTGATTTTAACGAGTGCAGCCATAAGGTGGGGAGGACAGGATGATGGAGCCAATCACTCTAGCTCTGCTTCCTCTGGCCATGAGCTTGTTTGAATGAAGAACAGACCCTCTGGGAGTCTGCTAGGCTGGAGGGGAAGAGGGACTGCTTTAGCTCTGCTTCACTGACAGGTGAGGATCCTTCAACTCCAGCCTGTCTACACTAGAATCAAAAGGAGGGCTCTCCTCCGAGACGCCACACCCTCTCCACTCTTTCATCGGCCTTTGCTTGATGGTTTCTGGCCAGCGAAGTCCAGAAGGAACCAAACAGCTCGCATGGGCAGGCACAAGGCACAGGGCCTGGTCCTATTCCAGGGAGAGAAAGGATTTCTGAGGTTGTTTTGGACCGGTGACTCTCTCTCTGCTGCCCGGGGACCTTTGCAGGTTATTTGCTCTAGCCAGCTGGTGGTTAATATTTCACTCTGCTGGGCTTATTTGGATCTGTGCAGCTGTGGGGGTGGGGGTGGCCACAAAGCTTGGAAGATAACTCCAGGATGGTTTACCTTCCTCCAGGCAGGGTGGCCACAAAGGAAGGCCTCCACACTGCCAACAGCACTCCTCAGCCGCTTTTGTCCCCGTGACTGCATTTAAAAGACTTATTAGGTACATTCAGGCCTTCTGGAGACGTCCACCCTGAACAGCTCACCCCATCGCTCTCAGAGCCAGAAGCCCAACCCCTCCCAGGGGAAGGCTGCTCCCACTCTCCCTGGCTGGCTCTCCAACATATTCATTCATCTGCTTCCTCAGCCATCGCCAGGGCTGGCCAGCATGCTTCCTTGTAGGTGGAGCACTGGGCTCTCCTGGCTTCTGGTGGGCCGCCAGCTTCCCACACCAGGGCACTGGGAGCTTCCCAAACCCCATCAGCCAGTTCTCCCTAGAATCATTGTGAAGACAAAGGCAAGAGGCACATCTGCCCCGCCCACCAGGGATCCCTACCAGCCTCTTCTGAGGGTTCCCCAAAGGTACACAAAATGCTTGGCGTGTGAAATAGCTTTCTAGTGGGGTGTCTTTATTCCCGAAGGGTCGGACGCGCTAGCCCCACCCCAACCTCCTCTTCTCTGCTCACCAGTCAGGATTCTCTGCTGCCTTGGGGTTAAACCTGATGTCGCTGTTCACATTAAACAGGACGTCGTCCTCTGTCAGAGGAGGCACAGCCCCCTGGTAGAAAGGGTGCTCAAACAACTTGGCTAAGAGCGATCCGTCCCCGCTGGGGCCAGGGGGCGGTACCCGCGGTCGGGGCCCCGGGTCTCGAAGCAGCGGCCGATGCGCTGGGTCACGGGGTGGCGGGGAACGGGGCTCCTGACCCCGAGGAGCGTGATCCACCGGCTCTACTGCAGAAGGCAGCTTCTCCAAGGAGTGGGAGGTTAGGTTAGAGGCTGGATCTGAGCTGAAGTCTTGCAGGATGCGCAGTGTGTGTTTGTTGGGCCAGCCTGCGTCGCCACCGGCGGACTCCCCCGGTCTGCTCCTTGCCTGGGCCCAGCCTGGACCAGCTGCCTCTGCTGCCGGCTGAGCGCAGGAGCAACCGGGCTCCCCGGAGGATCGCGTGGCGCGTCGGTCCAGCTTGGGTAGCAGGTCAACAGCAATGTGCAAAGCGCAAGCCAGTAGGAATACTACCAGGATGAGCACGCGAAACCTGCGCACCAGTATCATCTTCATGGCCGCGCAGGCCAGCGGGCTGGGGGTTTCGGGACGCGCGCTCCACCGGTGCCCCTCAGCTTGGCACCAAGCCCGCAACGACCCGCGGGTCAAGGTCCATTTAGTGTACTAGCAGCTAGCAGCTCGGGGGCTGTCCCCAGACTTGGACGTCGTGGAGGACAACCGCCACCAAAGCACCGGCTCTCCAGGCCATTTCGGGGGGCGGCCAGCGGCCCTCGTCGGTGGAGCGGGTGGCAGTGGTGACAGGGAACGCAGGGGCGGACGAGGGTCTCCGGGACGGCGACCACACTCAGCGGGCGTGTAAGCAGAAGGCGCGGCTGTTCATCCCGTCCAGGGCGCGACAGATCCGATCCAGAGCGCGGTGCTCCCGCTGGGCCATGCCGGGTCCTGGGCAGGCGACAAAGCGGCTCCTCTGCGCTGTCAGACTGAGGCTGGGAGACCGGGCTGGAGAGACAGAGGCGAGAAGGGGAGCGCGAGGGGGCGCGCAGGGAGAGGCGACGATCTGGCAGGTGCAGCAGGCCGACCCGGAGCGCAGCGCCCGCACCGCCTAGCTCCAGGCGCCCCGCGCCCGGCCCGCTGATATCCGAGCGCGCCGGAGCCGCCCCCCGCGTCAGCGCCCGCAGATTGGCGGAGCCGTGGCCCCGCGAGGCCCGGCCGGCCCGGCGCTAGCCCGCGCTCCCCTCTCTCCTCCCCCTTGGCCGCGCCCCGCGGTGTCGCCGCGCCTCCTCCGCGCTGAGCCGGGAGCCAGAGAGGCCCGGGTGGGAACCCGCAGGCAGCGATGGCTTCGGCCCTGTGCGCGCGGCTCTCGGCCTGGTAGCCTGCGTCCCCGAAGCTCCGCGCGCCGCCAGCTGCAGCTGCACAGCTCCTCCCCGGCGAGTGGAGGCCAGAAAACAGGCCAAGTCCCTCCCCGGAGCCCGCGGGGCGTCTGCGCGGCCGGACGAGCTCCTCTCCGGGCGGTGTCCTGGCACCTCGGGTACCCGCAGCCCGCTAGGTGGAGGACGAAGGGACGACGTTGCCACGAGGCGGAGAGAACGGCGGAGGAGCGCGTTGGGCCCCCGATCCGATGGGACGCCAGAAGCTCGGCAAGGCTGCCGGGCCCACCCCACCCCAGGGGACACGCCTGCGCCTTAACCCTGGCGGCGCCGCGCGGAGCCTGGCTGAGTGGCGCGGATGCGCGGGCGGTGGGCGGGGCGCGTCTCGCTGCCTGCCCTCTGGGATGCTAAATCGGGGTGCACACTAAAAAGAGATCTGCTTTCACCACGTGGCTTCATCTGTGGCCACGGGGCTTCTGGATCCCCAACCCCTAGTAGGAAGTAGGAATCTATGGGAATTTCTGCTAAAATTCTGGGAAGGTAAGCGTGAGAGGGTCAGCCACAGATCCACAAGCTGAGCAGACCTCAGGGCTTCAAGCACCTGCAGATTTCCACAGCAGCCCAAGCCAAGTGCTGTGTAAGGGACTGAGGGGCGGAGTCTGTGCTCTACGGAGCCCCTCTTTGTCGTGCTTTCTTGGCTGTGCTCCCCAGCCCTGGAATGCACTCAGCTCGAGTTCTCTATGAATCAAGTGCACAGCTCATATTCTTCTTGAAGATTCAGCGACAAGTCTGTGTTAGTTGACGTTCAGTAGACACCCACTAGCTGCTTGTTAGGGACGAAGAGAGTCGCAGCCAGCTAGCTGGTCAGCAAAGGTGCCTCCTAGGCCTTTAGAAAGGAAGAGAGGGTGGAGTTCCACACTCCTGTAACAGGAGCCTGTGTTGGGCAGCATAGTGGAAACCCAAGAGTGCAGTGGGTGGGGTCTTAATAGAGATGCACTCCCCAAGAAGGTATGGCTTACATCAAGAAAACTGAGGCATTCTGCATTCATCCAGCCCTCCCACTCACACAGACAATGAGTTTGTGTGTGGAGATGGTGGGCCTGAGGTGGGAGTAGGACGGAAGCACCCACAACCTGGGACCTCTGGAGAGAGACGAATGCCATCAGGGTAGAGTTACCTGCTCCTGGGAGCATCATTTTGTGGGGCTTCCCATTGTCTCCTGGTGTCCTGGACAGTCCGTTCATCACAGCTGTGTGGCTTCTTAGGGGAATTCCTGGCTCTCTGGCTCCTACCCTAAGGAAGCAGGATGCTGTAGCCAGTGTAAATGCAGTGGACCTGCCTGCTGTTTTTTGTTTTGTTTTGTTTTGTTTTTTTGTTTTTTTTTGCAACAGCACCTGTTGCTGTCTGCTGACATAATTCTCTTTTGTTTCTTTCCGCCCTTCTGCCCCAGGACGCAGGCACTTCACAGAGGGTCTCAGAGGAGGCTCTGCTCTCATAGCTCCACCCAGAGGCCCCAAGAAGGCCAAGGTGATTCATGCAGAAAAGGTTTCTGAAGGTATAGTTCTCCTTCAGAGGAAGGCGGGGCACACTCTGTGCCCCAAGTACTTTGAGCTGAGGAGGAATTAACACAGAGACACATACAGATGACAGGCATGGGGAAACAAGAGGGAAAATGGTGACGCAGATATACAAACACACAGAGGCACATAGACATATTGACTCAGACACAGAGACAAACACAGGTACACACATACACACAGAGGTGACATACAAGTCAAAAATGGTGACATGGACATACAGGTGTGCATAGACATACTCACACAGATGTACAGACACAAGTACACACACAGATGACACACAGATACATATAAAAGCTGATCCCCCCCCCCACACACACACACAAGAACTGAGCCTCACTAGGCCTCTCTACCTTATGGCTGTCTGGGCAGATACCTTACCTCACTTGCCTGAAGAGGACCCTGATGTTGGCATACAGCACCTGTCAGAACCCAGGGGACAGCTCTGGAGCATTTTTTTTTTTTTTTTTTTTTTTTTTTTTTTTTTTTTTTTGCTGCCAAGCTGGAGCTCCAGTAAGCCATTGGGAAACGTGTCATGTGTTCAGGCTTACCAGCAGGATGGTATAGCTGTGAGAGAAGCCTGCTACTTTATCAGGTTGGCCAGGGAAGCCCTTGAGACAGTACACTTAATGCCAACTAGAGCATTAGTATCCCTTTGACAGGCTGCATCTGGTGCCTATACAATGACTGCTGTGCAAAGGCACACCAGAGCAAGAAGGCCAACAGAGCTAGGACTGAGTGAGGAATTTGAGTGAGGGACTGGGGGTGAGATGGAAGCAGTGACAGTTTTGGGGTACTCCCTTGGGAGGCCCCACAGATAACTCCCAAATAGTGTCTCCAGCAAGGCAAGCTGTGAGAGGGTAGGTGACAGAACCAGAATGGGGCCAAGTTCCTAGCTGTTGTTAGTAGTTTGGCCACAGAGGCGTAGAGAGGGTTCCAGAAAGGGGAAGAGTTTATAGTGTGAACATAGGGGGTCACCAGAGCCCAAGGACTGAGTCACCACACCTGTAGGCACAGATAGAGCTGGAACCAGGAATGGACTGGGGATTTCCACTTGCCAAAGGCAGGTTTGGTCCCAGGAACTAAAGCAGTAGAGGAAAAACTAGAGACTTCAGAACTGGGCTAGGCCAGGAGGGATGGGACTATGTTGGGAATACAGCTAAAAGAACTCCAAGTAAGAAATTCCAGAGCCCAGTGCATCTCCAGGAAGTCAAGAAGCACATCAGGTCAACCTGAGCAGCTGAAGGACAGAGGGACAAAGGAAAGAGGGGAGCAGAGCCCAGAGAATGAAGTATTATTATTCCCCAAACAAGACCGAGTGTGAGTGTGGGGAGACCAATCAGGGCAGCATGCAAAGTTGAACCTGCCAGCCTTTACTGAGGGACTCTTGGTTTTTTTTCTAGGTAGAGCAAGAAGAAGGGAGAGGGAGAGGGAGAGGGAAGAGAGAGGGGGGAGAGGGAAGAGAGAGAGAGAGAGAGAGAGAGAGAGAGAGTGTTTTCTTGGTCCATAGAAATCTCCTCCCACTGAAGGGGACTCCTCTTGTTTCCAGAGCTTTCCATGATCCTGTTGTATATCAAGGCAGCACAAAATAACCGATTTGCCAAAGAGCCACAGTTGAGGCTTATTCTAATCTCATGCAGTCATATCTTCATGCCCTGTACTCATATAAGGGCATCTCCCTGCAGACATACTGGAGCATATATCCTGGACCCCTACAGTTAGGTGTGGGTACATTCTTGTGTCCTATAGCTATATTTGCCATCTTATCCTGACTTCTGCATATAAGAGAAAGCAGAGAAGTGGGGTGGAGTCAGGAGATGCTGGTAGCACATATTTCCAGTTGCTAGGTGGTTGAGGAATTGTGAGGCTTTGAACTTCACGCAGGAACTCACAGAATCCTCTGGACACTTTTTAATGAACACTTCTCTCTATCACCCATCTGTCCACCAACTTAAGTCAAGGAGATCTGCCTTGGAAGACCTGGGTTGCCTGAGTCAATACTTGCCTTCTGCACTCAGGAAGGTAGCTGAGCACAGAGCAGTGGGGAGGGCGGGCTCAGGGTCAGCAAGGACCCCAGAAGGATTGTGAAAGGGGAGCAAGCACTTTGGGGGAGTCCAGTGAACTGAGAGCAAAGCCCTGTGGGGAGAGACGGACTATATACAAGATCAGAGCTGGGCTCTAGAGGGCTCTTTCCCAGGGGACAGCTGAGATCAGTGAGCTGACAAGCAGTCTCTCAACTTCTGCCCTCAGTTGCCCATTGCTCTTGGAACTCTTGGAGTCAGAGGAGATGCTATGTGCAGCTGAAATCTTGGAGAGCTATAAACCCCTGGCTGGCCTGCCTAGAGGTTCACTGTTGACCTTAGTAACAATGCTGCTTGCAGGTGAATAAAGGTTACACAAAGACCCAGGCCCAGTGAACATCTGCCTCTCTGTGACAAAGAAAGAAGCTGGGTGTGTATGGATGCTTAAAATGATGGACATGGCTGAAAAAAACAATCCAGGCAGTGGTTATCTGGGCAGGGATGGCACCATAGCAAAGGGAAGTTTGGGCAGGGAACAAACTTTCAGTGTATAGTGGGCTGGGGCTGACTGACCTGGGTGTGTTGGATGTACTGTCCATGTGCAGAGGGACCCCAGGTTCTCCAAAGCCCACTGAGACCAATAAGTTGTGGAATGCCAAACATTCCTATCAAACAGTAGAGGACAGTCCAGATAGGCCCAGGACTCCTTAAGAAGCATAATCTGAGAGCTGTCCTGTCTCCTGGACTCTCCTCTACCCTGGTCGGCCTTGGAGCTGCCCAGCCAGCAATAGAGCATGGCCCATTGGGGCAGACAGCCCTCCACTCACAGGACTCTGGTGTTTATTGAGGTTTCCTTGCCCATCAGTCACACAACTATTGGGGAAACAGGCCCTGGTATCAGATGTACCCTGAAAATCTAGCCAACGTCCTTGAGAGTGAGGGAGGAAGACCTCAAAGGGATCTGAGTCCTCTAGGCTGAGTCTGAGGGACCAGGGGAGGAGGATTTGGGCACGGCAGCTCTCAGGTTGGGCATGCAAGGCCATTGACTCGTCCATTGGTCAGCATCTGAGACATCCTTCCTCAGCTTCAGTCTGAGGATTCTGAAAAACAAGACTCCTTTGTTTTAAGTGAAAGGAACAAATACAGAAGCCAAAGAGGACACTGGCTTGGTGGCAGCACTGGGGAGGTGGAGGCAGGAGGAGGTTCCAGAACAGTTTGAGCTACTGAGGCGCCCAGGGTAACTTGGCTCAGGAAAACGCCATCAATAACAACCCAGAATCACACAAATATAACAATTAAGAAGCTTGACTTCATTTTAGACATTTTGTATGCTTTAAATACAGGGTTTATCCCCACCCCCTCCGTCATTCAGGAAGTAGTTATTAAAGCCGGCTGTCTTTGGACCATAATAAAAATGTCAAGGAATTCCAAAGGGCTGGCATAGTCCCTTTTACTCATTGAGCTGTGCAGACATGCATCTGGAAGGTACATTGTGCATTATCTATGTGTGCACTGCAGATTCTCCTGGCATGTGTGCACCCGCCTGGGGCCTCTGCAGCACACACATGCCTACCGCATACGCCCTGAGCAGGTGCACAGGTATCTGTTTGGGCTGGCATGTGCTGCATAGGTGTACATACATACCTAGCAGACTCTCTTGGTGCGTTCATGTGATTCTCAGAACCCATGGCAGGCATTGTGATAGCGTTGAGCTTTAGAAATATTTCCACCTGGAAATTGGTATCACAAATAAAAACACAATTTTTAGGCGATAAAAGAACCCAAAAGGGAAATTACAGCCTACTTAAAAATGCACACAGACAGCAGCAGAACCTATTAAAATCTGTAAGAAGCTGCTGCGGAGGGACTCGGAGGAAAGCCAGGGGGAAGGCTTCGTTTATTAGAAGTGATAATGACTTGAAATGAATGGACTGAGTTTTCAGTCTGAGAATGTAGAAGAAAGCAGTAAAATATGCCCAAATGAAGGAGGGCTGGCTTTACACAGAACAGACAGAACACAAAGGCAAAGAGAACAGTAGTGGGGTTGGTTAGAAAAGTATAGGCCAAAGCTGGAGAAATGGCTCAGCTGTTAAAGACTAGGCTCACAACCAAAACATTGAAAACGTGAGGGAGGGGCCTGGAAAGATGGCTCAGTGAATGAAGGCACTTGCTACCAATCCTGAGATTCGGGTGGTAGAAGGAGAAAGCCCCGCTTTTGAGAATTGTCCTTTGACCTCCAGACATGCTGCACTGCAAATGCACATGCGTGCATGGATGCGCCTGTGCAGATGTGCCTACTTTTAAAAAAAAAAATGTAATTTTAAGTGAAGGCCAGCCAGGTATGTTAGCATCCGCCCATAATCCTCACACCAGAAGATAGAATTGGGATGATCAGGAGTTCAAAGCCATTCTCAGCTACATAATGAGTCGGAAGCTAGCATGGGCCTCAGAGAAGGAAAGCAAAGAATGGCGAGAAATAGAGAGCTGTCGTGCCAGGGCTTCTGTGCCCAGTCCAGACGGGCACTGGAGCACCAGATGCCTCCTCACTCACTTCACAGAGCAAAGAGGACACCTGATATTCAATCAGGCCTGAAGAACTCTTGCTATCACCCAGCACCCAGCCGTGTTGAGCTTCGACAGACTGGAAGAGCAGGGTCACCTTACCGTGGCTAAGGCATCTGCTGGGCCTTTGAGACTTTGCAAGCCTCTAGGGAAGAGAACATACAGCAGGCATGTCCTTGCTCCTTGAGAAACTTTCCTAGGGACTCCCTTTGACATATAACCTCCGATGGTGAGCTTGCCTGCACATACTGATCTCTCATGTAGATCAGCAAGCACAGCACCACTGAGCTTCACCCATTGTTATTTAACAACTCGGTTTCAAGACTTCTATGTAGCCCAGGCTAACCAGGAACGTGCAAGTAACTTGCTGTCTCAGCCACCAGAGTGTTGGGATGACAGGGATGCGGTACCATGCCCAGCCCTCAAGACCACCTTTACCTCCCTTCAGGTTTCTTTGCAGACTTCTATCTCTGTTCCTGCCCTGGAAAAAGTCAGTTGTGGTTACTTCTAGCCATCCTCTATGTTTGTGTCAGGTCTAGCTAGTGCTGAGCGCTGGACACCAATGGCGTCTCCACACATCCAAGGCCGTGCTCTCAGCGCTTGCCTCCGGTGCTCTGCTAGTTCACCCTCTATTTAGCCCATGATTGCCAAGCTACAAAGCCATGCTTTGATGAATTCCCTGTGAACTCAATTTTCAAAACATGTCTCAGGCCAGCACTCCTCACCAACTCCAGTGTGCATGGCCACCCTCTCTCTCTGGGCCAGTGACAGCAGCCACTGAACAAGTTCGTGGGTTCTTATCCAACCAGGAGCATCAGCCCTTCTGCATGCAGCTGGCCATCTCACTGAGAGATGAACAGAACAGGCGGATGCTCTACTCTGAGCTCAGTACTTAACCTCCTTGGAGTGAAATCCTTGCTCTTGACTCCTGGAACACCCTCTCTTCCCAAACTACTTGCCTTACTCTCCTACTTCCTGGGCAGGCAGGCTCCTAACCCAGGACCTTTGCGAGGCTATTGTCATTCCGGAAGCAGCTTTTCTGCATTTAGCCGCTGCATGCTCACTCGCTTTTAACAGATCTTCATATAGATGCCACATTTTACTCAAAGAGTCTTCTCTTCCACCCTTAGGAGCCTCTTTGACCCTTAGCATGCTTCATGGTTCTCACACCTTCACCATCAGCACTTGAAACATTTATATGATCTACGTCTTCATTCACATACTACACAAGTATCCATGTGAGAGCTTACCTTTACTTAACTGACTGGGAACTAGGAATGGGCTTTGAGTCACCTGCCTCCCATTGTTCACCTTACAGAGAACACAGGTCAGCCTCCCTCGGGGATTGGCTTGGCAATTCTTGCTTTTGATCTTTCTTAGGGAGGGAAGTGAGCTGCAGATGCCTGGGTTCACGAGATTGGTGCTTGCTGTTAGGCAGGCCACGTGTTCTGGCCCCCATGCTTCATTGCTCCAACCCCTTCGAAAAAGCTCAGTCAGGAGTCCTCAGGACATTCTAGAAATCTATGGCATTTGTTGGTAAGTACCACGCATAGTGAGTGGGTCATGCCTGGTCATGTGTGAGATCACAAGTCCTTGGGTTTAGCCTTGAAGGAGGGAGATGGGAAGAATTAGGTTCTAAGATATGTGTTGTGTGCTGAGGGGGGAGGTGAGGGGTCAGTGACCAGGAGACCTACTATTTCACCACCACACCACTCTGTATGTGTGTGTGTGTGCTGTGCATGTGCACAAGTAAGTGCATTCATGTACAAGAAAGGAGGGGGATGTATACATGAATGTGTGAATGTCAAGGCCAGAGCCATGGCTTTGGTTTTGTGAGACAAAGTCTTTTGGCCTGGAACTTGTCAACCAGGCTAAATCCAACCATCAAGCCCCAGGGACCTGTCTGTCTCTGCCATCCCAGCCCTAACCTTTAAGCTGACTTAGCCACATTTCTTTTTTTAGGACTTCAGTTCCCACTGGGATGGCTTTGCTCTCTTTGCCCTCCTGACATGCAGGGAGAGCAAGGGAGGAAGGGAGGCGATGAAGATGAGTAGAACCCTTCAGGCTCTGGTCAAGATGCTGTCAGGGTAGGTTCGCAAAGTCGGAAAGGTCTGAGTGAACTGGGGAATGTGGCATCTCTGGGATAAATCCAGCCCTCTGTAAGTGATACTGGCTCTTGACCTTGGTGGTGCCACCTTTGAAAGACAGTTTCACGTCAAGGTATAGACTGAGGCACGGCCATCACATGACTGTTCACAGGGTAACTTGGGCAGTTGGGGCTTCTGCCTGGCTCCACACTGGATCCCCTGAGATCAGGGCTGGAGTTGGGCACCCTGGGATCACTAGCATGCACACTGTTCACCTTGTTACTGGAGTTATTATGTTAGAGTGAAGGAGATATGTTCAATGTGGCCGCATTGAGAAGATGGGCAGGGAGAGCCAGCAACCCCTCAAGTCCATCTTTGGGGTCTTAAGATGAGGACCACATTTACATAGAGAAGAAGAGCTGCCGATCATGGTATGGTCCTGTCCCTCATCATTGTCTCTCTGCTGGTCCCCTTGCAAAGTGATCTGGCAAATTGTTAGACTTGTATGAGATCTCTTTCTACAATACAGATTCCCTTCTGGCTGGCCCGGGTTTCAGCCTTTCCCTCCTCCCAGTATAAAATTCCTGGGATAAGTTCCATTTCCTTGGCACCTACTGTTTCAATAGTCTGATAGTCAAATGGATAAACATATGTATCTCTTTAGAATAGCTTCATTAGTGAGAGTGTAACATCCACACTTAGGCTCTGATGGGCTTTCCTGAACTCTTCTTCCCATCTGGGCTTGTGCTCTCATCCCAGGGCTCTTGGGGTCCACTGTCTATCATAGAACATCCCAGCTCTCTCTGAAGGGCCAGGTGTATCTGGTGAGTGGCCAGTAACCACAGTCTGCTTCTCACCTCCTTTCATGGAGTGGAGCCCACAGACTGCTCCACTCCCTCAAAGGCACATTTCCAACATCAGTCAAGTGCCAGGTCCTGGGCTAGGAGCCCAGCCTATGTATTCTATGTCTTGCTTCTGCCCTGAGACTTTCCAGTGAGCAGCCATTGAACTGGAAGCACTGGAGAGGAAGGGAGCCATGTGAAGAGTAAGCTCGGAGGATAGAGAGACTCAGCAGAGGGTGGACATGTCTCCAGACTGAAAGAGAGCAATAGGAACCTCCGGGGATCAAGTGGAGACCCTCAGTTTGGCCCAGTGAGTGTCAGAGGCAGCAGTTCTCATGAACATCTATGCCTAGCTGCTGAGATCCCTGGTGCTGGCTCAGCCTTACTATGGCAGTGTGAGTTCTAGTATGGCAGGAAATAGGGACTGGAAACTGTAGTATCAAGATTGACATATAAAGGAAGTCCGTTGGCTGAGAAAGAATGGATACCCTTCCCCACGTGGGCTTCATACAACAAATAGCATGTTCAGGCCACTTGCAAAGGAAGACTAGAAGGTCTTCATCACCTGGGTTATGTGAATGAAGAAAGCGCGTGTAAGATAAACCGTCTCTTCAAGAAAGTCAGATGCCATGACAATAGCCAATCAAGGATCACGCTCCTCACAGCCTACAGCTTTTGGGGACCCCCCCCCACACTCACTAGCCTACTTCTACGTTAGAGAGCACTTTCCCTTTTTAAAAGGTTTTTCTCTATTTCTAACTGTGAGCCTCTAGTATGATTCTTTGTCCTGGGACTAAAGAGTCTGGAATCATGTGCCCTCTAGACTCAATTGGCCAGACACTAAGCATATTTTCCCTTCTCTTTCTCGTTATCTCTCTATTTTTTTTCCTGACTGGCTAAAAGCCTAAATATGCTTTCCCTGACAGCCTGGGCTTTCTCCTGACTGGCTCTGACCTTTGTGCCTAACTTAAAAGGCTCTCAGCCTTGTCCCTCCTCTTCGCAAGCTGCAGGATTTGCATTTTTGCCTCCCTGTTGTTTTTCTCTCAAACACTAATAAAATTATCCTGGAGATCCCTGTCTTAATTATTTCATTAAAGAGACTAAGAACCCCAAAGGGAGCTCCACTTCCCATCAATAGCCTGTAGAAGTATAGCCCTTCCTGTACACATACAAGGAGGCACCTCCAGACCCCAACAGAGACTTGCGAAGAGTATTGGGGTGTGTTGCTGAATCTTCGAGAATCTGTACCCCTGCAGCACAGAGGGTCAGAGTGTGTGGGTGGAGGCCCAAGAATGGAAGATGTTGTCATGTAGCTTGCTGCTTTCCTTAACCGGGAGATTCTAGTGTTCTCCAACGCCCACTGATTCGGCCTGGAGATGCGAAGTGGGTAAGACTCATAAAACACTTTATCTCACATTGCTCAGGATACCATTCCTTCCCTGCCCCAGGCGCCAGCATCACCCCAGAAGGAGGCATTTGGTAAAAATTAAAAGGCATTCGCGGCATCTCATTTTATGCATGAATGCAGTCTGAAGGTTTGGTGATTAGAGTGGAAAATGCAAATATCAGACAAACGTGATAGAATATTCAGAAGCAAACGTCAAATTTGAGTTTGTGAGTAAATCACGGGGAATCGCACCCGTGGCCTCGGTGTCAGACCTGGAGCTGACACAGGTGTCGGGTGTGCAGGGAGTAGGGCTGTGCTCAGCGGTTGCTCTTTCCTCCTCCATCATGGGGTGGATGCCCTGCCAGGTGAGGGGAGAGACAGTCCAGCTGCAGGCTCCACAGCTGCTCTCCAGTCACCCCTTTCTGCTTTTACTCCCCTGCCAACCCCTACTGTGAGAGATCAGGATCAGAGAGCTGAGCACATGCAAGTTAGGGACACACACATTCCACCAGGAGAACCTGCTTTTGCTTATACCCCCTGAGAAAACAAGCAACTGTGTGCCTAAAACATTTCCTCTTTCCCTAGAGGATTGGGAGGTGGACACAGCTTCCAGCCACCTGCATGTGTCTGATAGCAAAGGCCTGGGTGAGCACAATTCTGTTATTCATCATCAGAGAGCAAGTTCCACAATTGACCAGCACGACACAGACGCTTTAGTGCCAAAGAGGGGACTAGGCACTGTCTCTAGCATAGTGCTGGGTGTGAAGTTATTGCCCACAGATAAATTCTGCAAACAGCTGCCTGCAATAGCATTTATGTTGGAACGCATGCATGAGGTCATTATCCGGGGTTTTATAGGCCATTCCTTGGCTCAGCCCCAGGGCTGCTTATGGCTTTGTAGAAAGGCAACATCACACTTTATGAGTGACAGATGGTATTTATCACACCTTGCATGATTATCCATGGAGATAGGGCTGGGGGGCCCCTGCAGGTGGAACTTGAGTGGGTGCCCATGGGCAGAGCTGCTCTAGTCAGAGATGGGACTGTCTTACTGTCTGAGCGAGTCACAGCCATGGTCTTGTCACTGTGCCTCAGGCTTTCTTAGCTCTGGGGAAGGCCACTATGTCTCTGAGCTGGCTCTGTCATGTCCTATCTCTTTGGCTCTAAGGCATCTATATGGACTTCCTTGCCCAGGACTTAACTCTTCTTGAAGAAGGCCAATCAGAAGCCTGAGCTCTCACTCAGGCCACATCAAGAAGTAAATACCACAGTCCCTTCTGTTGTCTCACTGTGGCTGGATGCAGGCTGAACAGTCCTCCTTTGGGTTCAGGGTAACACCTGCTCAGATATGCCTGGTGCAGCTTTGTGGGTATCCCGGCAGAATTTGGAAAGCGGGTTCAATTTGCTTGGCTCAGTGAGTTAACAGCTTAAATACCAGTGCAAGCTACAATTCCCTTTTGCTTTTCTGCTCCAAAGGCTCAAGGAAAGACTGAGTGGGAAGCTGGGACTGGGCCTCAGTTGGTAGAGTGTATGCTTGGATTGTACAAACCCTTGGGTTTCACCCCAAGCCTTGCATAAGTCAAGCGGATTGATGAATGGAGGTAGAGGTGGAGACAGGAGGATCAGAAGTTCAAGGTCATGCTCAGTTATGTAATGAATTGGAACCATGGAAACATGAGACTATTTCTCAAACAACAGATGAGAGCAGGCTGGAGAGGTAAGTCGGTGGTTAAGAGCACATACTGCCTTTGCAGAAGATCTAGATTCCGTTTTCAACACCTACATGGGAGTTCACAACCATCTGTAACTCTATTTCTATGGAAAACATACTCCTCTTACTTCTGTGGGCATCGGACACATGTGGAGCACATACATATACATGCAGGCAAAACACTCAGACACATGAAATAAATAAATCTTAAATTTTAAGAAAAGGTAGTAGGACAGACAGCAAGCTCAGAAGGGCAAGGAACACGGGTCTCACTCTTAATGTTGACTGTCTCATTGTGTCTTGGGGTCTATACCACACAGACCCCAGGGCTCCTGAGTGTTCTCTAAGCCTGCACATGTGGGGACCTATCTCTTTGTTTCTTTGCATGGTACTGCTCTACACTGTTGATCTCTGAGATGGTCTGATCCATCCACACCATTTTCTTTTTCTTTTTCTTTTTCTTTTTCTTTTTCTTTTTCTTTTTCTTTTTCTTTTTCTTTCTCTTCTTCTTTTCCTTTTTCTTTTCTTTTTCCATTTTTATTAGGTATTTTCTTCATTTACATTTCAAATGCTATCCGGAAAGTCCCCTATACCCTCCCCCATCCTGCTCCCCTACCCACATATTCCCACTTCTTGGCCCTGGTGTTCCCCTATACTGGGGCATATAAAGTTTGCAAGACCAAGGGGCTTCTCTTCCCAATGATGGCCAACTAGGCCATCTTCTACTACATATGCAGCTAGAGACATGAGCTCTGGGGGTACTGGTTAGTTCATATTGTTCCACACACCATTTTCAAAGAAATGATGTCCTCATACTGTGGCACTATGGGTGACTTAATTTTGTGAGTGGACCTAGGAAACTCCAGGACTGTGGTGTGTCACATGAACTTTAGAAAATACCCTAGCTGTCATGATCTGAAATATCTAGAGCTTCTGCCATTGCCACAGGGATGGAATATTGTTTGGACCCTCACTGGAAAATATAGTTTCTTCCCCAGCTCTGACTGTCCTTCTGGTCCACCCCCAACAAGCATCATTTCCTAGCTACAGCTCCAGAGATGGTATCCAGTCTGGATTTATGGACTCTGGAGGTCTGGATGAGATTTCAGGGGCATGTGGCCATGCAGCAGGCTATCTGGGTCCTCACATTATGCCAGGACCCAGCCAGGCAGATTGTTCCCACCAAAGGCTGCAGGATGAAGCTGCTCATAGGTGGCAGGGCCCCTGGGGTGAGGACATGTTGGTTAATTTTTGTCAATGTGCCACAACCGTAGACATGCCCAGGAAGAAGGAATCTCAATTGAGGAACTGACTTCATCATATTGGCATGGGAAGCATTCTGTTGATTTCTAATTGAAGTGGGAGGGCCCAGGCCATTGTGGATGGTGCTACCAAGGGCCGATGGTGCTAGGCTATATAAGAAAAGTATTGAAACAAGCCAATAAGCAGTCTTCCTCCAGGGTCTTGGCTTCAGATCTGTCTCGTGCTCCTGTCCTGAGTTACCTCAGTCACAGACTGTGACCCATAAGCTGAAGGAAAACTCCCTGGGTTGTTTCTGGTCAGTGTTTATCACAGCATCAGAGAAACAAATTGAACAGGGAAAGAATACCCAGAATTCAGTGGTGTCTTGAAACGTAGGAGGGAAATTGTGAGAGTTGTTCTTGACTGTAAACTTAATGAGATTTAGAATCACTAAGGAAACAACCTCTGGGCATGTCTTGGAGGGAGTTTCTAGGCTGGGTAAATTTGAGGCAGAAGACCCACCATGAATGTAGGTGGCACTGGGTTATGGGCTAGAGTCCTGGACAGCATAAGAAGCAAGTGAACTAAGGACCAGAATTCATCTCTCTCTGCTTCCTGACAGTGGATGGACTGTGACCAACCGCCTCATACTCCTGCCGCCATGCCTTCCCCAGCCATGATGGACTGTGCACTCTCAGACTGTGAGTCAGAGTAAATTAAATGGGTTTCTTTTGTCAGGTGTTTGTCACAGCAGTGGAAGTAATTAGTACAGAAACTGTGTCCCTTTCAGGTGTGTTCTTGAAGAGTCTTCCCGGCTGGACACTGAATATAAGGGAAGACGAGTCACACAACACAGTGACAACTCCCTTGGGCAGGACTTATAGGGGCTGGAGACTGGAAGAGTTCCACCAGGAGGAGGCTGTGTATTTAACTGCTCTGGCTGTGCCTCATGGCATTCTGTGTCTCTGTCTATCTCTCTCTCTCTCTCTCTGTGTGTCTCTGTCTGTCCTTCTCCTCTGGTCTGTCTGTCCCTCCCTCTATCTCCAAAGAGTCTTTACTCATGATCAATAGACCCTGACTGTGTGCTGGAGCTATTTAAGTGTGAAAGCCACATTAGAATCATGTAGCCCAGTTCTATGGAACCTCATCTGGTGACAGAAGATGGAAGTGAAGGGATGACTGCCCACTGCAGGGATTGGGGTCCCATGAGTCCACCTCAGCTCCTATGTAACTTTGCATGGGTAGGAGGGACAAGACAGAGGATTCGAGGTCTGAATGACTAGGAAAGTGGTGCTGGACCTGGTCATTTGTGCCATTGTAGGGTATCCATAGAAGGAGGAGGAAGAGGAGAAAGAGGAGGAGGAAGAAGAAGAGGAGAAGGAGGAGGAAGAGGAGGAGGAAGAAGAAGAGGAAGAGGGGGGGAGGAAGAAGATGAGGTGGTTCCACCAAGGATCACAGGGCAGGGTAGGCTTTGTAGAAGGCTTTGTAGGCCTTCTTCAGGGTTGAGTGAATAGGACTGGGGGCACAGAGTGCCCCTTCTGTCACCCTTCTGTCCTGACACTGCAGCAGGAATCCATCTTACATATTCAAGTTTTTAGATAAGAGGTTAGTGTCCTGAAAATCTAAAGTCCAGTTTATGTTGGTATTGTAGCTCTGTTGGTAGAATGTTTGCCTAGCATGCAGGATGCCCCAGTTCTATCCTCAACACTGTATAAACCACGAGGTAGTTTTATATGCTTGTAATCCCAGAACTGGGAAGATGGAGGCAGGAGAATTAGAGATTTGAGGCCAGCCTGGGCGGTATAAGACTCTGTGCCATTTTTACTTCTCATAGGTTAAATAAATAATCTTACCTCTGAGCAGCCAAGGGCTGTCCTAGGCAGCTCTTGAGCTCAGATTCTTACAGGAGAAAAGGCACACCTCTGTGTTTTGGGTTTTTGAATTATTTTTTAGTATATATGCGCTCATGTGCACACATGCGTGCCTCTGTGTGTGTGTGTGTGTGTGTGTGTGTATGCTGGTGCTTATTAAGGCCAGAGGACAATATCAGACATCATCATTGATCACCCGCTACCTTTTTTACGGAGGTTCTATCACTGATTCCAAAACGTGCTGATTAGACTGGACTAGCTGGCCAGCTCTAGAGATCCCGGCCTGCCCCTCCCACTGCTGGGAGTCACATGCATCACACCTGCCTATAAATCCGTGTCAGGGACCAAATTTAGGTCCTCATGCTTGTGCAGAAAGGATTTTACCAATTGATTTAGCTCATCCTTTTTTTCTTTTCCTTTTTTTTTTTTCCTGGTTGGGGTTTTACTCTGGCAATCCTGCCTGAGACTTCACAATGCTGGAATGTCTTAGGTTTCTATTGCTGTGGTAAAACACCATGACCTTTAAAGGAACTTGGGGGTGGGGCGCGGGGAGGATTTATTTCAGCTTACAGTTTGCAGTCCCTCATAGAGGGAAGTAATGTCAGGAGCTCAAGCAGGAGCCTGGAGTAGGAACTGGAAAAGAGGCAGTAAAGGAATAGGGCTTCACTGGCCTGCTCTCCATGGCTCGCTCAACCTGCTTTCTTGTACCTCCCAGGACCACTTACCGGGAGATGGTACCACTCCAGCTGGTGTGTGTAAAGGTAGGGCCTTATGTTGTCCAGGCTAGCCTTAAACTGTCTAACCAGGGATGTCCTTGAATTTCTAATCCTTTTCCCTTCAGTTCTTAAGTGCTGGGATTTCAGGTATGTACAATCATGTTGCATATGTGTGGTGCTGGGATGGCATGTTAGGCAAGCAGTCAGTCAATTGGGCTACAGCCCCAACCCCTCTGCTTGTGTGCACTTATGAAGTCACCACCTAAGATGCTTCAGGGCCCTCCAAGCCCATCTTGACCTGAAGTTCTTTAGCAGCTGCTCACCAGGCTCTTCCTAGTCTCTTGTGCCTTGGATGTCCAATTGCTCCTGAGAGGGGTGCCTGTGAGCTTCGGAATGCTTTCTTACAGATTTTGTCAGTCTGTGACACACATCAGCTCCTTTACCAAACAAGGACTCTGGCTGCTCGCAGGCCAGCTGCTCAAGGCTTCACAGAGTTGAGGAGATGCAGAACAGTGGGGTACTCTGTAGACCTTCTGCAGCAAAAATGAGCAGCTTGCAGCACCGGGGGGGGGGTGGGAGGGACAGGCAGCAATCTGCTCTCCCTGGGCCCAAGAACCTCTGGGGCGCTAGGGGTGAAGCAGGTTTTCTTTCAACCACTCACTGGGATGGAGGGGTTGCTGACGAGAGCCTCAGGAGATTGAGAATTGTGTTCTCTACTGAGGAACCCCTAAGAAGGAGGCTAGTGAGGAGGTCTGTTATCATAATTATTAAAGTCAGCATCTACCTCCCTAACAAATCAGGCTCTGCACTTGTCCGTAACAGAACAAATAAAGAGAGTTCACTGTGCAAAGCAGGCAACGGAGATGAACTCAACGTGGCCACATTGGGAAGAGGAACAAATGGGTCCAGTGATGCTCCCTCCCTCAAACCCTAAACCCATCTTCAGGGTCTTGTCATGTTTAAGTTTAAAAGAGCAAAAGGTAGGCATAGCTGAGCAATTCCTGGTCGCCATTGTCTCAGATCCAGTCTTTCCTACGGGGGTCTGAGAAGTTTTCTGAACTGTGTAAAATCTCTTTTCCTGGAGACAAGTTCCCCCTCTGATTGCCACAAGGCCTCAAACCCTACTCTCCCTTTTCCCCAAGGTGAGACTCCTGGGGAAGTGTCAGTTCCTTGGGCCCATGGCTTCAATAGTTTGGTAGCCAAATGGAAGAGCATAAGAGTCCCATTAGAATGTCTTTATTCAAGAATGATAGAGACTTTCTCCCCACCCCTGACTCAAACTCCCTGCAGGTTGTTGCTTCCTCTCTCTATCCTAGGCCCAATGACGTGCTGGAGCCAGCCAATGGCAGTAGTCTTTATAAAGGATACAGAGCCTGAGTAAAAATGGGCCAAGTAGAGTCAGGGGTGTGAGGATCACTTTTAGGGACTCAGCCCCAACTGGGACAGGACAGGCTCCACCAGACCAATGCTGCTCCAGTGACAGAGCCTCAAGGGACCCCTCCCAGCTTATATTACATTAGGCTCCATTTCTGTCATCACTGTTGGACCATCCTTACCTACAGACGCCCACACCACTGTGGCCTGGCACATGCAACTGCAGGTGCACAGATTTAAATAGAATCCAGAGAGGTCATAGTCTAGACTCTAAAAACAGAACCTGAGGACAGGAGTGACTTGGGTGCCCACAGTATTGCCAGATGACACACACTTTTCAAATGATACCACTTGTACAGATCCCAGCCTTCTGACCTGTGTTTGACCCCATGGCAACTTCCCACAGGCCTTTCTTCTGCAGTGCAGACAAGGAGCTCAGCATCCCATAATAAAGCTGCTGCCTATCTGGGATATAGCACGATCTGAAATTTTCCCTTTCCCAAATCTGGAGAGAGAACTTGGGTTGGCTGAGCAATCTCAGCCCAGCAGCTAAGAACCAGATGTTACTGGCAGCTGAACTCCCTCCCAAATCCCAGTGAGATGACCCCCAAATATGCAGCTGACCTAGCCTCTACCCCTCCCATGGTTCTCATTGAATCTCAGTGCTGTCCAGTGATTGTGAGGACTCTGGAGATGGAGGAGCCATGCTGCAAACCAGAACCTGGAGCCACAGTGAACTCCTCAATCTTAGGATGTTTCTAGTCTTACTGAATCAAGAACAAAGCAAGAATGTGGGTTGTGGCCAGGGTTGGTTTAGATGCCTGTGGAGCCAGCTGGATCAGAAGACAAAAGCTATTTTCTGCAATGAGTGAATGTGGAGGAAGTGGAACTGCTCTGATGACCCCAGGCTCCGTGCTGTCCCTACACGCTGGTTCCTTGGCTCAACCTTATGGGACCCTCACTGTGCAAGCAGCTGCACCTCTACTGTCCGTCTTTCTTGGCCAAGGGCATATATATGTGCTCATGGACCATTTGCCACAGCGGGAAATGAGTGTGAAGAGTTGTGGAGTCAGGCATCGTGGTACACAACTGTAATCCTAGTACTTGGGGCTAAGGCAAGAAGATGGAGAGAGTTCAAGGTCAACCTGGGCTACTTAGAAAAAGGTAGAAAGAGCACACTGCTCTCATCCCATCCCCAAAACTCCACACATCCAGTAATGAATCGAAGAAACAGTGACCTTCCTGAACAGCCACATCCTTCCCTCTTGTTCCGTACAAAGATAAATGAGGGGTCTAGGGTCTGGGGATGTAGCTCAGTTGCTAGAATGTGTCCTTGGCATTACAAAGTCCTTGGGTTACATTCCCAGTACTGCACAAACTGGATGTGGTGGTGGCACTTGCGTTTGGCCTCAAGACTCAAAGGGGTGGGGAAGGAGGAGTGTGCATTCAAGGTCATCCTTAAGGACACAGTGAGTTACAGACCACCCTGGACTGCAAGAGACCCTGTGTCAACAAACCAACAAAACAAAAAACAAAAAAAAAACAGATAAATAAACAAAAAGCAAAAACAAAAACAAAGAAAACAAAAAAACCTCAAGAGGTTCAAAGGCTTGGAACGTGAAGGTGAATGGCTTTGAGCTCCTCCCAGGTGAGGAGACCCAAAGGGGCTTCCTAGAGGAAGGCATCTGAGTGATGTAAGGAGCCATTGGGCTATGCCTTGCTCTACTTCCTGCCCACTTCCTAGCTGCTGGATCTTGCCGAAACTCAAAGGAGCTAACCCTCCTCAGGAGTTAAAGCTCTGGTCCTAGTGTTAAGGACAGCTCTTTGTGCTAAGCACCTCTTTTGTTATTACTTTCCCTTAAATTAGCTGAGATGTCAGCCCCAAGGTGATTTGACTCCCAGAGGAAGCTGTTAAATCCATCCCAAGTGTCTAGCTGCCCTGAGCTGATAACTATTAACTAGCCTGTCTGGCAGCCCTGTAGCTTTGAACACTTCACCAGCACCTTGGTGAAGCTAAAATACAACTTAGCTGCTTGCTGTTGATGCACAACTCCAGTTGATACTGCCCTAGCCATGACTGGTTCAAACAGCTTACACTTAGCCTTTTGCCCTCATAAGCCTCCCTGGTCACTAGCTGCCTCCCCTCATGCACACACGCACATACGCATGAGCATGCACTGTTTGACTCACTTTTCAAGCTAACCAGAAGACAATCCCCCTACCTCTGGGCTTCCTTGTAATGTTGTAACCTTAGGCCAGTGGTCTTTTTTGGTGGACTGTCAGTCTTTATCACTAGTGGGGTGGGCTGAGTTGGTAGCATGGCGAGAAAACAGTAGATACAACAGAGCAGCGCCAGAAGCAGGACCCAAAGAGTGGCCATGAAGCTTGAAACAGCAGAGGCAGTGGTACCATGTGTGGTGGTGGAGATAGTGAGTGGGAGAGGGCAGGGAGCCAAGGCTGAGGAAGGATGGATGATTGTGGACAGCCAGAGATAAGAAGCTGCAGACCATTATGGCTGGGAGAGTGCCAGAGAAATATCCAGGCTTCAGAGCCAAAGGCTGAGGGTCCCAGCACCCGAGGCCTATTTTGGGAGCAACTGATACCAGGAGATGCTGCTTACTGCTGCCTTTTTGGAATTGGAGGATTGCAATAGCTGCCAAGTGCTAGGGGGACTAGTGGTTAAAGTCCAGAGCAATAAATGTCTGGCTTGAACACCTTGCGGCATAAGCCCATGGCTTCTAAAGCCTAGAGCAGAGCAGTGGACTTTTAGTTCTCAGGGTTTGGTGCTGTGCTTTAGTTAAGGCTCTCTGGAGGAAAAGAGCAATAGAATGTGAACTTTCTAGGCTGGCCTCCATGATACAGGCTGGGTAGTCCAACAATGGCTGTCTGCATGCCAGAGAGGCTAAAAAAATTGGGAGCTGCTCAGTCCAAGAGGCTAGATGACTTAGTACTCCTTCTGATTGGGTGTTGAAATCCCAGAAGGCTCCTGGTGAGCCGTTGGTTTTTGGTTTACATGGGAAGGCCAAAGAAGTTGGGTTCTGATGATCAGTGAAGATCCATGGCTGTATTGCCCGGAACACAGCCAATCTCATTTGATGTCGGCAAAGGATGACAGCAGCAGTAACAGCAACACAGTAGATATACTCACCAGCAAAGCAAAGGCGGGAAGGCCAAAAGCAACACTGCTTTCCTCTCAGACCTCTTTATATCTGGACCACTGGTGGAGGGTGCTCAAGGGATGGGCCTCCCCCCACACCCCCAGATAATGCTTTTGGGAAATGTCTTCCTAGCCATTTCTGGGAAAAACCCACCCAGAGGGGCAACCAAGTTTACAACCAAAATTACCCATCACAGAGCTGTCAGTCTCTGGCTTGCCAGTACTCGGGAACTCAAGAGCCCTGAACTTCCAGCCCTGGAAGAGCTTCTCCTTGCCTATCCAAAATGTAGACCGATCTATAAAGATAGATCAGGACTCCAGAGAGCGTATTAAAGACATGGGCAAGAAGAGAGGAGCTGCCACCCTGGATTCGATAGCTGCAGACTTCGTGTTTCTTTGTATTCATAGGGGCATATGTTAGAACCAAGGAACTTGGAGGCCTCTGTTCCCAAGAAGCAGCTTCAGATTCAGCACGAGTGAATCTGTGAGATCCACAGGTACCTCTTAATGAGCATAGCAGCCATTACCATCTTCATGAGAGCAGCAGTGACTCCCTTCAAGAGATCCTCAAGACCTGCCCTGTTGGCCTTCTGTCACTGCCTTGTTGGCCTCTGTCATTGCCCTGTTGGCCTTCTGTCATTGAGGAAGGACTGGGGAAGGTCATACAACAAACATCATCTAAGGTTCTAGCTACTCCCTTCTGTGTTGTTTTTTTTAAAAAAAAACAAACAAACCATCCATTTAATTTTACCAGGAGCCAGATGCTGGGGTGAAAGGCTGCTAGCTCAGAGAGGCAGAGAAAGCATCCAGCTGACCTTCCTCTTCAGCTGACATCCCAGAAGGAAAACACTCGTTGTTCTCCTTAACCACACTGTCTGAGATACCCTTCAACCCAATGTCTTGCCTTTCTCTTTCCTGGGTTTTCTTATGCTCACTCCCTGTCAACTGGTTGCTTGCTCTGCCTCTTGAACTATCATTGACTTAGTTCTAGTGTGTACTAAGGCTGGGCCAAACCACAAGTACTTGTTACAGTAAACAGAAAGCTCTTGGGTTAAAGGTGTGTGCCAGGGATGAGCCACACCACAACAAGTTTTTTTCTAGCTCACAGTCTTGGGGTTCACAATGTGATCAAATATCCTGCCACACTTCTGTAGCCCCCTTCTAGCTCTGTGTAATTCTGACCCATCTCTAGATGATATGGGGGAGTGTTAGAAGTTGGAAGGTTAGCAAAAGGAGGAACATCATTTATGCAGCCATGCAGAAGTATAATTCATACTGAGGTGAGACTATTTAGTGATGTGGCTGCTTTGGGCTCACTTACACTCCTGTAGGTAACCCCTTACCTATACTCGATACGTAGGTCCAATAAAGTCATTGCTCACCAGGTTGGACTTGGATAGAATCGCATACTGGTCTGTCATTGGGTAAGAAGGTGCTCATTTGCATCTCCCCAGGAAAAGTTCACACCTAGGACACCCAGGTCCTTGGATTTGTTTATCACCTTCCTCCATTTTCCCTTAGCCCAATCTTAGCCTCCCATTCCAAGAATACTGTCATTATAGTGCGAGGTAGGATGTTCAGGATTTATAGCCACAGAGTGCACATGGGAACAACTCCACAGAGCGTGAGTAAGTCAGGAATTTTACTGCCACTTTCATGATGGACAAGGGCATAGCTGCTACTGGAGGACAGGACAGGCTATAGTGGACCTCAGACCCTGACTGGGTTTGTCACCAAAGTCTGCCAGAGAAGAATTAACCTTGACTTTTGACTTTGTTTTCTCTTTTATCCTCCAGACTGGCTGACCTTCAGCCTCTGTGTGAAGGACTCTACATTCCTAACATGTTCTCCTTTACTGTGGATACATGAATATGTCCTGCCTCTACCCCTCCTTTGGTTCATGGTGGCTAGGCTGATTGGCTAAAAATGCCTCCTATCACCACAGCACAGCCACAGTTTCCACACGAGGGTGGTTTGAGGAAATGACCTCTTACACCAGGCAACTAAGACCACAGGGAACCACCCAACCGCCACTTCCTGTTGTTGTGTCCTCACTGAGGATGGAGTTCCCAGGAGACTGGAAAGGCCACTCAGGGGGTGTGGTGGGCTCTGCCCAGTTTGGGTCATGTACAGTGGCGAAGGTGGGAAGCTACATTAGCTCGCAGAGCACGTACAGCTGACAGACCACATCCCCTCAAGGGCCACAAGCTCCTCCCATTCCTTGCTATCTCCTGGACAATAGTGATAAATAAGCTCACTTTTTATTGGGTACCTCAAAGTTGCCTTTGTCCTCAGAGGCTTGGATAAGTATGAAAGAAGGATTCAGCATAGCTCTGGGCTACAGATTGCTTGTGGATCAGAGCTGGGGTGATGATTGCAGCCATCTGCCCCTAGGTAACATGTAGCCTGTCCACCTAACCCACCTGTCTCCCTGCTGGATTGATACTAGTTTTAAATCAGGGTTTTTTTAGAGCTCAAGTGACCAAAGTGCCTGAACCTCAGCACCAATAGTTTCTTGGGATTCTGGGAAGCTCCTGATACAGAGAGTGTTGTGATGGGCTATGGTTGAACCAGTCCTCTGTAGAGCTGTCCAGCTTCCCAAATGACCAGCCATGATCTACAGTGAGGACACTGCTGTAGAATGGGCTCCTCTGAGCAAAATAGTCACTATCTTCATCAGATCAGCTGTCTTTGATTTCAGAAGTTTATTACAACTATAAACTGTTGACATTCCTCCTTAGGAAAAGGACATAGAGGACATGGGAAGAATAGCTGGGCCTTCATCTATAGTCCAGCTATCCCTCCAGCCATTTGTATGCAATACTACTCTAACTGTAAGAGATGTTAGAGTCTATAAGCTAGGAAGCTGCATTAATATGGCTATGGGAAAAGCCATCATTTGGGACGTAGTGGTTTGAAGGAGAATGACTCTTGTTTTAGGGATTTATTGCTATGAACAGACACCATGACCAAGACAACTCTTTTTTTTAATTACGTATTTTCTGGGGTTGGGGATTTAGCTCAGTGGTAGAGCGCTTGCCTAGCAAGCTCAAGGCCCTGGGTTCGGTCCTCAGCTCTGGAAAAAAAAAAGACAAAATAACGTATTTTCCTCAATTACATTTCCAATGCTATCCCAAAAGTCCCCCATACCCTCCCCCCCACTCCCCTACCCACCCATTCCCACTTTTTGGCCCTGGCATTCCCCTGTACTGGGGCATATAAAGTTTGCGTGTCCAATGGGCCTCTCTTTCCAGTGATAGCCTACTAGGCCATCTTTTGATACATATGCAGCTAGAGTCAAGAGCTCCGGGGTACTGGTTAGTTCATAATGTTGTTCCACCTACAGGGTTGCAGATCGCTTTAGCTCCTTGGATACTTTCTCTAGCTCCTCCATTGGGGGCCCTGTATTCCATCCAATAGCTGACTGTGAGCATCCACTTCTGTGTTTGCTAGGCCCCGGCCTAGTCTCACAAGAGACAGCTATATCAGGGTCCCCAAGACACCTCTTATAAGGACAACATTTAATTGGGGGCTGGCTTACAGATTCAGAGGTTCAGTCCATTATCATCAAGGAAGGAACATGGCAGCATCCAGGCAGGCATGGTGCAGGAGGAGCTGAGAGTTCTACATCTTCATCTGAAGGCTGCTAGCAGAATTCTGACTTCTAGGCAGCTAGGATGAGGGTCTTACAGCCCATGTCTAGAGTAACACACCTATACCAACAAGGCCACACCTCCTAATAGTGCCACTCTCTATACAAACCAACACAATTCTTATAAGCTCATATATTTGAATGCTTGGTGTCCAGCTAGTGGAACTGTCTAGGAAGGGTTAGGAGGTGTGGCCTTTTGGAGGAGGTATGTTACTGGGGATAGGCTTTGATGTTTCAAAAGCCCATGTCATTTTCAGTCAAATCTCTCTCTCTCTCTCTCTCTCTCTCTCTCTCTCTCTCTCTCTCTCTCTCTCTCTCTCTCTCTCCCCCATGTAAGCTCTTAGTTACTGTTTTGGCACCGTGTCTGCCTGCCAGCTGCCATGCTCCCTACCATAATGGTCTCAGACTCTTAATCCTCTAGAACTGTGAGCTGAAGCTAAAGGCTTTCTTTTCTAAGTTGCCTTTGTCATGGTGTTTTGTCATGGAAATTGTAAAGTAACTCTGACACAGGGTCACCTACTCTCCAGCCAGTAACTCCTTATCCATGCTCTGTAAGCCTGATGACCTCATTAGTTCCCTAGGGTGAATTTTAGTAAACCTGTACCTTGGCTTGGCACTCAAGGGAGTTGACATTGTTTGAATCTCCCCTGGGAAGTCATTCTCTAAGCAGACACCATGGACTGTGAGAAAGGCAATCTTGTATAAATGTATACATGTGTACACATGTGTATAGATGTGGGCATGCATGAAATGTGTGTGCATGTATATGGATGTGTGCAATGCATGCACATGTATATAGATGTGGGTATGCATGCAATGTGTGCGCATGTATATGGATGTGGGTATGTGTGCACATGTATATGGATGTGTGCAATGTGTGTACATGTATACAGATGTGGGTATACATGCAATGTGTGCACATGTATATGGATGTCGGTATGTGTGCAATATGTGCACATGCATATAGAAGCCAGAGATAAGCCTCGGGTACTGTCACTCGGGACATCAGTTTTCCTTGTTTCTTTAGGACCTGGGGTCTTGTGAAGTGTTTACTGTAAGCTGCATCCCGTACCCAGAAATAACACTCTGAGACTCAAATACAGTTACAAATACCTAGGTCATATAGTTAGGCTTGTTCCCAGACTAGTCCATAGCTTAAAACCCCATTATTTTAAGTTCTTCCATATGACTGGTTACCTTTGCTTAGCTTTCACACATCTGTCCTCCATGTCTCAGGATGCATTCTCCCATGCCTGACTCTATCCCAGAATACTTTTTGCCTACTGAATGTTGCACCTTCTATTTCCTGCCTCACTAATATGCCAATCAGCTTTAATTGACAGGTGTTGTGTCCATATAGTACATAAGAGATTTTTCTCTACAATGGAACCTGCCAATTAGCCTGTGCTGGCTGGCCAGAGAGCTCTGGGGATCATTTTTTCTACATCTCATCTTTGCTCAGATTACAGATGAGCACCATCCTTCTTGGCCTTGTATGTGGGTGCTGGGGATCAAGCTCAGGTCCTCACACTGAGAGGGCATGCACTTTCAGGATCAAGCCATCTCTTCAGTCCATCCTGTTATGTCTTAAAGGCATACTGGCTTTCTGAGATGCAGTTGTGGGGATGGAACACTGTTTTCTCTGCTCCTGTCCTTCTTCATTGTTGTTCTCTCCTTCTGGGGATCAGGAAGCTGCCATAGCCATGGCTTCTAAAGATGCTGGAAAGGTGCCTGGGAGACTGGGGTGGCTAATCACCAGACTGAAATTGCATTCGCCAGCCTTAAGGTGAAGTTGGCTGACTTGACCAGAGGAAGACAGGAGGAAAAAAAAATTGAAATGCGAGGAGCAGTTGTCATGCTGACCAACAACCAAGCTCTGAACATCACTACAAGATAGACCTCCTAGTAGTGAAGGTTTGAAGACCAGGGATCTGTTCTAGATGAGAATGACAGTGACTTGGTGGCTTGCATGATCCTTCTGGGATTAAACAGAATAGTAGTTCCATCAGTGCTAAGCCAGCACAGACACCGACATCACTGCTGCAGATGCTTGTGTCTCTACTTTAATAAATGGACTTAATCAAGGGAAATGCACTTTGAGCAATGTGGACAATTGTGCAGGCTTGGGTACCGTTTGAGCACACAGTGAATCCTTATTTCATGTTTCTGCCTCATGGGAAGCCTTGGGAACCTCACGAAGCCTGTTTCCATTGTTGCAAACCTTTGTAATGAGGTCATGCCTCCCTCCATGGTGATGGTGGAATGTATCACTAAGGAGTAGCCTGGAAGGACTTTCTAGGCAACAGTCTTGTGGCTACATGACATCTCATTATGAGCCCTGTGGTGGTTTGAATGAAAATGGATCATTTATATGCTCACAAGGGGTGACACTATTGGGAGGGGTGACACTATTGGGAGGTGTGATCTTGTTGGTGTAGATGTGGCCTTGTTGGAGGACTTATGTCATTGAGGATGGATGAGCTTTGAGGTTTCAGATAGTCAACAGAGGCCCAATCTCTCTCTCTCTCTCTCTCTCTCTCTCTCTCTCTCTCTCTCTCTCTCTCTCTCTCTCTCGCCTACTGATCCAGATGTAGAACTCTTAGTTACCTTGCCAGCACCATGTCTGCTTGCATGCTGCCATGCTTTCTGCTATGCTATAATGAACTAAATCTCTGAACTGTAAGCCATCCGCAATTAAATGTTGTCCTTTATAAGACTTGCCATGGTTAGAGCAGGCTTCCTGGGAGACAGGCAGAGCTGTGGGATGGGGGTGGGGTAGACATGCCAATCTGTATCAAATGTAGGTGGAGGTGCAGATAGGAATGGGGCTCTGACAGGGCAGGGCAGGGTCTATGTCTGCTGGCCTCTGTGGGGTCCCAGCTTGCATGGGGGTTGAGGCAGGGGTCTCACCTGTGTCCCTGGCTAGAACAGTTCTCCTGGGAGAAAAAAAAATTAATTATTTAATTAATTTAAAAGAGAGAAGAGAGAGTTATGGCATTTCTTCACAGCAATAGAACCTTGACTGCAACAGGCCCCAACTCTTTCCCTTACTTTAAAGACTCTTGATTTTTCAGGGATAGCCATCTGAGAGTCATCTCCTTCAAGGGGTTTAGTAGAGATGGTAGACCTTCTGGTTCTCAGCAAGTGGCTTAGGCTAGCACATTGCAACAGATATGTGTTTGCATACACTCTACACATGTTGAATTTATGTAAACACTTGCGTGTCTTCTGTAGTCTTCATCTGCCTTCCATAGGAGAGTGTGGTCATTTCCTTGTGAGAAGATTGTGACTGATGCTCAGGCAAGAATGTGTTACCTGGGGCTTCATGAAGGATGATGACCAACACTGAATGGTATGGGGCTTATACTTGAAAGCCATAGAGATTGATATGTGATCAGGCACGTACACACACACACACACACACACACACACACACCTGTATGTATGTGTAAAGGAACACATACAATACACATGCATGCATGCATGTGTACTTCTGTGTGAATGTCAAATATATGCACACATCTGTGCATGCTAATGGCCTCTGTGCACAGACAGCCATGTCTTCTGTGTACACGCATGTACTTGTGTGTACACCCAGAGAGCCACACATACCTAACAGCCACACAATCTTATGTACAGAGACACTAAACAGGAGGTTTGGTAGAGTCAAGTGTCTCTGGCAGCCTTGAGACTCTTCAGAGCTTGCAGGAATAACATATATAAGACATTTCACATATAGAAGCCTTGTCTCTAGATGCTCTAGGCACTTGCATGGTGTTTTTGCTGCTGATCCACTGTATACTGAGCTGATTTCATGTCCTGGGTTCCCAGCCTCTGTCTCACTTGCAACAAAGCCCTTTCACATGTTTCTTAGGAGAACTGGAGTTGAGGAAAGTTTATGTATGCCACACCTGAAGGCAGGGGCATGACCATGAGTCTAGGTTGAGCCCTGGTGTTTAAAGAGGTGCAAGTCAAAATCCCTGGAAACCAAGGGTATTGCTTTAGGACTTAGGGTGATGTTTCGGCTCAGTCCCAGGTACCATAGATGGGGCCTGCCCTCTCTCTATGGTCTGGGACACCATTTGGGGCACAGACCATGGTGGGTCCGAGTGTAGTAAAAGGAGGTGCGTTGCCCTTGAACTCTGAGGCAGGTGGTATCTGGGAGGCCCAGGCTTTCTCAATGCAGGCCTGTCTTCCAACCTTATCTTGCATTGAGCTCCTGCTCCCAGGATGCTGGGGTCCTGTCCACCTTCGTTTAACCTCATCCTGAGGCACCTAAAAACCATCAGAGTTGACACCAATGTCCCAAGCACCTAGTCTTTCAGGGGTCTTCTTACCCTTCAGTGGATGCAGTTAGCTTAGAATAGATTTGTGTGGGGCTTGAACCCTGAGATTGGTGCGTTATGCTGGCTCCCAGCTGGCTGTCATGCTAGGCTGCAGAGCACCTGAACTAGACTGCAGAAAGTGCCTGCCAGGGAGTGACACACAGGGGAAACTAGGCAGAGTGACACCTTTCCAGCTCTCCTTTATAAAGAAAAGAAAAAGTCAGAAACTTTCTCTCCAGGCCAAGGATAAATTAGCTAAGGACAAATGCAGTGAGATGATCATTTATCATCCAGCCCAGAGAGGATGCTGGGAGCTGTCCTGGCCTGTGACTCAAGGTTAGAAGCCTTGCTTTCCCTCGTTATTTCTATTTTTAACAATTGCGTTCAGGCCTTCTGCAAAAATAGCAAGAGGTGAGACCATTTGGAGAGCTAACGTGTTCCCTTTTGTCAGGAAACCGCGGGATGCAGGGAAAATGTGGCCAGGACTTCAACAAATGCTACTGAGTCCTCTGCCCACTGAGCTAAAACTAGCCCTGAGCATTACTCTGCTCTATGGCTAAAGACTGAGGCTAGACAGGGCAGAGGGTGCTATTTGGTGGGGGAAAGCCCCTTGTTCAATGCATGCAAGTGCATGTATGCCTGCATACATGTGTATGTCTGGAGCAAAAATATGCCAAACAGACCCTACAAGTGCCTCCAGCATTCCTATCTGTCTTCCAGAGTATGTGATGGGAACCTGACTAGTACCCAGTTGTGGGGTGGGCAAGGATGCTTCCTAGAGGCTGCCCAGAAGACATTCCTGGAACATTGGGCAGTATTGAATATCTGGTCATTCAGCTATGCATATTAAGGGCTCCAGGGATGAGTCATGGATGTAGAATGTGATTGACAATGGGGTCCTGAGAGCCTGGCAGGGGAAGGTGCTATAAGGACAGGCAACCACTGTCTGTTTGTGTTCTATATTCTCTACTGCCCAGTGTTGGTGACATATCTTCTGCAAAACCTCTGGGAATGCATTTTACCCACCCTACCACTGGACACCATTCGGGATCCCATCACAAGGAAATTACCACATATCATGGGAATGCGGATAGGAATGTAGGCGGTGCTTGCAGAGTCTGAGGACACACTTTTACTCCAGACATGCAAATGTATGCAGGCATCCATGCACTTGCATGCATTGAACGCTTGTGAACTGTGCCTGCATATGTTTGCATGGGAGTTCGTGTGTGTTGCAGCAGTGCTAGCCACTACCAGAAAAAAAAGAACACCAGACTTCTCCAAAAGCCCCAGGAAGCTCTAGCCAAGATCTTTCCGTCCCATGCCTGGGGAATGGTTGAGATCTAGTCAGCCTGAGACCTGTGAACCTAAGGTATAAAGTCACTGTGCAGGACCATGTAGCCAGCTGCAGATCCATGTCCATATGGGTGGGTCCTATATGCACAGCAGGGCCTGGAGCCTCACAGACTGTGGTGGTTTGAGTAGGTATGGACCTCCATAGACTCATGTGTTTGAATGCTTGGCCCATAGTGTGCCCAAGAAGTTATGGTCTTGTTATAGAAAGTATGTCATGGTAGGGGCAGGCTTTGAGGTCTCCTATGCTCAAACTACACTCAGTGTGGCATATAGTCTCCTTCTGCTGCCTATAGACCAAGATGTAGAGCTCTCAGCTCCTGCTGTAGCACCATGTCTGCCTGCATGCTGCTATGCTTATTGTCATGATGATGGACTGAACCTCTGAAACTGTAAGTCAGCCCCAATGAAATGTTTTCCTTTATAAGAGTTGCCCTGGTCATGGTGTCTGTTCACAGCAAGGAAACCCAAACTAAGTCACCCACCCATCTCCTAAACACCACACAGCTCTACTGGCCCCCCTCTGCTCTGCCTGCTCATTTCTTATCTCTCTCCCTGGGAGAAAGGGTTGGCCCAAGAAGACTGGAGAAAATGTTCCTTAACCATTGCTCTGTTATCCTCTGGAGTCCTCAGTGAATGGCTGCTTGCATCGTTGGTGGTGTTTCTTGTCTTTTGTGCATACCACCTGGACTCTACCTGCTCAGTTTGTCTATGACCTACTCTTGTTTGTGGATGTACTCTTTTCTGATTTCCTAAATTTCTAACTGCCTGTGTTGCATTCCTGATCCCCATGATGGAGCCAGTGTGACAGAAGGGCCTGGGATAGGCTACTAGGAGGCCCTAGCAGAGCCTGTCTTTACTATTTGCTCCAAAGGCTGCTGTGGCAGCTGGGACTGAGACCTCTATCAGGGGCTAATCACATAGAGTCCCGTTGGTAGAGTACTTCATAAACCAGGTATGATGTCTTGTACTTGGGAGGTAGAGGCAAGCAGATCAGAGAAGTCATCCTTATCTAAGTAGCAAATTGGAGTCTAGGCTGAGATATATAAGACCGCTCCCGTCTTAGAAAATAAAAGGGTTCAGGAGATAGTTTAGTTAGTGGTGCAAGCACATTGACCTAAGTTGGCTCCTCAGAAACCATATTTTAGAAAAGCTGGGCAAAGTGATGTGTGTTTGTAATCCCAGCCCTGGAGAAGCAAAGGCAGGTGCTAGCTTAGCCTACTTGGTAAGTTATAGGCCACTGAGCTGAGTGTCCCTACTAAAAGAGAAAGAGAGAAAGAGAGAAAGAAAGAAAAAAAGAAAGAAAGGAAGGAAGGAAGGAAGGAAGGAAGGAAGGAAGGGAGGAAAAAAGGAAAGAAGGAAGAAAGATGGAGGGAGGAAGGGAGCAGGGGAGAGAAAAGATAGATTGAACCAGAGGACAGAGACTCAAGGTCATTCTTTACACAATACATGTGTACCTGTACACACACACACACACACACACACACACACACACATGCACACTACTGCACATAAGATCAGGCTCCCACCAGCTTGGTCCATAGGAAAGCTTGTGTCAGGAAAAAGCAGTCTGTGGTATTAGAAATCAGAACAGTTGTTATTTGAGAGGTGAAGGGACATAGAAGCAGAGAAGCAACACGATGATGAAGGAGGCAGCCCAGGCTGTTTCTTCCCCAGCTTGCTTCTTGGTCATGTTTTGTGCAGGAATAGAAACTCTAATTAGGACACTGTTTATTGTCATCTACAGGGGGAAGGAGCTGTGTCCAGAGTTTAGAGGACCATTATGCTGCTCTTTCCCCTGGCTCTACCATCCCATGGGCTTCTGAGGAAACCCACAAATGTGTCACTCCACATAGGCGCTTGAGGCATTGAAACTGCTAGGACGCCCCCTCCCCAAAGCTGTTTGTACAGGCTGGTTCTGTATGTCTATTTGACAAAAGCTGGAGTTATCACAGAGAAAGGAGCTTCAGGTAAGGAAATGCCTCCATGAGATCCAGCTGTAAGGCATTTTCTCAATTAGTGATCGGTGGAGGAGGGCTTATTTTGAGTGGTGCCATCCCTGGGCTGGTAGTTCTGGGTTCTATAAGAAGGCAAGCTGAGCAAGGCAGGGAAAGCAATCCACTAAGCAGTCCCACTCCATGGCTTCTGCATAGCTCCTGCCTCCAGGCTCCTACCTTGTGTGAGTTCCAGTTTTGATTTCCTTTGGTGATGAACAGCAATGTAGAAGTGTAAACTGAATAAACCCTTTCCTCCCCAACTTGCTTTTTGGTTATGTTTTGTGCAGGAATAGAAAAACAAAGACACTATTTATTGTTACCTACAAGGGGAAGGGCCTGTGTGATGGAGGAACAAACAGAAAACATAAGGGCAGAGAAACTTCCATCCCTGGGTTGGGGGCCAGCTCAGACAGTGAAATGCTTTCATTGAAAGTCTGAGAGTCTGAGTTCAATCCCCAGAGCCTACACAAAAAACTGAGCCTGTTGTTGCAGGCTTTCAACCCCAGCCTGGGGAGTAGGGGTGGAGATGAGGGTGGCATACAGCCTAGATGAACTGGCAAGGCCCAAGGAAGTGAGAGATGCAGTCTCAAAGAGCAACATGGATAGCTTCTGAGAAACAAAATCCAAGTTTGATCTCTGGCCACACACACACACACACACACACTTTCAATCTCTAAAGATGTTGCTGGCATGCTGGCATAGATTCATTTGGGGAAAATTTCTGTTTTCAGCATTTGAGGGTATAAAGATAAGTGATGACTTATGGAAATTATTAGAATATTCACAAAGCTAGTTTTCAAAATGACCCAGCTCTTAAAGAAATGATGCTGACTATAAATTTTAGAAAGTTGTGCACTTGTGCCCACATCAATTCAAGTTTTACCAATAGAATGTGCTTACACAATAGATGTAGGTGTTTGTGGTGTCTCCAAAGTAAAAATGTCTTGGGAGGGAGGGTTCCATATAACCCAGTCTGGCCTTGAACTCTCTATGTGGCTTAGGGTGGTCTTGAACTTCAGATCCTCACGCCTCAGCTTCCTGAGTGTGTAGGATTATACATGTTCCATATCGTGCCCTGCTTTCAAGTTTGCCTACCTAGTCCTGCTAACATGGTGGAAGTCTGGGGCCTGGGCAAGTAAGAGTCCACAAGCATCATGCAGGGTGTGGGTGAGAGCAGATGGTGGTGAGAGTAGAGCCTAGCCCAGGAGGACATTTAGAGCCATTGCAGAAGCAGCTGAGGTTGCCCTGAGGGTGAGAGGCTTGTACTCAGCGCAGCCTCTGACCCAGGCTGTTCATAATTACAACAACAGAGATCGATGGTGTGAACATTCTCTCAAAATGATGCAGAAGAAACTAATTACTTAGAAAAAAAGCTGAGATAATGGAGAATGAGGTGTGTGTAAATATTTTTATCTTCTAATCAACTGTGATTAGAGAAGCCTGATGTCTTAGCTGGAGTCTGGGGAGATGTTCGGCCTTCCTCCCATCCTGGCCACTTCTTAACCAGGGGGCTGACAGCAGGGGGAAACAAATCAGGGCTGGTTCATTTTACGGCTCATTAACCAGCATCACAGATACCCATTTCTGCTTTTTGGCATTAAGGGGATTTTGAAAATGTATACATCGCTAATGACACTGGAGTTAGTAAGGTCAGAGCGAACATTAATGGAATTCTCTCCGCACAGCCTAAGTGGTCCCATTTCCTCCTCCTGGAAATGAGTGGTGCTATTAAAAGCAAGGCTGAGCCCACACTGTGTGGATCGGCTGCACCCAAAGCCGCCTACCGCACCATCCACCCATGATTCCTCCAAGAGGGGAGGGAGGCAGAGGCTGTGTCCCTGCAGGACATCAAAACTGACCTAAGGGTCTCATCTCAGTGAGAGCTTCATTTAGGTCTGCCTCCACAGCACCTTCCTCAGGTGGGAAGAGCTCAGCTCACTTCCTTCTAGAAAGATCCTCTTGGGTCTGATAATTCCTAAGGTTGGTGTCATCTGATGCCTTATACGGTTTAAAATAAATAAGTAGACCTCCTGAGGGTTTGTAAGTAAAATTGAACTTCACAATGGTACCATAATGGGAGCTGCCACACCAATGGGAGCCGCTGGATGTTCTCCCTCATCAAGTCCCAGCCTATATATACATCAGGGTATTCCTCCCAGACTAATGGACCTCAGCATCCTCCAAGACTTGGGGAGTCTCATTGTCCCCTTGAATGGGCTGCCAGCCCAGACGGTAACCCACACATGCTTTCTTCCAATTAGAAATCGGGGCGGGGTGGTGGTGGTGGTGGCACTCAGTGACTATGGTCTTTCCCAACATTTTCAAGAATAGAGTACTGCTAAAGATTGACATATATCTGCATGGTGATCCCCTAGCCAGCCCAGCATCCATGAGTGCCTGCCTATATCCTCTGCAGTAGTAAGCTGCATGGCTGGGGGTTTGTCTTAGAGTTTCTATTCCTGCACAAACATCATGACCAAGAAGCAAGTTGGGGAGGAAAGGGTTTATTCAGCTTATACTTCCACATTGCTGTTTATCATTAAAGGAAGTCAGGACTGGAACTCAAGCAGGTCAGGAAGCAGGAGCTGATACAGAGGCCATGGAGGGAGGTTACTTACTGGCTTGGTTCCCCTGGCTTGCTCAGCTTGCTTTCTTATAGAACCCAGGACTACCAGCCCAGAGATGGCATCACCCTCAATGGGCTGGACCCTCCCCTTGGTCACTAATTGAGAAAATGCCTTACAGCTGGATCTCATGGAGGCATTTCCTCACCTGAAGCTCCTTTCTCTGTGGTAACTCCAGCCTGTGTCAAGTTGACACACAAAACCAGCCAGCACAGGGTTAATTAGCATTACAAGCTGGCCTGAATTCCCAAGGCTTCATAAATCATATGCAACTCAGGACCAACCAAAGAAGTGTAATGTGTCCTGACCCACCACACAGCATTCTCAGTCCCCAGCTTATGCATATGTTTCTCCCTACAGCACTCAGCCACTTCTTCCACTGCAAAACTCATGGTCTCCTGCTTGATGTTGACCTCAACTTCAAACAAACAACCTCTGCAGACATCATCTGAGCATCTTTAGGTATCACAACGTGTGCCAGAAATTATAAAGAGGGGGCTAGGAGATAGCTCAGTGGATAAAATACTTGTTGGACAAGCACCAGGACCTGACCCAAAACAAAAAGCATGGTGGCACATGTACACAATCTCACTGCTGAGGAGAAGGAGACAGGCAGATCCCTGGAACTCATGGGCCAGTCAGTTGAGCCTAAATCAATGGTCTCTAGGTTCATTGGCAGACTCTGCCTAAAAAACTAAGGTAGGCAATGTTCAGGGAATGAATGAAATCAGGGGTTGTCTTCTGGCTTCCACAGTTATACACCTTGAGTTTGACCATCCGCATCACAGAAACCAGGCATGGTGGCACATGTCTGTAATTCCATCACTCTGGAGGTAGAGACTGGAGAATTGGGAGTTCAAGGTCATCCTTGGCTACATAGTGAAAGTGATGCCAAACCTTGGATATACGATAGCTTGAAAGCAAGAGAGAGAGGGAGAGAGAGAGAGAGAGAGAGAGAGAGAGAGAGAGAGAGAGAGAGAGAGAGAGAGAGAACAAGAACCAAACAGAAAGCTGGGGCTGGAGAAATGGCTCAATGGTTAGGAACACTGGCTGCTCTTCCAGAGGACCCAGGCTTGGTTCTCAGCACCTACATGGTAGCTCATGGCCATCTAAAACTCCAGTTGCAAGGGATCTGATGCCCTCTTCTTGCCTGCACGAGTTCCAGTCATGCATGTGGTGAACAGAAACACACTCATACACACAAAATAAAGTAAAATAAAAAGAGACATAAACCCTAGGCATGTTCTGCAAATGTGTTTTCTAAAACGCCCAGTATCTTTCATTAAGCCAATCTAGGGCTTTTCTGCTGAAGTTGCAGATGGTGGCGTCTTTTAACTTTTCTATTGCTGTGACAAAACAATATGACAGAAGCAACTTATAGAACAGAAGCAACTTACAGAAGAAAGTTTATTGGGGGATTGTGGTTTTGGAGATAAGAGTGTATGATGGGGGATTGGAGGTAGCAGGCAGCAGGCATATCTTGGCCCACAAGCAGAAAGCAGAGAGAGCTAACTTGAGACCACAAGGCACTGCCCTGTGACACACCTTCTCCTGCAAGGTCACACTTCCTAATCCTTCACAAACAGCCAAATGGGGACCATATATCTAAATGCCAGAGACTTATGCAAGGGGAATCACATTCAAATGACCACATTTCATACCCTGTCCCCCATAGCCTCATGGTCATATCATAATATAGAAATTGGTATCAGAAGTGGGATATTGCTGTGACAGACCTGACCAGGTGGGGTTTTTTGAGGATGGTGAAAGACTTCAGGACTTTCGATGAGAAAAACAGTTGAACGTTGTAAGCATAATGGTCACTCACAGTAGTGGTGAGAGCTAGGTGGACTATGGAACCCCAGCTCAAGAGGCTTCATAGAGTAACAGTGTTAGCAACTGGACTGAAGATTGTTCTGCAATATTTTGGCAAAGAGTGTGGCTGCTTTCTGTCCTTGCCTGAAGAATTTGCCTGAGGCTGAATTTAAAATTAATGGACTAGAGTTTTGGAGGAAGAAATTTTAAGACAACTTAATATTGATTATGTTGCATGGTTAATAATTACTCTTACACAAGTCTACAGTGAAAAGCAGCAAGCAGGAAAAGAAAGAAAGAAATACAAAATGTACAATTCAGAGAGGAAAAGGATGCTGGCAAGCTAAATGTTACAATCAGCTTGGAGAGGTAGCTCGGTCATTAAGTGTTTTTTCCACTGCTCTCCCAGAGCACTCGAATTTGATTCTCAGCACCTACACCAGGCTACTTATAACCACCTGCAACTCCAGTTCCAGGGCTCTGATGCTTCTAGCCTCCAAGAGCTCCCACACTCATGTACACACGTGTGCAATTAAAAACAAAATAGATCAAGCTATAGTGAAGACTTGTGCAGAAGAGAGGCTGTCACTGGTAAGGAGATTAGCACCTTTTAGGAGAGTGCACATTTGCATCGGAGTAAAGGAGTTCCCTTCAACATCAGATCCCATCTAGCTAAGCTGCTGCTAATGTTCTAGGAGGCCAGAACCCATCCCAAGCCAAACTTGGCAGTGTTGTCTGTCCATGTGATGTAGGCTTTATAGTCATAAAGAATCTGTGAATAAACAGGTCATGGAATCTTCTTCCATGAACAGGAACGGGCTGTCCATGTGTCAGGGCAGTTCCTGAGTGTTTGTTTGATCCAAGAGGGCACAAGATACTGGGAAGCCATTATACTAAATCTAAATTGTGTTAGAGACCCCAAGTTATTGGAGATGCCAGAGTTATGGGTTATCTACCAAGGAGACCTGAATGCAGAAAGTGGAACAAGCCCAAGAGAGATGTATTTTACACACAGCACAGCTGGAGGGGCTTTGACATCTAACGTGGAACTACAAGCTTTGGAGCTTGCCTTGCAGGCTTCAGTCTCATTTCGATACAGTATTTCCTGACTGTGCCACCTCTGTCTTTGGAATAGTAATGTATATTTTGTGCCATTGAATGTTGGAATTATGTAATTTGTTTTGATTTTATAGAGGGTTACAATTAAGAGATTGCCTGGAGTCTCAGAAGAGACTTGGACTTTTAAACAGTGTTGAGACTGGAAAAGCTGCGAGGGCTCTAGATATTGGACTGCATATCATACTGCATTTTGCAGTATGATATGACTATAGCTGTTGTTAGACTATACAAGCCATATCCTTAAGTGGGGATACTAGGCAGGTGCTCTGCCACTGAGCCACACCCCCAGCCCCTCACTGGGGGATTTTAAGCCGCTGCTCTATCACTGAGCCACACTTCCAACCTCTTTTTATTGTTTATTTTAAGGAAAGTCCCACTAAGTTGCCCAGGCTGGCCTTGAACTATAGTTTAGCAGGCCTTTACTTTCCAGTCTGCCTTCCTCAGCTTCCAGAATACTTGGCCTACCTAACGGGACCAGAAGCTCTGTCTACAGGAAAATGAAACAAATGATTTATAGAGTCGCCTCCTAATCTGTTTCCAGGAACTTCTCAGCCTCCAGTGATGAGATGCAGGAGCTAGAGCTCCATCAGCTTCTTTGAAAGCGGGGGTGGGGGTGGGGTGGGGGGTGGGGGGTTGGAAACCCTGAGGGAGGAGGTGATAGGGAAAGAGCCCTGGAGACTACCATACCCGCTGTGACACCAACCTCCGCATTTCCTGTGTCTGAGACAAAACACTGTTTCTTTTAGCCTCTGCTAGTGTGGGCTTGTTTATGCAGCTGAAGCTAATCACAGGGCCACCAAATGACACTGGCGAGGTGTGGTCTGACAGGGAAATTTCTCCTAAAAACATCCACCTTTCCTCCCTTGTCAACATCACTCTTACCCCAGTTTCGTGGTGCACAGTGATCCCTCAAACCTCAGGATGCCGCGTCAGAGCATCTGGAAGTGTCCCTGCTCAGTGTACTTTCAAAGGTATCTCTCAGGACCCACACACCGCTGCTTCGGGAACCTTCCTTCCAAGCTTGGTGATCAGATTTAAGGGCTGGGGTGCCATAGCCAGTGACTTGGTTTGCTTCTTCTTCTTCTTCTTCTTCTTCTTCTTCTTCTTCTTCTTCTTCTTCTTCTTCTTCTTCTTCTTCTTCTTCTTCTTTTGGCTTTCCAACTACATCAGCCTGAAGGGAAAACATATTGCTATTTCACTGTTTCCAGAGAAGTCAACCAGATAGCATGGTCAGTGTCCGGTGGTGCCTGGAAGCCAAAGTGGGCTGTGCCAGGTCAGGATTCCAGGCCTGCCTTTGGTTCGATTCTGGTCCTTCCAGACTGCCTGTTCCACAGAAAGAATGACACTCGCAGATGGCTTTGTGACACCCACACAATTTCCTACATAAGACCCCTTTTCATGGAGAAGGAAGGGTGTGAAGTGTGTGTGTGTGCCATGTATGCATGTGTGTGTACAAGCTTTGTGTGAGTGTGGTTGTATACATGCCTGGTGCATGTGTGGAGGTCACCTTGTTTGAGAGAAGATATCTGTTTTGTTTTTCTTTCTCGTAAGTCAGGCTAACTGGTCTGAAGCTTTCAGGGATTCTTTTGTCCCCTCCATCCTCCTATAGGAATGTTGGGACTACAGACACTTGTACTGTGAGGGCCCACATTTTATGTTCTGAGGAGTCAAATTCAGATCCACACGCTTTAACAAAAAGGGTTTTACACTCTGATCCTCATCCCCAGACTTCTTCCCCTAAGAAATTTTTATGTAACTTTAAGTTGTGTGACACTTCTCCTGGGTGTCACGTGCAAACATCTATTCTCCTCAGATAGGGAACTGACAACAGACCAAAGTAACAAGACCTCTAAAGTCCAAGTTGGTGGGCCAATGAATTTACTGAGGTTACTTGCAAGTGTGTGGCTGAAAGGTTTCTTACAGGACCATCACCCAAATGCAGCTGCATCACTGAGAACCCACCCCACTGTGGGTGAAGACAGCTGGAGCCCTGGAGGTCTCTGCATGACTTGTGTCCATTCAACATGGCAGTGGCCATCTCTGTAGTCCTTAATACTTAAAAACCTTGAGGAGGGAGGGGCCTGGTGTATTTGGTGCCAGGGGGTTTCCTGTGATTTGTGAGTTGCTATTTGCTCAGTTTGTTTTTCCAAGACAGGGTTTCTCTGTGTAATCTTGGCTGTTCAGGAACTCACTCTGTAGACCAGACTGGCCTCTAACTCAGAGATTCACCTGGCTCTGCTTTCCAAGTGCTGGGACTAAAGGCGTGCGCTACCACTGCCCGGCTACTTCTTGAGTCTTAATGAGCATCCCTCTAGGATAGACTATTTCAATTTAGAACACACACACACACACACACACACACACACACACACACACACAGACACACACACACACACACACACACACACACACACATATATATATATATATATATATATATATATATATATATAAAAGCAGACACATAAATCTAACATTTAGTGATATAAAAATCATAAAGAAATTGGTTTTATATATATGTATGTATACACACACACACACATATATATATGTATGTATATAAAATCTTATAATTTACTAAAGATAAAACCAAATTTACATAATCAATGATATGGATTATGACTGTTGGTTTAATCCAATCCAGTTTAAAAAATATACTACTAATTTGATGCCTGCATGCGGAGGAGTGGTGATAGGAAAATATGGGAAGTCTTCATTTTCTGTAATTAATGCATTATATTTCTATAAAATCAGAAAACTTGGTATGTACAATGAAAAAGAAATCGTTGCATTTCATAACACACAATAGACTCAAATCCTATCCAAGGAGTATAGGACAGCATTTGCTGCATGCATTACGTGTGTGACATCATGCACAGTGCATGTTGTCTGATGAGCACTGTTAGTAACACTGTGAAATCATAGAGCACTTGATTGCTTTTCTTTTAAAAGACACTGCCACAGAGCCTGGCCTTAAACTTGCAATGTAGCCAAGGATGATATTGAATTTCGGAACCTCTTGCTTCTACCTCTCAGAGGTGGGGCTATAGACTGTGCCACCATGCCTGGTCTGTGCTGTGCTGGGATGGAAGCCAGGGCTTTGTGCATGTCTGGGCAAACACTCTACCAACTGAGATATGACGCTAAACCCTTGTAATGTTTTTGGTTCTTCTTGACTATTTTTAAAAAGATTTTTCTTTATTTTATTTTGTTTCCTTGAGATATGGTCTCTCTATGTAGCCCTGGTTGCCCTGGAATTCACTATGCAGATCAGGCGGTCTTGAATTTACAAGAGATATACCTGTCTCTACCTCATCAGTGCTGGGATTAAAGGCATGCACCACCACAACTGTCTAAGGCTTATTTATTTTTATTTTATGTCTATGAGGTTTTGTCTGCATGTATGCAGTGCATATGGAGGCCAAAAGAAGGGGTTAGATTCCCTGGGACTGGAGTTAAAGATGTTTGTGATCTAATACATGGGTGCTGGGAACTGAACCCCAGTCCTCTGGAAGAGCAGTGAGTGCTCTTGGCCACTGAGTCATCTCTCCATTACAGATTTGGCAATGATTTTTTGATTGTTCCATGTTCAGAAATATTTTATTATTGCCAAATTTTTCATAACACCCACATTGAGTTGTGCTCCCCAGTGGGGTTATGCCCCACAGTTTAAGAAGTTTTGGCCAAAAAGCAACAGGGCAGCTGTCATCTTGGCCAGGTCTGTGAAAGCTATAGCAGCACCTTCTTACTCCATGTTTCTTGACAGCCTTCTGGGCTGGGTATGTCTGATGGTTAATATCTACCATCGATAGGATGTAGAATCATGTAAAGACCAGCTCCTGGTCAGATCCATGAAGAGTTTCTAGATTAGGTTAACTGAGCTGGGAAGACCACATTAACCATAGGTGAGGCCTTCCCACAGGCTAGGGTCTAATATGGAATAAGAGAGCAAGTGAGGTTAGCACCAGCGTTCATATCTCTCTGCTTCCTGACTGTGGATGCCATGTGACCAGCCTCATGCTCTGATGCTGTGCCTTCCCGACCATGATGGACTGTACCCTCACACTGTGAGCCCCAAAACAAGCCAGTCTTTTTTTTTTCATGTTGCTTTTGTCCTGATTTAGTCACAGAAATAAGAAAACTATGGTGCTTTGAGTGAGAATGGCTCCCCAAAGCGCATGTATTTGAATGCTTAGTTCTCACTAAGTAGGAATTGTTTGGGAAGGGTTAGGAGGTGTGGCCTTGTTGGAGGTGCGTCACTGGGGATTGGCTTTGAGATTTCAAAACAGGCCCAGTCTCTGCCTGTCTGCAGCCTGCAGAGCAGATGTGAGCTTTCAGATACTTCTCCAGGACTACCCTTGCCTGCTGGCCATGCTCCTTGTCATGAGGACAACGGAATAACCCTCTGAAACTGTCAGCAAACCCCTAGTTAATATAAAATAAATACTTTATTTTGTAACTTGCCGTGGTCATGGTATCTTCCCACAGGTACAGAATAGTAAGTAAGAAAGTAGCTAAAAAGCCGGGCAGTGGTGGCACACGCCTTTAATCCCAGCACTTGGGAGGCAGAGGCAGGTGGATTTCTGAGTTCGAGGCCAGCTTGCTCTACAGAGTGAGTTCCAGGACAGCCAGGGCTACACAGAGAAACCCTGTCTTGAAAAACCAAAAAAAAAAAAAAAAAAGAAAGAAAGAAAGAAAGTAGCTAAAATAGATTGTGATGCCAGTTTTGGTGATTTTTTGGTGCTAAACAAGTTACGCCTGGTCCCGGTCCGGAATGAAGCGACTATTTTTAAGCCTGCTCACATAAGCTGTGCAAACTGGCTTTAATTATATCCACTGAGGCCCCGAGTTGGCAGTGACAGCTGGACACCCTGAGGAATAAATGTTCTGCCCACAAGCCCCTGAGCACCACAAGAGGTTAGTCCAGGTCTGAGCTAAAACAGCACAAGCCCAACAACCTAGGATCTGTGGTGGGTCTCTGTGCTCAGGAAAGCCCACACACAGTACACGTCATTGTAAAACCAGGAACTGTGGGTCTTTCCTTTCCTTTCTTTTTTTCCTTTCTTCTTTTATTTTATTTTATTTATTTATTTATTTATTTATTTATTTATTTATTTATTTATTGGTTTTTCGAGACAGGGTTTCTCTGTATAGCTCTGGCTGTCCTGGAACTCACTTTGTAGACCAGGCTGGCCTCGAACTCAGAAATCCACCTGCCTCTGCCTTCTTTTCTTTTCTTTTCTTTTCTTTTCTTTTCTTTTCTTTTCTTTTCTTTTCTTTTCTTTTCTTTTCTTTTCTTTTCTTTCCTTTCCTTTCCTTTCCTTTCCTTTCCTTTCCTTCCCTTCCCTTCCCTTCCCTTCCCTTCCCTTCCCTTCCCTTCCCTTCCCTTCCCTTCCCTTCCCTTCCCTTCCCTTCCCTTCCCTTCCCTTCCCTTCCCTTCCCTTCCCTTCCCTTCCCTTCCCTTCCCTTCCCTTCCCTTCCCTTCCCTTCCCTTCCCTTCCCTTCCCTTCCCTTCCCTTCCCTTCTCTTCTCTTCTCTTCTCTTTCTTCCTTCCTTCCTTCCTTCCTTTCTTTTTTTTTTTTTTGAGACAGGGTCACACGAAGTCTTGGCTGACCTTGAATTCACCCTGTAGCCGAGAATAGCCTTGAACTTCTGATCTTCCTCTAGCACACAACCCTATGTGTGCTAGGCAAACACTTTACCAAGTGAGCCACCAGGCCTTATTACAATTAAAAAAAAAAGAGAGAGAGAGACAGATTCTTACTATGTAGCTTTAGCTGACCTGGAGCTTGCTATGTAAATCTCTCCCCCCCACCCCCACCCCAGAAGCACTAGAATTAAAGTCAAGTGTTAATACATCCTGACTTAAAATATTAAAAAAAAATTTTATTATTGTATGTATGTCTGTGGACTTCATGTACACTCAGTGCCAGAAGAGGGTGTTGGATCATAGTTACAGATGGTTATAAGCCATCAAGTGGGTGCTAGGAATTGAACCCAGGTTCTCTGGAAGAAAAGCCAATGGCTTTAACCTCATCTGCCTCTGCATCTCACCGCCACCCCCAATTTGGTTTGAAAAAGCTACACATCCTCACTAAAACTTCCCAAGCCTTTAGCGCCAGGAGTATCGTTAAATACACCTGTCTCCCTAGAAACCAAGTGTGTTGTGTGCTTTTCTCAGTGCTGTGACAAAATACCTGAGAAAAGCAACTTCAGGCAGGGAGAGCTCAGTCTGGAGCACACAGTCTGTCACAGTGGCGAAGGCACGATGACCCCAGCTTGCAGGAGAGGATCACTGTGTGCCACAGCCAGGAGGCACAGACGGATGGATGCACGTGCTCGGCTCACTCTCTCTGTTTTATTCAGCCCAGGTCCCAGCCTATGAAATGGTGCTGTCCACGTTTAGAGTGGCTCTCCCGTCATCTGTTAAACCTCTCTGTAATGCCCCCAGGGACAGGCCCAGAGGTATCTCCCACTTGGTTCTAGACCCAGCCTAATTAACAGTCATAGCTATCAAATGTGCAAATGCTAGAACAGCTCATAAATTACAGATTTAAAAAAAACCTGTGAGAGATTGTAACCCCAACTTTGGTGATTTTTGGTGCTAAACACCTGATCCTGGTCCCGAATGAAGTGTCTGTTTTTTAAGCCTGCTCACATAATAAAGGATGCTGACTTAATAAAGGATGGAGATTTACCAGTGGGGTGACAACAGAACTTAATAGTCAAGCTCAATATGCATAAATATGAATATGAATAAACGATCTAGGCATTTTCATGGTAAAAGTAAGTAGAGACAGTGATATGGTTCAGTGAGGTAATATGTGTTCCTCAGTGCTTGGGAAGTAGAGACAGGAGGATCAGGAGTTCAGGTCATCCTCCATTATGCAGCAAATTGATGTCAGTCCAAGCTCCATGAGACTCTGTTTCAAAAAGCACCCAAAGTATATGATCTATGAGTGATTCAAGAGACAGTACTGCAATGTCCATGAATCCATCTGTTTGTGCTGACTCTTGGGGCTGAGTCTGTGGGACGTTCTGGCTAGACCTTTATGAAGGGGTCCACATACATGTGATGAGAGAGGTTTTGATTTGAAAAAAACTGGAAAGATGGAAACAGAACAGTGGGGATATCAGACAGATCTCTTGCTGTCCAGCGACTCCTTAATTAGAGATTGTTCTTATTAATTTATTTTAATTGCTATTTAAAAATTATCTAGGGGCTGTATCGATGGCTCAGCAGTTAAGAACATTTGCTGATCTTTCAAAAAAAAAAAAGTCCAAGGTTTGATTCCCAGTTATCCATGTTGGCTCCCCCACTCCAGGGGGCCCAACACCTCTGGTCTCTGAGAATACCTTCACTAACATGTGCATACTCAACACAGATACACATACACATAATTAAAATATCTTCAACCTTTAAAGAGATCTGTGTATGCCTTGACATACGTGGAGGTCAGAGAACAATGTTTGAGTGTTGGTCCTCACCTTCTACCTTGTTTGATACAGGGTCTTTTTGTTGCTCTCCACTGAGAATGCCATGCAGCTGGCCTATCAGCTTCTGTGGATTCTCCTGTCTTTATCCTCCACCTCACTGCAGGAGTGCTGGGATTACAGACACACCTACCACAGTATCAGGCTTTACATGGGGGCTGGGGATTGAACTTATGTCCTCATGATTGCATGACAAATACTTTATCCTCTGATCCCAGCTTAGCTCCTGAAGATCATTTGTAAATACAACATCTCCTTCACTTACTGATGGTGTTATTCACAATGTGATGGCTTCAGTTCTGTTAAGCTTCACTGGCATTTATCCTTGTGGTGGTTTGAATATGCTTGGCCCACAGAGTGGTACTACTAGGAGGGGTGAACTTGTTGGAGTAGGTGTGGCCTTATTGAGGAACTTGTCAATTTGGGGGTGGGCTTTGAGAACTTATCCTAGCTGCCTGAGGATGGCAGTCTTCTCCTGGTTCCCTTCAGAACAAGATGTAGAACTCTCAGCTCCTCCTGAATCGTGCCTGCCTGGTTGCTGCCACGCCGCATCCTTGATGATAAAGGACTGAACCTGAAAGCTAGCCCCAATTAACTGTTTGCCTTGGTGATAGTGTCTCTTTACAGTAATGAAAGCCCTAACTAAGACACTCATTAGCATTTTCTCTATTTAAGTCTAGCCAGTCCACAGAGAACTAAGCCACAACTTGATCCATATCTTCTGCCAAAATCTACATGCGTTCCTGCTGGGAATGTTGCCAGAGCTGTTCGTGTCATAGCCTGGGCCTCTCAGCTGCCCTAACCGCCAGCCTCTGCCACTTGTCCTCTGTAGACCAACTATACAAGTCATAGTGGAAAAAAATGAAGAGTTTTATTCAATGTGGTTACACTGGGGAAAAGGAACAAGCAGAGTCATGACCCCATGTCTATCTTCTGGGTCCTGATGTGAGGCTTAGATTTAAATAGAGGGCATGAGGTGCACATAGCCAAGCAGACTTGTCAAGGTGTCTTGTCTCAGCAATCATCACTGTCTCAGCTCTCAGCTCTCATACAAGGTAGTCTGACAAGTTGTTGATCTGTATGAACTCCATTTCCTGGAGACAAGAGCCTCCTCTGGCTTCAACTTCACTTTCTCTTAAAGATGAGGTTCCTGGAGAATACCAAGCTTTTGAGGTCCATTGTTTTAATGGTTTGCTAGCTAAAGGGATGGTTTTGTGTGGCACTATTCCTGGGGAGGTGGGAGCAAATGTCTATTCATATGTGGGAACTAACAACAGCCCAAAGTAAGGATGCCACTGACTTAGGCTTTCCGCTACTGTGAAGAGACACCACAACCACAGCAACTCTTATAAAGAAAAACTAGTTAACTGGGGCTGGATTACAGTTTCAGAGGTTTCATCCATTATCATCATGGCAGGATCATCTCAGCATCCAGCAGACATGGCGCTGGAGAAGATGCTGAGAGTACTAAGTCTTGAACCACAGGGAACAGAAATAAATGCCACACTAAGCCTAGCTTGAACATATATGACTTCAAAGCTTACCCCTATACTTCCTCCAACAAGGCCACAGTTACTCTAACAAGGCCACACCTTCTAATAATGCCACTCCCTATGGGCCAAGATTCACACAGATGAATCTAGGGAGGCCATTCTTATTCAAACCAGCAGAGCCGCCACAGGACAATTTGAAGAATCACATGTTGTTTTGGGTTTACAAAACATGGATGAAAGGTTACTTACAGGAACAACAGTGATTCCAAGCAACTGTATGGCCAAAGCCCACCCCAGCAAAGCTAGGTATAAAGGATGGATACCTGGAGTACTTTGCACAATTTTCAGGCAGCTCAACAGGTTGGAAGGAAGGTATCCTTCCCCAGTGGCTCAGCTGCTCTGAGCCTCTTCCAGGCAGATCAACTTGTCAGGCAGTCTACACTGCAGCTTCTCTTATCTGAGAGTGACTCACACTCACAAAAATCTTTACAGCTTGCGTATCTGTTTGGGGAGGGAGAGGCCTGGTGAGTCTGGCCAGTTTCAGGGGCTTCCGGAAGCTACTTCAAGTGGTTTGCTCCCTGACCTTAGGAGCTTCTGAGCAGGGTGAAATGTCTGGTCTCCCAGTAGAACACAGTGCTGTCTCACTTTCCTGTGAGTTTCTTGAATCCCAATGAGCTTTTCTCCAAGGTAAAAGATTTTAATCTTGGAGGAAAGTGTCCCACAGCAGGGAGGTGCCAGGGTCTCTTCAGATGGTATTTCTACATGCCAGGAGGTTTCTAGGCCCCATTACTGGTATGACGCTGGGCCCCAGAGATGGCAAGCCTGTGGTACACCATTTCCTATCAATGTTGAACAAGGGGTTTTTAGTTACAGCCATGGGACACAACATGCAGATTGTATCCAGTTTGCAAAATAAAGGTACTAATTTGATAGGGTTTGAGAAGAAAAGGAGGGGGGGTCCGAGCATAGGGACCACCAGACATTCAAGACCTGATGGGAGAAGCAGACTTCAGGGAACTGAGCCAATATTACAAAGGAAAGCAGCCCTGCCCCGACCCAACAGCAGAGGTCAGGGGGTCTCCATCTCTCAGAAGTATTGGTATTGGCTTGTGGAGATGTCCACTCACCTGTGTCTGTCTCTGTGACTCCAGAATCCCGACTTTGTCTGATTGGCCCCATCTGCCCTGGTGGCTGTCATCTTGTCATGAAGCTGTCTGTCTGCCCTGGTGATTGTTGTCTTGTCTTGATGGCCATCTGCTCTGGTGGTTGTCTTGTCACAGTGGCCCTGTTTGTCCTATCTGGTGGCTTCTGCCTTGTAATGGTAGTCCTGTCTTGTCTTGGTGGCTATGATTCTCTCTCGGTGTCTCTTTTACTCCCTGTTATTTACCATCCACCCCTATGGTGAGATGCTATAAAACAGCTTTTCTTTATTAAGACACATTTATCCTAAAGCTTTTAGGCAGTGTTAGAAATCATGGTTTAAAGCATAAGCTGAGGAATATGGATAAAATAGAAAATGTTTCCCAGTGAAATTTCACCTAAAAGATGCCATTTTCTACTCTTGTGTATCACAGTGGATTACAGCCACTAGGACTCTGGGACCTGCATCAGGGAAGGTCATTTTATTGTGTCTCTTATGGGATATTCCCAGAAATAAACCAAGATCAGAGTGGAAACAAAGACACAGGCAAGACATGGTGCTGGACACCTTTGATCTCAACACTTAGGAGGCAAGAGGCAGGCCATCAATCTGTATGAGTTTGAGACTCTTATTGTCTACCTAGTGAGTTCCAGGCAGCAAGAGCTACATAGTGAGACCCTGGGTGCGAGTTTAAATGAGAATGGCCCCCATAGGCTCATAGATTTGAATATTTGGTCCCCAGTTAGTGGAACTGTTTGGAAAGGGTTGGGAAGTGTAGCCATTTTGGAGGAGGTGTGTCACTGCGATTGGGATTCTGATGTTTCAAAGACCCCATATCACTACCAGTTAGGTCTCTGTCTACCTTGTGTTTGTGGATCAGGCATGGCGCTAAGCTACTACTCCAACACCATATCAGCTTGCAGTGTGTTCCTCTCCATGATGGTCATAGACCATCTGAAACTGTAAGCAAGGTCTCAATTAAATGCTTTCTTTATGAGCTGTATTGGTCATGGTCACAGCAATAGAAATGTCACTAAGACACCCTTGAATAAAAGTAAGGTAAGAGATAATAAATGTAAGATAAAAGCAAAGAAACAGATAAAACCCTGATATTGGGATGTAGATGGGTAATAATAATTGCATCCCCAAGTAGGTCTTCCAGCTAGGGAGAGAACCTTTGCATCAAAGCTCTAGCATGTCTGAAGGCATGCTGCTGATGGAGCTTGGAGCCCTCGAGTGTGGATGCTGGATTTGGAAAAGCCCACACTGAAGGTGTCTCACTTTACTCTCCTCGGCCTGTGGGCACTTACCAGCAACCCAGAATCCAGCGAGGGGCTCCTGGAACAAAAGCTGAAGAAGTCGCACTTGTGACCAGAGGCCTCCGACATAGGACCAGTGAGTGACTCAGATCTACTGGGTTACAGATAGCCAGCTCACCAGTTAGGACATCAGAGTCACACAAACTTGACTTCACTCTCTATTTGTGGCCAATGGAAACTGTCTTGCAACACTGCCAGGAACCCGAGAATACCACTCGTCAGCCAAATCAAAGTTTAATAGGTGGTCATCTTGCTGATCCAGAACCTATCCAGCCATAGAAGCACCATCTACTCCATTAAGAAGGATTATTGACATGCTCATGTGTGTGAATACTGTGTATTTAGGTGCCTGGGTGTAGAGGTCAGAGGACAATTTCCAGGAATCACTTCTCCTCTTTGGCTTTAACTTTGTGGGTTCTGAGGATCGACGTCAGATTGTCAAACTTGGGAGGCAAACAAGTGCCTTCCCTCACTGAGCCACGCCGCTGCCCATCAAGTCTACTTTTAAGATGAGAGACAGGTAAGGCAGAAATAGAACTGAAAAACCCAATTATGCTACCCTTCCTGGACCAAGTGGAATCTACTTGGTCTAACCTCGCCCACTCTGTAAAGGGTTCTGGGAGGGGACAGAGGGAGTGAGGGGCAGGTGTTCTAGCAGACCCACCCCTTCTCTGGACCAGCCATCCAGGCTTTTGTCCTGTCCAGGACAGGAGTGACACACCACTTTCAGCCACATGTCTACCTAGGCAGGGGGTTCTTTAGATCAGGCCCTGACCTTGGCCTCTTTGGCCCCAGAGTTGTTTTTTGTTTGTTTTAAGGAACCCCTTCTGGGCCAGTTCAAGAGAAAAGTCTTCATCACTGACATCTGGTCATTGTTTTGGGCCCAACCTGGGCACAGTGGGCCATCATGTCACTCCCAGACAATAGGGATAGATACCCTGATTAACAGGCACCTGACCACCGTGGGATAGCCTTATCCCTCCAAGAAACCTAAGACACTTTGGTCCTGCAGAGTGTCCAAGCAAGCAGGGCACAGCGCTGTGCCCAGCCTTCATTCACTCATACATTCATCTCGAGGCACCCCAGGCTTTAAAGGGAACCAGACTTGAGGATGACCAGCCAGATGGTTGACATTTATAGTTAGTTCTCATGACTTCCTTGTTAAGGAGCAAAATTATGTTTGGAGCGAAAAATCACAAGCCCTTCAAGTAGGATTGGGCTGTGTACCCACTCACACCCGGGGCCAGGAACACCTGGGTAAAAGCCTTTGAGTTCGCTCGGAGTTGGGGAGGGAAAAGACGAAGAGGTGGGCGCAACTGCAACTCACACCCAGCGCCCGCCCCGGGCCTCTCGCGCAGGCGCAGAGCACAGTAAGTGACCCAAGTGCGTGGCAACGAAAAGTCAAGCGAACTCTAGGAGGGAGGTTGGCTTAAACCCGGGTTCAGCGAACTGAAGGGTGTTTTATTTATTTATTTAATTTTGCTGTCTTGTGGGTGGATGTGCACCAGGAGCTAGCGCGGTGGCAGCTTTGCACTTGCGCACAGGTGAGCTAGGCAGGGGAAGGGGTGTGTGTGTGAACCTGCCAGCCTGGCGAGGGGTGGCCTTCTGTGCCTTTTTGCTGTTTGCTCCCTCAGCCATCCTTCTCCAGGGCTGTGGGCGGCAGCAAGCGCTTGCCTATTGATCTAGCTTCCAGAAAAGTGGCAGGTTCGCTGTCTTGGGCTTTAGCCACTTGCAGCTGCAGCCCTGTTAACCCTGGATTTCCTGCAGTGCTGAACGCTAAGCAGGGTCTGCTCCTCTTACAGTTCTGACCAGGCCTAGGGACCTCAGCTACCCTACAGTGGGCACTTTTGCTCTGCTGCCGGCATCTTCAAGTTAGCAACTCAGCCCACTGCAACATAAGGTTAATGATCAAACGTAATCAAGAGAGCGGGGTAGGTGGTACACTCCTGCAATCCCAGCATTTGGGCAATGGAGGCAAGGGGAATGAAAATTAAGTTACAAGAGCTCTTGTCTCAAAAACAAACAAACAAACAAACAAACAAACAACAAAAATCTAGGCAATCTAAAGCCTCTGGTGGTGACTATGGAGAGTTCATAGCAGCCAATCTGGTGTGAGGACAGTCGTGCCAGCTGCAGGCAAGTGGCACACTAGAGAAGGACCTGACACCTGCTAATTAGGGAGTTAAGTCACTGGCCAAAACACTTTTAGCCTATTTAAAAGAAAAATAAACATGAAAAGGGTGGTTCCTGGCAAAGGCCTATTGTACATTAACAGTGCTTTAACAGCATTTAAATGCTGTTCTTAGCCAAATACCCTCGGGGAGTGTCAGGTTGTTTTATCTGTCTCAATAGGTGGTGGATTGAAGGCCTTTTAACTTCCTAGGTGGCAGCCCTAGAGTCCAGTTAGTGTGTAGTCTTTCCCTCTGGGTTAGATTCCTCCCTGGGGTGAGGGATTCTAGATGCTGGAACACATTGGTGGCTTTTCTGTCCATCCCTCCCTTGGAGTTACTTGAGTATGCAGCATAGACTCTCAGGCTTGATCCAAGAGACACGTTCCATTGTGGAAATGTTTATGTGAATTTTATGTGATACAGAACAGAGGCAGTCATAGATTAATGTGTTTATTACATACATGGGTGGCAACCTCAGGTAGGCAGATAACAGAAAAGTGGGAAATCTCTGCTATAGGTTTCAAATTCCATATCTGGTGACGTTTTTGGCTTTGGGATTTGTAGTAGCTAATAGTCTAAGACTAGATTGTGGAAGTGTTTTTTGTTTATTTTTTGAGGCAGGTTTTCTCTATGTAGCTCTAGATGTCCTAGAACTAGTTCTGTAGAGCAGGCTGCCTCAAATTCAGAGATCTGCTTGCCGCTACTTCCTGAGTGCTGGGATCAAAGATGTGTGCCATCGTGCATGGCTATAAAAGTTTTGATTGTCATAGGATGTCAGGTCAGTTGGTGAGAGCTGAGTGGCTTTTAAAAAGACTAAGAAGAGACCCCAAAACTGGGTCCGGATTTGCAACACTTCAACTCTCCACAAGTTTAGAGGCCTAGTAAGCTGTTTGCTGCCTGTTTCTGTGCTTGGTCAGTATTTCTGTGGATAGTGGGTGAAGATGTTCAGGATGTCTTAACTTAGAACATTGGCTTCTACCCATCCCAAAACTCAGACACCATCAGATAGTATTTGTGGCCTCCAGCAGAGCCTTCCCTGCTTGGCTGTGACCTGCCTGTCTGATGTTCCTACCAATATATCTGAAAGTGCCTTGATTTAAGACTTTTTGTACTGTGCCTATAAAAAAAAAGAAAAACCTTCATGAAATGGTTTCCATGGTGTAACATGATATTTAGAGCAACTTGAGTCTATATTTCTGGACCAAAGTCATTTATATTTGGCTCCAGGTTAAACCTTTATTGTCTTTGAAGTGTGCTCTTTTTGATGTATGTTCTGGTTTTATTTTGATTTGTCAAGTTGCCGGTCCCACTGAGCTGCTGGCCAGGTGGCTGTTGACTATCCTTCAATCAGAAGAGCCTATGTCTTAAGGGCTGTCCAGGAGAAGTCACACTTTAATCTCCCCTTGGATTTTGTGGGCGACAAATACAGAAAACGAATCTTAGTTACAGGAGGAAGGATGAGGGCCTGGCTCCATACCAGCTCCTGTATCTGTGGTATCAATATCCAGTGAGCACTGCCCAAGGGCCAGTGTCAAAGTGACTGGACCAAGCGAGTGCAGCCTCACTCTTTCACAAGACTCACACTGTTCAAATGAACAGCCCCATCTTCTCAAAACCCACTACCTATCTACAACGTACACATGGTTCCTAGCCCCACTCGTTCTCACTGAACCTTTGTGAAAAGGGGATGGAGACTCTTTGGGGTGTATGGGAGAGAACACATGCTATCATGTGGCAGGTGAGGCCCAGGCTTCCTTGGGCAAGCATGCCAGCTCAGCTGTGCGGAGGGAGAAGGACAGCACAGATTGCCAACACCTTCTAGGGCAGGAGTTCTCAGCCTTCCTAATGCTGTGACCCTTTGATACAGTTCCTCATGGTGTGGTGACCCCAAACATAAAATTCTTTCTATTTCTACTTCATAACTGCAATCTTACTACTGTTATGAGTCATAGTATAAATATCTGTGTTTTCTGAGGGTCTTAGACTACCCTTGTGAAAGGGTCATTCAATCCCTCCTGGGGTCTCAACCCAGAGGTTGAGAACTGCTAGTACAGATGCATGTCTTTGAGGAAAGCAGCCCAGGAAATCAGAGAAGGGATCCGCGGTAGCATTTCTGGTACAGTGAGATAAACACTGGGGGAAATAACGAGAATGTGAAGGGGTGACTGGGGGTGAAAACTGGGGATCCCCTTAGGAAAGGCCTGAAGACAGGCATGAGCTTCTGTGCTCCCCAAAGACCAATATCACATGCTGGGCAGGTGTTGACCCTTGCATGTTTTCCAGGTAGGATTCAGTTCGTCTTGGTTTCCTTTGTCTCTGTGGTGGCTGGGCTCGGCAATTCTGTGCTGACTCGGGGTTGGTGGATGTAGAGAGGTCAGAACCTGCTGCCCTGTAGCAGCTGAAATGCCTGTTGGGTTTGAGCTGGTCTCACGTGGTTTCTAATGACAGCAAGACTGCATAAAAAGGCAGAAAAGATAAAACTCATAGGGCTTGGGAGAAGAAAAAGGCCCTCATTCTGGAGTCTCATAGAACCCTCTCTCCAGCCAGGAATTGGGAATCCAAGGCACAGTTATATGCTGTGAAAGTTGCCCACACAGAGACAGTATTCCTTTTATTAGAGCTTATTTTAAAATAAAATGTTAAAACAGCAGTGAACAGTATTTAAGGCCTGAGTATATGTGACCACTAAAATCATGAGCAAGACAAGGCTGTCCACTCTTTCGATACTATTCAGTATAGCTAGCTCTTGAAGTCTTCACTAGAACAGTAAGATAAACTGAAGGAGACCAAAGGGATGCACACTGGGAAGGGAGGAATCAAACTATCTTTATTTGCAGATGACATGATGGTATATATGTGTGACCCTAAAACTTCTACTAGGAAACTCTTACATCTGATAAATTCTTTTTACAAAGTAGCTGGATACAAAATGAACTAGAGGAAATTGGTAGCTTTCCTATATACAAATAATAACGAGACTGAGGAAGAAACCTGGGGAACAATGTCTTTCACAATAGCCTCTAAAATATATAACATCTTGAGGTAAGAGCCAGGACTGGAGGACACCATGGAAAAAGGTCTTTTAAACACAGCAGGCCCAATACATATATAAACTCACAGAGACTAAGGCAGCACACAGATAGCTTGCACAGGTCTGCACCAGACGATGGTCTTAGGACAAAAAAGAGAAGTGGACACATGCCCCTAGACCTAACCCAGAGGCTTTCTCCAGTTGATAACCACTTGCAAGTGAAAATCTCGTTTTCTCCAAAGGAGCCTTACTGGGAAAACAAATTACACTTAAGGCCACATGCCCAGCAGTGGATGGCCAACAGAAAAGGAGCTCGACGGCATCTTTGAAAGTTCTTGTCATATAATGTTGTGTCAGGCATTTTCATTATTTATTTATTTATTTAAAATTTTATATATTTAATGTGAGTGCTCTGCTGAGTATGCATCTGCTTGCCCGAAGAGGGCAGCAGATCCCCTTATAGATGGTTGTGAGCCACCATGTGGCTGCTGGGAATTGAACTCAGGACCTCTGGAAGAGCAGTCAGTGCTCTTAACCACTAAGCCATCTCACCAACCCCCTATTTATTTATTTATTTATTTATTTATTTATTTATTTATTTATTCATTCATTCATTCATTCATTTATAATTTCTTTCTCTGGAAAGAAACTATGTTATAGTTTCTGGTTTTGTGTTTGCAGGGGATCTCTGAGTGTGCAAACACGTGGGTCTCTGCATCTGAATCTGTTTCTGGTGCTATTTCATGGGCTCTTTCCCTTTGTTTGTTTCGTCCTGTTCCTATATGTGATGGTTTGTATATTCTTGGACCAGGGAGTGGCACTATTTGGAGGTTTGGCCTTGTTGGAATACGTGTGACCTGGTTGGAGTAGGTGTGTCATTGTGTGGGGGGGCTTAAAACTCTCACCCTAGGTGCCTGGAAGTCAGTCTTCTACTAGCAGCCTTTGGATGAAGACTTTGGATGTAGAACTCTCAGCAATGCCTGCACCATGCCTGCGTGGATGCTGCCATGATCCCACTTTGATGATAATGGACTGAACCTCTGAACCTGTAAGCCAACCTCAATTAAATGTTTTTTTTATAAGACTTGCTTTGGTCATGGTGTCTGTTCACAGCAGTAAAACCCTGACTAAGACACTATATGCTTGTTTTATTTTGTTATTATCTCTTAGAAACCTGTTTGTTTTCTAATGAGAGACAAAAAGGGAGTTGGGGTGGGGGATGGGTAGGATGGGGGGAAGGTAGAATGGGGGATGGGTAGGATGGGGGGAAGGTAGGGAAGAACTGGGAGGAAAAGAGGGAAGGAAACTTATAATCTGGATATATTATATGAAAAATATTTTCAATAAAAGAAAAAAGAATAAAAATTGCAAAATTTAGCTATTGAGAAACAAAGCAAAGCAAACACAAGAATCCCAGCTTCTCCTGAGTAGAAGAAGTCTTTGAAAAGATCTGGCTGTTGCGAGTGGCAGCACAGAGCAGTGTCCCTGGCTCCTGTCGATTGCCCCTGACAATAGGGTTTTCATCAGCCATCTTTCCCTTCTCCTGGTGGGGCCTCTTAGATCTGCTCATGTGGTATGTGCGTAGCAATTTTCAAGGGCTTGAAGTCTTCCTTCCTTGAGGGAGGACACAGGCTTCTAAGACTTTTGAGGAGTCACAATGATCTCCCTAGGTTATATAAGTAGCCGGGCAGGAGCCACTCCCTAACATAAACTCACTAGTTTGTACTCTTGGCCTGTCACCATTGCCCTAATCTGGCGTGACCACACATTTTTGGGGGGTATCCAGGATCCACAATCATTTCTGAAGCCACTGGGCAAGAGCAGTGGCTGAGGGAGTCTCCAATCCCCCCATGACCCCCAGGAAACAAAGGGAGATACCCTAAGATAAGCTTGATAAGAATCAGCTGAAATGGACCAGGCTGTGGCAGGTGGGCTGTGCGTGATATCCTCATTCTGTTTGAAACAGGGCTCAGTGGTGGCTCCAGAAAGTATCTGAGGTTCTGAACTCAGCTGTTGTTCTTTTTAGCATTCTGTCTAAACTATATCCCACAGTTACCTGCCAACAGCCAGGTAGGCCTGACCAATTATAAAAGAGGCTGCTTGCCCCCTCCTCTCTCTCTTGCCTCTCTCTCTTGCCTCTCTCTCTTGCCTCTTGCTCTCTTTCTCTCCCTCCCCATTCTCTTCCCCCTCTCTCCATGTGGTCATGGCTGGCCTCTACTTCACTACTCTCTCTCTCTCTCTCTCTCTCTCTCTCTCTCTCTCTCTCTCTCTCTCTCTCTCTCGTTCTTTCTCTCTTTCTCTCTGCCTTTCTCTGCCTCTACTACCCTCTTAACTCTCCTCCCCATGCCCTGAATAAAGGTTGCCTTGGCATGGGCCCCAGCTGAGACATCCCCTTCCCCCACACCTCACCACACTCCCATAGAACACATTCTTACACCTCTTTATCTTTTGATAAATACATCAGTTTTCATTCAGCACAGGAAGAAAAACTTGCCATGGCCAGTCCTCTTGTCCCTGAGCAGGGCCTCTGGAATCTCGTTTCCTCGGTACTTTCTGTCTCTAGGCATCTGCACGGAGCCCTGGCTCACACACCCTTGCTTCTCTTGGCCCAGATTCTGAACACCTAGGACTCTGGTTGTGCAGGAAGCATGTTCTCCCACAGGGGTTCCAATGTCTCAGCTGCTCCCCAGTTCTCCCTAGACCCCCTGATCGTGCCTGAGTCCCAGGGGTGCTGAGTAGAACGTCCTCTCCAAAAGACCTCTGCTTGAGATACAGGATGCAGAGAAGGCCCAGAACCTTAGCTCCTAGCATTACCTTCTGCTCCATGGGACCAGGTAAGCCTGAGTCATTGAGGGCCCTGCACTGCCACAGAGACCTAGTCCATGGAGATCCTGGCTCTCAGACACAGAACAACTACCAGGATCCCTGAACGGTAGCCAGTTATTCCTTACCTTATGGCCCGGTGCATTTCAGAGAACCCCTTCCAGATCAGTGCTATATGTCTGGGTTTGAACTGTCTGAGGCAGGCCCCAGAAAAGCCCCAGGATAAGAGCAAGAAGGGAAGCAGAAGTCAGGGATGAATCCCGTGTTCTTCCAACTAGCTGCCCTCAGAAGCCCAGGTCTCTCTGTGTCAGATGCAAGCCTGGACCTGCCTGTCTGAATAATCCAAATAAACAAGTCTTTAGTCACATGTTCATATTGTGAACATGGTGACAGCGGTGGCCTGTACTTCGGAGGAGTGAACCAGCAAGGACATGAGTCTCTAGAATAGACATCCTTCCGGGGAGACCGACTCTAGAACCTCTCATGGTTCTAGGAGCCACTGTGCCTGAAGGGTCACTCGGAGAGTGGGAGCCTGCATGCGGTCTCTGACATATCTGGGGTCTGAAGGTCTGTCTCTGTTTCAAGCAACTCAAGAATATTTATGTGACATCAACTTCAGTTAACCTTCTAAAACTCTTTCCCTGTGGCCGGTTTTGTTGAGAAAGGGTATAATGTAGCTCAAAAAGACCTTGAGTTCCTGATCCTCCTGCCTCCACCTCTGAGTTCTAGGATTACTAGGGCTACAACTGTTGCATCTATAGCCCCTGTTCTGGTATCCGAATGTTGACTCTGCCACACCCTCTAAGGCATGACACTTCTCGGGGGTGGGTGTAAGCAGGTGATCCAACAGTGTCTTGATGTGTGTGCACATGCCGACATACCATTTCGGGGATGCTGGACTGACGGTAACCCGTGTTCTCCCTTTGCAGAGTCAGGGATGCTCACTACTTGTGGCTGTTCTTGGTTCTTGGTTGTCAAATTTGACTGTGTCGGAATTAACTTAAACCCAAATGGCTGGGGACACCTGTGAGGGATTTTTCTTAATTAAATCATCTGAAGTAGAAAGACCCACCTTTACTCTGGATCTTTGGGGTGAGAAGATCCAACTTGAATGTGGGCCATTCCTTCTCCTGGCAGCCTGTAAAAAGGACACAGAAGAAGGAAGCTCCTGCTCTTTGCCTGCTTGCCCTCGTTCTTGCTGGAAAGTTCATCCCTTCGCTGGCGTTAGAGCCTATTTCTCCAGGATTCTGGTGACCAGCTGAGAAATCTAGCCTCATGGACTGAACAAGTACAGGAGGACTCTTAGACTTTCCCTTAGTAGACTATCATTGTTGAACTAGGTGGACCACAGACCGCAAGCTACCTCAATAAACTCACTTCATTAATTCATTCATGTATATATATCCTTGACTAGTATACTATACTATTGAATGCCAGTTAGACGGAATCTAGAATCACCTTGAAGATAAACCTCTGGGTATGTTTATGAAGAAGTTTCTAGATTGAGTTAGTTGAGGTAGGTGAGATCTCTCTAGAAATGAAGCAGTATCCCTGGGGCCCAGGAATGCCCCGAGACTTTGTTGCTTAGGCCAGGAGAAGTCGGTCCCTTTATAGCTAGTAAGGTGAAGCCAGAGGCAAAGGGGCAACTGAGCTATGCTCATCCCCAGAGATGAGAGAGTAATGGCAGTTCGAGACAGACTCATAATGGGTATCCAGTCCTACTATGGAGAATTGGAATGGCCTCCAAAGAGGGGAATCAGTTCCAGGTTTTGGTCTAAGTTATGGACCAGAGACACAGGTGGCAGCTCAGTTTTTCTTAAGGATCCCAGCTGAAGAAGGGGCATGGGTCCCATTTCTGTTGTCCACAGATTGAATAGGTTTGAATGAAGGCAGGTTTACTAGGCTGGGGATGTAGGTCAGTTGGTTGGGTGCTTGCCTAACATACACAAAACCCTGGCTTGCGTCTTCAGCAGAACACAAATCGAGTGTAGTTAATGCCAACATTCAGGAAGTGGGTACAGGAAAATCAGCAGTTCAAGGTCATCGTTCCATATATATGGAGTTAGAGGATCGTCTGAATTACAAGAGACCCTGTCTCAAAAACAAATGGAGGAGTGAATGAATGAATGGGTCAATAAGTAGGTTTATTTTCATCCTGGCTTGGTTACAAGATTAAGAGTGGCATTTTCTGGTGTCATTATGGAGTCCCAAGATGGTGCACATGGTAAAATGGTGCAAAACACGCTGTGTGGATATGTGTGTGCATACACGAATATGCACTCCTTCTGTCTCTCTAGGTTCCTATAAAGCTAGGAGGATTCATGCCTGAGGCTCCTCCCAATGACAACATCAAATCCTACTCTACTCTCAAGGCCCCACCTCTAACCACTAGAATGGGATTAAGTTGGCTCCCAGAGAGTTGTGTCTCACAGTTGGGGGTTAATTTCACCACAGGAAGTCTTGGGGAAAAATCCCTAGCCTTGGTGGATCGTCACTTTACTGGCCAATAATGCTGAGTTCTGCCCGTCCCTCCTATTCCTTTTCACTGCACCATTTGAAATTTTGAAACACACATAAAAAAGCAAACAAACAGAGCAAAAAGAGACACAAACCAGGCCCACCGCACAGGAAGCTCAAAACTGCTGAGTAATCACGGAGACCACAGGGGTGTTTCCAGGGAGCGGAGCAGATGGCCGTGGGTGGCTGGGTGGCTAGGGAACAACACTTCCTGCCTACTCCACAGAGGCACCAGGTCACCTGGGGACACTGTCTGGGTGTGTCTCTCCTGGACCAGTTCAGTCTTGAAATCCATGCTTGTCCAGGATCCCAGGACTTGCAGGGTAAAGAGGGGCAGAAGGGAGGTGGTTGTGGTTGGAAATGACCATGACCCTCCAACAAGGCCACATGGTCAGGTGGCAGAAGGAGAGTGCCTGCCACCTTATGGAATCCACACAGTTCAATCCACACTGGAAGGCAGCTAAGGCCCTGAGTACATAGTCTTCTGTGACAGACAGCCCAGGAGTCCCAGCAGCTGTTGCCTTTGCCTGGCAGAGCTGTTACTTTCTTGGCTAACACTGGGTAGGATTTTTGTGTCTTTCAGTGATGCACATGCCATTGAGACAGAGACAAATGCAAGCCTAGATCTAGCAACAGCCCAGGAATGAACTCTCCCCCACCCCCACACACCTCCCTGAAGGAAAAGCTGAGCCTTTGTTTGGAGACAGTCACACCCTCACAGCCTCCAGAGGAAAGAATGATGTCCCCAGACTAGGTGGAGATGCAGCAAGGAGTGGGTGAGCTGTGTCAGAGTTTAAAGGTTCAATGGGCCACACAAGCTGTTTTGGAGACTAACAAGGAGAGTTGTCCCTTCTCAGACAGGAACATAGCATGAGGCTGTCATGTGACAAAGAGATACCACTGTGAGACTCATCAGGGACATCAGTGAAGAAACACAGGCCACAGTAGTCTCACGGGCTCCTCCAGTTGGTGAGAGTATTGATGGCAATTGGTAGAGATCGATTCAATCAACGATGTGGAATTGAGACGTTGTGCAGAAATCACTTTCCTCTTACTGACTCCCAAATAGCTTTGATTGGAAAATAACATAAAGAGTGTCTTAGGGTTTCCAATGCTGTGAAGAGACACCATGGCCAAGGCAAGTTTTATAAAGGAAAACATTTAATTGGGGCTGGCTTACAGTTTCAGAAGTTTAGTTCATTATCATCATGGTGGGGAGCAGGGCAGCATCCAGGCAGACCTGGTGCTGGAGGAGCCAAGAATTCTACATCTTGATTCAAAGGCAGCCAGGAGGGGACAGGAATTCCACACAGGACAGAGTAGAGATGCCAAAGGCCATTCCCCCAGTGACATTTCCCCCAACAAGGTCATACCTACTCCAAAAAGGCCACACCTCCTAATAGTGCCACTCCCCATGGGCCAAGCATTCAAACACAGGAGTCTATGGGGTGGGAGGTTTCAAATCTATTCAAACCACCACAAAGACTAAGAGTCAGGCTGATGGTGCACACCTCAACTCTCTAAAGGTGGGGACAGGAGGATCAGGAGTTCAAAGCCATTCTTGGTTACTGTGGTGGTTTGAATATGTTTGGCCCAGGAAGTGACACTATTAGGAAGTATGGCAAGAAAGAAAGAAAAAGAGAAAGAAAGAAAGAAAGAAAGAAAGAAAGAAAGAAAGAAAGAAAGAAAGAAAGAAGAAAGAAAATATAAAGAAGCAGCTACAGATTTAAGAAGTTTTGTTTTGTTTTGTTTTCTTTTGTTTTTTTGTTTTGTTTTGTTTTGTTTTGAGTCTCTTGTATCCCAAGCTGGTTTTGAACCAACTTGACCTTCTGACCCCACTTCCTCCGCCTCCAGAGTGCTGGGATTCCAGGCATGTGTCACCACACCTGTTTTACGTGGTGCTGGGAATGGAACCCAGGGCTAACACTCTAACCACTGAGCCACATTCCCAGCCCTTACAATCTTTTGAAAGAGTGAGGGCATTGGTGATGGCGAGGCATTTTCTCATGCTTTGGGCAGGGGTGGGATAGGTACCAGCTTTCAGGCACTTATGGAGGAGGCTGTGATGCTCCACGTCTACTCTCCTCTTGTCTAGAAATTCAGAGCCAACCCTGCTGTATGGGGCTGACAAAGGCAGGCATCTGAGTAGTGGTGGGAAGAGTCACAGAGATGGGTGTTGGAGCTGAGGAGACCACATAGCCGTGTGGAGCATCCACCAGGAAGTGGGGCAGCCATATGAACTGTGCAGTAAGAGTGAGTGAGAGTCTCTATGGAGTGGACAGGGCATCAAAGCACCAGTGTGATGAACCTCTGGAGAGGGCTGCAAGGCTGACTCAGTTGATAAAGCACTTGCTGCACAAATGTGAGTACCCAAGTTCAGATCCCCAGACCCACAAAAATAGTGGATGGCATGAAATCTCACAGTAATTTCAGTGCTGGAAGGCAGAAGTTGAGAATCCTTGGAGCAAGTTGACTGCTACCTCAGGGAGCTCTGGATTGCTTGAGAAATCCTGCCTCAATGAATAAGGTAAAGAACAACAGCTTTGTGCTTCCACATGCATGCACATGTTTATGTGCATCCACACATATGGAACACAAACACATGCATGCACACACCACGCATACTTGAGGTGGTTAATGACATGCTTAAAGAATGATGGTGAGGTCAGATGACACACAAACCAGCATGAGAGGATCCCACAGCTGCATCGGGACAATCCAAACATCAAATGAAAGGCAGGAGAGAGCTGAGTGGGACAGCAGCCAGGCTAACAGAGAAATGTCTCAATTTGAAGTACAAGAGAATATTTATAGACTACCAGAGAAGCCTATCTCTTGACACTGAATGCAAAGGGGGCAGTGGGAGGAATGGTAGATATCACTACAGCCATGGCCATCTGAAGCACAACATCATCAGAAGCAGAACCTCTGACTGTGTGGTACCCGATGGAGCATGGGGAGGATGCAGAGGTGCTTCTGCAGTGTTCCTGGCAATGACATCATGAGGTCCACATGGAAGGAGGTTATGTCAAGTAGCTGGCTAGTCCACCATGTCCAGATCACAAGAGACAAGACAAGGTCATGAACCATGCCTAATCAGCGAAAGTAGGGGAGAGGGAAGAGATGGAGACAGAGACAGAGACCGCGATGCAGAGAGACAAAGAGAAGAAGGAGGAGGGAGAGGAGCCAGGCTTGGGGCTGTGAAATGGCTCAGTGGGAAAGGACACTTGCTGTTCACGGAAGGCTGGGGTTCCAATCCCCAACACCTATGTAGAAAGCTAAGTGAGCTTATAGCGCCTGTAGCCTCAGAACTGCGAGGGCAGAGATGTGAGGATCCATCCTGGGACTTGCTGGTCATTAGCCTTACTCCAGGCTCAGGACTTGAATGTAGAAGTGTAAGTCGAATAAATCCTTTCTTCCCCAAGTTGCTTTTGGTCATGGTGTGTTATTCTAACCACAGGAAGCAGAATATAATGGTGTGTTCCAGTTTGTGAAAAATAGGTACTGACTGAAGTGTCCTGCCAGTCATGAACCTGGTATCCATGGCTGTTGAAGCCAGGGATGGAGGTACAGCTTGTCCTCAGGGCATTTGGGAGTTTGAGGCAGGAGGATTTAGAGTTCAAGGTCATTCTTAGCTATAGAATGAGTTTGAGCCTGAACTCTATAGTGAGTTTTTGCCTCAGAAAACAAAGTCAATATACATATAAACCAACCCCAATCTGTTAGCACCATCAGGGAGAAAATAAAAAATCCCTGCTTCCTTGGTACTTGCAACATTTTCTGTAGCTTGAAGATCCTCTCTCTCTCTCTCTCTCTCTCTCTCTCTCTCTCTCTCTCTCATACGCACACACACACACACACACACACACACACGCATATATGCAGACACATGCATGCGTACATTCATGTACGCACACACACACACATACACACACACAGAAGCACATGTACACACACATGCCTCCATTGGCCCAGTGATTCTATTCCTGGACTCTATCACAGGAAGGTCATCAGAGGCTCTGCCCAGGCAGTATGCAGAGAGATGCTTTACTCCTTCCAGGCGAACATTAGAGACGGTAGCAGTTCCCTACAGTAAATGCTGGAATACCACGTGACTACTAGGAGCCATGCTGGGGAAGCAGGCTAAGGCTCAGTAGTGATGGAACTTGCTCCTTGCAGTGATCTTAGAGACTAGTTTACCATTATGTAGATGCACAGCTTTTTTTCTGAGAGACAGAGTTTAGAAAAACAGGCTGATTGAAAAAGGTGCAGTGTGAATTGTTTTTCCTGTTGCTGTGACATAATGTTGGATAAAAACAGTTATGGAAGGCAGGCTTGATTTCTGCTCATAGGGCAGGCCTGATGGCAGGAGGGTGGGGGCGCAGCTGGTCACACCGCATCCACAGGAAGCAAGAGGTGGATGCTGGTCTTAGACTCACTTTATATGTAGCCTAGGATCCTTGTTCTAGTCTGCTTCCTGTCGCTGTGATAAAACACACTGGCCAAAAACAAGTTTGGGGAAAGGGTTTATTTCATCCTAAACTCCCAGGTTATTACAGTCCTGCAGTTGAAACAAGTCAGAACAGGGGGTCAGTGCAGGAGTCTGAAGACAGGCCTGATGCTGTTCTGCACTGCATGATCTCTGACCAGGGAACTTCCTCACAGTCAAGGAAGCAAGCAGGGAGCATGGAGGATGCTGCTTGCTAGCCGGGTCTCTGGCTCACTCCCTCACTCAAGTTTAATTAGCTTTCTAGTTCAGTGGAGGTCTACCTGCCTAGGGGCAGCGCCTCCCACAGTGGCCTGGACTCTCCTTTATCAGTTAATAATCAGAACAATACCCCACAGACATGTCCACAGGTCAATTTGATCTAGGCAATCCCTTAATGGAGGCTTTCCTCTCAGAAGACTCTAGGCTATGTCAAAATTGGCAATGAGAGCTAACTAGGACAGAATGGTGCCACCAACGTTCAGGGTGGGTCTTAATTACCTAATCTAGAAACTCCCTTACAGACAAAGGTTTGTCTCCTAGGTGATTTTAGATACTGCCAAGTTGATGCTCAATATTAAGCAACAAAGAGAAGCATGTAGGGGTGGGGAAAGAGGAGAGGAGAGGGGAGGGAGGGAGGGAGGGAGGGAGGGAGGGAGGGAGAGAGAGAGAGAGAGAGAGAGAGAGAGAGAGAGAGAGAGAGAGAGAGAGAGAGGGAGAGGGAGAGAGAGAGAGAGAGAGAGAGAGAGGGAGGGAGAGAGAGGGGGAGAGGGGGAGAGGGGGAGAGGGGGAGAGGGGGAGAGGGAGAGAGACCCTCACAACCCTCACAGCCCTTCTCTGCCACTCATGATGGACCAGTCTGGGATGAGTCCATGTCCTGCAGTGTTTTGAATCCCATAGTCAGCCAAGCTGCACCCCAGCTAGGGGTATGGACAGCATTCTGATGTGGCTCCCTCAGGGCTCAGGCCCCCAAGGGCCAGTTCCATGGTAGGACCGAACCTTCCACATCTACACATTCCCAGGGGACTGAGAAACAGTCACCTTACTTCACAGGGCCTTGCGAGTAACCTAGCCGTCCATGTGGGAGGAGGGATTCTCCAGGCCTCAGCATGCCTGGTTGTAGTTGCTGTCTGGGAAGGAAACTAGAACCCGCATGTGGGTGACAGAGGACGTGTGTGTGTGTGTGTGTGTGTGTGTGTAGGTATCACAGGGCTACCCCATGTCTTCAGTGCTCAGAAGCTGAGGATGGAGAGCCTAGTGACCCAGCATGAGGGGACGTGTGTGTGTGTGTGTGTGTGTGTGTGAGTGTGTGTCTCTGTGTGTGTGTGTGAGTGTGTGTCTGTTTGTCTGTGTGTGAATGTGTGTGTGTGTGTGTGTGTGTAGGTATCACAGGGCTACCTCATGTCTTCAGTGCTCAGAAACTGAGGATGGAGAGCCTAGTGACCCCGCATGAGGATATGACTTGATTGGCTGGCAACTCACTGAGAAGCCTGGGACTGTCTGGTGATGTCCACTCCCTCTTCCTTTAAGGATACCCAGGGTTAAAAGCCATCTCCCTTCTTAGAGAAGAAGCAGCCGGGCCAGTAGGGGAAGCAGCCATGATTTGGTTGAAGACATCTGCCAGCACTTTGTAGATGCTTACCCAGTCTCACACAGGGATACTGAAAACATGGCTCAGAGATGGCTGCTTCCCTCAGGCCTTCCTGGCTGCTCCTCACACTCTCGCCACCTTCCTGTCCTGTCGTAACCTTTGTTGATCTTTCAGTGAGCTTACTAGAAGGATGGCGCCTGTGAAACCTTAGTCGTTTCTTAACAGCCTCACAAGACTGATGGCTGATGTCACCCTCTGTGGCAGGCTGTGTTGGATGCCAGCTCCTTCACTGATGGAGCCCTTGCTGAGGTGTGAGGGGCGGGGAGCAGAGGTGGGGATGAAGGAGGACAAATGGTATTTGCACTTTGCTGCTGAGTCAGCTGAAGTCCCAGGTGCTTAGGTGTACGTTTGCCCTTCATTGTCTTCGTTTTGCCCATGGGCGTGGTGGCTTTTTTGACTATTATTTTTATTTGTTTATTTCCTGGTTGATCGCGCGCGCGTGCGTGGTGTGTGTGTGTGTGTGTGTGTACACCAGAGGGCAACCTCAGTTTGGATTCCTTGGGAGCCTTCTGCCTTGGCTTTTGAGACAGAGACTCTCACTGAGAGCTGCAGTTTATTCAGTGGGCTAGGCCAGGGAGGGGTCTGCCTGTCTCTATCTCCCAAACTGGGATCGCAGGCCCATATCACCACTCTCAGCTTTTGACATCGGGGCCAGGGCTTGAACTCATGTCATCTTGCTCATGTTGCAAACCCTTGTCTGGCTGATCCATCTCCTTAGCTATCACATTGATCTCAGACATCTTTCTAGAGGCCTCGTTCACAACTCTCCGAGGGACCCACCTCAGGGTACTGTGCACTCTGAGCCACACATCAGCTACCTTTGGTAACTTCAGAACATTTTTGTTAACCATCAAGAGGAACCCAGAACTCTTAGCTTGCCTCTGCTCTGCTACACACACTGAGTCTTCACAGCTGAGGCAGCAGGTGGCTAGCAGTGACCCTGTTGTGGATGGATGGTAGCCATGTTAGAAGTTCTTCCGCCTCCTGGTGTGTGGCTTCGCACTCCCTTCTTGGGCCCATGCCCACCTCAAATGCCAATTTCCACAATTAATTGGTATTGAGGGATAGGAGTGAAGGATTATCTGGGGAGATGAAATCAGTCAGTAAGTACAGGACCTGAGTTCAATCCCCCGCACCCCCTAAAGCCAAACATGAGGGGTTGCCATAGGGCTAAGAAAATGGTCTAGTGGATGAGAATATTTGCTCTGCAAATATGAGGACCTGAGTTTGAATCCCCGGCACCCACATAGAAAGCCAGGAATGACTATGTGTGGTTATAACTCCAGCCTTGGGGGACAGGAAGAGCCAGAAAACTCACTGGCTACCCAGTCTAGCCCGGTGGGTTTCTGGTTCAGTTAGAAACCTGCTTCAAAGTTATAAGGTAGAAAGTGATAGAGGAAGACACTTGACACCTTCTGCTCTTGCTTCCACATGTGTGGACATGGGGATACTCACATTCATGCACATACACTACTCGTGTACACTCACATATGTGTATACACACACACGCACGCACACGCACACGCATTTTTAAAAATCAAAGAAGGCCAAGTATGGTGGAGCCAGATATGGTGGTGCATACCTTTAATCCTAGCACTTGGGAGGCTGAGGCTGGTAGATCTCTGTGAGTTTAGGGCCAGCTAGAGTTACATGGGGGAGACCTTGTCTCAAAACCCAAAACAAAAAATTAAAGAAAGAATTTTTTAAAAGAATATGGGATTGGGGCTTTCCCAACGTGACTCTGGGTCACGTGTCCTGGCCCACAATTACATGTGACTTTGTTCTTAGGCTAATGGGAAAGAGGGAAATTCCAGGCCCACAGTGGTTGCTGCTAGCTTGGTAGTCCTTGGGTAGTAAAAAGAAATACATATAAATAATCAGGCAGAAAAGGAAATAAACCATAGTCAGATGGCGTCTGCATAGTCAGATGGCGTCTGCAGTGCTGAGGGCAGATAGACCACTGACATCCTCAATATGGATGCCTTTGTCACAGATGGCAACCCGTTCTCCTTAGATATCAGCAAAACTCACTTGAGGCCTTAGGTCATCCGTGGCTCCACTTGCCATCAAGGAGACCCTGCCCCTGACTGGCTTGATTAGGAGGACTGGAAGATGGAGATGGTTATAAATAAAAACATCTCTGCCCCTGAAGTCTCGTTAATGACCACCTCCTCCCAGTCACTCTGATATCATTTCCCTTAGTCTTTCTTGTTTGTGATATCAAAAGCCCAATGCACGATGTTTGGGGGAAAAAAAGTGTGGCTGGGACTGATTTCTAGAGCAGCTTTGGCAGCAAGCAGCTGTAGCCACTGTGCAGTGTTTCCTCAGGGTGTGTGTGTGTGTGTGTACAAATGCATGTGGATGTGCAGTGTTAACGGCAATGGGGCTGTCATGAGACCATTCAGCTGGCTTCTTGGCTAACAGTCCTCCACTCAAAGCAGCTAAGCAGTAGGGTGCCTGTGACAACTGTCAGAGGGTTAAATTGCTCTGGTCCCCCCACCCCCCGACAAAAAAAACCCCTTATTTTATTTAAAGCAGTGGTTCTCAGCCCGTGGGTCTCAATCATTGGAAAACACATAGTTCTGATGGCATTAGGAACCCCAAACCATGAATTTATTATTGTTGCTACTTCATAACTGTAATTTTACTACTGAGCAGTGTCTCACCCAGTTCCTAGGACCACTAGAAATAGATACAAGCTTACAATAAAAGTCTGCCACTGCACCCCAGCAGTGCTTCACTCCTGTTTCTATGCCCCAGGAAGCTGTGGGTCTGTCTGATCACTCTTAGCCTTTGCCAAGAATAGTCAATCCTGTAGTGGATTTGATACAAAAGATGCCTTTTGCCCGGAGAACAGGGAAGACAGTGGAAGACACTTTGCTCTGTTGATGAAGAGACAATACAATATTCTTCGGAGAAGTTAAAGACAGTTACAGGGATTTTTTCAGAGAACTAGTTGGGCTTGTGTAGATTTTCCTTAGCAACAGGGGTACCAGGAAGTGGGCACATGGGACAGGTGGCTGGATGGACCATTTTCAGGAGCTTTGAGGAGACAGAGTGGACCGTGCGAGTGGAGCACGTACATCAGGAGTGGCTTCAGTTTGTGTTTAGAAAGGTGTTAAAGTCGTGGGAACACAGGAGTTCTCCATAGATGCACTGGGGCTGTGTCCCCGGCAGTCCCTGCAGAGACAGTAGACGGAACACAGAGAAGTCCAGGCATAAAGCGACTTCACATCTCCTCTGCAAACAGCTGGCCTCAGTTGCATTTATGCTGAAAGGTGCATGCTAGGTCATTATCCAGGGTTTTATAGGCCAATCCTTGGCTGAGCCCCAGGGCTGCTTATGGCTTTGAAGAAAGACAACATCGAACTTCATGAGGGACAGATGGCTTTTTATCAATCCTTGCATGATTGTTGATAGATGTCTGGGAGGCCCTGCGGGTGGAACCAAGTGGTTGATTTGGTGTAAGGAGGGGACCCTTCCACCAGTTCTCCTGTTGCTGTCTCTGGGGCACTGTTGTGCCTCAGGTTCTCCTAGCTCTCCCAGTTCAGGCTAGTCTGGTCCTCCACATACCTGCTGTACACTTCCCCTCCCCCTGCTAATGCACAGATCCTCTTGGCTCTGTAAGTGTCTGTGATGAGTTCCTGGGCTGTTCTTACCTTCCCCTTAGGTCTTCTGTCTCTGTTTGTCTGTCCGTCTGTTTCTGTTTGTTTGTCTGTCTGTCTGTCTGTCTGTCTGTCTGTCTGTCTGCCTGCCTGCCTGTTTCTCTCTGCAATGTGTACATGTAGAGGCCATAGGTTCATATGACTTATCTCTTTCTATTATTTTCCACCTTATATTTAGAGATAGAATCTTTCACTGAACCTAGAGTTTACTGTTTGGTTTAGACTATGTGGCTAGTGAGCCCCAGGGAGGTCCTTCTGTCTCTTCCTCACTTCCTCCAACCTTGTGGTTATAGACACATGATGCCATGGCAGGGTATTGGAGATCTGAACCCAGGCCTCCTTATGCTTGCCTGTACTTTAAACATGCACGTACACACACACACACACACACACACATACACAAAGAGAGAGAGAGAGAGAGAGAGAGAGAGAGAGAGAGAGAGAGAGAGAGAGAGAGTAAGATCAGCTCTGCCTTAGTATGAGTTATTATAAGAGGAGATGGGCACAAATCAGTCTGGATTATATAGATGACAATGAAGAATCAGGAGAGTGAAGGGTGATCTTGCCCCCGTGGAATCTACCTTGTGTTTACCCCACTAGGGGTGCCCTCAGTGACCTCAGAGGACACAGGAAAATCCTTTCTTGCTGTTTTACGGGCAGCTGAGTCTCAAGGCATGGCTGAGAGGATGGAAATGTAGTTTTGGTGCAAACCAGGACTGGAGAGGGGAGGGCTGGGTTCCCCATAGGGGTGCCAAGCACTCATGTATGCAAGGCATCCGCCTCTCCACCCCAGAGAAGATCAGGAGGCACAGAGAATCCAGTGGGTGGCCATGGCCCAGGTGTAACAGCAGCTTCATATTTTTGCCCTTGGCTCTCTCTTTTCCTTTCCTCCCTGCCTTCCATCTTCCTCCTGTTTCTCTTCCTCTCTTCTTTTTCTAGTAGACAGGCTCATAGGTGAGCCCTTTAGCTTTTCTAAGCTCTTTGTTGCACAGTTGTCTACCCTGTGGAAGACAGACGTTTGTTTCTCAAGTTCTGGGCTAGGAAGCAGCGGGTTGTCAGAATCACATGCTTCTCTCAGCTGTGACTCAAAGGATGTGAGGGTCATACCCAGGGCAGTTCTAAAATGGGACAGGCAATTGTTGGTTTTGCTTCCCTGGGAAGGTTTTGAAAGATCCTGCCACACTCCCCAACAAAAAACAACCAAGAAACCTAGGCACATTGCAAAACAGAGCTGCGTGGGTGCTGGGGTGCTGGAGAACAGGGAGCTATGGGCCTGGGTCTTAGGGTAGGAGCAGCTGCAAAGGTAAATTCGAGGGCTTTGAAGCTTTGTTGTTGTTGTTGTTGTTGTTGTTGTTGTTGTTGTTGTTGATGTAGGGACTGGACTGGGTACAGCTTGAGCCATGTGGCAAGAGACAAACACCTCTGGGGAAAGCATATTCCTTCGACTTGAAGGACAGGAACCAGAAACAGGAAGCTGTGGTCACCAGAGTGGGAGCTTCCAAAGAAGGAAGGAGAAAAGAGAACTTTCAGACTCTCCACTCTGCCTCCTTACACATGGATGAGTACGCGCATGCAGACAGACAGACAGACAGACAGACAGAGAGACAGAGGCACAGGTACAGGCACAGGCACACACATACAAACAGGTGCTCACAGTTTCTTGGTACATACAGAGACACAGGGACAAATATATATATTTGTATATATATATATATACACAGAGAGACAGTCATGCATGCTCTGTCTCACACACATAGGCAAATGTACAAACACAGGTTTCCATACACACACAGGTGCATTACATATTCTTAGACACACACACAGACACACAGAGACACAGACATGCACACTTGATTTAATACTGGCAGCAACAGGATAAATGAACTTGCCATTGAGAGTGAGGAAAAGGAAGATTTCAGCCTCTCCTTCAGCTGTGCCTCAGGTCTGAGGAAGGCTAGCAGGGCTCCATCTGCCTCTCAGCTTCATGGAGGGCCAACATTCTGGGCTGTGAAGGAATCTCTTCCCGGGGTAACCGCTCTCATCAGTGAGTCTGGGGCTTGCCAGGCACCTCATCTCCCAGTGGTTGGGTTGGAGTTGGCATAGTGTTTTATAGTAGGCCAAGAGGACCACACAGTATTACTGCAGCCAAGGCATGTTCTCTGCCAGCTCCTCCTTAGAGGCTAAGGGGCTCAAAATTTAAAACGGTGGTTCTCATCCTGAGAGTTGAGACTCCTGCAAGGATCACATATAAGATATTCTGCACATTACAGTTCATAACGGTAGCAAAATTACAGTTATGTAATAGCAACAAAATGATTTCATGTTGGAGGGTCACCACATGAGGAACTGTACTAAAGGTGTGCAGCACTAGGAAGGCTGAGCACCGCTGTTTTAGAAGGTCCAGCTTGTGATGCTGTTCTACATACATGGAGAACCCAATGTGGGCTTTGCTCAGGGGTCTGGGATTCAACAGAGGGTCTGAGACATGGACAATGTCCTATTTAGTGCTTCTATTGCTGTGATGAAACACCATGGGCAAATTTGGGGAGGAAAGAGTTGATTTTTTTTTTTGGCTTACACTTCCACATCTTAGTCCATCCTTGAAGTTTCCTTGAAGAAACTCAAACAGGGTGGGAACCTGGAAGCAAGATGCAGAGGCCTTGGAGGGGTGCCGTTTACTGGCTTGCTCACCACGGCTTTTTTATCCTGATTTCTTTTAGAATGCAGACCATCAGCCCAGGATGGGCTGGGCTCCTCCCCCACCCATCGTGAATTAAGAAAATACCCTATAGGCCTGCCTATAGCCAGATCTTATGGAGGACCTCTAGCTTGAGTCAAGTCTCATAAAACTGGTAGCCAGCACAGGAAGCTCCGAGAGCTAGCTCGCTTGCATCCTAGAGGCCTTGAAGACAGGAACAGAGAGCACCCACAGCAACCCACACTACCTTTCGTCTTTTTGTCCAGGAAGAGGGACCAGAAAGAAGGCAAATGGACCTGATATTCCAAGAGCCTTTCTCCTCCCTTCCTATTGCTCTCTTTCCTTTCTCCTTGCTCCCCCTTTCCTGATCCCTCTCTGTAACAGGTCCGTCATCCACGCCCCTAAGGCTGTAAGTCTATCTGAGAGTCACTTCAGACTCCAGGGGGATGTGTTTCTACCCAGAGTGCTCTCTGTGGGAAGTCTCTTCCTCCGCTGGATGATGTGCCCAGCCAGACGCCATTCCTGAGCACTGTGTCCCTTCCTGGGTTTCCTATGCCCAGGGCTACACATTCTGCTTACCAACTCTTGCAAACAAACAACGCTGATAAGAGAAGGAGGCCCAAGTGCAGCTGCTTCCCTTGCTGACCTGCTGGGATGAGGACTGGTCTCTTGAGCCACAGGACCTCAGCGTTGACCAGAGCAGGAGACCAGAGACCTTCCTTGACCTGGGTCTGCTCATAAGAGGACCCTAAACACAACCATTTTTGTCTTTGTTCACAAGCTAATCTCCTTATTACAGAAATTTCTGTCCACATTTTCAAAAGCTCAGCCTTAGAGATGCTCATTTTTAATGTCATGCCTTCTGCCCCAACTCCAGCATCTCTGCTCTGTTTGCCAGCAGCATGCAGACTCTGTGCTCCATAGATGGAGAGCCGTGCATCTCCCCTCCCTCCTCAGCAGCAAGCAGCAGGCAAGAGAATTAAAATGCACAACTTAATTGGATCTCCAGCATCCTGCTGGCTAAGAGAGCTCACCTCTCCACGCCACATTTGAGTGCAGGGTTTAATTCCACGAGTGGCTTGGCAGGTAGAAGGCATTAATAGTAAACAGTTAATTAGGGGAACATCCAGCCTCATGCCTTTTCTAGTACGGAACAGACACGTTAAGGGTGTCCTAGTTAGCTTTAATTGTCAACCTGACACAGCAAAGAGTCATCGGAGAGAAAAGCCCCTATTGAGGAATCACCGGACCAAAATGGCCTATGGGCATGTCTGTGGGGGAATATCTTGATTATTAATTGAGGGAGATGGGGGGGGGGGGTCCAGTCCACTGTGGGAGGCGCTGTCCCTAGGCAGGTGGACCTCCACTGAACAAGAAAGCTAATTAAACTTGAGTGAGGGAGTGAGCCAGAGACCCAGCTAGCAAGCAGCATCCTCCATGCTCCCTGCTTGCTTCCTTGACTGTGAGGAAGTTCCCTGGTCAGAGATCATGCAGTGCAGAACAGCATCAGGCCTGTCTTCAGACTCCTGCACTGACCCCCTGTTCTGACTTGTTTCAACTGCAGGACTGTAATAACCTGGGAGTTTAGGATGAAATAAACCCTTTCCTCCCTGAACGTTTTTGGTAAGAGTGTTTTATCACAGCAACAGAAAGGAAGCTAGAACAGAGGGAGACTCAATTAAGAACGGAATAATTGACCTGAATTGGGCTGTGGGCCAAGACCAGCCTCAAACGATTCCTTCTCTCAGCTAATTCTCTGTAGGAATTCTGAATGAAGAATGGCATGATGCCTAGCTCAGGGTCTTCTGCCCAGCTTAGGAGCTCAAGCTTAGCCCAGGGGCTCATGCCCAACATAGGGGCTCCTGTCCAGCTCAGGGTTTCATGCCCAGCCCTACGGGCTTATGACTGAACATTCATGAAGTGTGGTGTGGCAGGTTTCCATTGCTGCCTTACTTGGGAAGGGAGGGAATGGGATTGGGGAGATTTAGGTCTCTTGCTTGGCAATGGAGCAACTGGGCTTTAGCCTGAGTCTGGCTAGCCACCAGGGAACCTCTCCAACTCCAAGAATAAATGGATGAATGAGTGAACTGCTGCCTACAAATGGGAACTTTCGCTTGACATGACAGCTGAGGGAGGAGGGCGGAAGGGCCCCTAAGGGTGGAACAGGGATGTGTACTAGGCCAGCTGTGGTTCCTAGTGAGTACTTGAGCCCACTGGAGCTTGGGATGAGACAGAACAAGGTATCTTCATACATGTACTAGGCAAGCTGCCCAGAGGTGCTCCAACTCCCTCTAGAACTGGCGACCCAACAGAGTCTGTCTCCATAGGAAGAGTGTTCAGGAAGTTATCCATGTCCCCCGCCGAGGGACATCCCAGCTGAGGGTGCTTCTAGCTGCACTAGCTCACACCCTCAGTATGGGACTCCCAGTGAATCTGGATGGTCTCTGCACACCCTTGGGAAGAAGTTGACTAGGACCTGTGGTGTACATTCTCACCCCTGATATATACTCATCTCAGCATTACCAGATCACTCAACACGCACAAAAGCAGAGGCATGTGAATGCTCGCAACACACAGACATATAAAAACTCTCACACGCACACACAGACACAAGACACACACAAACAGACACAGACACACGCAGAGACACAGACAGACATGCACAGACAGACAGACAGACAGACACACACACACACACACACACACACACACACACACACACTTCCTATGGCCTCCCTTCTCACTAGAGCAGAACAGTTATTAGTGTAGGGCAAGTCTTCCACAAACAGGATAGGATGCTCCTCCCTGTAGTCCACAGGAAAACAAGCCAGCAGATTGAGGAGGAGGCAGTGGGATGCTGCCCCAGGGCCTCATTTTGAGCCCCTCAACATAGGCTCGAAGGATGGCCTTGGCTTTGAGTTGACCTTCAGGAACTTTACTGTGTAGAATGAACATTTAGTCCTAGGCTTGTAGCTTACCTAAGTGTGCTCAAAACCAGATATGGGGCTTTCTTATTTTCCTTGTATCAAAATGCAAGAAGAAGGCAGGAATGTGGTTCAGTTGATAGAGTGCTACCCTAAGATGCATGAAACCCTGGCACTGAGGTTTGATCTGTTGCTATGCTAAATTCTGTACCCAAAGGTCTGGGCCTCTGAGTGAATTCTCACATTTACAAGCTTTTGCTGTACAAACCTTGTTCCTTGATTTAAAGTAAAGTTAAGTAAAATTGGCTACAGCCAATTACTGGGAAAGGTTTTGATATCTGGTCAGGGGTGGAGAAAGGAAAGGAAGAGAGAGGAGAGAAGTAAGAGGAGGAAGAAGCCCTGAGGGGAAATGGACCAGGAGCACAGGGCCAGGAGAAACAACCAGTATTTGGGGAACTCTGCTAGGGAGGTAGCCAGGCCAGCAGTTAGAAAAGTAGATTGGGGTGACCCCCCCCCCAGTAATTGTCAAAGCCAAATAAAATAACCATAGTCTGAGTCTCATTTATTTGTAAGCTAGTCAGGGATACGTTTACATTGGTTGTACTACACCCTGGGCACACCTGGTATACTCCCCAGCATGAGGAATGGTGGGCCACACCTGGAAAACTGACTCTGAAGAGGTAGAAGACTACAAAGTCACCGGCTACAAAGCGAGTTTGAGGCCAGCCTGCACTACATGAGACTTTGTCTCAAAAAAAAAAAAATTAAAGCAGGTAGCTGGGGCATCAGAGTGAAGAGGAATATATGGTCGTTCACAGCAGGTATGATTCTCTGTGTCTAAGTCAGATGTGAGAGGTGATACATGCATGTGTGTGTGTGTCTGTCTGTGTGTATGTGTGTATGTCTGTGTGTGTCTGTTTGTGTCTGTGTGTGTCTGTGTCTATGTGTGTATCTATGTGTCTGTGTGTGTGTGTATGTGTGCATAAGCCTTTGCCCTGACTGTTCTGCTTTAGTGAGAAGGGAGGTCATAGGAAGATTGTGTGTGTGTGTGTGTGTGTGTGTGTGTGTTTGTATCTGTGATAAGACCCTCACTCCAGTCAGTGTAATATAATTCTGCCCTAATGGCATGTGGCCTTAGTGGGCTCTGGGAAAGGCTAGAAGACAGAGATGGAGAAGACTAGGGGAAGAGGATTTTATCTACACATCCACGGGAAAGTTATCATTCTCTCTGGTTACAGACCTTTCAGGGAGGTTGCTTCAAGGTCATTTGTCTTTCTGCTCTTAACTCTTTCAGTCATGATCTGTAAATAAGCTTCATCGACTCACTGGTTCCCCAGAGTGAACTGTAGTTTGTCACTGGAGCCTTAATAGGATGATGTGTTGGCCAGTCTTATGTCAACCTGACACAAGCTACAGTTATCTGAAAGGTGGGAGACTTAATTGAGAAAATGCCTTCACAAGATTCAGCTGTAGGGGAAGGGCTAAGCCCATTGTGGGTGGTGCTATCCCTGGGCTGGTGGTCTGGGGTTCTCTAAGAAAGCAGGCTGAGCAAGCCACGGGGAGCAAGCCAGAAAGCAGCACCCCTCCACAGCCTCTGCATCAGCTCCTGCCTCCAGGTTCCTACTTTGTTTGAGTTCCTGTCCTGACTTCCTTTGGCAATGAACAGAGTGTGGAAGTGTAAACAGAATAAACTCTTTCCTCCTCCACTTGGTGTTTGGTCATGGTGTTTTGTTGCAGCGATAGAAACCCTAACTAAGACAGGCAGTACAGATTGCTGAGTCCTTCTGCCCTTGAAGGTAGAAAAATTTTCACAAAGCCAGCCTGGGATATATGATACTTGTCTCAAAACAAAGCAAAACATTGCACAGACTTCCTTAAAGAGAGCATTAAAACAGAACAAAAGCCTACAAGACCTGAAGGGGAGAAGCCACTCACTGGGAAGATAATTGACAGCTGCCAAAAATGCTTCAAGAGGGTCCAGTAAGACTAGTATAAACTCAGGAAAGGATGGAGTGGGTGGGGTAGGCAAGGGCATTCCACTGTAAGAGATGGCTCCCGAGAAGTTATCCAACTCAGGCTCAGGCCTTGGTGACATGCTGTCTTGACAGGCAAAACTGGGTCCCTGTCTGTGTCTCACTAGCTTCATGGTGTCCAATCTCTCAGGTCCTACCAGCTAGTCTTGGCCTGAGGTGAAAAGGCCTTTGAGCCTCCAATCCAACTGTAGTTCCAGGAAAGAGAGCCCACCAGGTTGAGCAAAGACTCAGGAAACCCTGGAGCCCGTCCTCCAGGCCTTCCTCCCGCATCTTCCATTCTACTTCCCAGGAAACCACTGACTAGAGATTATCAGGTGGCTGAGTTACACGGTGGCTGTGCTCTGTGGGCGCCAGTGCTGACCACTGAGTGGGTGTGTGGGTATGAGGAAGTGGCTCTGTGAGTCAGAGACACTTGTGAGACTTATTTTCAAGGACACTGACTGCCCTGTGTCCTTAAAAGAAGGATAGATATGGGTGGGCCCTGAGTTCTGACTGTCTTTGAGAATTATTCACAGAGAGACACAAACATAGAGACACATATAGACACTAGAGACAGATACACAGAAACGCAGACACTGAGACACAGACATATTAGACTCACATACCGAGATTCATACAGACACATAGACACATACTAAGACATGTAGATACATAGTACTATAAAATATATACACAAAGGCAGACACAGAGAGATAGAAACATGGAGATATATATAGATCCTAGAAACATAGAGACACAGAGATCCATACATACTGAGACACAGAGACAAAGAGATAGAGAGAGATACATAGAGACATGTACACAGAGGTACATATACACAGGAACACACAGAGACAGGGTCATACACATATACAGACACTAGACATACAGACATATAGGCATATACACACAGAGACAATTAGTCACCCACAGAGACACACTCAGACACAGGCACATAGACATGTGACACAGATAGGCACACATGCAGAGACCTAAACACTAGACACACACAGATACAAACAGATATACACAGACAGACATATAGAGACACAGAAACAGAAACACACAGTTACATACACACACTCACAGAGACACAGACACCTAGATTCATGTAGTTTGAGGAACTGTCTCATGTGCTTTCTCTCTGTCTCTGTGTCACAAACACACACACACACACACACACACACACACACACACACACACACACACACACACTGGGGCACAGGGCGAAGCAGTAAACACTCTTCTTTCTGACCCTTGAAGTGGGTGAGAACAAACCTGTGAGCTGTCAGACAGACTGCAGCGGGAAGGCTGACATGAAGGGCCCTTTCCAACGGAGGAGGCTCTGCCTGTGGGTGGGAGGGGAGGCTCTGGATGATAAAACACCCTATGGGCTTTATCAATTATCTGGCCATGATCTTTCGACTCTACCCAGGCCCAGCAGGACCAGAAGCTCACAGCTGGAAGCCACAGGCTTGTGACATTGAGCATTCATTGCTGGAGGCTTATAAAGTTAGGCTTTGAGCACCGAGATCCTGGCACCGCGATTCCCAGCTTCTAGCAGCGAGACTGGCAGCAGCAGGCAGCGCCTTCTAGTGTTGCTTCATATGCCAATTAGAGACACAAGGGTGAAAAGCAGAGAGTGGAGACTGATTCAATGTAGTCACACTAGGAAGGGGAACAAAGAGGTCCAGGGACACTTCTCCCCCCTAAAAGATCTCCAGGACACTGACATGAGGCTTAGGTCGAAACAGAGAGGCTGGGGATATGTTCAGTGGATAAGAGAGTTTGCCGTGCCAGCAGGAGGACATGAGTTCGAGTCCTAGAACCCATGTAAAAGAAGCTGTGAGTGATGGTTGGTGTCTGAGTTAGGGTTAGTAGTGCTGCAATGAAACACTGTGACCGAGTGCAGCTTGAGGAGGGATGGATTTAGTTGGCTTACATATTCCAAATCACAGTCCATAGAGAGAAACCAAGGCGGGAACTCAAACTGGGCGAGAACCTGGAGGCAGGAGCTGGTGGAGAGGCCATTGGGAAGTACATCTTACTGGCTTGCTCAGCCTTCTTTTGTATAGAAACAAGGACCACAAGCCCGGGGACAGCACCACCCACAGTGAGTTGGGCCCTTCTCTATCACAAAACCACAAAGTAAGAAAATACTCCACAGGCTTGCCTGCCTACAGCCTAGTCTGGAAGCATTTTCTCACTCAATTGAGGTTCCCTCATTTCAGATGACTGTAATGTGATGTGAAATTAGCCAGAATAGAGGGTGGTACTTTAGTCCGAGTACGGAGGAGGTAGAGATAGGTGTATCCTCATCCAGTCTTGTCTACTTGGTAAGTTCTAGGATACTGAGCAACCCTGTCTTGTAAAACAAGTAGAGCACCTGAGAAATGACAGCTGAGGTTGGCTCTGACTTTCATATGCACCTACAGACATTCAAGTGTATACATACACAGACACACAGACACACACACACACACACACACACCACATACCACATACCACACACACTCACCACATGCATACATGCGCCACACATAGAACACATACCCACAACACATATACCACACACACATACCACATCTACACATACCACACCTTCACACAGACAGACAGACACACACACACACTCACCACATACCACCTCCCCACATACCACACATGCATCACACACACCACACATACTACATATACCATGCACATATCACACACACACACACACACACACACACACACACACACACACACAGACTATGGTGAGACCCAGTGTGAATTGTAGCACTGTCTGACCACCAGACATTTCTGCACAAGCATCATAGCTGAGTCATCTCTTTCTTCCTCCACGTGGGGTCTTTTCATAATCGTCATGCCAGCTAGCTCACCAGAAGGGAATAGCTTGCCCTGGAGGAGGCTTATCACAGAAGCTGACATCTGAAGAGGTGTCTTGTATGGAGGGTCCCCACCATCTGCGTTCAACTTCATCCTTCCTGATGTTCAAGATGTATGAGCCAGGGATAGATGGACACAGGAAGGAGCCCAAGTAGGTCATAGTGGAGTTGCCCAGAGAAGCCCTTCCTGGAAGGTCAGGAAGATGGTCTGGTGATCGTTCCTGGAAGACACATAGCTGGTTCTCTCTGGCATGGGATGGGTATTGTCTAGCCAGCTGTGGGTAACTGGGTCACAGAATACCCGAGGCAAGACTAGTTTCTGGGATGTTGCTGAGAACAGGCATGTGTCATGGAGGAGGTGGCTTTTTGGAGAGAGCCACTTCTTCCTGGACACATCCAGGTTGGTACCAGGACACACTGGTGGACCATACTGTTGATTCTCAGCCCTCTCCACAGAGATGGCCATGTGATCCAGGTTTTTGCCAGGCTGTTCTGGGCTCACAGAGGCATACTGGGCTGCATTGGGTGTGAGCATGTGGATGTGTGTTAGTGTGGGAATGCTTCTATGGGTGACTCTGAATGACTGCACATTTGTACTGGGGGAAACTTTGGGGCCAGCTGTGTGTCCTCCTCTAGTTTTAGGACAGCCAGCCTTGTGATAATGAACTTGGGGTCACAATCTGATATTCCAAGCCAGGTTAGATCATACATTTTCTTTGTTTGTTTTTTCTTCCCTCCCTTTATCCCTCTTTCTTCCTTCCTTTCTCTCTCTCTCTCTCTTTCCTTCCTTCCTTCCTTCCTTCCTTCCTTCCTTCCTTCCTTCCTTCCTTCCTTCCTTCCTTCCTTCCTTCCTCCCTCCCTCCCTCCCTCCCTCCCTCCCTCCCTCCCTCCCTCTCTTCCTTCCCTTCTTAAAAAGCCACCTTTACTTTTATGTGCCTTGGTGTTTTGCCTGCATGTATGTCCATGTGAGGGTGTCAGATCCCCTGGAACTGGAGTTGCAGACAGTTGTAAGCTTCACGTGGTTGCTGGGAATTGAACTCAGGTCCTCTGGAAGAGAGGCCAGCTCTTAACCACTGAACCATCTCTCGAGCCCCGTTGCTCATCTCTTTTCAATAGCCACCAGGTTCATCTACCCATTTTCAGTAGGCCAACTGAAAGAACCAAATTAATAGTGGAAAGAAGAAAATGGGGATTTATTTAATGTGGCCACATTGGGAAGAGTCAAAGGGCTTCAGAGATTCCCCGCCCCCCGCCTCCAGCCACTGGAAATGAAATGAAAGTTTACATAAAGCGCCCAGAGTTATGCACATTTAAGCAGTCCTGGCTAAGCTGCAGTTTCACTCTTCTCCTATAAGGTGCCCTGATGAATTGTTAGAATTATGAGAAATTGCTTTCCAGGAAACATTTTCCTTCTCGGGCTAGTGCCTTTCCCTTCACCTAGCATGAGATTCCGGGGAAATTTCCATTTCTTTGGGGTCTATTGTTTCAAAACTCTGATAGTCAGACGGAAAGCTGCGCGCATCTCTTTAGAATGTCTTCATGTCTGCCAGCTCACTGCATCTGCTTCACAAACCTCACTTGTGATGCTAAGCAAACTGGAGAACTCAACAGGATTGACTAGTGTATGCATAGCCTCTCGGAGGCCACAAGGGGGCGCTCAAGGTACAGCTCGACCATTAAGAGATGCTGGAAGGGTTGTAATTTCAGTACTGTGTTTCCCCACATGCATGCAGTTTCTTGGGTCATCTGTCCACGGGAGCATCCCTCTGGGTCCTGGAAAGTACACAGCCAAGAACAGCTACCCTTCTATCCCACTGTCAGATTCTAACCCTGAGGACTCTCTATAACATTCCTCTGTGTGTACAATTGACCTTATTCTGCAGTGCTAGCTCAGATATGTAAGATGTCACACTTCAAGTTGAGGTTACTTGCTTCACAGATGGCAGCAGTTTTCTGGTGGGAAATCTCAAACTTCACAGAGATGATAGAATCTGGGTCCTCTTCGGACCTCTTTGGCCCTATCCTACTCATGGATTTTGGTGACATCTCTTGCTTCAGGGAGATCATGGATGAAGTACAGATCTATAATAGAGACTAGAGGGAGGGTCTTTGAGGCTCTCATATTGTCCTAGGCTATTCTAGGACAGGTCATTTGGTGTCTGGAATATCATAAGAGCCTCTAGAGAGTCACAGACACTCAGACAGGGCTGAAATTTAGACATGGTATCTCACCATGGGAGGAAAATGGGGCAACTAGCTGGGACCTTAAAGAAAGACATGAATAGATATTTATCTACTATGCATGGGGATATAAAAAGGGAATATAAAATCAGGCGGCTAAGGCTTGCCACCAATACCAGTGAGGGGAATAATTGGAGACTGGAAGGTTGAGCCAGAAAGGGTGAGCAGCACTGAAAAACTGGCATCGAATAAAAGGAAAGTCATCTCATCACCTGCCACATCTGGGGTTATCTAAGCTCATCCATAGACGTAGGGAATATAGGACCCTGTAGAGTGTCAGGCCTGGTCGCTCTTCCGAGGACACTTATTTCCTTGCTGGCTCCTCAGCCTGGAAGCAGAATTAGGGGCATTTGCTAACTTTCAGGTTTGACCTGAGGTCGAGGTTCTTGTAAGGAGGTTGACGTTTGAATCCCGTGGATCTCCACTTTGCTGCCTGGACATGTGCCTTCGGAAGTCTGTAACCTGGTGACCTTGGGCACTCTTTTCTTACTTGTTTCTGTCTGACCAGCGGCCAGGTTACCTTTCTTAGACTGAGCTAAGTGTCCACTAGAGGGAGCTTTAGGATGCTATTGTTAACACAGTACAAATCTTAGAGGTAAGAGTTACTATTGACAGTGGTAGTATTGTGGGTGTGGTGTGGTGGGTAGGTGAGTGGGTGAGTGGATAAATTGAGGTGTGGGTGGTGTAGAGAACTTGTTTGCATATATATATATATATATATATATATATATATATATATATATATATATATATATTCCTTCATTCCTCATCCACCCACATCCAAATGTAGTCCTTCAACACTTTTCACAATTCTAGGAAGAAACTTACAAAGCCTGGAAGCAGGGATTTTGAGCGCATTTTCTTATTGACTCTTATGAGGGTGATGGGGTCTTTTCTCCCATGGCATCAAACTATGCCCACACAGTAGACAGGCTGTCCTATACAACAGATCTCCTTACCAAGCCAGTGGTGCTGATCCTCCCTGACCACAGTTTTACACACGCACACACGCATGCATGCATGCATGTGCTTACGTATGCACACACACACACACACACTCACACACACACAAACACACACACTCACACACACATACACAACTCACACACACATACACACACTCATACACACATACACACACACAAACACACACACTCACTCACACACACACACACTCACAAACACATACACAACTCACACACACACTCACACACACACACACACACACACACACACACACGCACACACACACACCATTTGTGTGTGCATGAGTGCATGTGAATACAGATGCTTGAAGAGGTCATAAGTGTTAGATTTCCTGAAGCTGAAATCTCAAATGGTTGTGAGTGACTTGATGTTGGTGATGGTAACTCAGGTCCTAGGCAAGGGCAGTTAAGTATTCTCAACTGTTGAGCCATCTCTACAGCTCCCACCATTCTCCCTTGGGGAATGTGGCTGTGGAAGGAACGAGGGAATTATGGTGGGAATCTGCCCCGGTTAGTGCACACCTAGGAATTATTCTACAGTTTTTTTTCCAACCAATGACATTTGCAACAAAGAGGACTCTAGGTGGCCAGCCAGGCCTGCTATACACCTCCTCATTTTCTCAGGAAAACTGCAGGATGATCGTTGGCCAGAGGAGGTCGCCCAAACACTATGCTTACATAGTGTTATGCTCAGTTTTCTGTCCCAGAAAGTGGAGACTTTACACACAGCACAGAACTCTGGTCAGAAAGGAGGTGATTTTAAAAAATCAACCTTCGGGTTCCATATCCCTAATGCGGTGAGTCCAGATAATGTCACCTCCTTTGATTCTGGGTGTTTCCACAATCACAGCTCTCTGGCATGTCCTTGCAGATTTCTATTTAGTCTCATGGCCATCTGGGCATCTCTCTTGTTCTTCCCCACACTTGATCCTAACCCCCACCCCATTCCCGTCCCCATCCCCTCTCCCACCCAGCTCCCTCACCCCATCTGTCTCCTACAGCTATTTTATTTCCCAGTTTACATGAGATTCAAACACCCTGTGTTGGGCCTTCCTTCTTATTTAGCTTCTTGTGGTCTGTGGAGTATAGCATGGTGCTTGTATTTTATGGCTAATATCCACTTATAAGTGAGTTCATATCATATTTGTCCTTTTGAGCCTGGGTTACCTTGCTTAGGATGATATTTTCAAGTTTTATCCTTTTGTCTACAAAATTCATGATGCCTTTGTTTTTAATAGCTGGATAGTACTCCATTGTCTAGACATACCAATTTTCTTTATCCATTCTTCAGTTGAGGAACATCTAGGTTGTTTCCAGTTTCTGGCTATTAAGAATAAAGCTGCTATGAACATAGTTGAGCAAGTGTCCCTGTGGTATAGTAGGGCATATTTTCGGTATATTCCCAGGAGTGGTAGAGCTGGGTCTTGAGGTAGAACTATTCCCAGTTTTCTGAGAAACAGACAATTTGATTTCCAAAGTGGTTGCAAAAGTTTGCCCTCCCACCAGCAGTGGAGGAGTGTTTCCCTTGCTCCACATCCTTGCCAGCATGCGCAGGTCATTCTGACAGGTGTAAGATGGAATCTTAGAGTTGTTTTAAATCGCATTTCCCTGATGACTAAGGGCTTTGAACACTTATCTAAGTGTTTCTTGGCCATTCAAGAATCCTCTGTTGAGAAATCTGTTTAGCCCTCTACCCCCATTTTAAATTGGGTTATTTGGGTTGTTGGTGCTTAACTTCTTTAGTTCTTTATAAATTTTGGATATCAACTCTCTGCCAGAAGTAGGGTTGGTGACTAGGCAGGAACCCCAGTGGAGCAATAGAAACAGCAACCCACCCACAAAACTTTCAACCCCCAAATGTATCCTGTCTATAAGAAATGCAGGGTTGGGGGATAGCAGAGACTGAGGGAATGGCCATCCAATAACGTGCCCTACTTGAAACCCATCCCATGGGCAACACTAATTTCTATTAATAATACTGTTATGCTTGTATACAGGAGTCTAGCAAGCTTGTCCTCTGAGAGGTTCTACCCAGCAACGGACTCGGATGGATGCAGAGACTCACAGCTGAACAGTGGATGGAGCTTAGGGACTCTTTTGGAAGAATCAGGGAAAGGATTGTGGGCCCTGAAGGGGATAGGAACTTCACAGGAAGACTAACAAAGTTCACTAACCTGCGATTTCAGAGACTGAACCACCAACCATACATAGGCTGGAGCTAGACCTCTCCACACATGCATAGCAGATGTGCAACTCAGTCTTCATGTGGGTCCCAAACAACTGGAGAGGGGCTACCCCCAAAGCTGTTATTGTCTGTAAGGGATGTGTTCTTCTAGCTGGGCTGCCATGTTTGGCCTCAGTGGGAGAGGATGCACCTAGCTTCGCAGAGGCTTGATATACCAGGGTTGGGAGAAACCCAGGGTGCCTCTATGCCCTAATAGGGCATGGGGGAAGGGATTTTGGGAAAGGGTAACTGGGAAGGGGGCAGTGATGAGGATATCAAGTGAATAAAAATTCATATTGATAAAAAGAAATGACAAAGGAGAATGAATAAATCATCATATTCACTAACTTGATTGTATTGAATATATGACTGAAATGACATCAGAAAAATAATTAATCCTATATGTGTTCATAGGATGGGAGACACAGTTCATGACCCATATGTGGAGACCAGAGGTCAATTTGCAGGAGGCAATTCTCTCTCTCTACCATATGAACCCCAAGGATTAAAGCTTGCGGGTAGTATCTTTACCCATTGAGCTGTCTTGCTAGCCCCAGGAGATCGTTAAAACACTGTAACTGACCTACTAAACACAAACTTGTACAAACCGTGTGCCTTCTTTTTAATGATAAAAGTAGTATTTAAACTATTTCCTTTTGGGCTGAAGAAATGGTTCAGAGGTTAAGGTCATTGGCTGCTCTTGTAGAGGACCCAGATTCCATTCCCAGAACTCACTTGGCAGCCCCTAGTTGTCAATAACTCCAGTTCCAGGGGATCTGCCATCTTTTTCTGGCCTCTAGACAGACATGTAGTGCTAGATGTGTGCTACTCTGTCATTAATTTATGTCCGAGTCCTTCATGACCACCCCTGCATAAGGCTGGCTTTAAGGTCACTCAATCCAGACCAGCTGTAATAGTTCTTCAGTTATCAAAGTAGCTGGGACTACAGCCCTGAAATAGCAGACACAGTTTGTGAGATGTTGCTTCTGTCTAGCCAGAACTTCAGTGGTCCTCTGTCTTCTGAATGCTGCCATGAAAGAAGTGAGTGGGTGTGCCTCATAATTATTTTAATTAATTAATAATTTGTTACCTTATATGGAGGTTTGAAATGAACGTATACCATGACACCTACGTCTTGAATTTGCTTTTGTGAATTGGTATCTTTTTCACTTAGTTCTGCCCTCAGAGATGTGGATGATCTAGCTACCTTTCTCATTTTCAAAAATGGCTTGAAAATATGTCTGCCCTAGCTTGGTGCCTAGGGCTTGTCAATCCAGCACTCACTGGAAAGGCTGAGGGAGGAGAATTGTGAATTTGAGGCTAGCTGGGGCTGTTCAGACAGGCAGGCTGAAGACAAAAAATGAGAGACTCTCAATGTTGAGTCCCAGTGCTTCTTTTAAAAAAAAGAAACATGAGATGTATTGTCTTGTATGTTTCTGTGATAGGAATTGAAACCAGAATCATTCTGATGCAGCCTTGGGTCCATATTTTTGTGGTTCTAGATCAAACACAGGACCTCCCACATACCTAGACCCAGGCTCCATCACTGAGCTATATCCAAGAGTGCTTCATTGGAATACTGCTTTCAGAAGCGAGGTATGTTTTCATTCAGGCCTCATAGGATAACCTACCTGAATTGAGCTTGCTCAATGGTACAGCATCAGTCTATCATGTCCGAGTCATTGGATTTGATTACTAGCACCATAAAAAGAGACCTAGCAATGTAGTATTTACAGTAAAATGATTCAGTTGAGCAGTATGGCAGTACTGGTTAAGACAGATAATCCTATGGACACCCATCATGACCTTCCATCTGTAGCTAGCAAGGAAAATACCTAGTTACTTAGTATGCTGAACTTAGTGACTTTTGTCTCATTGAGAGTTGCAAAACAGCAGTGTGAATGCCAGAGATGTAGCCCCGGAGTGGGTTTTCAAACATGGAAATGGATGGTTTGGATGATCAAGGCAAGGCAAGGGACCATGGAAGGAAGAGTTAGGGCATTGGTGAGAACTGACATTAGAGCCTTGACATTAGGGAACTTGCTTTGAGACAGTGTATCTTAGTCTCTTTTCTCTTGCTGTGGTGAAATGTCCCGACAAAACCATCTTACAAGAGAAAGAACTTATTTAGCACGTAGTTCCCAGGTTATAGTTCACCATAGCCTGGGAATCATGTGGCAGGGGCTCGAGGAAGCAGGTCATATCACATCCACATCAGAAAGTGGAAAGAGATGAAAGAATCGGTGCATGCTAGTCCTAGTCCATCTCTATAACTATATAGTCCAGGATCTCCAAGCACAGGGCATGATGTAACATACAGCGGGCAGCTCTTTCAACATCAACTGATGTAGCTAAGACAGTCCCTCACAGTCACATTCAGGCTCATCTCCCCAGTGATTCTAGATTGTATCAAATTGACATTAAGACTATCGAATAAGGGTCTTGTGTAGACAAGTCTGGTCTTGATGTCCATTTATCTATCTATCTATCTATCTATCTATCTATCTATCTATCTATCTATTGATTGAAACAGGGTTTCTCTGTGTAGCCCTGGTTACTTCTTTCTTTCTTTCTTTCTTTCTTTCTTTCTTTCTTTCTTTCTTTCTTTCTTTCTTTCTTTCTTTCTTTCTTTCTTTTCTTTCTTTCTTTCTTTCTTTCTTTCTTTCTTTCTTTCTTTCTTTCTTTCTTTCTTTCTTTCTTTCTTTTCTTTCTTTCTTTCTTTCTTTTGGCAGGGTTTCTCTGTGTAGCCCTGGTTGTCCAGGAATTCATTCTATAGACAAGGCTGTCCTGAAACTCAGCTATCCATCTGTCTCTACCTCCTGAGTGCTAGGTAGGTATATACCACCACCACCAAGCAGCTGCTATTGCCTCTTCTCCTTCCTTCACCTCCTTCTCCTCCCCCTCCTCCTCCTTCACCACATTTGAAGCAAGCTTTATTAAATACTGGCTAGGTATTTGGATACTGACCTGGTCCATTCTTGAGATCCCCAGAGTGTGGTCTCTTTTTCTCTTAAAGTACAAATCCAAGGTAAGAGTCTGGTTGTGTACCATTTTATTGGTTTCAACTGTTCCAATGACATGGTTAGCTGTGGTAACCCCAGAAAAGACACCGCAGAACTTCTGCATAATCTGCACATAGCAACTGCAGCTTTAGTAAAGCCACTCTTACCTCTAGAGAAAGAATGACTTTCCTGTGATTGGTACACACTTTCCGTTGTTTTCTGTGCTATCTGTAAATTTCTGTTGTTGTGGACGGGCCTGCTGCTGCTGCTGCTGGTATTCTGATGCTAATTCCACTCTCCTAGGAGAGGGAGAGGCTGCAGACAAGGAGTGAGTCAAGTACTCAGGTGACTTCTTGTGAACCAATCCCCTAATGAATAAAGGAACCAATCACTGGGCGAGTAGGGGGAACTTCTGGGTTGGATGACAGAAGAGAAGAAGAAGAAGAAGAGGGTTAGAGGCCTTTTGGAACAGGGATAGAATAAGGGCAAAATGTAGCTGCTAGAGTTTCCTGGTACCATGGCAGATCCCTCAGGATTTGCCACTGGAGGAATCAGATTTAATAGGGCTTACAAGATAAGGTTTCAGTTGTTGCACCCAGAGATTGAGTTGCCGTTGTTTCTGGGCTGAGTTTTAATATTTCCAGCAACAGTATGTTATATCCTTTCCCTTGAGAGCGGTCACATTCTCTTACAGATTGGAAATACAGAAACTGAAAATTAAGTTTTTACTGTCCCATGCACCTCATGAGACAGGATAAAAACTTGTCTTTCTATAGCGGCTGCCGGTGTATTCCGCTTCTCGGTAATGCTTGGGACATGGTTTTGTAATTCTCATTGGTCTCTTATCACATAGTGCTTTCCTCTGCATATATGGATTCCATTCACATTGGATGACCAGTCATCCTGTATTCTCTCTCTAACTGATCATCAAATAAGGCCACATTCTCTTTAACCAGAGACAATGACTTATATATCTTGAGACATAATTTAACCTGCAACAATATTGTTCTAATAATCTTTTCCTATTTCTGTGACACAATACTCTGACAAAACCAACTTAAGGGAAAAGGGCTTTGCTTTAGTTCAAGGTACAGTTCAGCATGATGAAGCTCAAAGCAGCTGGGCATATTGCATCCACACAGAAGGCAGACTGATGGATGGTGCACGCTCAACTTTTTTCCTTATATAGTACAGGATCTCTGTTCAGGAGGCAGTTCTGCCCAATTTTAGGTTGGATTTCACCATCATAAATGATGCTCTAGACACAAAGCTATGTCTTATTATATTATCTATCTATCTATCTATCTATCTATCTATCTATCTATCTATCTATCTATCTATCCATCCATCCATCTATCAGATGTATACTGAGGATTTTACCTGAGGATACATACATGTAAAAACATGTACCCTATCACTGAAGGAGACAGACTCACACCCCCGGTCATGCTTGCTGTATATGTATTGTTTGCACAGTAATGGTGGGTTCCCTCAAGGCATGTATGCGATGAAATGCACAATGTCCAGTGTTTAACTGCATGATTGGTCTGTGTATACTGGAATTCAGTGTCAACTACCAGCCTATAGTATGATAAGACATAGCCGTGTGTGTGTGTGTGTGTGTGTGTGTGTGTGTAATAGAAGACCACTGCTTATGGTTCTTTGTTAGCACACATTTCTGTAATTTAAACTGTGACTCATAATCCATGATTAATAAGTCTGTTTGAAAACCAACCTCAAGCTACACAGTGGTGGGATATGCCTTTAATCTCAGCACTTGGGAGGCAGAGACAGGTGGATCTCTATGTGTTTAGTCCATAGAACTCTAGTCTACAGAGTTCCAGGACAGCCAGGGCTACACAGAGAAACCCTGTCTCAAACAAACAAACAAACAAACAAACAAACAAACAAACACCAAAAATAAAATAAGAAAACCATCACAACAACATCAAGTTCTATGAATTGACTCTTTCTTCCACAGCTCTCTGCTACATGGGTACTTACAGAATATTCTCTAAATTCTTAGGCACTAAGTCAATTGTTTTGTCAAGCAAAGTGTTGCTTGTAATCCAAAAACATATGAGGCTGGGCAGGAAGATCAGGATGGTGAGATTGTCTAGAGTTATATTAGGAGTTTGAAGACAGCCTTGGCTATATATCAAGCCCTCATCTAAAATACCAAACAAAAAAACCAAAACAAACAAAAAAACTGGGTTAGGGAGATGACTCAGTAATTAAAGTGTTTGCCATGATGACCCAAGTTTGAATCCCCAGAACCCATGGAAAGCTGGATGCAGCTTTTATTGCTGTGAAGAGACATTATGACCAAGGCAACTCTTATAAAAAAAAAAAGTTAATTGGGGCTGGCTTATAGTTTCAGAGGTTAAGTCCATTATCATCGTGGTGGTAAGCATGGCAGCACACATTTGTAATCTCAGGAGTCCCATGATGTGGTAGTTTGAATATAATCGGCCTCCATAGGCCCATAGACAGTGGTGTGGACTTATTGGAGGAAGTGTGTCACTGTGGGGGTGGGCTTTGTGATCTACTATGCTCAAGCTATACTCAGTGTGATACACAGTCTCCTGATGCTTGCTGATCAAGATGTAGAACTCTTGGCTTCTCCAGCACCAGATCTACCTGGATGCTGCTATGCTTCCTACCATGATGATAATGGACTAAACCTCTGAAACTATAAGCCAGCCTCAATTAAATGTTTTTCTTTATAAGAGTTGCCTTGGTTGAGGTGTCTCTTCATAGCAATAAAACCCTAACTAAGACATATGGTGAACTTGGAGGTGGAGATGGGAGTGTCTGCAGAAGCTTGCAGGTTAAACTAGTCTGGCATACACAGAGCCTGTCTCAAAGAGGTAGTCAAAGGATAACACGCAAGGCTGTCCTCTGACTTCTAGACGCATGATGTGGTACATGCATGCTCTTGTCTGCACCCAAGAATTATATACTGTACACACACATACAAAGATAAACAAACTAAAAATAAAATTGATTAAGACTTATTTTACTGAATACAACCAAAGAAAGTATTATCAATGGACTGCAACTACTCTTGGCCTATGGGACAGAGCAGGCTGCCCGTATGAATTTGAAAGGATGGGTATGAGGATCTCACAAGAGATGCAATGACTGTAGATGTGTGACTTTGAGGAATGCCACAACCCTGGCATGTGGGGGCTTCTAGTATGAACCTGTACAGCAGCACTGGCCCTATACTCTTCCTGTGCTTCTGTCTTTGTGCTATTCTGATTCCAGCCAGACTATAAATCCCACTATAAGTTGTTTTTTTTTTTTTTGTTTTTTTTTTTTTTTTAAGAATACTTACATATGGTTCCAAACGGGTGTATTTCTCATATCCTATAAGGAGAGTATCCAATACAGTTTGACTGAACCTTCTTTATTAAAAACATCTTACTACAAGCCAGGTGTGGTAGCATATGCCTTTAATCCAAGTACTTGTGGGGAGAGCAGAGGCAGAAGCAGAGGCAGAGGCAGAGGCAGAGGCAGAGGCAGAGGCAGAGGCAGAGGCAGAGGCAGAGGCAGAGGCAGAGGCAGAGGCAGAGGCAGAGGCAGAGGCAGAGGCAGAGGCAGAGGCAGAGGCAGAGGCAGAGGCAGAGGCAGAGGCAGGTCAGTGTCCATGAGTCTGAAGCTAACCTAGTCTACATAGGGAAATCTAGTCTCAAGAAAAAAAAAAAAAGATAGGTGTATAACTCCATTGTCCAGGCTAGCCTTGTCTCAGTATGAGTGAGATGTAAGCAGCAACACTAAGAAAGCAGAGATGAAAAGCAAGCGCTCCTTGAAACATCTCAGCATCATTTACACTCATGGGAGTCCTTACTTGCCAGGGCACTCTCAACTCCCCTAGATTAGCGTGGCTTATCACCTGTGGGAGTTTTCTGTCAGGTGGTGGGGTCTCTCTTGTTGAAAAATTTCCCTTGTTATTGAAACTTAAATGGCAGTTATAAGTTCTCAGGCAGCTAGTGAGTTGCTTGACGGTAGGAAGTTTTTCTGCACTGTTTATGTTGGGAGGATTTATGCCTGGATACATCACCCCTGGTTACAGCTCTACTACATCCTTTATAGTCACAGGGTTTCTCACTTGTATAAATTTACTAATGTATGATGAGGTGTAACTTAAAACACAGCATCCCTGCATTTCCCATGGCTTCTCACTGGCATACTCACTGACCTATAGTGAGACATAACTCCTGTGCAAAACTTTCTTTCATACTTTTTCATTTGTAGGGTTTATTACTAGCATGGGATTTCTGATGTCGGCCAAGATGTAACAGTAGCACATTTTCCTACATGCATGGGGCTTCTCACCTGTTAAGTCCAACTAGCTTAAGAACCTTCTCCATCGTTTACATCCCTAAAGTTTCTCACCTAGATAGGGTTTGACCTTTGTGTATCTTCTGATGTCGGGTGAGGTATGACTTCCGAGAGAAAGCTTTCCCGCATTTCTTACATTCAAACGGCTTTTCAGATTGATGGATTACCTGGTGGCGAGTGAGGTACGCCTTGAGATAGAAAGTTTTCCTGCATTCTTTGCATTCATAGGCTCTCTCGCCAGTGTGAGTTGTTTCGTGCTGCATCAGTTGGGACTTACGAGAGAAAGCTTTCCTGCACTCTTTACATTCATAGGGCCTCTCCCCTGTGTGGGTTTTCTGATGCTGAATGAGGTGTGACTTGCGGGCAAATGCGTTCCCACATTCTTTACACTTATGTGGCTTCTCACCTGTATGAATCTTCTGATGTTGAGTGAGGTGTGAATTACGGGAGAAAGCTTTCCGGCATTCTTTACACTCGAAGGGCTTCTCCCCTGTGTGCGTTCTCTCATGTAGAGTGAGCTGTGACCTCAGGTAGAAAGATTTCTTACATTCATTACATTCGTAGGGTTTCTCAGGCGCGTGGATTCCCTGATGCCGGATTAGGTGGGACTTGTGACAGAAAGCTTTCCTGCATTCTTTGCATTCATGGGGTTTCTCCCCTGTGTGCATTCTCTGATGTCGCGCGAGCTGTGACTTGTGGGAGAAAGTCTTCAGACAATCATTACACCTGTGAGGTTTCTCAGGAGGAGGAGGTCCGCGATGCTCCGTGGGGCTTGATACGTAGAAGTAAATTTTCATTAATTCTTTGCAGTCACTTTGCTGTTCGTCTGCGCGAGCGCTCTGATACTGAGGCAGCAGTGAATTATGGTGGAAAGCCTTGCTGCATGTTTTACCCTCACAGGCCTTCTCCTCTGTACAAAGTCTCTGGTGTTGGGTGAGGGCTGACTCATCACAGCCAGCTTCCCCATGTTCCTTAGCCTGGCAGGCTCTCTCACCGGCGTGTGATCTCTGTTGGCTGATGTGCTCTGGCTGGTGGCAGAAGGTTTTCCCAGATACTTTACATTGGTAAACTTGTTTCTCTCCGTGAAGTTCTGGATCAACTGTTTGCAGCTCGGCATCTAGGCAGAAGAATTTGATGTTTTCTTTGTGTGCTTGCGGCTCCATCCCCGCATGCGCTTCCTGATGTTTTGTAAGGTGTAATGACTTGTTAGTGATAGGCTCCTCGTAATCGCATTTATCATCATTCTCTCCCGTGTGCATATTGCCATGGTTGCTAAGTTCGGTCTTGTGCGGGAACATTTTATGACATATATTCCATCCCAAAGTTTGCTTTCTTAACTGAGTCATATATTGGGCAGGAATTGTTACCTCGTTAAAGGACTTATCATAGTTATTGCATGTCCTAGAGGTTTCCTGAACATAAAACATCTCAGGTGTTAATATTGCTTTTGTGTGGAAGGCTTCATCTGACCCAAAGCACTGAGAACGACACTGTGAATACTGATCCTTGCTACGGTGAGTGAAATGCTTGGGATATGAGAGAACTTCCTGAATTCTATTCAGATCATGAGGTACTTCTGTACTCTGCCTCTCGCCAGCCTCAGTAGGCAAAGGTACATCTAGCAGTGGATTAACAAGCTCCTGAAAGAACACTCTAGAACAGACTTCATTCTTCAGAGACATATTTGAAATGCAGTTGGAGTCCACATGGTATGTGTTTTCTACTTCAACCTTATCTTCATCTGATGTATTTTTCTTGATGATTTTGACTTGCCTCAAATACTTCTCATGACTTTGCTGGCTTTTTTCAACTGGGGCACTCCATTTACGGACACCTAAATTGATATTTAAAATGATTAATTTAATAAGTGATATATGTTCTTAAGAGTCAACATTAAAAATCACATTTGACATTCACCGCTATTTATAGAATTTGATACCAGTCTGAGAAATTGTGTCATTTTTAATAAACATGTATCTGGGAGTGCATAAACTCTTTTGTATATCCTGATTGCGGTAGTGATGGTTACATAACTATGTACTAAGTAAAAAAGTGAATTTTGCTGTATGTAAAAATAAAGAATTGAGAGGTAGGATCCACACCTTCACACTTCATAAGTCATTAGATTCCTCTGAAATATTGCTTCTTTATTCCTCCAGGTTGGCCCCCCTCTTCTTCACCCCATAGGACACCTGCCTCTTCCAATATCATACTTCTGTGTGCCACTAGGCAACAGACTTTATATCTGGTTACTTCAGAATCTCAATCCTCTATGATGACTGCCAGACCACCCTTCTTCTCTGGGATACTGCATCTCAATACCCCCAGTCAGTCCTCTGTTTATACAGTCTTTCAGGATCCTCTAGGATTTCACTTCCCAATGCAACTAAGTAGAGCCACTCTCCTTGTCCTATAGGCCTTCTAATTTCACATCTAGGTTCCCTAGAATCTTGTGCCCCCAATCCACCAGTGGATCACATCTTACTCAAAGTAGGGCATTCGAGCAATGAGAGACACCAGGAAGCTGTGAAAGAGAGGGCTAGCAAGGGCTGTGTTGATCACTGGATGACAGTAAAGTATTCTAAAGAGACTATAAAGGACAGAACCTGTAGGCCTTAATACTAACCCTTCAGAGGAAATAAAGTCCCAACCCTCTACATATTAGTCCTCTTCTGAACAGTGCTCATACCTCCACTGAAAGAGAAAGGGATTTGAACAAAAAAAGAAAGAAAAACTCAAACAAAACAAAACAAAACACCAAGTTACTTCATGTCAGACTTGCATAGAAACAAATGTAACATGAAAATTATGACAACTTGTGCTCTCCCAACTATTAATCCCACAGTCATGACCCCAATGGAATGACCTGGAAAAATTCTCAGGCAACAAATTCAAAAGAATGATCTTAACTATGTTCAAACAATTCGAAAGAGGGATGAATATATTCCAAGAGAATAAAAACAGAGTTGAATGAAATGAGGTGATCAGTCTAAGACTTGAAAATAGAATTCAACAGAGACAGAATTTCTGAAGAAAATCCAAACTGCATCAAATACTAGAAATCAAAAGCTTAACAAGCCAAATAAAAACTTCAGTGGAAAGCCTCCTCAATAGAATAGATGATGTGGAAACCAGTGTCCAAGCTAGAAGACAAGGGAGGGGAATTATATATGTCCAGGCTAGACGACAAGGGAGGGGAATTATATTACCCAATAAAAGTCAATGATACATTAAAAACTTTGAACAGAACATGGGACACCATAAAAATAGCTAACCTTTGAATTATGGCCATAGGAAAGGAAGAATATTACAACAAAAGCATAAATATAAAATCATAAAAGAGGTGTCCCGAAATCTATAAAAAGAATACACCTATCCAGGCACAAGAGGCCTACAGAATAAACTCGACCAGAAAAGAAACACAGCTTCCCACAACATATGATAGTTAAAGCACTAAAAAGTAGAGAAAGGGTGTGGAAGCTACAAAAGAGAAAGGTCAAATCACGTATAAATGCAGGCCAACAGAATAGCAGTAGATTGTGCTGTAGAACCTTTAAACATCAGAAGCGCCTGGAAAGATGTATTCCAAGCTCTGAGAGGTTAACTGCCAACTGAGAAGAAGATTACAGGAACTTCTGACCAATAAACTAGCTCTCCAGAGGATACTGGGAAGGGAAAGGGGAGCTAGCAGAACACAGGCTGTGTGTGTGTGTGTAAAAATATTAAGTAGATAGATAGATCAGGGAGAAGAGAGGGAAGGGAGTGGATTAGCCAAAACTAAGAATATGAATAAGGCTTATGAAAATCCATTAAAGTTTGTAAAGTAGTTTAATACACACACAAACACACACACACACACACAAACACACACAAACACACACACACACACACGAGAGAGAGAGAGAGAGAGAGAGAGAGAGAGACAGAGAGACAGAGACAGAGACAGAGAGATGGAGACAGAGAGATAGAGACAGAGAAAGAGGAGTTTGATCGGAAGTACCCTCCATGTGTGGACAATACATAAGTCATGATTTATCTAATGAAATCCTCAGTCCAAGGCATGGGATACCTCCCTATGAGTTATTGGTCACTGAGACCTCAGAGGTACCCAAAACAACACAGCCTGTTGACTTGACTCTTGGTTGCCCACTATAACTAGCTGGTAGTACTCTGCTACTGCAGGCACCGCTCACTGTGGATACAGACATACAGAAGTCAACCTTGGCTGAGTAGGAGGCTCTGTCTCTGCTGGGGAGCTTACACAGTGCCAGAAAATGCTATTCAGTCTGTCAGGGGAGGAAAGGCATCAGAGGTCTCACTCAATGCTCAACCTTGCATGTTACAATACCAACCTTCCTGAGGAGATTGCCCGCAGGTACAACAGTGGTGATGGCAGCCACTTTTGCCTAGATCTGAGGCATGCTTCACTGGAAGTATTTTATGCCTACTAATATAAACCTGGCCAAAAGCCCATAACTGTAAGTATAATACATATTTTTCTTTTTAAAGATTGAAACAGTAGTGAAAAATCCAATCAAGAGAGATTCAGAATCAGATGGATTCCCTGTGGAGTTCTCCCATCTCTTTAAAGAAGATCTGACAACAGTGCCTTCCTCACACTTCTCCGTAAAGGAAGAGGAACACTACTGTTGTGGATTGCCCTGATGCTGTTTGTGTTTTGACATTAATTCTGCTTCCTCAAGAGGGGCTGCCCGAACAGGAGTGGATGATTTCATGTGAACCTTCTTCCCATTTTAACTGGTCAGATAAATAACGGCGAGAGCCTGTGATTGGGTCGTGGAAGGGAAGAGTGGGGCTGGAGGTTTTAGAGGGAGGAAGAGAGGAAGGAGGAGAGGAGACAAGGAAACGTGGGAGACAGAGGAAGACGGAGGAAGAGGGGGTGGAAGAAAGATGGAGCAGAACCACGTGGCCTGGAGAAGCCACAAGTAGCAAGGGATCTCATAGCTGGGGAATAGAGTAGTGTAGATCTGCCCAATCTAGGTGTGCATCTTATAAAAATTGTAATTGAGTTGTGTGTTCTTTGCATGGCTTTATTGGGGTTAGAGTTTTACTGCAATGCACTACACCCAACTCATCCTGAGACTAATATCCAAACCTGATAAAGATATAAGAAAATGATAGGGCAGTTTTTCCTTATGGCTGCAGATACAAACATCCACAATAATTCTTGAAAACCCAATTTGAGAGCACAGTAAGACGATTACACAGAAACTGAACACCACCACTTAAACAAACCAGACACAGACATAAAACATAAAGACAACTGCCAGCCCCTCCAAGGCCCATGGGAAGAACAGGCAATAAACAGTGGAGAATAAACTCTGAGGTTAAAAACAAAATTTAAATGAATAATGAAAAAATGAGCTAAAGGAAGGAGGGAGAGAAAGGGATATAAGAGAGAATGGAAGTTAAATAACACAGGAAAAGGCCAGGCATGGTGGCATACGCCTTTAATCCCAGCACCCGGGAGGCAGAGGCAGGCAGAACTCTGTGAGTCTGAGGGCAGCCTGGTCTGCATAGCGAGACCAGGGAAGCCAGAGCCACAATAGACAGACAAGTCTCAAAAATAAAATAAAGTAAAATAAAATGCAGACCAGAAGCAAAGCATATGTGGAAGAAAGCATATAAATTAAAAGAACGTATTTCAGAACTTAATATAAGTTAATATTGGTAAGTTTATATATTTATATTATTTTATTATATCAATTATATATAAAATATATAATATAACATTATATTATATAATATATATAAATATATAAGTTAATGCCGGGGCCTAGCAAACACAGAAGTGGATGCTCACAGTCAGCTATTGAATGGATCACAGGGCCTCCAATGGAGGAGCTAGAGAAAGTACCCAAGGAACTAAAGGGAACTGCAACCCTGTAGGTGCAACAACATTATGAACTAACCAGTACCCCGGAGCTCTTGTCTCTAGCTGCATATGTATCAAAAGATGGCCTAGTAGGCCATTACTGGAAAGAGAGGCCCATTGGACTTGCAAACTTTATATGCCCCAGTACAGGGGAACGCCAGGGCCAAAAAGGGGGAGTGGGTGGATAGGGGAGTGGGGGGGAGGGTATGGGGGACTTTTGGGATAGCATTGGAAATGTAAATGAGGAAAATACCTAATAAAAAAATTAAAAAATATATATAAGTTAAAAAGAACTTGCATTGTAAGAACAAAACATGTAAAAATAGAGGTACAAAGAAACTAAAAATAAAATAGATGACTTAAGAAATGAAAGTAAACAGTAATACTAATTACCTAGCACAAATAAAATAGGCCGTAGAAGGAACTGGTGAAGCTTAAAGTCTAACATTGCCTCCAGTATCAAGGGGTGGAGACTGAAGCTCTACCTGGAGTCTAACACACCTGGAGTCTTTATCATCTTATCAGGTGGTACTGGGTGCTGCATGCTGGGTGCTGGATTCTGGGCTTGGGTGCTGAAAGAGGGCTGGGCTCTTCAAGGTCATGTTGTAAGAGACAGGGCTGCATTTCATTTTGAAATGTTCCTGCTTCCATAAAAAGAGTCACTGCTAACTTCAACACAGTTGGTGGTGTGTGTGCTAGTCAGGATCCCACTTGTTCCAGAGACTTTTTTGTGCATGGAGGGAAGGTGATGTCTACTTGAGTCTGATTGAGCTTTTAGACTGTAGAAGTCTAAAGCCTCCTGATTGCAGGCTGAGTCTTGCTGTTCTTCTCTCAGGAAACCCAGAAGTGACTGGGGCTTAGCTTAGCATAGGGGGAAAGACCAGCAGACATTCTACCCTCTGAATTTACGCTGGCTTAGGCTGCTCAGTGAGTCGGCACCAGACAGTGCTAACCAACACATCTGTGTCTTGTGGCCATTTTCCTGCATAGAATCCCTGCAAGTGTGTTCAGCACCTCCTTGTTTTGTGATTATTTCCAACTTTTAGGCCCCACGAACAGCTCGGTCTAAAACAACAGGGCCCCTCTCAAGGTGGTAGCCCTTTCTAGCATCCCAAGAAATGTGGAGAAATGCAAAGAACTTCTCCACGATAGTCTGCAGTTAAAAAAAAAAAAAAGTCAGACAAAACCAAACCACCTCAAGGGATGGAATGGTCCTAGAATTCACAGTGGCGGGATGTGGATCCACCAGCACCAGGGCCCTAGGCCAGACTGCAGGTGTGACTTTAGGCTCCTCTTACTCTCAGGAGATGAGGCTGGACTTGAGTGGCTCCCATTTTTGTCTACTTTGCCTTTCTGGTTTTCTCTTTTTCAGCTATCCTCACAACATCTTTGTAGTCATATGGGTTCATTCTCTTTCTGTCCTTAGAATATATTCTCTCCTTTGCTACACACTGGTCTTCCCATTCCCAAATCAGTAAAACTTTCTAATGTCCTCTTTCCTCCTAAGCCTCTGCTTCATTCTCTTATTGTTTTCTTAAAGATTTCACAGGTAACTGCAATGATAACTGTATCTTTGAAACTTTAAAATGGTAGGCCACTATTTTTCACATTTGTATATCTGAGTGAACCAAGACCACTGGTTTTTGTTGCTGTGATAAAACACCATAAACACAAGCAACCTGGGGATAAAAAAGTTTATTTGGTTTACACATCTTTCCCATACTCCATGACTGGTGGAAGCCAGGGCAGGAAATCAAAGCAGGAACCTGGAGTCATGATCTGAAGCATAGACCGTGGGGGAACACGGATCTCTGGCTCGCTCCCCATGGCTTGCTCAGCCTGCTCTATTAGAGCATCCACAGCCACCTGCCCAGGGAGGCACCCCACACAGGAGGCCGAGACCTCCCCACGTCAAACACTAATTAAGAAAATTGTCCACAGGCTTGCCTACAAATTGTGACCCTGGCCTATGTTGATGACACAAAAGTAGCTCCCACAATCATGATGCAGTGCTCAGTTGGTAAATAAGTAACTCACTGGATGCCGGCTCACTTGATGCTCTTCTTAAAAATATAACTTCTGTTTTTTCATCTCCTCTTGCAAAAAACAAAAACAAAAACCCCAAAACAAACAAACAAACAAAAAAGCCAAAAAACTAAAAAACTTTGTGACCCTTCTCTCTTTGTTTCATTTTTTTTTTCTTCTCACTGAATATAAATTCCAAAAGATGATACATTTGTGGGATCACTGCTGCTACCTAAACAGTTACAAAGACAGCAACCTATATGGCAATCAAAGGGCAAGAACTAACTAAAATAAATAAATATAAAAGAAAAAGTCAGTGAAGGCCTAATAGAAATTGGTGTATGAAAAGGAGGAAAAGACAAGTGAGGGGCGAGGTGGGGATGTAACGTAGTCGCTAGAGTGGGTTTCTAGAAAGTCTAAAGCCCTGGGTTTGATCCTCAGCACCTTAAAAAAAGAAAATAGAAAAACAGGGAAAGCACGAGAAGTCCCACAGAGTAGTAGAGGGTTTGGGCAAATAACAACAACCAAACCAAACCAAAACAGGGAATCCCAATTGGAAAAGTTTATAAAGGCTGGGCGTGGTGGCGCACACCTTTAATCCCAGCACTCAGGAGGCAGAGGCAGGTGGATTTCTGAGTTTGAGGCCAGCCTGGTCTACAGAGTGAGTTCCAGGACAGCCAGGGCTACACAGAGAAACCCTGTCTCGAAAAATAAAAATAAATAAATAAAAAGAAAGAAAAGAAAAGTTTATAAAATGAGTGTCTAATTTATCAGCCAACCCAGTCTAGAGCTGGCTTTACTAAAGCTGGTGAAAACACTGACATATGACTGATAGCTGAAGAGCTCACGTCTTGCTGATCCTTGCCCAATAGCATTGACTGACCTGGTAGGCACTGCTCTGTGGCTTCTGCAACACCCCACGGTTCAAATCCTTCTTCCAACTTGGAGATCAACTCAGGTTTGGCTAAACAGTGCCCTGTAAATGGGAAATAATAAGATATCTGTACCAAAGTGCTAAGCCACGTTTATGGACAAGAGACAACAGTCCTATTTTTAGGGTCTTTGCCACAATGGGTGAATTAGAACTTGAGTTAGAGAGGATTTACCTCACAGTCTTCACTGCTGAGGTATCACTCTTACTTATGTGGGATTAAACTAATTAATCCATAACCCAATGCAATGACGTAAGGAAACCTGGAAGAAACAGAAGAAGTGAAGAAAAACAAAACAAAAGGAACAAACAAACAAACAAAAAAACCAAAACAAGAGACATTGGTGTGATGGTTTGTATATGCTCCACCCACGGAGTGGCACTAGTAGAAGGTGTGGCCTTGTTGGAATAGGTGTGTGTCACTGTGGGCATGGTTTTTAAGACCTTCATCCTAGCTGCCTGGAAGTGAGTATTCTGCTAGCATCCTTCAGATGAAGATGTAGAACTCTCAGCTCCTCCTGCACCATGCCCGCCTGGATGCTGCCATGTTCCCACCTTGATGATAATGGACTGAATCTCTGAACTTGTAAGCTAGCCCCAATTAAATGTTTTCCTTTTAAGAGCTACCTTGGCCATGGTGTCTGTTCACAGCAGTAAATCTCTAACTAAGACAACTGGAATAATAACTCATGGTCTTTAAGTGAATTGGAGAAAGTAGATAGTAACCATAAAAGAGAACTAGCCAGAAGTTTTGGATGCAAAGGTCTCAATTAATGAGATAATAGAAGAAGGTTGATGAATGCAACCACAGAGCTTCTCAGTCAGGAGAATGGATTTCAGGCAATTTAAAAACAACCCATGCAGGTTTACAAAACTGAAAGAAATATAAAGAATGATAAGGCCATTGAGGGGCATGCACTGCTGTGGAGAAAGCAAGCATTTTGTCATGGTATTCCAAACGGAAAAGGGGCATTAACACAGAGATGGAATGTAAGGATTTTATGTATAAGAAGATGTTTATGTCCAGACTGAGGATGCTAAAGAACTCCTACAAGGCTGGATCAGGAATAACTTTGAGTCATATTAGAGTCAAACAGATAAAATGCCACGACCAAAATATTTCTAAAATATACTGGAGAAAAACCTACACTACTTTATAAAACAGCACTAAAGGAATGCGGTGGTTTGGATGAGAGTGACCCCTGTATAATGCGGTGGTTTGGATGAGAGTGACCCCCGTATAATGCGGTGGTTTGGATGAGAGTGACCCCCGTATAATGCGGTGGTTTGGATGAGAGTGACCCCCGTATAATGCGGTGGTTTGGATGAGAGTGACCCCCGTATAATGCGGTGGTTTGGATGAGAGTGACCCCCGTATAATGCGGTGGTTTGGATGAGAGTGACCCCCGTATGCTCACATGTTTGAATGCTTAGTTCCATGTTGGTGGAACTGTTTGGGAAGGATTAGGAGGTGTGGCCTTGTTGGAGGAGATGTTTCACTAGAGATGGGCTTTGAGATTTCTAAAGCCCATGCCAGGCACTCAGCTCTCTCTCTCTCTCTCTCTCTCTCTCTCTCTCTCTCTCTCTCTCTCTCTCTCTCTCTCTCCTCTCTCTCTCTCTCTCTCCTCTCTCTCTCTCTCTTTCTCTCTGTCTCTCTCTCTCCCTCCCTCCCTTACTCCCTCCCTCTGTCTTCTCTTCCTCCTCCTCCACCCTCTGTCTTCTCTTCCTCCTCCTCCACCTTCTTCTCTCTCTCTCTCTCTCTCTCTCTCTCTCTCTGTCTGTCTGTCTGTCTCTCTCTGTCTCTCTCTCCCTCTCTCTCCCTCCCTCCCTTCCTCTGTCTCCTCTCCCTTCTCCTTCTCCTCGTCCTCCACCTTCTTCTTCTCTCTCTCTTTCTCTCTCTGTCTGTCTCTCTCTCTCCCTCCCTCCTTCCCTTCCTCCGTCTCCTCTTCCTTCTCCTCCTCCACCAACACCTCCTCCTCCTCCTCCTTCTTCTCCTTCTCCCTCTCCCTCTCTCCTACTTGTGGATAAAATATAGACTCTTAGCTACTGCTCCAGTGACATTCCTGCCTGCATGCTTGCTGCTATGCCCCCTGCCATGACGGTTACAGACTTATCCTTGAAAACTATAAATAAGGAAGCCCCAAATCATGTTTTGTTTTATAAGTTACCTTGATCATGGAGTCTCCTTGTAGCAATAGAAAAGTAAGAGAAGTCAGCTGTAGCCTTACAGACCAACACTATAGTGATTTAAGAAGCTACAGTGGACACAGCAAAGTACAGACTAGTAGACCTCAGTTCTCAGCAAGACAGAAAATTAAGTAGGATGGAATATAAAAAGATTATAAACAATGACTCTAGTTTTGATTTATTTATCTTAGGAGTGTTTTGCTTGCATGTATGTGGGACCATGAAAGGCAACCTGGAAGAGCTAGGTTTAAACCCCAGAGACCCAGCAGATTAATCTGCAAGGGACGAAAGGAAGTTTGCCACATTCTCCCAGACACTAGGCACCTGACACGAGGCCCCAGCTCCATAATTATGTGGCCTTCAGTCTTGTAGGCTGTCCAGACTCCACCCCCACAATTACCTGGCAGCAGCCAGGTATGCTCCTCCCCACAGTTACCTGGCAACAGGCAGAATGGCCCAGCCCACTATTAAAGGAGCTGCTTGCCCCCTCCTCACTGTCTTGCTCCCTCTCTTACCCTCTTGCTCTTAATCTTGCCTGTCGTCCTCCTTCTTCCCCTTCCTCCTCCCCCTCTTTCTATGTGGCCATGGCTGCCCTTTGCCTCTCTACTCTCGCCCTCTCTCTGCCTTTCTACAATAAATGCCTAAAACCATGGATGCCTCTTTTTATCTGGATCCACCATGATGGAGCAATGGAGCAGGTTTCCCTCTAAAGAGCTTCGTGTCGCTGGGTGGTGGTGGCGCACTCCTTTAATCCCAGCACTTGGGAGGCAGAGGCAGGCGGATTTCTGAGTTCGAGGCCAGCCTGGTCTACAGAGTGAGTTCAAGCTGCGTGTCTAACCTCCCACTGGGAAGCCTCCCTGTGCTCCAGCCACAGGCCACCATCACCCTAAGCTGCCCCGCCCAGCAAGTTGCCTGAGCTAGCTAGACTCTCTCCTCCTTGCCGTAACCTGCCAGAGCTCTCTCCTCCCTGCCCTTTTCCCTTTAGTCCTCAGGCCAGAGTCTGCCCAAGTGTCCCTACTTTGTTCTCCGCTCTTCTGAGACACACAGAGGTGTCTGGGATGTCCGAGAGTGAGAACCTGTCATCCCTGGCCTCGATGCAGCCCAGGGACCCCAGAACTGGCTCTTCCATGGTGCCCAGCAGCATCTGTGGTACTCGAGAGTCAGAGCCCGACTCTGGCAGGTCCCCCGGGCCACCAGACCCCTGTCTTTCCTGCCCCCACCCCCCCGCCCCAACGGGATCCTGCGGCTTCCCACAATCCAACGCCCACCCTGGGGTTCCCTGGGATCTGCAGCACAGTCAGACTTCCTGCGTCCTGCTTCGCCCAGTGGCCCTAGACAAGAGCGGATGCTGGATCCCGTTTTATTTGTTCTACATATGTATGTCTCTGCATCATGTGTATGTCTAGTACTTTCGGAGGTCAGAAGATGATATTGGATTCCTTGGTACTGGAGTTATGAATGGTTGTGTGCCACAATGTGTGTGCTAGAAATTGAATCTGGGTCCTCTGCAAGGGCAACAAAGTGCTTTTAATCACGTAGCCATTTCTTCCAGCCCCTAAACCACGATTCTCTGTAATTTGTTCTAGGAATACAATTTTCATGATACGGAAATTCTCAAGTATCACCCTATCAACAGAATGAAGAGTAAAAAGCCATATGGTGCTCACATACACCACCATCCATGCATAAAAAAGACATGAGAAAAGTCAATACCCTATCTTCATGAAACTCAATAATTAGTGACAGAAAGTCTATATTTCTATACTATAGCAGTTACGTAGAACAAACCCACAGGTCAATGATGAGGAAAACCAGAATTGATTTCCTCTAAGTTCTCAAACAAGACAAGGATGCATTTTTTCAACTCTCTTCTTCAATATAAGCACAGCCGTGGTAGACATGATAGTAGAGTAAGGGATAAAAGCAATTAAAATCAGAGTGGGAATTTCAAAATTGTCCTCTTTTGTAGGTTAAATGACTTCTTATACGGAAGAGAAAAAAAATAAACAAATAAATAAATAAAAGTTGGAATAAAAAACAGTTGGGCTAGTTGAATTAGTTCACCACAGGTACAGAATACAAAGTAAAATCACCCAAGCCTGAAAGCATAGGCTTACTACTAGTAAAATTGCTGAGAAATGAATCCAGAATCCAATCTGCAATAGCTATAAAATATTTTTTAATATTTACGACTATTTTGTTATTTATGTTTGTGTATGTTCTGTGTGTAGATGATGGTGGAGGCCAGAGGAGGGAGTTCGGTCCTTGCCCTCAGGGGAGTTTACAGGCAGATGTGAACCATCTGATGTGGGTGCTGAGAACTGACCACATTCATGGGTTAAAAGAAAACTGTGAACATTTCCAACTAACCAAGGTGAGTTATAGATTTAATAAAATTCCCATTTCAGTACCAATCATATTGTTAACAAAACTGAAAAAAAAAAAAACAAAAAAAACCAACTGCCCTAAACATCATAAGAGCTAAAACCGTGAAGGCAACTTTAAACAAAAAGAAAAAAACCTAGAGTCATTCTAATATATGTCTTCAAAACATACTCCAAAAATACAGTAACTCAAACATCTGTACTCAGCATAAAAGGAGACATATACCAGTGGAACAAAGGCAAGAACCCAGATATCGATCCATATGTATACAGTGCCACACTTTGGATCTGCCTCCAACACCACCCCAAGTGTTAGGATTACCGGCATGTACCACCATTCATTCCTGTCTTTAAAACCATCAGTCTTGTGTTCATTATGGTATTGCTCACAAAACAAAAATCTGTGATCAATGTAGGTGTTCATTAACCCAGAGATATTTTAAAAAGATAAGATGTAGCATATATAGAAATGGAATATTTTCTATTAAAATAAGTGAAAATTTTGTCACATGACGGAAAGGGAGGGTTGTTATGGGTACAGCACAGCTAGTTCCTCTGTGAACAGTCGTCACCATCTTGAAGCAAGATAGCTGTGGCATACAGGAAACCCTGGCCCAGTTATGACAATGGAATGGAGTGAACCATAAAGTAGCAGACATCTAGGTCTTTGATAATAGTCATGGATGTTAACATAACATTAATAGTCATTAACACAGGACATGGAATTCCAGTAATGGCTCTCTCCCGCTCAACTGTATGTTAGTAAACTAACTTTGGGGCTCCAGCAAAGTAGAACAGACAGATATTTCTTCCATCAGCCCCCTCTTATCTGGAGCAGTCCCCATCAGCCCCCACTTATTTGGGGTGGTCAGACTTTCTTCTATGTCTCTCCAGGAAAGACACAATACATAAGTGATATATATCAGTTTTTTTTTAAAGAAGGAAAAAAAAAGAAAGAAACAAAAGGACAGTGCTGCATGCTCTCATTACACTTGAAAGCTTAAGTTGACTCAAAGAAGTAAAGGATGGAACGGTGGCTACAGCAGATGGAGAACGAGTAGGGGAAGCTGGGTTCTTAGTACAGCTTGGGTACAGCGAAAGGGAGGAGTAATTTCTAATGTATAGTCCCAGTACTACATGTCAGTTAAAAATGTATAATACCTACTAGTATGAAAAGATGGCACTGGTTACTGTCCTTATCAGCAAAGAAGAAAGCAATTGCTAATGAGAGTTGCAGAGGGCTCTGACTCACCCAGCCACACCAGGCTCCTATAGTTCTCCAGCATCACGTCCCTGTACAGGGTCCTCTGAGCAGCATCCAGCTCCTGCCATTCCTGCCAAGTGAAGTCCACTGCTACGTCTTCAAATGACACCAACCCCTGCAACGACACATTGCTCGTTAACCCAAGGTCTTAGCCTTGAGAACACCAAATCAGAGAGATCATTTATTTGTCACACACACACACACACACACACACGCACACACACACACCCCACCTCTCCTCACTACTGTCTTGCTAGTGTTTAATAGCAGGTACAGCTTAATTTCTATTCAGTATTATGTGACAAAGAAAACTGATTGCAAATATCCTACCCCTGGCTAACTCATGGATTCAAGAAAATATTACAAGGAATTCCCAAGGAGCCACAATGTATAAAGTTCATATATGAATAAACATAAAACATTTTTTATTAATTTAAAAAATAGAGTTACAATAATGGATGTACTGGAGGGATGGCTCTTGGTTGTTAAAGAACAGCAGCTGCTTCTCCAGAAGTCCCAGGTTCAATTCAGAGCACCTACATACATGGCTGCTCCAACCATCAATAACTCCAGTTCTGGGGGAGCTGACAACGTCTTTTGATCTCTGTGGGTACCATCTCTGTGGTGTACATAAATACATGTAGGCAAAGCATTGTGCTGGATAGTTTTATGACAGCTAAAGTCATCTAAGAGGAGGGAACTCGAATTAAGAAAATGGCTTGATAAGATCCAGTTGTAGACAGGCCTGTAAGGCATCCTCTTAATTAGTGATTGTTTGGGAAGGGTCCAGCCCATTGTGGGTGGTGCCATCCCTGGGCTGGTGGTCCTGAATACTGTAAGTAGGCGGAGCAGGCTGGTAAACAGCATCCTTTCATCCTCTTTGCATCAGCTTCTGCCTCTAGGTTCCAGCTCAGCTTGAGTTCCTGTCCTGATGTCCTTCAATGATGGACTACAACGTGGAAGACAAATAAACCCTTTCCCCCTCAAGTTGCTTTGGTCATGGTGTTTTGTTGCAGCAACTGAAACCCTATGGGAGACACTCACATCCATAAAATAAAGTCTTTTTCAAAAGAGTAATAGAGATCACAAAGATGGCTCAGTGGGTAAGAAGCATTTCCTATGCAACTGTGAGGACCTGAGCTTGAATCAAAAGCTGGCATGGTTTTGTGTATCTGTAATCCCAGTGCTAGGGAGTGGAGACTGGTGGATCCTGAGAGCTTGCTATCCAGCCAGCCTAGGTGATAAGGAGACTGTTTAGTTCAATGAAAAACCATCTCTCAGGAAAACAAAATGAAGAATGGTAGAGAAAGACACCTAATGTCTACCTCTGACTCTATGTATGTGTATACTTGAACATTTGTGTGCATGGGCCACACACACCCCACCCCCACCTAACAGTCTATATAAATGTAACCATAAAAATAAAATCAAACCTGAAAAGAGGAAACCACCCAATGAAAAGGCTGATGTTGGAGCTGGTAGCACCAGACTATGGTACACTGTATGCCATACATCTTTACTCCATTCATGGAGAGTCTGGATGAACACCCACATGTTTTAAGTCTCTCTCCAAGTCATGAATGAGTTGACAGACATCAGAACCTGTGAGGACTCCCCTCCATCAAATGTGAAGCGGAAGCCAAGTCACATCTGGGCATAAATTCTGGCTTGGGCAACATGAATAAATAATAAATAAATAAATAACACCAGGAGAAGATTTGGAAAATGCATATGGCTCCCTATCTCTGTAGTCTTCTATGAGTGAACCTTAATTCATCTCATACTGGTGAGGCAGGCATTCAGGTCTAGTCAAGCATGAGTCTACCCAGACCACAGAATGAACTCATGGGTTTGATGGGCTCACAAGTACTCTCTTGGGCTTTAACTCCTGGTATCACGGCAGAGGAGACACAGTTTATCTCTGGTAGATATATTAGCATAGTCTACTAATTGCTGAGTAGATAATGAGGCTTTTAGATATCCTTCCTCAAAGAGTTAATGCAGTGAAGGTCAGTAGGCCTCTGGGAGCTAGCCTGGGAACGCTGCATATCCTGAGCCCTCCCCATTGCTTATCACATTGATATATTCCAGATCCTCCAGTTCCTCCAAGATAGAATTGGCCATGCACTGAGGGTCTCAACTTTAACACATTTTATTTGAGGGAATATATGCCAAATCTCCAAGCTCGGAGATCAAAGGCACCTGGACATGTGTAAATTACATTGGGTCCCAGAAATGCAAATGTCCTAGGAGGGCATACACTACCTCCATGGACTCGAACCTCTAGCATGGACACGGGGAGGGATGGGAAGCCACGGATTCTCACTTATTCCCAGAAGAACATTTAAGTAACTTTTCCAGTGCCTCCTTAGCAGCTTGGGCTCTTACGCATTTTCAGTGTGGAAGGCACACATCCCAGAACACATTGCAGAACCCCTGTGGCCTGAGCTCAGTGGTCAGTGCTAGGATTACAACACTAACAGACACAAATACCTTGGAGAGGACACTTGTGTGGCAAGGAGGAAACCTGATGAGATTTAAAATTAATGCCCTGGGCTAGAGAGATTAGATTGTTCAGCAGATAAGAGTATTGGCAGCTCTTCTAGAGGACCTGGGTTTGGTTCCCAGCATTTGTATGCTGACTCACAACCACTGGCAGGGTATCTGGTCCTTCTAAGGACAGGCTGGAACGTTTGGAGATTGGATATAACAGAAAAAGTGTGTATGTCCATCTAAGATCCAGAGAGATCTGATACCCTAAAGTTGAGTCATGGATAAGAATACATCTAAAAGTATATATATATATATACATATACATATATATATAAATCTTCAATGACCTCTATCTTTATTGTCCTTAGATCTCTCTTAGAATATTCCTTCAATACCTCCAATTGGCTATATATTTAACTACTAAAACCAATTTGACTCAAATAAGCTAAAGAGAAAAAGCACCTTTATTTATTTTTCTACAAAATAGCCTAATTAGAAATAAATCAGACAAACCAGAGCAATGGCAGCTTAGTGGCAGCCCGACTTATACTGTAACATAATTAGACTTACAGTATGAGAGAAAAAAAAATGGTCAGAGATGCCATATACACAAGCCTTCATGGTCTTTTACCAAGAACTCTTGGTTTACAAAAGAGCCAAAGGAGCCCAGAAAGAAGGGACTCCAATATGGACCCTGATATTGTGAATGTCTACTCCTGAGAAGTCCCTGTGTGTTAGGGAGAACAACAGCCACCTCCCTTTAACCCTCTTTCCTCTTATGCTGTATTAACACAAAGGCTTAGAATGTCATCAGACAAACATCTGAGGGCCACAACAAAGACTTATCTGCTTTGAGGTAACTCTGCCTCCAGGACGTTTCTATCATGCGTTTTAAAGTGTCCATGTAGACAATGCGACGAAGAACTGTGACCAAATGGAGACACACATGTGTTCACAGGACACAGTCACTCATGCCTTGCTCTAATACAAACCATCTCATCTTCCCTTTGATGTAAGATCTATCTTTGCAGCCGTGGTCTTGGTCCCTAAACATGACGCTCAAGGAACACGCACTTGCACCAGGGAAATCACATGGCTTAGCCTCAAAAGGATATTCCAACTCTGAAAAATGCAGGCTGCTTATGGCACTCACTTATGGAAGGCTAACTAACTGAATGAGTTCCGGTAGACACCACAAGAAATTTTATACATTGGGAAAATAAAGCTAAAAGTGTGACTCGGGACATCTCACAGGACTCCTGTCAACCTCTGACTGGGGATCTGCTCTCTGGGAAAAGGCATTTGGTGACTTTGCTTTTACAGTCACCATCAAAGCCAGCCTTGCCTTGCATTCAGGATATGTTCTTCTTGGGGACCAGCTCTTACTTATGCCCCCGCAGCCAGGGGGACAGGAATCTGTAGCTTTTATTTATTTGACCCTTAAGAGAGCTATCATTTCTAACAACGCATATTTAACTGTTCCTTTAGCATTAACTGTCTTGGCTAAAGGAGCTGCACCACGCATTTGGGTTCAGACAGCAACAGGCCCAGCCTATAGCTGGAGAAGATGGAGGACATGGCAACTCAAAGAGTGGATTTGGACCTGTGTAGTGTGAAGTAGAAGATAGGGAGTCCTGGGTGCCTCTTTACAAACAGCTCCCTCTCCTAGCTCAGGACACCAGCCACACACTTCCCAGCTTCCAAGGCATCCCCTTTCTGCCCTTATATTTTCCTACTTGTATGTCACAGGATGACAATGGTTGCAATAGAACTTTGTGAGCCTCCTGAACAGAGATGGATTGTGGTGAAAGATCCCCAAAATGGCAGACAAACAAGATGATGGGTCAAATAAAAACCCCAGCAAGACAGACTATCAAAACCCACTCTGTAATTGTGCCTAATTGGACATTTATCACTGCCAGAACCGGACCTCATGTCTCATTCTCTCAGACCCTAAGTGACAGAGGGTGGCACCAACCCATGGATGAGTGAAACCAGAATGGCAAGTTCTTATCCACAGGTATTTTATGGCAGAGTTTTCTGTGGGAGAATCTAGCTCACCATTGTACATGTTCATTTAAATTTGCTCATAAAGTCATATCAGCTCATGAATTATATGAATTCATATAATTATGTGAATGTTATTCTATGAATAATATATGATGCAAGTAAAATAATAAGGCAGAAGTGTAATTTTATTGATTTATGAAATTTTCTTTTTTTCAAGACAGAGTTTCCCTGTGTCCCATTGACTGACTTGGAACTCATTCTGTAGACCAGGTTGGCCTTGAACTCAGATATCCATCTGCCTCTGCCTCCTGAGTGCTGGGATTAAAGGCGTGTACCACTACTACCTAGCATAAATGTTTTGAAAAGACATTTCCCCCAGCACATAGGAGATAGATTAAGGTGACTCTCTGAGCTGAGGCCTACCTGGTCTGTACAACAATGTTTCAGGCCAACTAGGAAAACTCAGAAACAGATCCTAAAAAATTATATTATTTATATATGTTTGTCTGCTTTTATGTGTGCCACGTGCAGGCCTGTTCGTTACCCACAGAGGCCAGAAGGTGGCACTAGAGCCTCTGTTGCTGGAGTTACAGATGGTTGTGAGCTATCCTACGGATGCTGGGAACTAAACCCCAGTCCTCTTCAGGAGCAGCAAGTGTTCTTAAACTCTGAGCCATTTCTTTAGCCCACTTTATAAAAGTATTTTAAGTGGGCTACCAGAACATGATCCAGGGATGGAGCAGTGTGAAGAAAATTTAGAGTGTTTGTGAGAACAACCCAAGAAACTAGAACAAGAGTCTACTGACCTATGGGATCGTTCATGGAATATGTCTTTGTGTCCTTGCCAGGTGTAGAGGATAGGAGTGGATTTGCTTCAGAGTACCCACTGGCACTTGCTATTATTATTCAGAATGCTTGTGACCTGAACTCATATGACCTTTCTTAACCCTCAAAGTATGAATTTTCTGATGCTCTAAATAAAGGTGTCAATCGAATGAGACCTTTGTCGGCCTTAATCTTTGCCTCCATTCTTTCAGGTCCCACCACCTCTGGAGCAATGACAGCGGGCTGTGGAGGTGGTTCAGTGAATAAAGGCACCTGTCACTGTGTCACTACTGTAGTTCAATGCCCAGAACTCACAAGCTGAAAGATGAGAATTGACTCCTGCAAGCTGTCTGACCCTCACATATGTACTGTTGGATGCTTGTATGTCTTTGTGTGCAACTACTGCGGTGGTTTGAATAAGAACGACCCCACAGGCTTCTATTTGAATACTGAGTCATCAGGGAGTGCCACTACTTGAGAAGGAGTAGGGGTGGCCTTGTTGAAGGAAGTGTGTTACTGGGGGTAGGGTTTGGTGCTTCAAAAGTCCATGCTAGGCTTGCTCTTCCTGCTGCTTCTAAACCTGCATGTAGAACTCTCAGCTATTCTCCATCCCCACGTCTGACAGCCTGTCACCATTCTTTCCATGATGATAATGGATTCACCCTCTGAAACTGTAAGCAAGCTCCAATGAAATACTTTTGTCTATAAGAATTGCCTTGATCGTGGTGTCTCTTCACAGCAATAAAACAGTGATTAAGACAACCATTAAGTAAATAAATGTAAATATTTAAATGACTTTAATTAGGAATGCTGATGCATATTCATTATGCATGGTAATAGGTTTCACAAAGACATCTTAATGCACACATATCATGTAATTTGATCACCTGCACCCTGCCATCCCTTTTCTTCCTCCTCCTCTATTCTTTTTCTACAGTCTTGCTGCTTACTTTCATGTCATATATGTGTATACATGATTCTATGTATCTCCATAGAATTTAGGATATATAGTGAGAAAATTTGTTTGAGTCTAACTTATTTCATTTCATATGATGATCTCCAGTTATACCCATTTTCCTGGGGAAAAAAAAACCCTTAATTTTGTTGTTTGAATAAAGCACACATTCCTTTTTATCCAGTTTTCTGTTTGAAATCTAGGCTAATTCTGTAAGTTGTCTAGTTTAAATAATGCTACAATAAACAGACACAGTAGTATCTTTGGATATATATTCAGTAGTGATATATCTGGGTCAAAGAGCTACTTGAAATATTTTGGAGACTCTCCACACTGGTGTCCACTGGCTGGTAATTTGTATTTCCATGGAGACTCTCCACACTGGTGTCCACTGGCTGGTAATTTGTATTTCCATGGAGACTCTCCACACTGGTGTCCACTGGCTGGTAATTTGTATTTCCATGGAGACTCTCCACACTGGTGTCCACTGGCTGGTAATTTGTATTTCCATGGAGACTCTCCACACTGGTGTCCACTGGCTGGTAATTTGTATTTCCATGGAGACTCTCCACACTGGTGTCCACTGGCTGGTAATTTGTATTTCCATGGAGACTCTCCACACTGGTGTCCACTGGCTGGTAATTTGTATTTCCATGGAGACTTTCCACACTGGTGTCCACTGGCTGGTAATTTGTATTTCCATGGAGACTCTCCACACTGGTGTCCACTGGCTGGTAATTTGTATTTCCATGGAGACTCTCCACACTGGTGTCCACTGGCTAGAATAGTTTGTATTCCCATCAGTGTTGTATAAGAGCCCCACCTTGTGCTCTCAGCTTCACCAGCATTCATTTGTTCTCTAACTTTGTAGTCTAACGTAGGTGAGGTGGAATCTCACAGCACTTTCCCAGTGGTTCAAGGATGTTTAATACTCTTTAGATATTTACCGACGACTTTTTATTTCTTCTTTCAAGAACATTTATTTTTCTGAGATAAAGATTCTCTACATAATTCTGGCTGTCCTGAAACTCACTATGTAGGCCATGTTGGCAGAGATCCATCTGCCTCTGCATCTCAAGTTCTGGAATGAAAGACTATTAGGCTGGAACCCCTGGTCATACCTCACACAAGCTAGGAAACCCCATCTGCCTTCCTTCTCCTAACCCCTCCGGCACAGAGAAAACTCCCCGTCCCATTTGAAAAAAACTCTGGGCTAATACGTCATCACTCTGGGCTAATATGTCATCACTCTGCATCTCTTCACTTCCGGCCAAGAGCGCCGCCCAGGGGCTCGCTCAGTTTTTGACCATGTATGGACACAAGCCCAGCTCCAAGCTGACACGCCATCACTCCTTGCCTAAACTCTATAAAGTCTCTTGCTTTAGCCCTGACTCATGACTTTACTGACCTCCACCTGTGAGATCAGTGAACCCACCCTGGAGCTTCTTCCTAATAAACCTGCCTTTATCTACCTTTAACCTGTACTATATCTGCATCACCATGGGATAGAAAAAGCCTACCAAGCTGTGCCACCGAGAAGTGTCTATTTCATTTACCCATTTATTGATTGTTTAGCATTTTCTATCTGGCTCTTGTTTTTGTTGTAGTTGCTGTTTTTCTGAGTCTCACGAAGGTCACGTTGACTTTGTACTTTCTATGTAGTAGAGGATGGCCTTCAACTAATTTTTTTTTCTTTATGTGTATTTAGGGCAGGGATGCACATATGTGCACCGTGGTCCATGTGAGAACAGAGAACAGCTCTGTGGAGTTGATCCCTTCCATTTTTATGGGGGTGCTATGATAAAATATCATGACCAAAAGCAACTGAAGGAAGAGTTTATTTTGGCTTATGGTTTCAGAGGAATGAGAGTTCATCATAACACGGAAAGCATGGTACAGTGGCAGAAACAGAAAACTAGCTGATCACATTTTTATCCATGCACAGGAAACAGAGGGAGAACAGGAAGTGGGGCAAACCTATAAATCCTCAAAGCCTGCCCAGTGATGTACTTCCTCCAGCAAGGCTGTACCTTGTAGAAGTTCAAACTAGCACAACGAACTGAGGACCAAATGTTCAAAGACACCAGCCTGGGGGTGACATTCCTCATATAAATCAACATAATGGGTTAAAGCAAAGTGAGCAACCTTCTAGCATAAGCTATCTGTAGTTAGCTTTGGGGTGGTGAGAGCCGGTGGTCTGCTAAATTAACCCAGTCTAAACATTTTTCCTGCTACAAAAGGCATCATTTTTTAAAAACACAGGTGGTAATAATTACTTGTCCCTTGTGGTCCTTCTCTAAGCTATATAATTTTGATGTTTGCCACATTTTTCTTTTGTTCAAAGAAAGGTTTATTATGTAAAATATGATGTATGGAAACATGAAAAGAAGGGCTTGTATAAAGACACTAAAAAAAGTGGGGTCATGAGTATGCTAATTCTGCTGGCTATAGTTCTGGGGTTATGAATATAAGTATGCTAGGAAACAAATATATATATATAAATCATGTCAATTATAAGCCAATAAACTTAAAAAGAGAGAAGATACATCCAATCCTAGTGTTAAAAATGAAGCACACAATCTTCATTAGAGATAAACAATATTAGGTAAAACAACAAAGAGACTAAGAATTCATTGCCTAATCTCCGATTTGCTTAAAAAAAAAAAGATGGGGCTGACAAGATGGCTTCTTTGGTAGAGACAGTTTGATCTCAAAGACCCACATAGTGGAAGAAGAAATGACTCCTGAAATTTTTCTTTTGAAATCCATATAGTTGTTTGCCTCACTCATTCATTCACTCATACACACAAAAATAAGTAAATAAATGTAGTTTTCAAAAAAGGCTGGAGGGAGAACCAAAAAAAAAAAAAATCAACCAAACAAAAACAAAAACAAAAACAAAAAAACAAAACTCCAAAAGTAAAGAAAAAAGTTAAGGGTATCGAAAAGGACCATATTACAGAGAATGTCAGCAATTCTAGGTATCTTCAATATGGAAGAGTTCAATGTTAATTTGCATTATATATTTGAATTCATATCTCATATCATACTGGAGATGGCCTATGAGAAACGATGCTGACATTCTGTTAACATTATGGAGTAAACTTATACAAACCTCAGTTATATGTTAGAGCCATTGTCATATATGAATCTACCATTAACATCACATCTTCATGTGTCACGTGCTTCCATATATTATAAAGCTATAGCTTATAAACTTGGCAATAAGATTAATAGAACTGTGGATATGAAGACAGAGTCCTTCAGGAAATTCACGTCTTTTGGATCATAAATGATAGAAATTGGGCTGCACAGCAATAGAGAAATACTCCTTTTCCTATGAAAACTACAGGAAGGACAGAGGAACAGTATGGCCGCAAATATCTGCATAAGCTTTCCTCATACCACGTGAAAAATCATTTCCATAGACATTAAGTATATAAATCAAAAAGCACACTAAGACATTCAAAAGGTGCTATAGGAGATGGAGTGCTTTCTTTAATTGTACACAAATCTGTGTTTTAAAAAGAAAAACATATCCATAATTTCAACTACACTGAATTCATTGTACTCATGAAATAAAACAAAGGGTAAAAAGGATGACGTGGCCCCATGGGAGAAAACAAACGTCTTACATACATCTAATCACTTTTAATAGGGAAGGAAAAGATAGAGACCTAGGAAGAAAATTAGGCAAGAGATTTGAAAAGCTGTTTTATACAGTAATCATGTTCATGCTCAGTAACTATAAAAAACATAGAACACATTTAGACACGAGAAAAAAAGACCCATAAAACAAAATAACGAGGTAGACAAGCAGTGTTAATGAACACCTGGACTAACTGAACACACATTCAAGATGGAGTATAAGTAGTTATTCTTTTGGAGGAAGTGGCTTTCACAGAGACAAATTATTCTCTGTCACGGGTATTAATGTATGTCCTGATAACACAGGAAACACAGAAAGAGCTGAAATCCTGGGAGACGGAGACAAGAGAAGGTGTAACTTGGAAATGACAAATGAGGATGTATTTAGGTGCCAATCACACCCAAGAGCTTTTATGTGTGGATTAACAATGAAGCATGGGCTAAGTTTTGCATCGATATTATATGTAGGTGATAGTTCACTTAGATACAAAATTTGTAAAGGAAATAGGCAGAACTTCGGGGGAAAATAAAAACCCACAGAGGCACTTAGAAAGACTAAGCTTCATATACCATTTGTGTTGAAAGCTTATAAATAAGAATCATTTTCTCCTACGTTAATTAATAATATTACTGCATCAAAATTTCAACTTGCTTAATTCTTACTAGAAGGGAAAAAAAAGCACGAAACCCTGGAAATTTTCTGTAAGATTCAATATATGCATGTGTAAATGCATAATATATGTGTGTGTGCATGTATGTATCCACGGTATATATGAAATTAATCTAGAAAAGAGCAATAAGATTGGCTACTAACATGATAGTAACATATTATATAACACTGGTACAGTAATAACAAAGTCCAAGTTATCCTAATATAAATAAAATATGCTGATGGATTTATATGGATGTGAAGTTTGTATTAAGAGCAACAAAAGGCATATATTAATCCAATCTTATAAAAACATTATTGGTTAGTAGGAAAAAATCAATAAAAGAGTAAAGCTTTGGCATCCAGAATGGATGCTCAGCACTTCCTAAGCTCCCTCCCCGTCCTCCAGCTCACCCCCGACAACAAGGTCCTTCAGTCTCTCTTGGAGTGAGTTTTAATACTCACAACAAGTGTCTCTGTTTTACTGTATTCCATTTTAATTAATTAATCCTAATCCTCTGAACGCTGGAAGCAGCAAAGACTGGGCCTATGCAAATAGCTATGAATCCCAGCAAAATCCAACTTAGGTTTAGCCCATTAAGATGCATGTGTTTGAATGCTTGGCCATAGGGAGTGTCACTATTAGGACGTCTGGCCTTATTGGAGGAGGTGAGGCTTTATTGGAGGCAGGCTTTGAGGTCTCCTATGCCCAAACTCTGCCCAGTGGGAAGTAGTCCCTTTCTGCTACCTATGGATTAAGATGTAGTACTTTCAGCTCCGTTAGCACCAAGTCTGCCTGCATGCTTCCATGCTTTCCACCATGATGATAATGGACCTGTGAAACTGTAAGCCAGCCCTAACTAAATGTTAGGCAGGCACAAAAGCACTTGGTTGGTGAACCCTGAAAAGGCGTTGAATGCTCCCCCAGTAGCTACTTGAATCCCACCAGGGACTGGCTATTCCAAACAACAGACCTCCTGTAGCTTCAGCACAGAATAAATATTATCAAAACAATGGAACAACAGAGTTTCTTTTAGATGACAGTATACCAGGACTTTCCTTCTGGCAGCAGGGCATCTGGGTGCTTCCCTGAGAGACTGCACCCCCACACCTCAAAAATCCTCTTAGATGAAGAGAGGACCCAGTACCCTAGAACAAGATCAGTAAGATCAACTATCATTACACGACACTAGCATGCAGTTTGTAATTCAGATACTGTGATAAAATTGTCCAAGGGCCCCAAGGCTCCAAAAATCATCTATCGATGGATGTACATGGATCAAAGGATTGTATCGTGAAGAGCAACACAGACATATCAGTATAACAGATAAAAATAGAATTACTAATTAATTAGAAATTTAACTACTAGGTGATAGAAAACACACACACACAACGAGCAGCAGTGGACCTCTCGGCAGCCTTATGGGGCCTTGGCACTTCCTTCACACTCTTCCACAGTTCACCCCACATTTCAGGTCTACTCAGTATTGCTAAATACTCCAAGAGACCTGGGACGGGACGATTATAAGCATTTGGGTTCGGGCACTTCAGAAACCTACTACCTGGAAAAGACATGGAGGTGGGGATGAGGACATCTCACAGTTCCTATGGGGGAAGTAGACAAAGTTGTTCTCATAAGTTGTCCTGGCCTAGAGTCGGGGGGGGGGGGGGGGAAGGACAGAAGACACAGTTTTTTTAAAACAAGGACTCAAGGGGTTCTTCTCTACTTTACTGGAATGTTCACACACGAACATCCTCAGGACTAGAGAGACAGCTCAGCAGTTAAGAGCAATTGCTGCTCTTCCAGGGGACCCGGGGCTTGGTTCCCAGCATCCGCATCGGGGAAACTCACAGCCTGCTGTAACCTCACTTCAGGGGAATCAATCACACGCCCTTTTCTGGCACTGCCCTCATTTGATGCACTCAGACACACACAGACACACAGACACAGACTCACACACACACACACACACACACACACACAGACACACACACACACACAGAGACACACACACAAACACACTTAAAAATCAATTTTTCTCGTACCTGGAGGAAAACAAAACTTTTTAAAAAAAAAAAAAATATTGGTTTGAGATTGCCATAAGGAAAATATATCATTTGGAACAAATGGGCGGCTTTCAGTGCAGCCGCTCTGCAGAGTACCTGTAAGCCCAGGACCATACAAAATGGGGGGAAAAGGGGAAATTTTCGTGTTGGGCGTGTGGGCGGGGATGTGGAAGAACAGGTAGTCAGACTGCAGTGGAGCTGGCCTAGGTTCTGGATTTGCGACCCTGTTTCCCATTCATTTGTGAAGTTCGGGCTAGGTGGGCTACGGAGAGAACGAAGGGACTGGGGATTCTAGAAAACATAGTTCCTTTCGTGAATGACCGTCACATTCAGAGACTCTCCCCTGATGATCCACCAAGTCCTCGCCACGCATGATCCGGAGCAAACAGGCAGCCAGAGCAGAGCTGCTCAGAGAAGGCGCCAGAACCCTTAGGTAGAAGGACAGGACGCCCAGGCTCCAGCAACCCCACAGCCCAGGGGATCCAGATCAGCTGCCCACGAGGCCTCACCGCAGACCCTGCTCTGCCACAGCGCTTCCCGCACGCGCACTGTCACCTCCAGGCGCCACACGTACACTCACCATGTCCACTTCTGGGGGACGCTGGCGTCTTCTTACCATCGCCCAGCACTTACAGCGTCACCGCGCCACCGAAGCTGAGCAACAGCTTCCCTAGCAGCAAACAGCGATTCCAATATGGAGGGTCCCAGACAAAGGCTGGGCGACAGCCAAAGCCCGCCCCCACCCTCCGTTTGTGTGTCTGATTGGGCACGGCTTGAGGCCAGGGCCTCCGATTGGACAGAGCTTCAGGTTCTCTGACCTCTGAGAGACAGTAGTTGGCTCCAGCTCACAGCTGAAGGAGCCCAGGTTAACAGGTTCTTAGCTGCAGCTGTTGGGGACTCTGGCTCCTGTCATGTCTCCAAGTTTGGACTTCTATAGGAGGCCTGACCCTCGGTCTTCTCCAGCTATGGGGTAGCCATGAGTCCTGTCGCGTAAATGCACAAAGACTTCAGCCTCTGTTAAAACCTTATGCCTTCAGGTCCATACACGTTGCTTTTAGCCTGCTAAAGTCCTCTCTGGACCACAGCTCACATTTGCTTTTAATTCTGTACATAAAGTCATACGTGATTATGAGTTAAGTATGTGTACATGTATTTAGTCAAATAAACAAATGGGAAGATGTCCGTTTTCAAAATCATCCTACAATTTCTGAAATCTGCTCTCATTAGCTTTGCCTTCAAAATGGAAAGAGACTTGTAAAAGTTTTCTTGTATTCAGATTAAAAATTGCAGGCAAAGTCAACCTTGGTGGCGCGTGCCTGTATGTACTCCTTAGCACTTGAAAGACAGAGTCAGGGAAATTGCAATCTCAAGGTCATCTTGGCTACAGGATGAGTTTTATGGCATCTTGGGATGCATATCTAAACCCTGACTTGAAATCAATGAATACACGTGATGTTGATTGCAATGACCCATTGCACCTAAAATATCTTTATAATCTGACCAGTGAAAACTTAATGACTTTTATGTGCTATAGGGACAAGATTTTCAAATGTATTTAGATTCTAGCTTGCCTCCACTCAGAACGGCTACAAAATCCTTTTGAGAGCTATGACTTTCCTGGTCTCAGGAAGTAGAAGGGACTGCTCTATACATATTTTTGTAAGCTCAGCAACATCTAATAAGAGGAAATGGAGATCAGTGTCTATTTGGCGCCTTTTGTTAGTCAAGTGACTTGTAAGCAGTATATCATTAAGTCCTCGTAACCTGCTTTTCTCTGTAGTCCAGGGAATGATCTGTGGTTTTGAATAAATGTGTTTACGGAGTATATAGCAAGCAAAAAAAAGTAAAAGGATAAATTGCATGTTGTTGATTGACAGAACCAGCAGATAGAGAGCAAAACATTAAAACCAGAGTTTACAATACCCAGTAAGGACAACTGGAGGAACCTGACTAAGAGAGCAAGCAGGCTGGAGAAATGGCTTAAGAACATTTAACGTTCAGCCCTGAGGACCAGAGTTCAGATCCAGCACCCATATCAGGTGACTCAAAACCATCTGTAACTTCAGTTCCAAGGGATCGGATGCTCTCTTCTGGCCTTCGGGGCACCTTCATGTACATGTCTGCATACACTTACACAAACACATGTATGTACACACACACACACACACACACACACACACACACACACGCAGGCACCAAAGTGACAAAATGAGAAATTGGTAGTGTTTACAGTCATGCAGCAGGAGTTGATCAGGGGGCATCAAGGCAGTCACCTGGGGTTCCTGATTATAATCTTTTCCACCATGAATCTTTTCCTGGCTTCTCCTTCCGAATGCAGGGGTTTTTACCACAGTATGAACAATAGTAATGTTTGTTGAAAGTAGTTTATCTTTTAGCGGTTGCTATTGATGCACTGTGCTCAATAGTCTAGCATGCTTGTGTTTTGTTTTGCTTTGTTTTGTCTTCTTTGCTCTCCTTGTTACAGAGCTGTCAAGTCAGCCTGACTCAGGACGGGGAGTTTGGGGAGGAGAACAGGGAGGAGGGCCTTCTCGCTGCCCGAGTCTGCTTTTAAAACACTTGAAATAGCACATGACAGTTTGCTTATGTAATTTATATTACAGTCACATAAGGTTGGATACACGCCCTTCATTGTTTGGTAAAACAGCAGTGATTTTTCTCTAAAGAAAATGCCAGGCAAGACAATACTGAGGTCATGACAATACTCAAGGCTCACCAATAGTTGCCTCTAGATCTAAAAGCAGACTCAAGGCAAAGCAGGCCCCTGGAGGGGAGGTAGAAAGTATAGTCCTCGAGGAAGTATGCTACACTACAAAGGAGCTTTGTGAGTTTGCTAAGTCATTCAAACAGAAGTCTGTTTTATTTCTGTGAAGAGATACCAAGTCCAGGCTCTTTCTCTTCCTTTCCATGTGTGGATCAGGATGTAGCTCTCAGCTACCACTTCAGCACCATGTACTTCACCATGCTTCCCACAATTGTGATAACAATAATCACAGACTAACCTCTGAAACTGTCAGCAACCCCTCCTATCCCCCCTCCCCCAGTTAAATGCTTTCTTTTATAAGAATTGTCTTGGTCACGGTGTGCAACTTTATTGTTCAAAATCAAGTGAGCGGCCCTGAAATTATAAACATAGAAGAAATGGTAAAATAACTCATTAGGTTAATATAGAAGAGACCATGAATTTGAGATGGAGAGAGGGAGGGGATATGAAAGGGTTTGGAGGAAGAAGACATGGTAAGAGTTGGAGAGAGGAAAGAAAAGAAAGAAAGGATGTAAATATATTTAAAATAATTTAAAAGATAAACCCCATATACTCCAGTATCACTCAAAGGAAAAAAAATCTTAATTATTTTCATCACAAAAAGTCACATACTTAAGACAGTATATAATTTCTGCCTTGAATTCTTTTCTAGTACATTTTAGAAAGTCCAGACCGTCACAGCTGTACCAGAAAAAAAGACTCTAGGTAAAAGCCTGAAATAGAATCCAGATCCCATTCTTTTGAGCAAACCATGTGACCTAGCCTATTCGCTATAAATTCTGGAGGCAGACACTGTACATAGCAAGCTTTGTGTGTATGTGTAAAATCATGCCACAAGTTTATGTGATTTTAGGTACAGGAATATAAGGAATATAAGGAATATGCTGAGTTTCACAAGAAACCCTCTGTCTTAAAATTAGCTGCAGCCAAGAACCTGTCGTTCTGAGCTCCTACAGCTGTGCGTTGGCGCCATCTACTGTCACTCAAGGGGCAGGGCCCGGAGCCCTGTCCAATCGGAGGCACTGAGTTGAGACGTGTCCAATCAGACACACAGAGGGAGGGCGGGGGGCGGGCTTTGGCTGTCACCGGTCCTTTGTCTGGGAGCCGCCATCTTGGGCTCGGTGTTCCTGCCCAGGAGCCTCCTGCGCAGCTTTGTTGGCGTAGTGACGCTGTGGGTGCTGGACGATGGTGGGAGGACACCAGCGTCTCCCAGAAGTGGACTTGGTGAGTGTGCGTGTGGTGTCCGGAGGTGATGGCGCGGGAGCTGGGCGCGCTGTTGCGGAACGGGGTCTGCAGTCAGGCCTCGCGGGCGTTCGCGCCGGATCCCCTGGGCTGTGGGCTGCTCGAGCCCGGGCGTCCTGTCCCTCCGGATGCGGTGACTTCAGCGGGCTCTGGGCTACTCGGGGAAGGCTGCTTGGGTCCTGCAGGTAGTGTTGTGTTGGGTTCTTTTCTATTCCGTCTGTGAGGCTTTTTCCACGAGAGTGAGTGTGGCCCACCGGATACTTAGTTTCTTCTTCCTTCTTATGAGCCTGCTGGTTTCCTCTAATTTTTATAGATGGTTGGGCATCCAGTCTCAAATCCAGAATCCTGAATGCCAGCCCCGCCCCTCCACATTCTTTATAAGCGTTCCCTGCCCCTATATTTACCTTTTTGCCTATTTTCTCAAATACCAACTTCCAGTTTCCATTATGTTAACTGTTATTCATTGTACATTTCAAATATGCAGTATTGTATAATGTAGTGGTTTTTTTTTTTTTCCATTTCTAGAGTACTAGAGAAAAGTACACTCTCAAGAACTTAAATTTTTTTTTTTTCTGTTTGTGAACACATCACAAAAACAGAAAGGAAAACAAATCATTTGACTCCTGAACATTGTGGGAAAAGTCATTGAGTTTTACATGAATGCTCTGTTAATGTGTTTCAGCATGCATATTACCATATAGCAACAAAATGGAATACTTGTTAACTATTTGCATACCAAAGTATCTGAGAATAACAGTTTTGTTTTAATGCTGGTCATGTTTACACATGTCCTCAAAAGTTCAATTGTATTTTAAGTTATTTATGGGCTCATCCTTGGGGCATCTTTATGCACAGTAGGCCACGTCTGGAATTCAGTTCAATCAAGAACAAACTCATTGCCAAGTTGAGCAAATGATATTATTTAGAAAACATAGGTAAAGCCCAAAACACCACAACTTAGTAAGTAGTAGATTATTTTACTTATATGTAAATATGTTTATTTGTGTGATTGTCTGCCATTAGCATGCAGTAGCTTGGAGGCCAGAAGAGGGCACTGGATCCCCTGCAGTGGCTGTAACAAGTTGTGAGACACCTGGGAACTGAACTTGGGTCCTCTGGAAGACCATCAAGTATTCTTAAATATTGAGCCAGTTCTCGAGCCCTAAGATTTTTATATTACCTAAGACTGACTTACAGAGAAGTCAACAAAAGATGATGGTTTAAAAAGTCACGGGTTTGGCCCTGCCCTCACATTGCATACACCTGAAGAACATTAAAGAGTATTCATTTCTAAGTGGGCCAGTATAGCGATTCATATTTCATTGGCTCTTTGCAACTTGAATTTTGGAGATTTTAAGTTTTTCTGGGGGTTAGGAATGGGAGTTCAGGGTTCTAGAAACATTTTCAATGTGCTACATGTATTGGTTATGTTGCAGGATCAATGTCAGGTGTTTGAGAACAGCTTTGCTTAGTGAAAGGGACAGAACAAATCCAGGATACTCAGCTGTATCTTTCTCCACATTCCAACAAGACGAAATGCTTTCTAGAATCATGTCTTTGGGTCACTTTCACAGTAAGGTGTTCCATGCACAGTGATTTGTATTTATCTACAGAAATCATAAGTGACCTATAAGTACTAAAAGTGAAGAAAATAATAATTGGTGTGCCTATGGGCGCATTAGCCGTGTTTGCAGATTTCTCCTGAGATGAGAAGTCAGAAACAAACTGTGGCTCCTTGATTTCTTGGGTTCTGTTATTAGAATAAGTGTCCTTTATCGAGGACTGAGAAGGACCAGATCAATGACCGGAGGAGTCTTGTTGTTTAGTGGTGACCCTTGGTTTTGGTTGTCAGGTTGCATTGATTCAAGTCCTGACTCCAAGGTTTAACATTTTTTTGTTTTTAAGGACTGGAGAGCTTAGCCATTAAAGGTTACACACCTTTACCACAATACAAACAGTGGTATTTTTTATTGATTCTCTAACAGTTTCATACATGGATACAGAGTGTCTTAATCAAGTTACCCCTGCTCCCCTTAGGCACCCCAGTAGGCCCTTCTCCTACTTTGATGTCCCCTTTATTCATATAACCTAGAGTCTAATTAGTTAGGCCAGCTGCCTAATACTTGTTGGGAGTTCCTTGACTTGGAACAGGTACAGAAACCTCATCTACAAGTGGAGGCTGTATGATAGTGAGCTTTGAATGTCAGCAACTTGCCAGGAGTTCTCTGTCTATAACCAGGACAGTCCCATTGAAAGGCAGCTCTGTTTCCTAAACCTTGGATCCCGACTGTTGGGACTCATTGCTTGTGAGGCTGTCAATGGGAAAGTGTCGTGGTCTGGTGCCTGCACTGCAGAGGTCCTGGAGTGCACTCACCTGTCTTTCAGATCCCTGCTATCTGAATGGAGGACCACAGTAGGCCACTGGAGGAGGAGAATCAAGATGTTCCAGTTGACAGTCAGGTGACCCTCTGAAGCTCATCTGCCTCTTCAACCATCAGGTAAGTGCACATACCCAAAAGAGCCCATCTGATCCTAGCCTAAATTACGGACCAGCCCAGTCCTATTGAATTTAAAAAGTTTTGCAGGGGCTTGTTACCTAGTGTAGCTAATTATCGCCCCCTATGATAGACAGGATTCCAAACTTTAATGACTCTTTGTTAATATTGGCAAAACAGTAGGTACTTTATAGGTAGTGATTTCCTCTAACTGAAAGATGAGTCACATGGAAAAAAATGTAGACATGTATACGTAGGATTGGTGTTCAACTCACAGTACCTGTTAGGCTGGTTTCATTAATTTACGGGTTGGTGACTCTGCTGTTACTTAGGGCCCCAAAGGCAGCCCCTCCTGTACAATGGAAGGCACTGGGTTGAGGAATCAGGCAGATGGAACAGTAGGGGGCAAGTTTTCCCAGTCTTGCTAGGGCCTTTTACTCTGAAGCTCGCCATCCTGGGATGCGTCCCTAGGCTCAGTCTCCTCTACTCTGGAGGTCTAGGTGGCTGTGCTGTAGACTCTGTTGCCCTGTGACGTGCTGGTGCGGGGAGTTCCATAGGGAGGACGCTCGATGTCCTGGAAGCCAGAAATGGTGAGTGTGTGGGTCAGTGTTTTGAACCAGGGTCTATAATTGGTGGGGATCATTTGTGGCTCTGGAGTCTACAGGTCAGAACCCTGTTCTGAGTCACTGGGCCCCAGGTCCCCTCTCTCTGTGGGGTGGGTGATGGGCTGGTAATTGGGACCCAGGTGGCCTGTCTCATTCCTGCAAGATGACTTCAACTCCGGTTGGAGCTCTTTGTGCCGTTAGTTCCTTACTGACCGTAGGGCAGCAGGTTGGGCCATCAGTGGGTACAGGGTGCATTCTGTTCTGTTCCAAATGATTAAAAAAAAAAAGCTTTTAAAGTATCATGAGTTTAACATTTAGTACAAATGATACAACTTTAAAAAATTCTTTTACGATTTCATACTTATGCATAGTATACTTTGATTAACACCCTGTTGTCCTTTTGTCATTGTCCCTTCCCACTGAATACTCCTTCCCAACAAGACCTTCTCTTTCTTGTTTGCTTGTTTGTTTGTTTGTTTTAAATTATTTTTAAATTTATATTTTATATATTTTTAATGGCCCACTGCATTTAAGTAGGGTTGCTAGCATGAGTGTGGCTAGGGGATTATTGACTGCAAGGATAGTTTAATCAGAGGCAATACTAAGGAATATTAAACACTTACATACTGCCCATACTTCTTAAGGAATGGTGGAGCCTTATGAGACCCTCCCCTACCCATGATGGATTGCACTAGGTGCCCTCTTGTGTAGGTGGCCACTGTCAGCCTCTTTTCCCCAAGGCTACATGACCTGCTTGTTGGTGCACTTTTGGCCTGTGGCCTCCTTCCACTCTGTTGCTTGAGCTGAGGCCACTGGCCATCTTGGCTTCTCACTGCCCTGTCTATCTCTTTCACTGCCCTGTCTATCTCTCTCACTGCCCTGTCTCTCTCACTGCCCTGTCTCTCTCACTGCCCTGCCTGTCTATCTCACTGCCCTGTCTGTCTATCTCACTGCCCTGTCTATCTCACTGCCCTGTCTGTCTGTCTCACTGCCCTGCCTGTCTATCTCACTGCCCTGTCTGTCTATCTCACTGCCCTGTCTATCTCACTGCCCTGTCTGTCTCACTGCCCTGTCTGTCTCACTGCCCTGTCTGTCTATCTCACTGCCCTGTCTATCTCACTGCATTTTCAACTTCAAGTCTCCTCTTTTCTCAGGATTCCTCTGTTCAGAATAAAGTCTGTCTTTTGTTGCTATGATCTTCTCGCTCTTGGGTCACCTCTAGACAGCTTTTGTTCCTCAGCCTGACCCAAGAAGTTCCCATTTTCAATCAATTTTAACCTTCTTTCTTACTTGATATCTTTTTCATTGTAGGATTTAAAAATTTGTGTCAAACTTGGAACTTTACACATCTTAGCTCACTGCTATGAACTTTTTTTTTCTTCCCCACCACCCTGAACTAGAGGTGGCAGCTTTTAATTTATTTTAAAGCATAAAAGATGGGAACCTAGCTAGGTTTTAGTCCTGCATGTCCTCAGGTGTCTACTGGCTCCTTGTTCCTCTTTACCCATTATACACTGGCACACTTACACTGTCTAGTCATAACTGTGGATACTTTTGCTAAATGTAATGGCCACTACCTGAGATATACTGCTGTCATTTTTGTTTTAAGTCCCTATGGTAAGCACAGGGCATGCTATGCAGCACTTATATTATGTTGTTACACCGCTTAGTAGGGCTGAAGTGCCATTCTTATTTGTAATGTTTGTTGAGTTTTAATTAGCATTTAGGACAGGGTATAACAGCATCCTTATACTGTTTGTTATTTCAGATGATTGTCATTATGATGATTAATTTCCCAATAAGATCAGAAGCAATTATTTTTTCTCATACTAATCTGTCATCAAGAGCATAGAGCATTTACTTCTCTGACTCAGAGTACCAGAGGAAAAAACAATTTTTTTCCCTCTGTGTAGTACATTCTCAAACCTCATGACACAGGGAAAATGTGAACGTGTGGATGATACCCCTGACTTCTGCTTAGAAGACTGTACATCACTTGCATTCACAGTGCAGAGTGAGCCCAGATAGCAAAGGCAGACTCCAGGTTGGCTCATGTGAATGTTGGGATCCTTCGGTATTTTTCTCTGATAAAGCCATGGCAAATCAGAGCTATGATAGTTGAAGTGTTGACCTTTTCCCCATAACCTCTCTATTGAAGCCTATATCCAAATCCACATGCCAACTGTATGTGAAGATAGGGCTTACAGCAAGTAATTAGTATTAAATTAGGAAATATGTGTGAGGTGCTAACACTGTATGGTTGTACTTCCTCATCCAAAAGAGGAGGAAAAGTCGGGTGCTAGCACAGTGTAAGAGCGTTTATCTGTCATGCCCAAAGCTACAATTTGAACCTTAGAATTGAAGACATGAAAATAAGAGGAAGGGAGAATTAACTTGTTCTTAAAGACACTCTGATTAGGCTATCAAGAAGGAGACTTTATTTGTTATTGTCTGGATATATTCTTATGTGTGAACATTTTCAGTGATGGCTAATCTTGCTTGTCAACTTGACATTACTGGGAAGAGGCCACTTCAGTTGAGCAATTGCCTCTATTAGATTGACCTGTGGTCATATCTGTCAAGAATTTTATTGGTTGCTGATTGATGTAAAAGTCCCAGCTCACTGTGGGTGACACTATTGTGGGCAAGTTGGCCTGGGCTATATAAGAAAGACAATTGACTAAGCTAGAGGGAGAGAGCCAGTAAGGAGCATTTCTCTGTTGTTTCTGCCTACTGGTTCTTATTTGAATTCTTGACTTAGTACCCCTTGATGATGGACAATATCTAAGCTGAAGGGTGTCATAAAGTTTTTTTTCCTCTTAAAGTTGATTTTTATCAAAAGCAAATTAAAACAGTTTGCTGTGTTATTATTTATTTGCTTTACTGGGTGTCGAAACCAGGGCTTCATATGCTAGGAAAGCTACCTCTGAGCTACAGTCCCAGCCTTTTTGTCGCCTATCGAGTGTGTTTATTCAATCATCCTATTTGGAATCGTGCCCAGGATTTTAGGTATATATTAGGTACATGAAGATGATCGTCTTCCTCGTTTCTGTTTCATTGGATTTGCAAGTTCCCATTAGAGAGTGATAAATGCTTGCGATTGAGCATGTTAACTCTGCAGTGTTGTGAATATTTCTTAGGGAGGCATCAAATTCTATTTCCCCAGATAACACACCAATGAATTGGTGAAAGAAACTATTCTACCCAAGTCCTGCTCAGTGAGCGTTAGTTAGGGCTCCTTAATAGGAGCACTGGTAGCTCCTAAGCAGCTGCACCACGGAAGGGAATGTCTCTCTAATTGTCTGTGCAACTTTGAGAAGGGTTGGAGCCCCTCTTGTTATAACAGCAACTGCCTCTAAATCAGAGGTCAGAGTTAATGATGTAGATAGTCAAGCGTTACCTTGGTTCATGTTAATTTACATATTGCATGCCTCCTCTTAGACTCTTGATTTAGGAAATAGGTAATAGTTACTTTTATGTGGATGCTAGCAGTAGCAGTTATTTTTGTTTAGTAAGACAATACAGGATTGGCTGTAACTTTTATGTATATGGGTGTTTGTCTATGTAACATGACGGTGCAGGGAATCAAATCTGGATTCCTTGGAAGAGCAGTCAGTGCTCTTAACTGATGAGCCATCTCTCCAGCCTTGGACAGTTCCTTATGTATAGAGTCGACTATTAACATGTCCTTGAAATCAAACTGTTTTAACTACTTAAATACAAAATCACTGGATAATAAATGATTTGAACATTTACTGATATTAGTACTCATTACATGAGCATACTTAGACACAGTATCCTGCCTAGTTCTGTTAGCTTAGCTTTGTGCTGTTATAATTGGACTTCTGGTACTTCATTTTCATGAGAACACATCCATGAAAACATTTGATATTTCTGTCTTTTGTAAGTAGCATATGCTTTCTATTTTCTACATCACTGTCCTGTTGTACATAGAACATTGCCTCTTTTTTTAATACATCAACAATATGTTTGTCCTTGTGTCTTTGGACTATATTAGGTGCTTTTCTGAGGAGAATTTTATTAATCCATTTATTCCTAGTAATAAGGATTGTTCAGCATCTTTAAGGAAATTAAGGATAATTACATTTTCTTCAATTATTAAATTCATGTATAGATAACATAATACTTTCTCCCATAATACAGAATACAGATCCAATTTTGGGTTATCCAGGTATCCACATAGAATGATGAGCTCAGGAGAAATGTGTCATTACAGGGGTTGGTGTCATTTGAGGATATAGCTGTGGAATTCACCTGGCAGGAATGGCAGGACCTGAATGAAGGTCAGAGAACTCTCTACAGGGATGTGATGCTGGAGAACTACAGCAACTTGCTGTTCTTGGGTAAGTGGACAATGGAATATAACTGTCTATCAAAACTAACTGTCCTCATCATGGGATGTCTCCGCAAATGAAGATTCTTTCTTCTCTCTGCCTGGCTTAGAAGGCTAATATTTTCCATTTACAGGGCACTGCAAGACCAAACCTGAGCTGATCTTCAATTTGGAGCAAAGACTTGGGTCATGGATTGTAGAAGCCTCACACCAGTGTGTCCCAGGTACATCAGTGCATTGTAGTTAGGGATTAAGATGACGAGAACTAATCAGATACAGTAATAATCTATCTCCATGTCCCAGTCCTAAAGATGGCTAATCTCATGATTAAGACATTTGTCTAATACACTGTCTGACTTAGTTAGGGTTTGACTGCTGTGAACAGACACCATGACCAAGACAACTCATAAGGACAACCTTTAATTGGAGCTGGCTTACAGGTTCAGAGGTTCAGTCTTTATCATCAAGGTGGGAACATGGCAGCTTCTAGGTAGGCATGGCACTGGATGAGCTGAGAGTTCTCCATCTTCATCTGAAGGCTGCTAGTAGAAGACTGCCTTCAAGGCAGCTAGGATGAAGGTCGTAAGCTCAAGCCCACAGTGACACACCTACTCCAACAAGGCCACACCTCCTAATAGTGCCACTCTCTTGGCCAAGCATATACAAACCATCAATATGTTATTTTTTTGATTTACTATAAATTCATTTCCCTATATGAATCTTAGAGAAAGAACATATTGTTTTATTTTAGGAAAAGTCTAATAAACTGAGTTGTGTAGCAGTAGATAGGCATTTATTTTATTTATGTAATTAAACTATGAGATGAGTATTTTTCAAGTTTACTACATAATATGCAGGTAGCTATCTACCAAAACCTTAGTCATGGATATTAATAGCAGAGATACAAATTTATGAATGAGTCACTTAAGGCTAGTATTAAATTATAGGTATTGCTGCAGTTACAGGTGAAATCTGAGAGAATGGCGTTAGAGTGTTCTAGAGTAAAGCAGTAGGTTCCGAGTGCTTTATGATTCTCTGGACACAAAGAGAGAAGGTAGCAAAGGACAAACTATTCCAAGTCTTTAGGGCAACTAAAAAAGAAGAAAACAAAACTATAATGTATTTGTGCATGCCCATCCATGGACACCCCCCCCCCCCCCCCAGAACTGTAATGCACACACTTGCATGCATGCATGCACTAAGTAGCCTATAATTATCTCCCTGTGCAGAGAAAACCCAAAGCAGTAAGCACAGGCTAAGTCTGGAGAATGTAGGCAGCCCTAGGGACAACTGGATAGAGGAGAAACCCACAGTTGTCAAAAAGGCTAAATCCAGTTGAGTGTTCCTTGTCGGAAAGTGACTTCATTACAGACTAGCATTGGAGGAGAAACCACTTAGATTGTTCCTTTACCTTGAAGTGCCATACCCAGAATCCAACTTGAGAGAGGTACTTGAGGTGGTAGTCATTCAGTTTTTGAGACTGAGACACTGTGGACATGGAATCAAGAAATAATCATACATCACAGAGGGTATAGACATGCTTTCACCATTATTAATTTAACAAACTAGAAGACCCTTTAAGATAAAGATTTTTTTTTTTTTCCTTTTTCGAGACAGGGTTTCTCTGTGCAGCCCTGGCTGGCCTGGAACTCACTTTGTAGACCAGGCTGACCTCCAACTCAGAAATCCTCCTGCCTCCTGAGTGCTGGGATTAAAGGTGTGTGCGCGCCACTACGCCCGGCTCAGATAAAGATTTAATTAGTATCTTCCAATAAGAATCCTAAATTTAAGTCTTCTTAAATTTAAAGCAGATGGCTAGATGGAATAAAAACTAAGATGTTACTTGCTGTATGTAGCATCTCCTCTTACTGGCCAAAGTACTTACGAATTTAAAATATGAATAATATTTTTTGAAACAAATTATTTTCATATATTTATGAATTATTTTTACTGTAAAGGTACTCCTCAGTAAGCCAACTTCATACCAGATTAATTTAGATGGGATAAAGAAATAGACCGAATATTTATAAAGGAACCAATCCATTAAAATATAATTATTCCAAATTCTTATGCACGAAATTTTGGTGTCTGGGGTCCATTAAAAAAAAAAAAAAGAAGACAAGTTCTGGATAGAGCATTAGCATCCTTGGAGTGAATAATGTACATCACCAACAACGTAACAAAGACATCTGACTGAGGCGACAGCCACTCTCATGAATGAACTACGGGAGTTAAGTAGCTAAAATAGTTTATTATCATCAACAGCTAACTCAGGAACAAGATTTCACAGGGAAAGTTTATAGTTAAACAGTAGTGTGCATCAATGAATGAGCCTACAGAGACTTCTTAGTGTATACTGTCCCAGTGGCTGTGAAATACACATCTAAGCTTTGTCTAAAACAAATGAAATTTGAAGTTGTAAAGCTAGCTCTAATAAACAAAAAAACATTGAAAATAATTTCTTTAATCTTTTAGAATCAAAACCGAAAATGCTAAAACCCAATAGCCAGAGAAATTAAAGAAACAAATATGTGTTTGAACAGTTTTGCGTGATCAGTGGCTCGTAAAAGTATGGGAGTTAAATCTCCTAGGACGAAGTAAACTCAGAAAAGTAGAAGGGGAGCAGAAAAGTAGAAGGGGAGCGTGTGGACAGAGGGAGAGCGCCTACAGAAAAGTAGAAGGGGAGTGTGTGGACGGAGGAGGGAGAGAGTCTACAGAAAAGTAGAAGGGGAGCGTGTGGATGGAGGAAGAGCGCCTACAGGTCTGGGCGAGAAAGTAGAGATGAGCATCATCAGTGTACATCGTGTACACATACAAAACCAAGACACTATTCAATGGTATACATAGATAAAAACACAATACATATTAGTATGCTAAACTTAGAAGTCACGTATGACATTGAGTTAGGTAAAGGAAAATTCATGTCATTTTGGTAAGCAATCTAACAACTTTTTAGATTTTTCGTTCTTGGTAAAATGATTTAAAAGCAAATAGATGGGTAAAGCATAGATGAAGAATTTGTGTGGTGTATGTGTGTGTGTGTGTGTGTGTTATCCTAAGATAGTCCAGTTTGTGCTTATTAATATGTCTTAACTATCATTTTAGATTTCCAGAATATGAGTACCCTGAATAAGACCAGTCCAGATACCAAAGCAAGACATGTGTGGCAAGTTGCCCCCAACAGTGATACACCAAAGGAGTTGGCTGGAATAGGGAATACTTGCAGTGTGAGCACAAACCGTATTTCAAATCAGACTGTAAAGAATGAGAACTCACTAGGAATGAGTCCTAGAAAGTTTATTCTGTGGAAGGACGTGTATCTCCATACTGATGCTGATGAGATAGAAGTTGGAGAAGAACCTGATGATCTTAATGGAACTGCAAAATCTGTCAAACACCCTGAGCATGTTAGTCTATACAAGTTTCAAAATTCACAGAGTTACTTTCAAAGTCTGATACCAGGGAAATCCTTCAGCACAAAAGCAGTATTACTTACTCATAAGTTCAGTGAATATGCAAAATCCTTAGGTGATCCAGCATTTATTGACAAAGAGATGGCTCAGATAAGGGTGAAATCTTTTGAATGTAATGTATCAGAGAGAAACTGTAGCAAGTCTGACCTTAATGAAAATGAGCCCATGCACATGGGAGAGAAGCATTACAAATGCAGTGACTTTGAGAGCCCTTTTATTATTGAATCATACCTTCCAAAACATAAGGGGCAGCATGAAAAATTCTTTATCCAGAAGGAATATGAGTTTTCTCAGCAGTCAGACGTGAGTCTTCATCAGAAAATCCGCAGAGGGAAAAAAACCTATGAATGTAAAATATGTGGCAAGTGCTTTTATTGGAAAACCAGCTTCAATAGACATCAGAGCACTCACACTGGTGAGAAGCCCTATGAATGTACAGAATGTAGTAAAGCTTTCTGCCAGAAGTCACACCTCACTCAGCATCAGAGAGTTCATACAGGTGAGAGACCATATATATGTTTTGAATGCAGGAAAGCTTTCTATCGTAAATCAGAGCTTACTGACCATCAGAGAATTCATACAGGTGAGAAGCCATATGAATGTAAGGAATGTGGGAAAGCTTTTTGCCAAAAGCCCCAACTTACTCTACATCAGAGAATTCATACAGGTGAGAAGCCCTATGAGTGTGCAGAATGTGGGAAAGCCTTCTCCACCAAGTCCTATTTAACTGTCCATCAGAGAACTCACACGGGTGAGAAACCTTACGAATGTACAGTATGTAGGAAGTCATTTATCTGTAAGTCAAGTTTCAGTCATCATTGGAGAACTCATACAGGTGAGAAACCTTACGAATGTAAGCAGTGTATGAAGACCTTCTACCGTAAGTCAGGCCTGACTCGACACCAGAGAACTCACACAGGTGACAAACGCTATGAATGTCAATTATGTCAGAAAGCTTTTTACTGCACTTCACACCTCATTGTACATCAGCGAACTCATACAGGTGAGAAACCGTATGAATGTAAGGAGTGTAGGAAAGCTTTCTATGATAAGTCAAACCTGAAGCGGCATCAGAAGATTCACACTATGAAGAAAGCCTCTGAGACTCGCAAACAGTCCAACAACTTTTTTCTGAGTGATGCTGCTCCACATCAGACAATGTATTATGAATATGAAGAGTGCAAGAAAGCTTTCCACCAGAAAACAAACTTTACTTAAACATTCTTCTTACAGGTAAGGGGACCCTGTGATTGGAAAACACTTATCCAAAAGTCAGATCTTACTGTACATTGGACCACTTATACAAGGGATTAAACCAAATGAATAAACAGTGAAGGAAAACCTTGATCTTTGTTTGTTTATCAAAGAACTCACAATTGACTGTGGCAGATAATTTAGCCGGGTACATTAACCCAAGATAAGACAGATGTTTATGGTAGAGGATCACTTGCACTCAGGCAATAGAGGAAGACACCGTGGTTTAAGAACAAATAGGGCAAAGTTTTCTACTTGAGGTTCTCCTGACTACCAGAACCCAGTGGCGTGAAACCAGCGAAAGTGAGGAGTGCCCCAAACTCTGAAGAGAACTTGGAACTCATTGTTGGGTGTTTGGGGACATGCCTATAATCTTAATACTCGGCAGGGGGAAGAAAGAGGTGAGGAGTTGTAGTCTAACCTTTGCTACAGAGCAATTCAAACCTAGCCTGGGGTACATGAGGACTTTTTTTTTTAAGATGATTAAAAGTAAGAATCTGACAATCTGAACTTCACAAACCATATAAAGGGGACAAAGGACAATACAAATCGGGTTAAATGTTGCTATACCTCACTTCCATTTGAATCAAAGATGCTATAAGAGTCCTATTTGTGTGAATTATGTGGAAACGTGTGGAACTTCGTGGAAATTACGTGACCCTGAGCATCACTCATAAGAGTCCACTTGAATTTAGGCAGTTAGGGTTGTGGATGTAGCTCAGTGACAGAGTGTTTGGCTGCTATTATTGTAACCTGTCTTTGATATAAATTACACATATTATGGCCTTAAAGGCTTTATCTGTGCATGCACTCCACAGCACATAATCAAGGTCAGAGGACAAATCGCAAGGTCAGTTCTCTTCTACCTGGTGGGTTCTTAGTGTCAAACACAGGCTATCAGGCTTGGCAGAAACCATCTTTACTCTCTGAGCCATCTCTCCTGCCTTTGTATTTTATTCTTAACAACTGTTGTAAGTTACAAGTAATTCTGGAGATATTTTCAGCTAGTCCAGAATGCTTTCCTGGGAAGGACAGGAAGAACATTTCTTTTTATCACCCTTTTTTTTTTTTTTTTTTAGTCTCCCTAACTTCAGTTTGCAGATCAGGTCTTGGCACAAATGCCTTGGCTAATAGCAAAGTCCTCCTTATCTTGCCTTAGCTTTGTGAATGCTTAGATTAAATGTATGTGCTACTATGCCCACCCATACAATTTTAAGGCATAAAAAAAATTAATGAAAATTTCTGGAGTTACTGGATGCTATGTTCATGTTCTAAATACCCCATCAGTGTGTCACAAAAAAAAAAAAATGAGCAAATGAAAGATTTGATTTTACAGCTCAGTGAAGGGATGGCAAATCTCTTGACATCAAGAGAAATGATGGTAATGTGAAATTTCAAAATTTATTGCATCAGGTCCCTGCATCTTGGCCATCACAGACAAGCAGAAGTTGGGGAAGCTGAAAAAGAATGAACGGTGAAATACAACATACTCTCATTTGGACTGTATTAAAATCCTAAAATGTAAAAGTATTCTGATCATATTATTTGAGTGTTAATTGGAAATAATAAATGATTTAAAAAATATTATTTTAAGTTGTATTCAGCCGTTGTGTACAAACAAGCAGGATGGTCATTCCCAGTCAGCATAAGTTGACCTCCAATCTGGGGCATGTGTGGTTGACATAAATGAAAGGTGATAGTTATACTGAAATCTAGTGGACAAGCTCATAATATAAGTACATTCTGTATTATATAGTTTTAGAAATCCAAATGAAGGCATTTAGCTTAAGTACATAAAATTTGTAATATACATAATGAAACAAATACATCGAGAGACCAAAGAGGTAGGGTACATGGCCTTTTTATGTACATAGTTCTCATTGCAATTTCAGACTTACAGTATTAAATCACTGTGGTTGTATGATTTAACTTGGTATTGCTGTGACCAACTATCTGACAACAAATTTCAGGGTGTAACTATTTATTTTTTAGGCCATCATTCCAAATAGTCAATAGTTTCTTGACCGACCCCCTTCCCATGGATAGGTCATGGTTGGTGAAAGGGTTAGCAAGCACTTTTTAACATTAAAACAAAAAACAGCAAAGAAGTGGCTGAGTACCAGGTATTTTAACGATATACAACAGCAACATATATGAAAAACAAATATATCCCCTCTCCCACAAAAAAGGCAAGCAAAAGGACTTGTTATATCTCCTCCTAAAGTATTGTCACCATCAGAGAATCAAACATCCAATACATAAGCCTTCAGGGAACATTTCAGATTCAAGTCAATAAATGCAGTTTCACGGTAAACAACCAACCCATTCATATTTTGTTAAATATATCATGTTCATATAGTGTTGTGTGGATATTTTTATAAAACTATTCAGATTGAAACTGACAAGCTATCCACTGCTCCAAGTGGGTTATTGATAATGCATTTTCAAAGTTTAATCAACATAGGACTTCATATTCTGTCTAATACACAATGTTGAAATGCAGAAGCTGGTACATAGTTGACATCTGAATTAAAGCATTTTTGGTAAACAATTCTCGTTTTAATTTCTTTTTCCCCCCTTTTAGTTAATATAAAAGTACCACTTGCCTCCCTTACCCTTTTCCTCTCTGGGTTCTCTGTCCAATGCCCAACTCCTCACTCAGATTGATAGCCTCTTTATTATAGTTACAGGTATACCTACAAATATATAACTATAACCCATTGAGGTCATTTTTGTTGGTGTTTATGTAGATTCAGGACTGACCACTACAAAGTGGATAATCAATCTAACTAATTGGGGTTCATTTCTGGGAGAGAATAATTCTGTTTGTCAGTAGTCATGTTAGTCCCACTAATTGAGAGTAAAGACCACTGACTTTTTTTTTTTTAACTAAAATTAAGCAAGCTTTATTTTCTGTTAAGCCTATCTTCATAAGTTAGCATAGCCCCAAACAGGAGGAAAAAAATTATTAAAAGATCTAACCACCAAATTGCAAGGCCAGGGGATTTGCAAAGGTTTTTAGTTATGTAGGAATTTAGCAGAACATCTCAAAATTATTTGGTAGAGTGTCTTATCAGGGTGGAGGCCAGGGTATAGAGTGTGGAATATATCAAATTCCAGAAAATGTGTCAAGACATTGTCTATGATGTCATGATCAAGGCAATTTATAAAAGAAAGTATTTGTATTAGGGTTCTTTAGAGTAACAGACACATGGGGTGAACACCAAGCTGGGCTTTTTCCCTCAGTCTCTACTCCATTTTGGTCCTTGCATTTCTTTTATACAGGAACAATTCTGGGTCAAACATTTTGAGGGTGGGTTTGTGAGCCCAACCCTTCACTGGAGGCCTTGACTATCTACTGGAAGTGGTCTCTTCAGGTTCAATCTCCCCACTGTTGGGCATTTCACCCAAGGTCATCCCCATTGAGTCTTAGGAGCCTCTTACATCTCAGGTCTGGTATTTTCTAGAGGTTCCTCTCACCACTCACCCCTAGCAGCTGCATATGTCTGTTCATTCTCCTAACCCTCTGGACTTTTCTCATCTTCCCCCATACCTGATCCTGCCCCCTTCCCATTCCCCCTCTCTTTTCTACCCATGTTCCTACTTCCCTTTGCCTCCTGTGATTATGTTGTTCATCCTTCTAAGTGAGATTGAAGCATCCTTACTTGGGCCTTCCTTTTGTTAAAATTCTTATGATGGTCTGTGGGTTGTATCATGGATATTTTGTACTTTTTGGATAATATCCATTTACCAGTGAGTACATACCATGCATGTCCTTTTGGGTCTGGGTTACCTCACTCAGGGTGATGTTTTTTAGTTCTATCCATTTGCTTGCAAAATTCATGATGTCTCATTTTAAATAGCTGAATACTGTTCCATTATGTGAACGAGTCACATTTTCTGTATCTATTCTTTGGTTAAGGGACATCTGGGTTGCTTTTAGTTTCTGGCCATTATGAATAAGGCTGCTAAGGAACATAGTGGAGCAAGTGTCCTTGTAGTATGGTGGAACATCTTTTGGGTATATGCCCGGAGTAGTGTAGCTGGGTCGTCACATAGAACTATTTCCAATTTTCTGAGAAACCTCCAGATTGATTTCTAGGGTGGTTGTACCAGTTTGCAATCCCACCAGCAATGCAGGAGTGTTCCTCTTTCTCCACATCCTCCCCAGCATATGCTGCTGCTTGAGTTTTTGATCTGAGCCATTCTGAATGGTATAATGTGGAATCTTAGGGTCATTTTGATTTTCATTTCCCTGATGACTAAGGATTTTGAACATTTCCTAAAGTGCTTCTGGGCCATTCGAGATTCCTCTGTTGAAAATTCTGTTTAGCTCTGTGCCCCATTTTTAACTGGGTTATTTGTTTTTTTGGAGGCTAACGTCTTGAGTTCCTTATATATTTTGGATATTAGCCTTCTACAGGATGTAGGGTTAGGGAAGATCTTTCCCTAACCTGTAGGTTGCTGTATTGTCCGATTCACAGTGCCCTTTGCCTTACAGAAGCTTTCAGCTGCACGAGGTCTCATTTATCAACTGTTGATCTTACAGCATGTTGATCTTACAGAATAGTGTTCTATTCAGGAATTTTCCCCTGTGCCAATATTTCCAGATTATTTCTCTCTTTCTCTTCTATTAAATTCATTGTATCTGGTTTATGTTGAGGTCCTTGATTCACTTGGACTTGAGCTTTGTACATGGTGATAACATGGATCAATTTGCATTATGCTACACGCAGACCACCAGTTAGATCAGCACCATTTGTTGAAGATGCTTTCTTTTTCCACTATATGGTTTTGGCCTCTTTGTCAAAGATCAATTGTCCATAAGTGTGTGTATTTTTTTCTGAGTCTTCAATTGTATTCCATTGATTGACCTGCCGACCCTGTGTACAATACCATGCAGTTTTTATCAATGTTGCTCCATAGTAAAGCTTGAGGTCAGGGATGGTGGTTCTCCCAGAAGTTCTTTTATTGTTCAAAATTATTGTCCTATTTTTTGTTTTTTTGTTTTTTCATATGAAGTTGAAAATTGCTCTTTCCATGTCTGTGAAGAATTGAGTTGAAATTTTTATGCAAATTTCATTGAATCTGTAGATTGCTTTGTTAGAGTTATACCAAGATATTTTATACTATTTGAGGCTATTATGACAGGTGTTGTTTTCCTAATTTCTTTCTCAACCCATTTATCCTTTGTATAAAGAAAGGCTACTGATTCGTTTGAATTAATTTTATATCCAGCCATTTTGCTGAAGTTCTTTATCAGCTGTAGGTGTTCTCTGGTAGATTTTGGGGGGTGACTTATATATACTAAAATATCATCTGCAAATAGTGATACCTTGACTTCTTCTTTATAATTTGTGTCCCTCTGATCTCCTTTTGTTGTCTAATTGTTCTAGCTAGAACTTCAAGTACTATATTGAATAAACAGGGAGAGAGTGGGTAGCCTTGTTGTGTCCCTGATTTTAGTGAGATTGCTTCAAGTTTCTCTCCATTTAATTTAATGTTGGATGTTGGTTTGCTGTATATTGCTTTTATTATGCCCGTGCCACACATTCCTGATCTTTCTAAAGCTTTTAACATGTATGGGTTTTAGACTTTGTCAAAGGCCTTTTCAGCATCTAATAAGATGATCATGTGACTTTTTCTTTGAGTTTGTTTATATAGTGGATTATGTTGATGGATTTCCATATTTTTTTAAGCTTTAAAATGTACCAAACTCATTTTAATTTCTTTTTTATTTTATTTACATATCAAATGTGATCGCCTTTCCCAGTTTCCCCTCTGCAAGTGTCCTATCCCATCCCCACTTACCCTGCTTCTATGAGGATGCTCCCCCACCCACCTACCCACTCCTGCCTCACCATCTTAGCACTCTTATACACTGGGGCATCAAGCCTTCACAGGACCAAGGATCTCACCTCTCTTTGAAGCCAGATAAGTTCCCTTCAGTTCCTTCAGTTCTTCTCCTAACTCCTCCATTGGGGTCCCTTTGCTTAGTCTGAAGGCTGGCTATGAGCCTCCACATCTGTATTGGTCAGGATCTTGCAGAGCCCCTCAGCAGACAGCTGTATCAGCCTCCTGTCAGCAAGCACTTCTTGGCATCCACAATGGTGTCTGAGTTTGGTGTCTGCATGTGGGATGGATCCCCAGGTGGGGCAGTCTCTGGATGACCTTTCCTTCAGTCGGTGTTCTACTCTTTGTCCCTGTATTTCCTTTAGACAGAGCAATTCTGGGTTAAGATTTTGGAGATGAGTGGGTGGCCCCATCCCTCAACCCAGGGGACATTCCTAACCTCTGGTTCTCCTTCCTCTTTGTGGGGTATTTCAGCTAATGTCATCCTGGAAGGCTCTTGCTTTCCTGGTATCTGGGACTTTCTGGTTGCTACCCCCACTTCCCCATCCCCCATTGCTACACACCTCTGTTCAATTTCCTGACATCTCCATATTCTCCCATACCTGTTTCTCTTTTTTGCTTCCCCCTCTGCTCTTCCTCCCAAGTCCCTTCCACCCTCTATTTCCCTAGATTATGTTGTTCTAAGAAGGACTGAATCATCTATTCTTTGGTTTCCTTCCTCTTGAGTTTCATATGGTCCCTTAGTTGTATTGTGGATATACCACACTTTTTGACTAATACCCACTTATCAGTGAGTACATACCATGTGTGGCCATTTGTGACTGAGTTACCTCATTCAGGATGATATTTTCTAGATTTGCCTGCAAATTTCATGAAGTCATTGTTTTTAATAGCTGAGTAGTATTCCATTATGTAAATATACCATATTTTCTGTATCCATTCCTCTGTTGAGGGACATCTGAGGTGTTTTCAACTTCTGGCTATTGTAAATATGGCTGCTATGAATATAGAGGAGCATGTGTTCTTATTACATACATGTTGGAGCATCTTCTGGGTATATGCCCAGGAGTGACATATACTGAGTCCTCAGGTACTACTATGTCCAATTTCCAAGGGACTGCCAAACTGATTTCCAGAGCTTGCAATCCCACCAGCAATGGAAGAGTGTTCCTCTTTTTCCACATTCTTACCAGCATCTGCTGTCACGTCAATTTTTTGTCTTAGTCATTCTGACTGCTGTGAGGTAGAATCTCAGGGTCGTTTTGATTTGCATTTCCCTGATGACTAAGGATGTTCAACTTTTTTCTTTTTTGGTTTTTTGAGACAGGGTTTCTCTGTATAGCCCTGGCTGTCCTAGAACTCACTTTTTAGACCAGGCTGGCCTCGAACTCAGAAATCTGCCTGCCTCTGCCTCCCGAGTGCTGGGATTAAAGGGGTGAGCCACCATGCCCAGCTTCAACATTTCTTTAGGTGCTTCTCAGCCATTCGAGTTTCATCAGTTGAGAATTCTCTGTTTAGCTCTGTTACCCATTTTTAAATAGGGTTATTTGATTCTCTGGAGTCTAACTTCTTGAGTTCTTTGTATAGGTTTGATGTAGGGATGTAAGGTTGAGAAAGCTCTTTTCCCAATCTGTTGGTGTTGCTGTCTTGTCCTATTGACAGTGTCCTTTGCCTTACACAAGCTTTTCAATTTTATGAGGTCCCATTTGTTGATCCTTGTTCTTAGAGCATAAGACATTGGTGTTCTTTTCAGGAAAATTTCCTTTGAGCCCATGTGTTCAAGGCTTTCTCCCACTTTCTCTTCTATTAGATTCAATGTATCTGGTTTTATATGGAGGTCCTTGATCTACTTGGACTTGAGCTTTGTACAAGGAGATAAGAATGGATCAATTTGCATTCTTCTACATGTTGACCATCAGTTGAATCAGCACCATTTGTTGAAAATGCTCTTTTTCCACTGGATGGTTTTAGCTCCTTTGTCAAATATCAAGTGACCATAGATGTGTGGGTTCATTTCTGGGTCTTCAATTCTATTCCATTGATCTACCTGCCTGTCTCTGTCCCAATACCATGCAGTTTTTTTTTTTTTTTTTTAATCACTATTGCTCTGTAGCACAGCTTGAATTCAGGGATGGTGATTCCCTCAGATGTTCTTTTATTCTTGGGAATAGTTTTTGCTATCCTGGGTTTTTTTGTTATTCCAAATGAATTTGAGAATTGCTTTTTATAACTCCATGAAGAATTGAGTTGGAATTTTTGTTAGGATTGCATTGAATCTGTAGATTGCTTTTGGCAAGATGGCCATTTTTACTATATTAATCCTGCCAATCCATGAGCATGGGAGATCTTTCCATCTTCTGAGATCTTTGATTTCTTTCTTCAAAGACTTGAAGTTCTTGTCATACAGATCTTTCACTTGTTTGGTTAAAGTTACACCAAGATATTTATATTGTTTGCGACTATTGTGAAGGGTGTCGTTTCCCTAATTTCTTACTCAGCCTGTTTATCCTTTGAGTATAGGAAGGCTACTCATTTGTTTTGAGTTAATTTTATATCCAGCCACTTTGCTGAAGTTGTTTTTCATCTGTAGCAGTTCTCTGGTGGAATTTCTAGGGCCACTAAAGTATGCTATCATATCATCTGCAAATAGTGACATTTTGACTTCTTCCTTTCCAATTTGTATCCCTTTGACCTCTTTTTGTTGTCTAGCTAGAACTTCAAGTACTATATTGAATAGCTAGGGAGAGAGTAGGCAGCCTTGATTTTAGTAGGATTGCTTTAAGTTTTTCTCCATTTAGTTTGATATTGGCTACTGGTTTGTTGTGTATTGTTTTTACTATGTTTATATATGGGCCTTGAATTCCTGATCTTTCCAAGACTTTTAACATTAAGGGATTGTGATGGTTTGTATATCCTTGGACCAGGGAGTGGCACCATCTGAAGGTGTGGCCATGTTGGAATAGGTGTGACCTAGTTGGAATGGGTGTGTCACTGTGGGTGTGGGTATAAGATCCTCACCCTAGTTGCCTGGAAGTCAGTCTTCCACTAGCAGCCTTTGGATGAAGACATAGAACTCTCAGCTCCTCCTGTTCCATGCCTGCCTGGATACTGCCATGCTCCCACCTTGATGATAATGGACTGACCCTCTGAAAGCAACCAGCCTCACCCTGAGCAAAATCCCTAACCCTGAGATAAAGCCCTTTGTAAATGACTATTTCTTTTCTGGGGCAAGTTTCTCACATCAGAAAATGTTAGACTTGCTTGGTGTACAGATTTAGAGGTTCTGGAGCTTAGTTTTTGAACACCTAGAAACCTAGTGTATCTTAATACTGACTACATGGCAGAACTAACCTCTTCATTTTACTGAATTTGGAAACTACAAAAGGAAAGATTCCAAGCATACCTTTTGAATTCTTTACTCTATGCCTAACTTCCAAAATTTTTACTGCCTTGTATTAGTCAGGGTTCTCTAGAGTCACAGAACTTATGGATAGTCTCTATATAGTAAAAGAATTTATTGATGACTTACAGTCGGCAGCCCAATTCCCAACAATGGTTCAGTCGCAGCTGTGAATGGAAGTCCCAAAATCCACATTCTTTCAAATAAAAGCATGGTCAGGCCTATCACAGCAATACCCCACTCCTGGTACCAACTTCTCTATTAGTTAGGGTTTTACTGCTGTGAACAGACACTATGACCAAGGCAAGTCTTATAAAAAAATAACATTTAATTGGGGCTGGCTTACAGGTTCAGAGGTTCAGTCCATTATCATCAAGGTGGGAGCATGGCAGTATCCAGGCAGGCATGGAACAGGAGGAGCTGAGAGTTCTATATCTTCATCCAAAGGCTGCTAGTGGAAGACTGACTTCCAGGCAACTAGGGTGAGGATCTTATACCCACACCCACAGTGACACACCCATTCCAACTAGGTCACACCTATTCCAACAAGGCCACACCTTCAGATGGTGCCACTCCCTGGTCCAAGGATATACAAACCATCACAGGGATATTGAATTTTTTTTAATGCTTTTTCAGTATCTAATGAAATAATCATGGTTTTTTTGTTTGTTTTATTTTGTTTATGTAGTGGATTGACGGATTTCCATATATTGAACCATCCCTGCATTCCTAGAATGAAGCCCTACTTGATTGTTGTGAATGATTGTTTTGATGTGTTCTTGGATTTGGTTTTTGAGAATTTGATTGAGTATTTTGCATCGATATACATAAGAGAGATGATCTGAAGTTCTCTTTCTTTGTTGAGTCTTTGTGTGGTTTTGGTATCAGCATAACTGTGGCTTCATAGAACAAATTGAGTAGTAGTCTTTCTGTTTTTATTTTGTGGAGTAGTTTGAAGAGTATTGGTATTAGGTCTTCTTTGAAGGCCTCACAGAATTCTGCACTAAACCCATCTGGTCCTGGGCTTTTTTTCTTTTTCTTTTTCTTTCTTTCTTTTTTTTTTTTTTTCTTTTTGGATTGGGAGACTTTTAATGACTGCTTCTATTTCTTTAGGAGTTATGTGATTGTTTAGATGGCTTATCCGATATTGATTTAACTTTGGTACCTGGTATCTGTCTAGAAAATTGTTCATTTCATCCAGATTTTCCAGTTTTGTTGAGTATGGTTTTTGTAGTAAGACCTAATGATTTTGCAAATTTCCTAAGTTTCTGTTGTTATACACCCTTTTCATTCTTGATTTTGTTAATTTGGATACTGTCTCTGTGCCCTCTAGTTAGTTTGGCTAAGGGTTTTTCTATCTTGTTGATTTTGTCAAAGAACCAGGCCCTGGTTTTGTTGATTCTTTGTATAGTTCCTTTTGTTTCTACTTGGTTGATTTGAGCCCTGAGTTTAATTATATCCTGCCCAAGAGGAGTCTCTTGTGTGTATTTGATTCTTTTTGTTCAGAGCTATAAGTTTTCCTCTTAGCACTGCTTTTATTGTGTCCCATAAGTTTGGATATGTTGTGCCTTCATTTTCACTGAATTGTAAAAAGTCTTTAATATCTTTCTTTATTTCTTCCCTGACCGGGTTATCATTGAATAGATAGCTGTTGAGATTCCACATGTATGTGGTCTTTCTGTTGATTTTGTTGCTATTGAAGACCAGCCTTAGTCTATGGCGGTGATCTGATAGGGTGCATGGGATTATTTCCATCTCCTTGTATTTGTTGAGGCCTGTTTTGTGAACAATTATATGGTCAGTTTTGGAGAAAGTACCTTGAGGTGCTGAGCAGAAGGTATATCCTTTTGTTTTAGGATGAATTGTTCTATAGATATCTGTTAAGTCAATTTTATTCAATATTAGAATGGCTACTCCAGCTTGTCTTTGTCACTGAGCTCCATTTCCTGTATGTAGCAAAATACTGGGTCCTGTTTTATGTATCCACTGTTTGTCTCCCTGGGGTGCTGACACACCTGAGAGCACAGGTAAGACCACCACTTCTGCTCTATGGGACCTGTCCAGTTCATTTCTGTGGCTTCTCTTGGGATATTGAAGAACTCCACATCAATTCCAGTCAGCCATTGTTCTAGAGACAGGGACAAAAGCATGGAGCAACTTTGGCTTGGATCCTGCTGTCATGACTCACTGGGATAATATGGCTTAGCACTGACCTTCTTTTTTTTTTTTTTTTTGGTTTTTCGAGACAGGGTTTCTCTGTATAGCCCTGGCTGTCCTGGAACTCACTTTGTAGACCAGGCTGGCCTCGAACTCAGAAATCCGCCTGCCTCTGCCTCCCGAGTGCTGGGATTAAAGGCGTGCGCCACCACGCCCAGCAGCACTGACCTTCTTAAAGCTGTATGTAATTAGAACCCACTGGAAGACATAAGATACAATTTGCTAAATGCATGAAACGCAAGAAGAACGAAGACCAAAGTGTGGACACTTTGCCCCTTCTTAGAATTTGGAACAAAACACCCATGGAAGGAGTTACAGAGACAAAGTTTGGAGCTGAGACAAAAGGATGGACCATCTAGAGACTGCCATATCCGGGGATCCACCCCATAATCAGCTTCCAAACGCTGACACCATTGCATACACTAGCAAGATTTTGCTGAAAGGACCCAGATATAGCTGTCTCTTGTGAGACTATGGCGGGGCCTAGCAAATACAGAAGTGGATGCTCACAGTCAGCTATTGGATGGATCACAGGGCCCCCCAATGGAGGAGCTAGAGAAAGTACCCAAGGAGCTAAAGGGATCTGCAATCCTATAGGTGGAACAACAATATGAACTAACCACTACCCCCCCTCCCCTGGAGCTCATGTCTCTAGCTGCATATGAATCAGAAGATGGCCTAGTCGGCCATCAGTGGAAAGAGAGGCCCATTCGTTGTGCAAACTTTATATGCCTCAGTACAGGGGAACGCCAGGGCCAAGAAGTGGGAGTGGGTGGGTGGGGGAGTGGGTGGAGAAGCGTGTGGGGGACTTTTGGGATAGCATTGGAAATGTAAATGAAATAAATACCCAATAAAAAAATTAGTCAGCTTGTCAGAAAGATAATAAGAAGGAGATAAAGAAATTTATGGAGTGGAGATCTCAGGGCAAGATCCTTTCTGGCTAAGTTTATTGTTTGTGTTTACAAAGGCAGGCAGATTTCTGAGTTCAAGACTGGTCTCGAACAGAGCAAATTATAGTGGAAGAAAAGCTTAGGTCTAGGTTTGTGTTACATACCTTTAATCCCAGCATTCAGGAGACATAGCCATTATAGATCTCTGAGTTCAAGGTCTGTCTACAGAGCAAGTTCCAAGTCAGCCAAGCATAGACAGTGAAGGAGTTGCAAATCAGAAAGCTAAGTTTCTCACATAAAAATAGCCTAATGTCTAGAATTGGCAACCACAAATATTGTACCTAGCAAACTGCATAGGACTTGCCATGTTACAAATATTTTTGCTGTCTGGTTCTTTTGTCAAATGTGCTCTGTATTTTTTTTTAATGAGTCAAGGGTTAAGGTCATAAAATGCTGATTCATGAGATAATCAAAAGAGAACGTGGGGTATGTGATTGAAATGACATGCAATTCCTAAGAAAGTAGCTTATGCAAGTAAAAGACTGGGTTTTGCTCTGCAAGAGCTGAGCTACCTAGAGTGCTATCGTGAGCAGACTACAAAGCTGTCAGCTTGCATTCTTCACTGATGTTTTTGTTTTCCCACTGCTTCCATTCACCCTTTCCTCAGCACTCTCAAGCTGAGACTGGTCCTTGGCACTAGGAAAAATAGTGAGGCAACCCAGAGGCAGGAATGCAAATACTGCCTGTTCTTTTATTTGTTTTCCCTAGCTCCAAATCTTCAGATGTGAATATATATCAGAGTAGCCACAGAAATAAGGAAAGTGTAAAGGAACCATGGGATCGGGACTTGAAAGAGGAATGTCAGGATATAGGTGATATGCAGGGAAAAATTTGAAAAATGGGGAAGGGGTTCTGATGGACAAGGGAGGTCAATATAGAAGGAGAGAGGAAGGGCAACACCAAGGTTGTTTGATAAAGTAGACAGGAATCTTGTCTTATATTTACCTAAAATAATACAGAATACACAACACACATACATATATACACATACATATATAGGCATCTTTAAAAAGATGTCATGCTACCTGAATCGACAATGCTTTCGGCTATAGACTAATAAACACCCTAGTACCAGACATGAAAATACTGCCAAGTAGTCAGACAGGGTAGTCTAAATGACTCCTCAAACAATATAGGCTATTGGTGTTGCCCTTGGATGCCTTTTATGTGTTGAAGACAGAGCATACTTTGGACACAAGACTCAGATTATTTAAGTTGGATGTAACCTGAAAACTTCCTTCCTGTAGTCTAACTTCCATGGTACCAGAAAGTACTAGACAAGCTGCTAAGCGAGGGAGGCAATTATTAGTTCTATCCAGTTGTAATGCTTATAAGCCACAATGATGACCAACATGGCAAGATATCCCTAAAGGTGAAATAGGGACATTTACAATTTGATGGCAACCAAGAGCCTTGAGTAGACTTAAGTTCTGCTCAGCAGGAGGGAAGTCATATCTGGTACTTGAAACCTAACTAACCACCCAGGGCTAGTGAGGTCATGGATTGTAGAAGAGAATATACTATTGATACTTTGCTAGACCAGCATAATTGCATTAATCAGGAAAACAATCACTTGTTAATTGGTTGATAGTCCCTGGTAGGAACCTGGTGAAAGGAGCTGATGCTAACTAAAACCGTGGAGTGGTGCTGCTTACTGGCTTGCTACCCATGGCTTGCTTAACCTGCTTTTTTTGTAGATTTCAAGACCCCCAGCCCAGTGATAGCACATCTGTAATGGGCTGGGCCCTTTTCTTTCAATTACGAATTAAGAAAATGCCCTACAGGCTTGCCTATAAGATCGTACAGAGGCATTTTTTTTCTTTCTTTTAAAAAATAATTTACATAAAATTTAATTTTGTATATGTGAATATATGCAGTTATGGTTACAAAACAACTCCACAATTTTGACTGAAATTTTGTCGAAAATAGGTTGCGTACACTGTCCTTATGAAAGCTGTGACTGTTTCAAACAGTTCAAGGCCACTTCACTTTGTTTGTACTCAGATGCCTTGCGAAATGTTATCCCCAGTTATATAACTGGAGATTGCAGAATACTCCATCTGGACCAGGGGCATCTGCAGCTGTTATGGGAATTACTTCAAGTGTGGCTTTACTTGGGAGACACTTCTTTGGCCTCTGTATACTATGTTACAACTTGGGAGATGTTTCTTTATCTATGACAGATGAAAATATCCTTTAGGTGACCCTGCTTTCAGGCACTGTACATGAACTTCTCTATTGCGGCTCCTGGACTCTATGTTTAAATGTGGTGAGAGAACATCATATCTCTGAAACACAACAGACACAGGCAGAGGTGTCCAGGCATGAATACATCACTCTTTTCACTCTGTGGTCAGTGCAGGAGATAACTCTCCTGAACACTTACTACATTATACCTAACATTAGGATCCACTGAAGCCTCATCCAGATGGCTGTATTACTATTTGTGGTAGTTATCCTCGGGCAAGATGGCCAAGAAGATTGCACAAAGGTCAGAAAACTCAGCATGTAGTTTGTGACTGCAACATTCCAGGAAGTATCTAGCAGCAGAAACTGTAGCCTCCTAAGACTGAGAAGGTACAGAGAAGGAGACAGTCTGTGGCTATACAAGATTTTTTGAAGTTACAGGAAATCCTCAGCTGTTGGAGGACATCTAGAGATCCACCAAGACTTACTTCCCCAGATAGAAAGGAACCATGTAGAGCATCAAAGAATTAAAGGTACCATCTCCCAAAACTCCAATTTGTAACGCTGAATGCTAACTTCAGGTCAAATTGATGGAACTCAGCCCAGAGCTATAAGTAATTGGCTTCGAAACACTCAAGTTATAGGCCAATATTTCTCAACCTGTGGATTTCATCTCACTTGGGTGGTTGATGGATCTTTTCAAGGGGCCATCTAAGACCATTAGAAAATACAATGTTTACACTATGATTTGTAACAGTAGCAAATTGCTGTTATAAAGTATAATTGCTGTTATAAAGTTGGAGGTCACCCCAACACGAGGAGCTATATTAAAGGATCACAGCATTAGAAAATTTGAGGACCACTGTACAAGATAACAACTTACAGTATAAGGCATTTATCCTAAGATCTATAGGTGGAAGCCCATTGCTTTAAAAGTCTAGATACATAAGCTTTAGGTACTGTGAGTACAGAGGTGATAATACAAAGTAAACCCCTGCTTTTGTATTTCTGGTATCTATCCAAATAGAGCAAAGTTACATTACGATTGTAGACCGATCTATAATACAGCAACTTCTAGGTATTTGTGGCATGGCCACACCAAGGCAAATTAATGCATACCATGTTTATGGCATCTGCCTGCATCCTATCAATGTCCCCCCATTGGATTAAGCGCGAGTTCTCTACCAGATGAATATTCTCTTTGGGTACCACTCATTCCAGTCTTTGGCTCTATGAACATCTGTTATATTCAAATCAAAAAAATGTTACGTGAAGGAGAACTCTGTAGAGTTCCATGTCCACACAGGCTTTCCTACTTTATGTCCCAGGAGTGCCTAGTAACCAAGAACTTCTCAGTATATGTCATTCTCTCTGTTCTGAAGAAATGTGAACATTTGGAGACATGAAGTACAGTGTCTTCATACACAAATATGCCTTCTTAATAACAGCATATACATGGACAAGTACCTGTTGTTGGATCTTGCCATTGCTTCCTCAGTGTGTTGAATCTGCAGAGGAGTATTAGATTAGATTAGAGGTTACTTAGATTAGAGGTTACTTGGTATATGGAATCCCTCAACTATGTTTGGATTTTCAGCTATATTGCTGAATCAGGACAGTTTCACCATTTTTATGGTGTATGAAGGTGGACAAACTAAAAGAGTTTGAAGTATTTGCTACATAGCAATAGGACTGTTCTTAAATACAAACTATCAGATGTTCAGTTGAAGTGGGGGTGGTCTTAGTGTGCTAACATGAGAAATTCCATATGGAATAATAGTTTTCTATTTCAGTTATCTCTGAAAAAAAAAGAACTCAGGTCAGAGCTTTGTATGCTGTCTTATAATTTTCTATTCCTAGGATAAAATATCATGGCTGAAAGCTACTGTGAAAGGGAGTTTTTATTTCTCTTACTCCTACATCACTGTTCAACAACATAGGGAGTCAGAGCAAGAACTAGGCCAGGAGCTAGGAGGCAGAGACTAGAGCAGAAGCCAAGGAGAAGGAAGTGCTGATTGTTAGTTTACCCTCCCACTGATTGATTAGCCAGCTTTCTTTTAGGACCCAGGTCTAGCTCACTGGTGTAGCCACAGTGAGCTAGGATATCCTTCTCAGTCAAGAAAATGCAGCACAAGCTTGTCCACAAGGTCATCTGGTAGGAGGATATTCTCAATTAATGTAGGCTCTCTTCCTAAATGATGGGCCTGTACCAAGTTGACATAGAGCTACCGATCACACATAGCAAGGACCACTTCATCCTGAGCTATCTTGCTGGCTCAACCATTTTCAAAACAAGTTTCTGTTGGAAAGACCATAACAAAGGATTTGATGTTCTTGGAAATGCTTAGGTTTGGGGTAAAGGTACTGATGTAAACAGGCAATGCTTATAACTGTATATTGAGATATCATAAATTATATTAACAGGTGTCACAAGATTTCTTGTACTTCAGCCTGGAAAAATAGAATGAGAAAGTTGGATGGAGGCATTGTAGGGCTTGTCTGACTCGGTGAGATTTCTGGGTAGAGGAAAAAAAAAAACCAAGTTAATGAAATCACAATTCATCATGCTTATAAAGATTTAGGTAGAATCTTGAGAGCAGATGTAAATCATTACTATTTCCATGACTGGGGGAAGGGGTTTAATGGTGTCTTAGTTACTGTTCTTTTACTATGCAGAGGCACTATGACCAAGAAAACTCTTATAGAAGAAGGCATTTAGTTGGGGGCTTGCTTACTGTTTCAAAGGTTAGTCTATTGTCATCATGGCAACATGTAGGCACACATGGAGCTGGAGAAGTAGTTCAGGGTTCTACATCCTGATGTATGGGCAGCAGGGGGGAGAGAGAGAGAGAGAGAGAGAGAGAGAGAGAGAGAGAGAGAGAGAGAGGAAGAAGAAGAAGAAGAAGAAGAAGAAGAAGAAGAAGAAGAAGAAGAAGAAGAAGAAGAAGAAGAAGAGAGGAGAGGAGAGGAGAGGAGAGGAGAGGAGAGGAGAGGAGAGGAGAGGAGAGGAGAGGAGAGGAGAGGAGAGGAGAGGAGAGGAGAGGAGAGGAGAGGAGAGGAGGAGAGGAGAGGAGAGGAGAGGAGAGGAGAGGAGAGGAGAGGAGAGGAGAGGAGAGGAGAGGAGAGAAGAGAAGAGAAGAGAAGAGAAGAGAAGAGAAGAGAAGAGAAGAGAAGAGAAGAGAAGAGAAGAGAAGAGAATGGACTTTTGAAACCTCAAAGTTCACTCCTAGTGACACATGTGCTTTAACATGGTCACACATCTTAATCCTTTCAAATAGTTATACTCCATAGTGACACAGTATTCGAGCCTATGGTGGCCATTCTTATCTAAAACACCACACTGAGGAAATGGATGGGAAAGCAGGGCAGAGGAAGTAGGGGGAGAGATAGCACTAAAGATGTTTGGAAACAGCTTATAAAATCTTAGTATTTTATAAGCTTTGTATATAATAGTTAAAATGTGTATATGAGTTAATTGTCATTACTGTACACACAGCATAATACTCCTCTCAGAAGCCATAGGTTCCAGATAAAAAGCTTCATGCTAGTTTGAGATACCTTCCCTGGAGCTGTTGGTCAAGACATCATGGAGATTCCACAAAAAATACAGACATTTTTATAATAAAGGTCATTGCCATTGCTCTTGGTTTCTGAAATGTCATTGATGCTAAAACCCTAATGCTTGTGTTGAGGAATTAGCTCATCAATTTATGACCACTGGATATTTTCTCAGAGTACCCAGGCTTGATACTAGCATCCATTTGTAAATCCAGTTCCAGAGGATGACTTCTTCTGGCCTCTGAGATTACCAGACATGCAAAGGGTACACTGACAAACATGTAGGAAAACACCATTGTGCACAAAAAAAGCAAGCAAGCAAGCAAACCAACAAACAATTTGTCAAAGAAATGACATACTTTTGTCACAGGATATGGAGAAATCAAATGAGTATTGCTCAGGAAACTAGATTCCTTGCTGGTTAGCTTTCATAGAACTGGAATTTGAAGTCTGATGAAGTAGAAAACTCATTAACAATCTTATCCATCCATGAGCCAGGAAAGCCACAATTATGATTAGCCAAGAAAGATATGCCTAGATACAACAAGAATGTTATGGGGGTAGCCACTTGATTTCTAATTGGATAAAAAACCCTCTTCAAGGTTATATTGTATTAGTCAAGGTTCTCTTGAGTTGCAGAATGTATGGAACTCTCTATTAAGGGAACAGGCTTCTCTATATATTCGTGGGGTTCTGGGAGTCACCACACAAGCCATGAGTTCACAAATCTCAGTGAAGCAAAAATAGTTTATTGAATGCACACCATAATGATGGATATCTAGGTCCATAAGAAGGAAAAACCCAATCTGTGGCACCAGTCTGTCCTCAGGGGAGGCTTTTTAAATACCAGGTTTAAAAGTTCAAAGACCAGCAGTGAAGTGGTACAACATTTTTGTCTAACTAGACAAAGTATTAACACCTAAAGTTTAAGTTGATTAGTCCTGAGTGAGGTGAGAAGGGTGGTGGACAGGTGGTGAACAGGGGAATTTCAGAACATGGATATAACAGGATACAAGTGATTCAACCATAACTTTTTTGGCTTATTAGTAACATTTTGTGTGTGTGTGTGTGTGTGTGTGTGTGTGTGTGTGAGCTTTGGATAATTAAATCTGGGAAGTGGAGTCTGTGAATCTGAACTTAATTTCACTTTATAAGAAAAATGGAGACCAACACAAAATGGCCACAGTTATAGTAAAAGGAGAGGGCTTCAACAATATTAATGGAAATTATTGGAATGATTTATAGTCTGCAGTCCAATTAACTCAACAATGGCCATCTGTGAATGGGAAGTCCAAGAAACTAGTAGTTGCTCAATCCCGTGAGGATAAGTGTTTCAGCTGGTCTGTATAAGCTGGAATCCTGAAGAAGTAGGTTCCAACAGATGTGCTGGCAAGTAAGTACAAGTGAAAGACTCCAAAACTCCCAAAGGGAGGCACTTACTCAAGCCTCGGGTCAGCCGCGCACCCAAGAAGACACTGAGACCGGTACTTAAGATGTATAGATAGTAAGATTTAATACAGCAACGACAAGAAAGCAGACAAAACAAACAAAAAGCACATATATACCAGATATCTGGGGCCGGACCTCATGCAGCCTGCAAGGTGCAGAGGAGATCCGGCCCCTAGCCCAAATTTTCACAGGCTTTTATAGGTAGGAGGCAAGGGGGGGAGCAGGGCAGGGAAAATACAGTTTTTACGTCACTAAGTGATTCAACCAAGGGTTTTTCCAAAGTGCTTTTGCAACCGCGTCCCACACTTTGGCCATGTACTTGATTCATTGAAACTGAGGTTTTTACTCACACCCTTTATCTCAAAAATGTCCCTGGCACAGTCCTTAGTTGGGAGGGGTAGGACTGGGTTCGTTCCAGGAAATCCTTATCTCAGAAATGTCCCCGGAACAGTTTTCATTTGAGAGGGGGTCTGACTCTGGTGTGAGAGTTCAGAATGTACTCTGGGGTGAGTGTTCTGGTGGTCAGTAATTTTCCTCTTTCATTCCCCCCTTCTTTTAGTAAATAATTCTAATCTTAGAATTTCAGATACTGCATAATGCACCAAATGAAAGACTCTATTTTAACATGGGAACAAAAACAGAACAAGAAGCATTAGTAAACAGAACTAGGCAGGGGCCCTTTTAGCGAGGCTTGAGGGTCTGAGCATGATGTAGGTGCACGTAGATCAGATCTCTGGCTGGAACTGGTGAGATGTCCTTGGGATACCCAGCTCGTTCACTGTCTCAGCTGTTGGGATCCCTGGAGCAATGTCGTCCATGTACTCAGTCCAATTTTTCCCAGTTGTGACCAGACCACCTGCAAGCCTTTTAACTTAGCATACAGATCATTATTATAACAACATAGGTTTAAACACATTATTTGAAACAGTAATGGCCATAGGTGACTCATAAAGGACCTTAAACAGAGTAAAACTGAATCAAGAGGAAGTATTTCTAGTACGTTTAAGTAGGGCATAGGGAAGGAACACCAAGTCCATGCCAGTCTCCACGATTAATTTTGTCAAGGTCTGTCATAGAGTTTTAAACTAGTTTATTTTATCCTGAGCTCTGAGGTCTATACACACAATGTAATTTTTATTTGACCTCTAAATGCTTGGCCACACCCTGACTTACCTGGGCAACAAAGCAGGGCTATTATCTGACACTATTGCTTTTGGCACTCTGAACCTTGGAAAAATTTTCTTTAATAGTCTTCTTGATGACTATGTGAGCAGTCTCATTTATCCATTTTGAGAACGTTTTTTCTCAGTAAAGTTTATTTTTCAGTTGATGTCAGGTCTGTCTTTTCAAGGGAGGACTAGTTTTCTTTCTTTCAGTTTTTACCATTTTATACAGGGTTTCTTTTACCAGTCTTAATTTGTCTATAACTTGATAGTCTTCAGACTGCCAGGATCATTGCTCTTTGGGATGCCTGTTTTTGGTGGTTAGATCTGCCATCTGATTTCTTTTGTTCACAGCATCTTAGGTCTTTTTCTGTAGATGTCAACAGCTCTCTTTGTCTGTATATTGTTCCATACAGTGGCAAAAGCATACCTGCTGTCAGTGTAGACTTTTATTTTGCCATTTATGGACCTTGTCTCAAAGTCACAAGTTCAGCTTTCTGTCTACCACCATACTGCTGTCCCCGCCTTCTGCTTACCTTTAATCGTGAGGCTACTGCCGTCCGTGTACCAGCTCAAACTCTCAGGCCAAGGCTGATCTGATCTTTACTTGCCGAGGTAAGTAGCCCCCTCTGTTGGTAGATGGCCCCATGGATATGAGCTGCCTTCCATCTACTACTGTTGCTCCTGTGACAAAGCTGCTGCCATCTGTGTACCAGGCAGGCACACCTGGCCAAGGCTGATCAGTCAGATCTCTCCTTGTTCCAGTTTCCTCAGCCAGGACATCAGCACATTGATGTACAGGAGTGGAGTCATCCGCCAAGGAGCAGTAAACTCTGGTAGTGGGTATAGTCACATGCTGACCCAGAGTAAGCTTGTCAGCATCTTTAACAAGCAGGGCTGCCTTTATGCTGTCAAAGGCTTTTTGGTGTTTTTCAGTCCAGGTGAATGGGACTTTTTCTTTCTGCAAAAGCCCGCCGTCCCCAGAAACTCACGTACTTGGCGCGGGGTGGTGGGGGTTGGGATCAGCATCACAGTCTTTTTTCTGGCCTCGGTGAGCCACCGCTTTTCGTCGTCTCGGCACCTCGGTCTCTGCCTTTAGCCAACCGCAGGGCTTGGGTTAGTGCCAAGAGTTCATGTTTTCCAGAGCATTAGTCAGCCATCGGTCAGGGGGCTGAACCACACTTCTAGGGCATGTGCCAAGTTTTGTCTCAGAGTCAGTTTATCTGCGTCCTTGACCAGAAACCACTTATGTGCAGACAAGCAGGTCATCTTACAGTCACCAGATCTAATTTTCACAAGTATGCCACCGGTCTTTTTCAGGGTCCCAATCTCTGAGTAAGAACCTCTTTGGCAATACTTTTGTTCTCAGTCACATCTAGGAGTCCCAAAGTTAGGGACAACATTAGGGCAGTCTCAATAGCATCTAAGGCCATCCAAGGTTGTTCTTTCTACTTTTTATACGAAGGGCTGTTTATCTTTTTAATTCAGCAAAACCTGGAATCCACAGTTTGCAAAGGCCTGCAGTGTCCAGGAACCTTTTAAACTTGCTTTGCACTGGTCAGTGGAGGAATATGAAACACAGTCTCTTTTTAGCTGCATTTAACAGGTAGGCCACCGGTCTCTTTTAAGGACTCAGCTTCTGTGTTAGCACCCCTTCTGCTTTTTCTTACTTTTAGCCACGAGCAGGTGAAGGGTTTGGTCATGAGGGGGGGCTCCTCTTTTTCTTGTTAGGACAGTCTCTCACCCAGTGCTCTTTTTCTTTAACAGATAACAGTAAACACTTTGATCTTCAGCCAAAAGCTTGCTTTTGTTGCCGGGTACTAAGTTTTCTAGCTTCCCTGACTTTTGTGGCCGGCATTTCATTTCTCTTATCTTTTTTGAAAATTTTCTGGCTCCTTATTTCTTACAGATCATCTCTAAGTGCTAGTATTATTAGCAAGTGTCTCTCTTTCTATCTATATATATATATCTCTTTCTTGTCTTTGCTTACTTTGAATGTTATCCAATTATTACATCTATATTCTGTCACTTAACTTTTTTCATAGTTCGACTACCCTGGTTTATTTTTCTGTCTTACAGCACATTTCTGATTCTGACTCTGGTCTCTGTACTTGCCAGCCTCATTTTACTGGTTCCTCTTTTAAATATTTCTCATTTCAGACCTAATTTTCTTTATCTCTATTTTTACCTCTTTTCACTGTTAACCTATCTCTTCTGAGTCTGCTGAAGCTTTGCTCTCAGCTCTTTTTTGCAGACCTCTATCCTTCATCAGAGCCTGGCAGTTAGACCCGTTGGTGCTCCTTACCTTGTATATCTCCCTCACCGGAGCTTAAAACAGATTCACTGCTAGCAGCTCAGGGCGATGCCTGAGAAGAGAAAACACACGGGGCAGAGAAGGGAGTGCAGCTCTATTTGGCCGCACACTGATATCTCAAAATGAACACAATTTTTTTCTGTTAACAGTTAGCAAGAGACAGGATACAGGGGACAGGAGAATGAGCCTTTCTCCCACCCAGGAGGCAGGCAAAGGCTGAGTCTCCGCCGCGCGCCACAGCGGAAATGTGGGAGTGGCAAACAAACGCTGGCAGGCAGAGGAACCAATTTAACTATTTAACTACCTGATAGACGCCCTGTGTTCTCTGCACTGTCTTTGGGGAGGGAGCACGCAGCCGGGCCGGCACAAGGGAGTGCGGGTAGACTCTGGGGGGGGGGACCAAAAGAGGGACGCTGTAGTCGGCCCCTCCCCAGCTGTGGCAGGCTTCACAGCCACTCCGGGACTGGCAGGCGGGGGCCGGCAGGCCGCTGCACTCACTATCAGCATTTCACAACTCGGGGCACAGACAGCCTCTGCTTCTGCTGTGTCTGCAGAAGCCAGAACCTCAGCACCACTGCTGCTATCAAAGCCCTACCCGCGCTGCCAAAGCCGGAAATTCTTAGCCCAGCTCTGCAATCTCAGAGCTCTTTTGAGCAGTCTGGGACTCACCAGCACTGAGTTTTTAAATTCTGTCCTGACGTCAGTCCAAGTCTACAGTCGGCAAAGGGTTAACACACACACACACACACACACACAGTCTGTCATGTGGCCACAAACAAGCACACTCGTCCACGCCTGGACTTACACAACCAGCCAAACACTATTTTCTGACGGGGTCGGATTTCACATTGACTCCTTTTCCTGATAGGGGTGGGATTCCACATCCACTCCCGCTCTGGCAGAGAGAACTCTCTCTCTCTTTCACTCTGCCAGGCAACAGCCAGGTCTTTTTGACTGTTCTGTACCCTGGGCACTCCTTCCAGGGTCTCCCTTGGAACATCTTTTTGGGGTGCAAACTGTGAGGCCATAGACAGTCGTCCTCTCACAGCCACTGCCAGAATAAACCCACAATCTCAGAATACACAAATGCAGCAGTTCCACACCTACACACCCAGCAGATTGTCCCATTTCTAGAATAATAGCAGACACAACAAGAGTGGACATGACAAAAGCAGACACGAGACTGAGACAAAAAGAAAAAACCAAAGCACGAGGTGGGACTCGAACCCACGATCTCGCACCCTGAAGCACGAGGTGGGACTCGAACCCACGATCTCGCACAGAGGCACGAGGTGGGACTCGAACCCACGATCTCGCAACCTGAAGCACGAGGTGGGACTCGAACCCACGATCTCGCACCCTGCAGCACGAGGTGGGACTCGAACCCACGATCTCGCAACCTGAAGCACGAGGTGGGACTCGAACCCACGATCTCGCACCGAGGGGTCCACTAAGCGTCCTTAGTCCTCCCCTTGTCCTCCTGGGACGTCTCCCAGGGCGCACAGACGGTGGACACCTGGACACGTCTATCCTTCCACACCCTACGCTCCTACCCGGAGCGCGGTCTCACTGTGCACATTGCACACTGAGCGTCTGCCAAACCAAAACAGCGATCGCACCAGATCAGAAACTAACAGAACACAGACACCAGACCAAAGCAGAACAGTAAATCTTACTTCTGAGTGAGTCCAGGACTTCTGGGTAGACGCGCTGATTCCCGGCCAATGCACCAAATGAAAGACTCCAAACTCCCAAAGGGAGGCACTTACTCAAGCCTCGGGTCAGCCGCGCACCCAAGAAGACACTGAGACCGGTACTTAAGATGTATAGATAGTAAGATTTAATACAGCAACGACAAGAAAGCAGACAAAACAAACAAAAAGCACATATATACCAGATATCTGGGGCCGGACCTCATGCAGCCTGCAAGGTGCAGAGGAGATCTGGCCCCTAGCCCAAATTTTCACAGGCTTTTATAGGTAGGAGGCAAGGGGGGGAGCAGGGCAGGGAAAATACAGTTTTTACGTCACTAAGTGATTCAACCAAGGGTTTTTCCAAAGTGCTTTTGCAACCGCGTCCCACACTTTGGCCATGTACTTGATTCATTGAAACTGAGGTTTTTACTCACACCCTTTATCTCAAAAATGTCCCTGGCACAGTCCTTAGTTGGGAGGGGTAGGACTGGGTTCGTTCCAGGAAATCCTTATCTCAGAAATGTCCCCGGAACAGTTTTCATTTGAGAGGGGGTCTGACTCTGGTGTGAGAGTTCAGAATGTACTCTGGGGTGAGTGTTCTGGTGGTCAGTAATTTTCCTCTTTCACAAGCAGGAGAAGAAGAGCGAGTCTTCCTTCTTCCATTGTCCTTATGTAGGCCTCCTGCAAAGGTATGGCCCAAATTAAAGGTGTTTAGACCCAAGCTGTTCATTACTTGGAACTTGCTTTGTCCCAGGCTGGCCTTGAACTCAGAGATCTGTTTGCACCTGTCTCCTGGAATTAAAGGTATATACCAACAGGAGCTTTCCGGTCTCCCTCTCCATCCTGGAGCTAAGGTTGTTCCATAGCTCTCCACACCCAAATCCCACTGGGAAAGAACAGGTCTCCAAGGAGTGCTGACACACCTAACATCACAGCTCTCTGAACCTCATTACTGCCCAGAGAGAGTTGGTCTCCCAGGAGTGCTGTCACACCTAAGATCACAGGCTCACAGGTCCACAGGAGGGACAAGCTCCAGTCAGAGACAGCAAGACCAACTAACAATAGAGATAACCAGATGGTAAGAGGTGAGCCCAAGAACATAAGCAACAGAAACCAAGGCTACTTGTCATCATCAGATCCCAGTTGTCTCACCACAGCAAGCTCTGGATACCCTACCAACCAGAAAAGCAAGATTTGGGTTTAAAATTATATCTCATGATGATGACAGAGGACTTTAAGAAGGACATAAATAACTCCCTTAAAGAAATACAGCAGAACACAGGTAAAAAGGTAGAAGCCCTTAAAGAGGAATCACAAAAATTCCTTAAAGAGTTACAGGAAAACACAACCAAACAGGTGAAAGAATTGAACAAAACCGTCCAGGATCTAAAAATGGAAATAGAAACAATAAAGAAATCACGAAGGGAGAGAGACAATTTTAGATTTAGAAAACCTAGTAAAGAGATCAGAAGTTATAGATGCAAGCATCACCAACAGAATATAAGAGATGGAAGAGAGAATCTCAGGTGGAGAAGATACCATAGAAAACATTGGCACAACAGTCAAAGAAAATGCAAAATTAAAAAAGCTCCTAACCCCAAATACTCAGGAAATCCAGGACACAAAGAGAAGAACAAACCTATGGACAATAGGTATAGAAGAGAGGGAAAGATTCTCAACTTAAAGGGCGAGTAAATATCTCCAACAAAATTATAGAAGAAAACTTCCCTAACCTAAAGAGAGAGAGATGCCCATGAACATACAAGAAGCCTACAGAACTCCAAATAGATTGTACCATAAAAGAAATTCCTCCCATCACATAATAATCAAAATACCAAATGCAAAAAGGAAAGAATATTAAAAGTAGGAAGGGAAAAAGGTCAAGTAACATACAAAGGCAGACCTATCAGAATTATATCAGATTTCTCACCAGAAACTATGAAAGCCAGGAGATCCTGGGCAGATGTCATACAGACCATAAAATAACACAAATGCCAGTCCAGGCTACTATACTCAGCAACACCCTCCATTAACATAATGGAGAATCCAAGATATTCCACGGCAAAACCAAATTTACACAATATCTTTCCACAAATCCAGCCCTACAAAGGATAAAAGATGGAAAACTGCAACACAAGGAGGGAAACTACTCCCAAGAAAAAGCAAGAAATAAATCTTTCAAGAAATCCAAAAAAGGATAGCCACACAAACTTACTTCCACTTCTAACAACATAAATAACGGGAAGCAACAATCACTGGTCCTTACTATCTCTTAACATCAATGGACTCAATTCCCCAATAAAAAAGACATAGACTAAGAGACTGGATACATAAACAGGACCCAGAATTTTGCTGCACACAGGAAATGCACCTCAGTGACAAAGACAGACACTACCTCAGAGTAAAAGGCTGGAAAAAAAATTTCAAGCAAATGGTCCTAAGGAACAAGCTTAAATAGCCATTTTAATATAGAATAAAATCACTTTCAATGAAACGTTATTAAAAAAGAGGAGGAAGGACATTTCATTCTCATCGAAGGAAAATCTACCAAGATAAACTCTCAGTTCTGAACATCTATGCTTCCAATGCAAGGGCACCCACATTCATAAGAGAAACTTTACTAAGGCTCAAAGCACACATTGCACCTCCCAAAATAATACTGGGAGACTTCAACACCTTACTCTCTTCAATGGACAGATCATGGAAACAGAAACTAAATAGAGACACAGTGAAACTAACAGACATTATGAACCAAGTGGATTTAACAGATATCTATATAACATTTCATCCTAAAACAAAATAATATACCTTCTCCTCAGCACCTCGCGGTTCCTTCTCCAAAACTGAACATATAATCGGTCACAAAAACAAGCCTCAACAGATACAAGAAGATTGAAATAATCCCATGCGTCCTATCAGGTCACTGTGGACTAAGGCTGGTCTTCAACAACAACAAAAACAGCAGAAAGCACGAATACACATGGAAGCTGAACAACACTCCATGATAACTTGGTCAAGGAAGAAATAAAGAAAGAAATTGAAGACTTTTTCAATTCAATGAAAATTAAGGCACAACATACCCAAATGTATGTGATACAATGAAAGCAGTGCTAAGAGGAAAACTCATAGCTCTGAGTTCCTCAAAAAACAAACTGAAGAGAGTATACACTAGCAGCTTGACAGCACACCTGAAAACACTAGAACAAAAAGAAGCAAATACACCCAAGAGTTGTAGAATCAAATTCAGGGCTGAAATCAACCAAGCAGAAACAAAAAGAACTATACGAAGAATCAACAAAACCAGGACCTGGTTCTTTGAGAAAATCAACAAAATAGATAAACCCCTAGCCAGTCTAACCAGAGGGCACAAAGACAGAATCCAAATTTACAAAATGAGAAATGAAAAGGGAGATATAAACAACAAAAACTGAGGAAATTTGTAAAATCATCAGAACTTATTACAAAAGCCTATACTTAACAAAACTAGAAAATCTGGGTGAAATGGACAATGTTCTAGACACATACCAGGTACCAAAGTTAAACCAGGATCAGATAAACCATATACACAATTCAATAACCAACCCCTAAAGAAATAGAAGCAGTCAATAAAACCTCCCAACCTAAAAAAGTCCAGGACCAGATGGTTTTAGTGTAGAATTCTATCAGACCTTCAAAGTAGAACCAATACCAATACTCTTCAATCTATTCCATATAATAGAAATAGAAGGAACACTACCAAATTCTTCGTATGAAGCCACAGTCACACTGATATGTAAACCACAAGAGATCATTGAATCAATTAATTGTTCCATGAGTAGTACAGTTTGAGGGTACTAACATCAATTTTAAACAGCTTTTGATTAGTCTAGATAGACATCATGCTTCCCTTACAATCATGTAACTTTCTACTAGTTCAGTAGCCATTTGTCTTAGGCAATAGAGTACACTTTAGCTGATTCTGCCACATGTTGGCCGCCAGATGTGGGGTAAAAAGTGGGGACTCTGCATCTGCTCAGGGCTAGGGTCACTTGACGAGGCAGAACTTGGGAAGTCTGACTGCATGGAACCCCCAACGGAACTGCCGGGTGGGCTTTGGACTGTGAGAAACCTTGGGATCCCACTCTTGGGGTAGGGAAGGCACAGTCTGAGGTCTTGGTGGACCTGCCGGAGTCAGGCTCTGATTCTTGGGTTGCTTTATCACGATGTTCCTCCTGGGGACTCTGGCAAGCATACGAGGGTTTTAAGGAGGTCTCTGGATGTGGGGTTGGGAATTTTTCTGCTTAGGTTCATTTTAGTTCTGAGAAAAAAAATCATATAGGGGTTCTCTGGGCTTTTGATGGAGAGAGAGCAGGGAGGAGGTGGGGGTCTTGTGACCCTGAGGGTGGAGTGAGCCTATTCCAAGCTTGGGTTGCACAGATGCAGACCTGCTCATAGTACCCTGCTAGCTGAATTGCCTGCTGTGCTCTAGTGGAAAAGTCTTCCTGGCCAAAGAGTTCATTAAAGCCCCATGGAGTGTCACTTCTGCTCTGGTTTTGCCTGACTTGTTGATGGCATTAATCTCAAAATAAGGCTTCCCATTCCAAAAACATTGGTCCAAGAAGGGCAGAACGACAAATATCTCTCCAATCTTGGAGGGTATTTAAGTTGGCAATATGGCTTTGTAGGAGAGATTTTGTCCAGGATGCATGGATGGTATCTTCCTTTACTGCCTGCCTGAGTTCTTTTAAGTTGGAGGCTTGGAGTGGGTACCAATTAAGGGGTTTATTTCGGCTGGGGTTGACATTCACTGGGAATGCCTGGGCAGTTTGGGTTTTTAGTTTTGTATCAGACTCCTGAGTAGCGTGGGAGTCGGGGTTAGTTTTTGCAAGAGATTCTCGAATATTATAAAGTTGTTGGGTGGTAGCTGGTGGGGGGTAAGGGACTATGGAGTTAGGCGGGGCTTCATCTATGAGTTTTGAAGGTATGGCTTGGAGAAGTGGGAGGAGAGATGACTCTCTCTGGGGGAGGTGGTAGCTCCTTTGTTTTTTTTTAATAGAGCCTTGCCTTTGAGTGGGAGAGGGAGGGGCCAGAGGAGCAGAAGGCTTAATTAGTTTTTTCTCTGAGGCATAAAGAGGCACGGGTGGGTAGATGGAGTGAAATGGAGTGGTTTTTAGGACCTTGATCCTTGGGTTCATCTGACTGAGGGCGCTCAGCAGCTGTGTTGCTATCAGTGTGTCCTATTTTAGATGGCCCTATGCACTGCCTAAGTGCGGCTATGATTGGCAAAATTTCACAGGAGGGTCTTTTTCCTTCTCGGGTATCTTTGTTTTTGATGAGAGAAGCTACTCTGATCCATGAGTCCGGATTATAAATATTATCATTGGCCATGCATGGCGCTATCTGAAGGACTTCCTCCCACAATAAGGAGGCTTGGTTTTGGCAATCTTTATTCAGTGTTTTAGTAGGGCACGAGTTTCCCTGGCCTGGGGTGATTTTTTATGTGATGGTGAGTTGCCCATGATAGAAAAAAGGAGAAGCGCATGTCCAATGGGAATGTACCCTTGGCCTATTTGGCTTTGGGGCAATTCCACAAAGGTCCAAAACGCTAAGCCTTCCAGCAGATTTAAGAACTGGCAGCCGTCCTGTGGCTCTTAAGTGGCTGCTGTGTTACCGGGTTTTTGTTTTGTTTTAAGGAGAAGTTAGATAGTCTTTGCCAATGCCTGTTGCAGGCTGTCGGGATATAGACAGAGGCCAGAGGGACCTTCGGCCAACACCAGAGAGTAACTCTGGCCAGGAGGCTTCAGTTGTCCCTTTAGCTGGTCTAAATCCATGAGATGGCGCTGACCTAAAATAGAAAAAGTAGAAAAAGACAGATTGTTTCCAGAGATGTGGGGGCTCATCTTCCTGCAGTATCCATTCTGTCTGGTTGTGTTTGTTCAAGCCCCATGTCGGGGAGCAAGATGTGGGCCTGGGTACCAGAGTTTTCCACGGAGATCTCTGTCCAGGCCGGGTGCAAGGGTTCCAGCAAAGGGAAGCAAGTGCAGGCAGGAAGATGAAGTCTCTGCTGTGCCTTCCAGGTCTCTCTGAGCCACTTTAAACTGAGTCAGGTCGGGCTGGGTGGACAAAAAGCTGACTATCCAGTGAGGAGTGGAGTGGGACCTCAGGTAACTCTTCAGGAGAGAAGATCTCTTCCCAAGTGTTACATACAGCTCTTGGAACAAATGACTCAGACTAAGGAATAGTTCTCGCATCCCTTTAATTCCCTGGATGGGTTTATATACAGTACTGGGGGTGATTCAGGGTTTGACAGCAGGTAACTCTCATTGGCTTGGGCTGAGAATTTGGAGGAAACCTTATTTGCATGTGGGAAGGCTTGGTGCTCTTCCTACATGGCGGATAGACACACACCTCTCCTGTTGGGGCTGTGGGGGCAGTAACTTCAACAGGAGCCAGGGGTCCAGGAGACATGATCAAATGCCTTCTGTCTCATGTAGGTGGAAACTACAACCCACGGGGTCCCACTGGGGTTCAAGACCTCAGCTTGACTGGAGACCAGGCTGTCTGTGCACAGCCCATTGCTCCAGAGTGGGCAGCAAGTAGGCAGGCATGGCGCAGGATCAGTGGCTGAAAGCTTACATCAGATCCATAAGCAGACCTCAGGGAAGGAGAGAGGTTGTTGGGCCTAGCATGGGCCTCTGAGACCTCAAAGTTTACTGGAATTGACACCCTTGCTCCAACAAAGGCACACCTCTTAATCCTTCCCAAAACCGTTTCACCAACTGGGGACTAAGTCATTCAACTATATGAGACTATGGGGGCCATCATTATTCAAACCGATACACTAACTGAACTCTAAGAAAAATATTGTAAAAATATAAAGATGAGCTAGAGACGGCTTAATGGTTAAAAACACTGGCTGCTCTTGTGGAGGACCTGGGTTTGATAACAAGCACCCACAAAAGGGCTCATAACCATCTGTTAACTCTAATTGCACATGGAATCTGATGCCCTCTTCTGGCCCCTTTGGACACTGCCTGCAGTTACTGCACAGACATCTATGTAGACAAAACACCCTGACTTCCTCAGGGCTCTCTAAGGAATGGAACTACTAGAATGAATACACACACACACACACACACACACACACACACACACACGCTCAAAAGCATAAACATTTATTAAAAAGCTCTATTATGGTGGTTCACAGGCTATGGTCCAGCTAACCCAGCAAAGGCTCTCTTCTTATGGAAAGTCCAAGGATGTGGTGGCTGCAGTCAACCCTATCTAGTGCTGAAGTCTGAGGCAATTCCTAGAGAGTTGCTGGTCCTCAGTCTCCACTGGAATCCCAAAGCAGCGGCTAAGACCAGAGAGAGCAAGGGCAAGCAGGCAAAACCCAAAAGCTTCCTTTTTCCATGTTCTTTTGTGTGGGTTGCCACCAGAACTGGTGTGTTGGAAATGTAAGGTGAGTCTCCCACCTCAAATGATCCAATCAATAAAATCTCTCACCACTGAATGACTGCATTGGTGTTAATTGATTAGAGATGCAGTCAGATTGACAACCCAGTTTAGCCACCACATACCCATACATAAAGAAATATAAAATAATTATTAAAAAACAAAACAAAACAGCTTAAATGTAAAAAATGGTATCTCCCTCTAGGTGGTGACATGCCCTGTTTCTTCCCTTAAATTGTTTAGCCAGTTCCGTAGGCCAGGGATCTAGCTAGCACCTATAGGATCCTGGTTCACCCAAAGATAATGTACTTTTTTCTTATTATTCTTTTTTGAATTTTTTAGACAGAGTTTCTCTGTATAGTGCTGGCTATACTAGAACATACTCTATAAACCGGGCTGGCCTAGAACTCAGAAGTCTGCAGCCTCTCTCTCCCACATGCTGGGATTAAAGGCTTGAGCCAGCAATTGCTGGCTGTAATGTACTTTAAAGGAGCCCCTACCTCCTCCTCTACCCACACCCAGCAGAGATCCCACAAGTCAAGCCACCATGAGGTTCTGCAGTCTCTGCCTGCTTTTCTGAAGGCTGATTTTTAAAGTCAGAGTCATGTTTTTTCTCTCATCTTTTTCATTACGATGTGGCCAGGGTCCTTGGTTTGCTTTTAAAGTCTTTGGGCTTCCTCTTTTTCTGACGTTTCCTCTGCACCAAACAAACCCCTCCCTGCATCCCTAGTCGGCTTGACAAGGACAGGGCATCTTGACAAGTTGTCCTTTTCCTGTTCCCCACAGGGCAGTTGGAGGGTCCCTGAAGGAACACAGAATTCTCTGATTTAGGACAGTCCCTCATTAAGTTAGCTGCAATCCCCCCCACATCAGTGAGGAGAGTGGAATCTCTCCCGCAGGGATGGCAACACAGGCAGGATTTGGGAGGCTTCTCATTATGTGCCTCTTGGAATCCACCAGCTGCTACTGATGGAGCAGGGATTCTCCAGTCTGGAGACATAGGAGTTAGTTGCTCTCATAGGACTTGTTCATATTTGTCCACATTATAGTTTCACATGAATTCAGGGAAACTAAGTTTCATTGTTGACGGTAGTACTAACATGAGCGCCAATTCCTGATCCACTGTAGAGAGTTGCTGTGAATTTTTGGCTGCACCGCTTCGTGCTCCCAGCGGATCTCAAGTACGCACCCAGGAGCTATCTCAGATCCTCAAATGGTTAGTATTAAAATGCCTTGACCAGTTCAAAGGTTGGGCACTCCTAAACCTTCCCCTGCTACCCCAGGTCCAGTGGGGAAATGGCAGGGGGCCTTTACCCAAAAACTCACATGGCTGGTTGGCTTTATCTCCTGCTGCTACTGCATTCCCTTCTTCTTCTCCCATCCAGGTGATTCTCTCTCCATCCTACCCTCACAACGGTAAGTGTCCCACCCATGTCCAGCCATTGGCCACTGGTGTCTTTATTGATAAAACAACAGCCAACTGGAGACAAGAACCTTCAGCGTCTGGACTCACAGTTTCAAATCCATTAGCGCCAACCTCCAACACAGAGATGAAGGCTATCAAGGCAGCCCAACTACATCCTGGTGTAGCAGGGCTCCAGACCTTAGGGCAACTGATTCCATGATGGCAGTACCATCCAGGCCGTAAAGCTCAACACATGCACAGAACCGCCACCCACCTAAAACACAGGTCTAATCCATCAAGCTCCAAAGTTCTGAGAAAGTCTCTGTCCTCACCTTGGTTTTGACTTCTATAGTTCTAATTCTGGCTAACTGAAGTATGTCAACCCAAGATGTGGTTTTTGTGCTTTAAAGCTCACCATGAGAAAGGCTTGGGACTACACTGGGATACCAAATACCCAGTGTGGTCAACAGCCAGCCAATAGAGACTAGAATTCATTGGCTAAAATCCATACCTGAGCAGTCTTCTCTGGTGAATACTGAGGAGCCTAAATAATGCAATGAAGCATTAAAATAGTCACTTCATCAGTTGTGGCTTCCAGGGCAGGCCACCAACTCACTCTTCTCAGATTGCCAATGGCCCCAAAAGCTAAGATCTCTCTATTCCATTTAGAGCAGACATGGTTAAACTTCTCCATGACAGTGAGAAGACAGCATGCTGCATTTCTGTAAGCATGGAGAAGTGAGACAGATCTGTGGAGCCGGCTTGAATCTTCCACCCTCCCATGGTAGAGCCTGGTGAGAGCCTCTGCCCATCCTCCATCACTGTGGTAGGGTGGAGTTGCCCAGCCACACACCAAGCACCTTGAGTGACTTGGTGAGCTTCAAGGCTGCTTTGAAATTTCTATTTCTGCAGATCCGAACAGGGTCACTGCCCTGTCTGAGACACCCTCGAGACAAGCACTCTGCACTTCACTTCTGCCTCTGGATCTTCCTTCTCTGAGCCTGGAGGGTGAGTCTGGCATTGCTCAAAGCAAGTTCCACAGTCAATGTAACCCATGTAGTTGATGATGGTCTCAGTTTTTTTTTTGTTTGTTTGTTTTGTTTTTGTTTTTTTTTTTGTTTTTGTTTTTTTTTTGAGATAGGGTTTCTCTGTATATCCCTGGCTGTCCTGGAACTCATTCTGTAGACCAGGCTGGCCTCGAACTCAGAAATCCACCTGCCTCTGCCTCCCAAGTGCTGGGATTAAAGGTGTGCGCCACCACCGCCCGGTGATGGTCTCAGTCTTAATGGAGTGTGTTGTGTTCTGAGACTCCATCCTTTTTGTGAGAATTTGCAAACTTTGTCATAAACTGATTTTTTGCTCTTGAGAAAGGGTCTCACTGTGCAGTCCTGTCTGGTCTGGGACTCTCTATGTAGATCTAGCTGGCCTCAAACTCATAGAAATCCCCTGCCTATGCCTCCTGAGTGCTGGGGTTAAAGGTATTCACCACCATGCCCAGATATTTGTTTGTTTTTTAATGTCTAGGAGGTATTAAACAAAGTTCTCCATTTTAATTCATAATTTTACTTTCTTACTGGTTTTGTCAGAGTTCTGAGTTTTATTCATTTCTCCCCCAAAATTAGTATTTGGCTTTCATGACTTCTTTTGTAGTTTTCCCTCATGTCCCTAATTTATTTTTTGTCTTTGCTTGTCTTCATTTTCTGTTCTTCTAAATGTTCCTCAGAGAAACTCCTATTTCCCTGGTTTTTAGTCTTCTTCTTCCCTGACACAGCCTTTAATGTTTCCTACCAGCATGACGTTCTCTGCACCCCAATTGGATGCATCACAGTTTCAATGTGATCTACTATAAGTTTTGCCTTCATGTATGCAGTCTAAGCACCACACTCATGCAGTACCCACAGAGGCCAGAAGAGGGCGACTGATTCTATGGAACCAGAGTTACAGCTGGGTGTGAGCTGCTGTGTGTGCTGGGAACGGAACCTGGGTCCTCTGCAAGAGCAGCAATTCTTTTGAGTCGTCTCTGCACATGAAAGAATAACAAAAGCAACAACAACAGTAACATTACATTAAGAAATAACAAACAATTATTAATTGATAATTAATCAATATTTAGCATCAATTAATAATTATCTATTGGCTAGCAATTAAGTATAAGTTAATTGTTCATTTAAAATTAATAGTTGTTAATTAAAATTACTAATTGATTAACTGATCATTAATGCACCAATTAATCATTATATTTGGTTGTTTATGAATATTAATAACAACATTACTATTTAATAATATTAATTGCAATAAAATTATTAACAACAATTAATAATTAATAGCAATTAATAATTGCCTGCTGGCTAACAATCAGTATTTATTAACATTAAATATTAAATTATAAGTAATAATTAAGTATTAGTTAACATTAGTAAATAACTTTAATTGGCTAATATTAATTTAGTTTCATTGGCTAGCATTTAATTACTTCACATAAATAAACAATTTTGTTTTTCTAACAGTCAAGTATTAACTAACATTATGTGTTAAGTAATAATTAACTATTAATTTAGTATTAGTTAACATTAATAAATAACTATTGGTTAACAATTAATCCTCTGCTAACCTTTAAAAACAATCAATCAATTCTTAATTTATAGCTGGTAATTTTTTAATATGTATAAGTTTGGATGTATATTAAGAAATATCATTTAATAACTAATTGATATTCATTAATTTTTAATTATTATTAATTGTTTGATTTAATTGGAAAATTTAATTAGTGTTCAATAACTGTTTGAATAATTTCTCACTTCTATGAGGGGTATTTAATTTTTTCAGACTCTCTTTAGGAAACTAATGCTTCACTTCTTAGCAGGCAAGATGGTTTGGTTCTGGGATTTGTTACCGATTACTCTTCTTAAGAAAAATCCAAAAATAGGACCAGATAGATGACACCTGAAGCTGCCCTCTGGCCCACACAGTATACACATGTGCATGCATGTGCACTCACACACACACACACACACACACACACACACACACACACAGAGAGAGAGAGAGAGAGAGAGAGAGAATAAAAATAAAATATAAAATCAGAAAACCCAATTAATTGCTTAAGTTTTACACAGATTTTCTAAGGCTTTTGGCTTGTTAGGAATTACCTTATCAAGGTTTGTTTGACTATCTGTGTTTGAGGACTTTGAAATGACCACTTTATAAGGAACTGCTTTAATAACCAATGGCTTAGTGACTAGCAGGGGTTCAGCTGTGTGTCTGAAGTTTGTATGTTATGCACAAGTATAAATGGTTCTGTGTAAGTAATGCTGAGACCAGTGAGTGCTATTCCATGTATATGTAAAAGTCCTCATTATACCTGGACTCCCAACATACCAAATGGCCAGTGAGGTGTGAAGTTGATATTTCAGGTTTCTATGAAGACTCATTTTAGTCATGTGATATGTTTCTGGACACTGTTTTATGAGGATGTTTTTGCTGAGGCAGACATGTGATTCTTTTCTGGAGGCTGCCTGGCTAAGGGCATGTGATGTTTTACTAGAGCAAATACTTGAGGGAACACGTGATGTTTGGAACGGGATAAATGTACCCCAACAGACAGTAGAGGACGCTGTGGCATTGATTCATCTTGCCTTCTTCCCTGATCATCTTTTGTCATGACTTCATAGAGAGAAACAAACCAGAGAACTTCTCCTGATATTCCAGAGGCTTCTTGCCACTTCCAAGAACTCAGGAAGATTGGCTGATTGATCCAGAAGAAACCATGAGGCCCTGCCACGAGCTACCACTGCTGATTCTTGTGAGCTCAACTGTTGATATCCAGACATGGAAGATTGGAATCGCCCCCAAAGAACTTTACTAAACAGATCCATATTCCCCTTTGCCCTACTGACTTTTCCTTTTCATGACCTTTGGTGGGTGATGGCCGAGAAGGGACATTAAAACATTTAAGAACTTCACTGCAGAAAGGTTTGAAAAATCTGAGGCTACAGGAGATTTCTGGACATTTCTGCTATTCTTCATCAATGCCATTCAGAGAGAAAACTGCCAACCAGGTTGTCCTCTCTATACCTGCTATCCTACGTAGTACTATACTAGTTCCTATACAGGATGAAACATTTATATTGTAAAAGTCTGCCTGTCACCAGCATTAAGTGTGTAAGGTGTCCTAAAGGCACCATGAATCTCTAAGCAGAGGTAACCTATCCTGGCCTTACATTGTGCACTCGAATAGAGCCTTTAAATATTTGAAAGGTACTGGACACCTAAGGAGGACATCAGCAGTATTCTCTAAGTCTTTGCACTTTGGAGCTGTAGAGATGGCTCAGGAGTTTGGAACACTGGCTGCTCTTCCAGGATCCCAGGTTCAGTTCCCAGTACGTACATAAAGGCTCACAACCTGACATAACCCAGTTCAGGGCATGCCATAAGTTCACTGGCCTCTACAGGAACTGCATGCACACAGCACATAGACACACAGGCAAAACAACACCCACAGCAACTAAAGGAAATGAAATAAATATAGCTGCTGTCATTTGTTTGACAACTTTTTAACTGAAGTCTGTTACCATTATGAGGAAAGGCATCATCTAGAGAAAGAGGCTGAGCAGCGTTTGAGATGTTAGCACATCACTAACAGGACAGACAGACTCTAATCCCAGAACAGACTCCAGGTAGGCCTGACCTAAGAGCTATTCCTGCCATAACTCTTGGCTGCTTAAAACTGGCTGGAGAATTTTACTGGCACTGGTTCAGACCAGATGAAACAGATCTCTTCTCAGTGGTAACAGATGGACAAGATCAAACAAGATGATGAATCTGTGATGCGTCCAGAGACTATTGCACAAGGAAAATGGAGGACCAATCACGGGGAAACCTTGCTGGGCAGAGAAACCTTTGTGCCACGCCCTCCGGTCAAGTCTGCTTGACAGGCTGAAAAGTCTGTAAGCACTCAAGGAGGAAAAGAGTTTCATGGAAACTTACCTCTTAGAGTTTTGGCCTTCTCATTTACCCATAGACTCATACTCTATTCCCGAGTTAGTCTGGTGTATGGAACTACAAGCTCTCTTTTAATATTTTATTATAAATGCCTTTTAAGATTAAATTCTGTTATAGTTAAGTCTCCCCAGTATTCCAAGGTCCCAGAAGCCAAGCTTAGAATCCTGTAGAATGCAGTAAGGAAGTTAACGTATTCAGTAACTAATTAAGCATTACAAAAAAAAAAAAAAAAAAAAAAAAAAAAAAAAAAAAAGGAGCTCAGAGCTGGTCTGCGAAGTATTTACTAAGGACAGTAGCAAATCGCACCCAAACAAGGGAATACCATAACAGAGCCAGGGAATCCCACTGAGATAGAAACCTTCAGTACAGGCTGCATTACATATTAGAAGCAAGTTGGTGGATTCTCCTGACAAGTGGAGATTCTCCAGATACTTAAAAGTTACACTCATGTGGGAGTTTGGCAAGGCCTAGGAAAGGGGGGGAGGTTGTGATGTTGCATTATTCATAAGGCCTGCAAAGAGCAGAACCCCCTGGTGCTAGCCTTCACAAGGTTCAAAGGTATATTATAGCACTAGACTGTGAAATCCTTGCCTGTCACTAAGCTGACCCTAGGCAGGACTGCTTTATCTGTACTGTAAACATCTACCTGGTTCCTGTAAGTCCCTTTGTAGTCATTCCTTTGTTTTGTATCAGGTAACTTCAATGTACCTTGCCTGCTGTGACTTCCTACCCCTTTTATTTTCTGTACTATATAAGACTGGTGTTCACTTTGTGAGAATACATTCAGATTGTACACAATCTTGAGTGTTGGTCTGTCTGTCACTCGCTGATGCCTTGTCCACCTGCCCCAGAGACCCGTTCCACGCAGACAAAGGGACCCAGAGGGTCTGCAGCACCTTTGCCCATTAATTATCTTCCTTAGGTTTCTAGGGGCAGAGAAATATTTGTCTGTTGTTATGTTTTTTTAGATTTCTTAGCTTTGATAAAACACTGGCCAACACCAACTTGATGAGGAAAGGATTTATTTGACTTCCATTTCCCAAACACAGTCCATCACTGAGGGATGACATGGCAGGAACTCAGTGCAGGAACTGAGGTATAAGCCATGAAGGAGTGCTGCTTACTTGCTTGCTCCATGTGACTTCTCAGCTTGATTTCTTATGCAACCCCAAAACAAGTGACCAGGGATGGCACCTCCTACAGTGAGCTGGGCCCTCCCATGTCAATCATTAATCAAGAACGAAGCACAGACTTGCCTGAAAGCCACCGTGGGGGAAACATTTCCTCAGCTGAGCTTCCCTCTTCCTGATGACTGTCAAGTCTAACTTCGCAGATGCTGTCTGTATCAGGTTGACAAGATACTAGCCAGCATAGATGTGACTTGGTACTTGAGAAGCTGGTGTAGAGGAAGCTAAGGTTTTGAAGGCAACATGTGGTTCATGGCTTGATCTGTATCCCAGCCAACAACAAAATGGAGACAATAGTGCCAGCCCTTTCAACTATAGCTAAAACCCAAAAAATCTAGAGCAAAGATTCTTGTGTAGGGTTGCCTGGCAAGACCATGAATGTGCTCTTACCTTTAGGCTTAATGTTTTTGTACACTATTTAAAGTTTACCCTTGTGTCATTTCAAACACTGTTTCCTCTATCCCACTATCTGGGTTCTATCCTGACATAGCTCTGTTCTGTTTATTCTTAGAAAGTCCTGTCTCAAGTTTTAAAAACACTGCTCTTCATTCGTTCTCTGCCTTGCCAATAAAAGCCAATGAGTCAATCCAGAGCTTTAGAGAGGATATGGTGGGACTTCCTATTCTAGGAGGAATGGGGAAAGATGCAGAAAGGGAAGGAATGGAGCCATGAGGAGAGGTTCATGAAGCTTGAGGAGAGAGAGATGGATCAAGAAAAGACAAAAATTGCAAGTAATGAGGAGATATTTTCTGGGAGGAATCCTCATGAGCTTGCAGGTTTAGAATGGAGTAAGATCTGCTCAATATTCGTCTCAAGGGTATTTTAATAAACTTGACTTCTCTGTGTGGTTGTTGGGGACTACAGAAGGTAAAGAAATACAGCTGCCAGATTAATTTTTTACCTAGATTTACATTAAAGTTAATTAAATTTACACTAACCCTGACTCCCACTTCTATTCCATTTATGTTGTTAGTCGTGGCCATGGGCATCTTCATTCAATCAGTTGTACAGAGAAAGACTGGGGAAACATAACTGACCCGGAGAATATGAAGACACTGCACCAAAGAGACACTGCACTCCTTCTATCAGATACCAGGAAATGGAAGCGAACACACCTGAAACAATTGGAATCACTTCTGGAATTTTCTGTAGTCACAGGGCTGAGGAGGAAGCCTGGCACTGGCAGTAGGAGAAACTTGGCTCCCACAAAAGCCTCAGAGAGTTCTGGTCACTGGTCAGATCACCTCACAGAATGCACAGGCACAAAGGCTGGGTAGCTCAGTGTGAGCCCAAGCTCCCATCAATCAGGACTGCTTAGTTTTGCACACTTCTTGCTTTCTATTGCAAAGGAACACTCATTCGAGGACCCTAAGTTGGGGTGGAGTGACTTTGGACCCCATTATTTGTTCCTCTTTCCAGTGTGCTGACTTGAATTATATCTCTTTTCTCTGTTACTTTTTTGTTTGTTTGTTTTGTTTTGTTTGGTCTTGAGAGAGTCTTTCCCTTATGTAGCCTGACTCTCCCAGAATTCATTATGTAGAACTCACAGGCATCCAACTGTGACAGCTTCCTGAGTCCTGGGAAAAAGGCACTCATCACTATACCCAGGCTTTCTCTACTTCTCACTTCTGTCTAACAGGTCCATAGGAAATGGGTGGCCACAGTGTAGGTGTCCGGCTGCCAGGACCCAGGCTCTGACACTAACAACCCTTGGAGGCTTAGCTGCCTATATGGCCTCAGGTGAATGTCAGGGGGACATGGGCTGAACTTTGAGGAGCTGGGGTGTCAGGACACAAGCATATTTGACTAGTGGCTTCCTGGTTCAGAGTAGCCCCAACAGTGTCCCTGGGATGCTCACCCAGGCTCCCCTGACTCCCCTGGGCAAAGAGGAGGAGCCAGACAAGATGGAGCTGCTGTCACAGTCCCACTCTGTGTAAGTGACCATGGTCTCTATGCCAACACAGCTTGGAAAGGGGCTGTCATCCAGGGCAACCCAGAATATACAAGGGACTTGGGTGTCCTTGAACATGGGACAAACCTTTTCCTAGCATTTCTAGGTAAAGCTAAAGCTGTCTGGAAATGAGCCTCTGAAGAACTCCCATTAATTACCCTCTACAGCCTCTGCCCCAGAAAAGGAACTGTCAGTTGGTTTGGCCAAATTGGCCCATGCTTCTGCAAGAGGTGGAATGGGGCACCTTTCACAGAGGCAGGGCCCTTGCTCTGAAGAGAATCAGATAACGGGAAAGCTAAACTATCTGATGTTTTCTTCACAGCCTATCAAGGGGACCAGAGATAGGAATGAAGCCCCTGCCCCCAATTCTGCTCTGTTGAGATCACTGTAGGAGCCACCTCCACCCCCATCTCTATCCTAATTGTCACGGAAATGCCAGCACACAGGTCCAGGAGGCTCTTTTTGTGCTCAATGGACAACCACCGCCCTCTAGTGGCCACACGATGCAGCATCATCTCCTCTGGAAGAGGTTCAAGGGAAGTCAACCTGTTTATGTCAATTAAACTGTGGTTAAAGATACATATTCCTCCTCAGGTTATCCCTGGGAGACAATTTGTGAAGTTTCTTCGGAGCACAATTTTCAAACCTCAGTTAAAAATTAAAAAACAAACAAACAAACAAACATATGTTCTCCAGACAAAGTACTTCAGGTTCCATTTGTATAACCACAGTAGGCTTGACAAGACCATTTCTTCTAGAACTTTCTACTGCCTAGGACCAGGTTCCTGGTGCTTCCCTTATGTTGAGGCTGTTGGACTTTTGTTAGTGTCCCGATATGTCAATTTCTTTTAAGGCCAGGCTCTTAGAGGTCTTCTGTGGGGTCTCCACCACCCTGCTGTGGGGAAGCCAGACCATAGCTGTCCCAGTGTTCAGACAGCAAAGCATCCCTTGGCAGGCCAGAGTTAGGAAGACTTTGGGCCCTTGAGACCTCATATGATGGGCAGCCCCCCCCCCTGTGTCCTGGGGTAGAGTTCCACCAATCTCCAATGAGCTGTCATGGAAATTGCACAGTTGTAGCTGGAATAGGTGTGGCTATTACCCGAGGGGGCTAATATTTAATCATTTTGATATAATAATTTAATTAAGGGATCAGAAATTAATGATACTCACTACCAGGTTGTGTCCTCCAACCCAGCTGGAAACTTTCTGCTAGGAAGCACTGGACACCATTGTGCTTTCTACACTGGACTACTCTGACCAGCAAAAACCCAAAATGGACTCATACCTGTGGCTCAGCTGTTAAGGGCACTGGCTGCTCTTGCAGAGGACCTGGGTTCATTTCCCTGCACCCACAAGGTGGCTCACAACCATGCAGAACCAGAGTACAGGAGACCCACTGGACTCTTCTGGTTTCTGTGCACACAGCACACGCAGTTGTAGAAACACATGCACCCATCCATGTAAAATGATAAGACTTTTTCAAAGAAACAAAACATTTTTAACTATGTAAAAGTTCATGTGCATGGTAATGTGGGACAGGGGGCCATTGTCATATAAATACATACTTGTATTCGGCAGGCCTCCCATCCATCCTTCTACCCCCATTGACCTCCATTGATCCTGTTTCCTTCCCAAGAGAGACTCACGCTGTGTATACCAATATGATTGTTATTTCTTAAAATGTAGGAACCACAAACACCTCTCTTTTTTCCTTCCTCCCTCATCTATTTTTGCACGGACAGATTACGTTTCCCATTTTTCTTCAACAATAAAAATTGACCTATGAATTTATTTTATAGTACTCATCAAAGAATAAGGATATGGAAACTCTTCCAAGGTCTTAATGTCTGTGCAAAGTTTTTCCTCAGGGTAGGGAATGCTATAGTGAGCAGCATGGGACACCCTGCAAACCAGAACCCAGTCAGCCATCGTCTGGGGAACACAGAAGAAGCACACTGAGGCCTGTGGAAGCCCAAATAGAACACATGGAAAAGCAGAGGAGCCCCGCCCACTCCCCTAAGAGAAAGGCACAATTAAAGATGACCACATACACTTTGCTAAAGTTCGTTATCCCCACACTCACCTCCATTATAACCCTAATGCTCACCTAGGAGGGACCTTTCTGCACTGACATGCTTCTGGCCATGTGTAAAAGAACGCTCTCTGTGCCCCTGGGCCTGGGCCTGTGTGTATGTATGTTTGGGTGTTTATGTATGCATATGCTTTCGTGTACATGTGTGTGAATGGCACAAGTGCCTATGTTTGCCTTCTCCTCAGGTAACTCTATTAGGAGGTTTGCCAGGTATAGGGCACGTGTGATCATATACACAGGATGACATACTAGGAAACCCATGCTGGAATGATCTGCAGGGAGCAGGTCAGGACAGTGAGAAGACCCTAAGAGGAAATTGCTTCTTCCTGGGATGCTTGTGGTATAGAGGGGATAGTTTGGAAACTTCTGCCTGCTTTCTTACAACTGAGGGTCTTCCTGAAGCCAGGCTTCCCAGGACAGTGTAGAGGTATGAGCTTATGGATGCCCCTGTGTCTCATTGTACACATGGAAGAGAGAAGGACATCAACGGTAACCACTAGAGAGAGGATATGAGGAGGGGCTCCGGCTGGAGCACCTCAGGAAGTGACCTTACTGGCTTAACAGTCCAGATGGAACTCAGAATGCTGGTTCCCAGGTAACCAGAGGCCAGCAGTGGCCTTAACTGACTTACTTGTCTGGAGGACCTAGAGGAAGCAGGATGTTCTCCTGTTTTCAGGCTTCCAGAGGCTCTCGCCACAAAAAAGCCAAGAGAGGTCGCCTTGTCTGCTTTTGGAGACGTTTGATTCGCCCTCTGACACACTTCAGGCATGCTTCCCGCTGGGAACTCGAGGTAACACAGGCCAGCCTTAGCAGGAACATTTTTGTTAGTCCCCGTGCTCCCCGAGGTCCCTGCCTGGGTGTGTGTTCCTGTGAGACACTGAGGAACATCCTTGATGCTTAATGATCACTCTTTGGTAATAGATTCTGATGTCTTTCATAGTTTCCACATTTAGACCCTCCCACCTTCCTAGGTCTTTTGTGAAAATGAACAGGAGCCAGACTCTATGCCCAAGCACCCCCGATTCAACTATAAGAGTCGAGAATACATTCAACAGATGATCCACTACATACCAGCTGCTATTCAGAACCGCGACCACCTCTGTCTCGACATTTTTGTTGCTATGTACCAAACGTATGCTACCACCTGGGAGGTGCTGGACCTGCTGATGAAAACGTGAGTGGCTGCATCCAACATAGGTGTTAGGAGAGCTCTGCTCTTCTCCAGGACGCTGTGCTCCCATAGAACAAGTGTGATTGGACCCTGGCAGTGTTGGTCCTGGGCCTGAACCTGCAAAGTGACATGGTCACATCCAGACCATGAGGCTCTGGAAAAGAGCCATGGGGGGCTCTAGTTTGTGTTTTTCACTGACCCCATGGAGTGTCAAACACCACCCTTTCTTGTGCCTTGGAAAGAGCTCTTTCCCCATTTGTATAAACAGTTCTAGGACCTATCTGACCTATAAGGGATTAATGGAACCTGAGAAGGGTCCTGGGGTGGGGGTGTGTCGTGGTGGGGGACGGCAAGAGCCGGGAACCAACCAAGAGCCCTCGCAGGGACAGCTAGGCCTCCACCCTTTGTGTGAGGATCTCTAAAGACCTGTGACCTCAGCACGGAAGTCAGAACAGTTCAGAGAGACCTCAGGATCTGTGTTTCCTTTGTCCAGTGTTCAGACTCAAGTAGCTCCTGGTAGATCTATTAGTAGGTTGGGGACACAAGGCCTTAGGGTGACACCCTCATGGAATGCCACAGGTATGCATCCTTCCGGCCAGACTGTGCGGAAGACCAGCAAACTAAGAGGTGAGTGGGCTTCAGGTGACTGGGAGGTAAGAGCCCATGGGTGCAAAAGGGTGGGTGTGGGGTGACACAGTTAAGAGCCAATCTATGGAGTTGGAAGGGGAAGAGGGAGGTAAGGGCCTATCAGTACAGTGGGGTAGGGCATTTGCTGAGGACTAAACACTTGACAGGTGCCCTGCTTTGGGGATTCCCACTAGAGGGACTTCACCTGCAGGTGGAGAAAAATGGAGGGCTCCAATAGGCTCCTTGGTTCTGAGGAGCAGAGGGAAGGAAGGAAACTGAAGGGCCTTGGGAGAATCCATCCCCACTACAGCCCAGCCCAGTTAGCCCAATCTGTCCTCCAAGGGACAGAAAGTGTCTGGAGTCCTCTGCACACAGCTGCACACCCCTGGCCACTATGCTCCTCAGCACACAGGCTGGCGGCTATTGACTCATCTAATGGGGCCCACAGCTCTTCTTGAGAAGTGAGGCCAGGCTTCTGACTCAACTTCCCTTCAACCTTCTCTTCCCTCAGTGCCATATTCAGCTTTCTGTTCGGCTGGTTTCAGAAATTCCCCCAGGATTTTTATGAGTCCCCAGACCTGGCTGTTTTAAGTCAGTTCACGGAGTACGTGAGGCTCAATGTGCCTTCCCTAGATGTAGATACCCAAGCCAGGGAGCCTCCCTCCATGTTGGAGGATCAGGAGGCCATCTCACTTAAACTTGAGGAAGGTAAGTAGGTCTGGTGTTGGCTGCCTGGCAAGGTAGGAGGGGGTTTTGGTGATGGGTTTCACCAGGGTATTCTCAAGAGTTTGGCATGATGCCAGGGATGGACTGCAGTCAGGTAAGAAGATCCACTGTGAGGAGAGGACTGGGGATCCTCTGGCATGAAAAGGCCTTGTGTGGCCATCAACAGCATCTTGGGGGAAACTCCCCTGTCCTAGGCTGTCTCCACTAAAAGCCTGTCCCTTTCTGCCTTTATATTGTACAACAACTCCAGATCCCCCAGGGCAGGATGCCTCTGGGAGGCAGGAGACTCTGGCTCTGAGGCCAGCTTCTATGGCAGAGCCACAGGGAGACGAGCAACCCCTAGAGGACACTGAGCTTGTGAAAACAGCAGATCTGGATCCCTTTGAACCAAAAGCCACAATATAGCTGCTTCCGACTTTAGATCAAGATCTGCCCACATCAGCTGATACACACTCATCTGTAGATGTGGTTGCAGATGAGGCTGCAGATGTGGCAGCAGATGAGGCTGCAGATGAGGCTGGAGATGTTTCACCGGCCAGGCAGTTATTTCTGTCTTACACTGTGCAGTTAGGTACACCAGATTTCATTTTCCTTCTGCCTGAGGTTGACATATAGTTAGGAGAATGATCTGCAGAGTTCTACCCAGCTGAGGTTCCCCACCTAAGCTTATCTCATGCTTTATCTTATTGTATTGTTGGATTCTTTGTTTTTCATATTGTTGTTTTCATTGTTGGGTTTTTATTTATGTTTGGATATTAATAAAAGTGAATTATTTACTCTTCTTAAAAGATATCGTTCTTTTTTCCAGTGGTACAATCTACTTATGTTTTACCCGTGGACTGCAACTTTGAGCCAAACAGGTTGATCATGGAAATGGGACCCTCACAGTCCACCCTGGAAGCAGGGAAAGCAAGCAGCTGGTGTGGCAGAAAGTGGGCAAATACCTGCAGCGGTGAACAATATAAACTATGTGACTAAACTGTGTGACTGTGACGTGGCATTCCTGGGCTCAGCAGTGCCCCTAACAATTAGGGACACAGAGCCCCATATCGGGGCTCCTGGACAGAGGTCTCTACTCTCTGGGCTTCTTTTCTGTCACACTGACAGGGGAAGCATGCAGACAAGGATAACATCAGCCTAACTGTAATGGTGCTCACCATTCTCGCCGTCCCTGCGTCCAACGCTGTGCGTACACACTGCACCTTGTTTAAACAGGTGGTTATCACAAAGAATTGCCAGGGTACCCCACAATTCTAGGGTTGATCAACAATAACAAGGCTGAGCCCATGGAAATTTTATACATTTCTTCTGTAGGGAATGGGTTTCATGTAGTCTCACTGTTCACTATGTCTAGGGAACCCTCCATGGGACAAACCCAGGAGTCATCACCAAAAGCAGCTCACTCAGTCTTCATCCTGAGCATGTGCTATGCCAGCGACTGTTTAGAGGACACTGAGTGGTATACTTGTCCCTTCCAGGGCATAGGGCCTATCATGTGGGCTCTGATGATGAAGGACCCACACACATCACATCATTGGCCACCTAGGTATTTGGCTCAGGAAAAGTTTATATATACCAGCCTAGTCCCTGTCTCATCAAGAATCTAGCTGTACACTTCATCTAGCCCCTGAGCTGGGATTTCCAGTGTCTCTGAGGATTGGAGACCCAGGGCTGCATGTTGAAGACAGGCTTCCTGGGTGAACAATGGATGCATGTCTAGCATAGAGAGCTGAGAAGGAGCAGTAGCTAGAAGTGATAGTGGCAGGTGGTCTAGCTGTCATCCCATGAGGAAAGTTGACCTAGTCCATTACCAATGTGTGTAGAGAATCTCAGGGAATATTATTAGAGCTAGCAAGCAAATCCAACAGCACCACAAAGGAAGCACTCCTGCCCATGAACTGAAATAAACTCTACAAAGCTCCACAGTGGCCATGCACAGGATGGACAGGACATGAGGGTGTTGGGCAGGAAAATCAGCAGGAACGGTCATCTGAACAGGCATAGATTCTGTAATTGCCTTGTCTCCTGCTCTCCACAGTGTTTGATGTCCTCTCTGGAATATTTAAAGAAGTATAAACAATGGGTAGGACATACAACAGACATTATAGCATGGAGGCTAAAGAAAAAATGACAAGGAAAGTCCACAGGTGCAGACATGGCAGGGTCACAGATTAAAGCACGCTACCATTTCATATTGGTGGCATAGGAATCAGCTGCACCTTCCATGTAATTACTGTGGACAGCAGGGAATGCTTGTGTGAGTGTCCCTATGCAGATCTGAGAGACCTGACAAACAGCACATATCTGGATAGGGAGGTGGCTCAGTATGGCGCCTGCTGAGAAAGCGGAGGGACCTGAGTTCAGATGCCCAGCATTCACATAAACAATGTTATAGTCAGGCATAGGATACCCTATGTGCTGGGGTTCTGTTTGCTTTCAACTTGATACAAGGTAGGGGAAGCTGGGAAGAAGGAACATGACTTGAGAAAATGTCTCCCTCACATTGGCCTGTAAGCAACTCTGTGAAGCCTTCTCTTCATTAATCCTCTATGTGGGAAGGTCCAGGCTACTGAGGGCAGTGCCACCCATGGACTGGTGGTTTGGAGTGGACTGAGAAAGTTTGAGCAAGCCAGTAAGGAGCATAGTCCCATGGCCTTTGCTTCAGTTCCTGCCTTTGGTTACTGCCCGAGTTTCTGGCTTGCCTTCCCTTCATGATGGACAGTAACCTGTCAGATGAGATCAATGCTGGCTTTTCCAGACTGTTTTTGGTCAGTGTTCTAAGACAGCAATAGAAAAGAAAAAACGCCCTAGGTTCAGACGTGTCCCCCTCACTCAGTGCTCAGCCAGTTTTATACTTTGGTGTGCACAGGACTAGAGAGTATAGCTCAGAGAAAACTAAGAGTAGAGTGGCTGAGGAAGAATCCTAATGTCAAATTTCTGCTTCCACCCATGTGGATATGGGCATGAACACAAAATCACATGCACACATACATAACCATACCAGACATAAACCACATGTACACACATACACATACATAAATCACATGTACACACACAAAAAACAAACACACACACACACACACAAACACACACACTGTCTTTTAGGGGTTTACTGCTGTGAATGGATACCTTGACCAAGGCAACTCTTATAAAGAACATTTATCTGGGCTGACTCATAATTTCAGAGGTTCAGTCCATTATAATCAAAGCAGGAGCATGACAGCATCCAGGCAGGCATGCTGCAGGAGGAGCTGAGAGGTCTACCCCTTCATCTGAAGGGTGCTACCAGAATACTCACTTCCATGCAACTATGATGAGAGTCTGAAATCCCACACCCACAGTGGCACACCTACTCCAGCAAAGCCACACCTTCTAATAGTGCCACTCCCTTGGCCAAGCATATACAGGCCATCACACACACACACAACTAGGTCAAGGCCAATTTTGAATAACACCTCAAGCAGCTCTTACTAGCTGTGATCAACTGGAAGGAAGAAGGGTCGATGGACCTGAAAACAGAGCATAGATGAGCACACAGCAAATAATCCTGGAATGCAGTGTTCACAGAGTCTCACTATGGAGTTCTGGCTGGCTTGGAGCTCACCCTGCAGCTTGTGCTGCCCTTGATCTTCAGATCAAGATCTTCAGATCCTTCCATTTAAATCCCTTAAATCAGTGGAGTTCAACCTGTGGGTCAAATGTGGTTTTGTATATATACACATTATGATTAATATGAATGGAAATAGTAGAGTTATAAGATATCAATGAAAACAATATATGGCTAGGGTCACCATAGCAGCAAGACCTGTATTGAAGTGACCCAACATTAGGAAGGTCGAGAACCACTACCCTCAATAGTGGGATTACAGGTGTGTACCTTGATACCAAGAAAAACAAACTTGTTTATCCTTCTGGCAGGGTGCTCTCCAGCACAGGAGCTGCTTGGATCATTGGATGACTTGCCCCTGCAGATACATTTGTGGACACCTGGGTTAAAATACTAGACAGAGAACATGGGCCCTACACAGAAAGGGAAAACATAAGGAAGGGGTTAATGAGAGGGCAAGGCCCAGGACCAGGCTCTGGGAAGACTTTGCAGTGAAGATGGAAACATTAAGTGAGTTGCTGACACATGTATAAGATCTTTCTCATCTGCCTCCTGAGACCTCTTAGTAATACAGATACTGCTCAACTTAGAACTGGAACAAGATTCATTCTTCCCACTGTGCCCAAGGTTATGGAAGTAGTTCAACCACTGGTGGGAAGGTGACCCTGACCTGGCTAGCTGCCTGCCAGGTAAAGAACATCATGATTGCTGTTCTTGTGTGTCTGTATGTAGACTGTGATGGGCTGTTTAGTGAAGTGTCTGCCCTCAAGGTCTCCCTGCCCACTGACTCTTCTCCTATACTCCTATAACTATTGTCTACAAACTCATTGGTTCATCCCATGACCTCCCGTGGACCCATCCAACAGGGCCTGCCTATTGAGGTTGAAGATGGCAAGCTCAGTCTCATGCTAGGCACTCAGCAACCATCAATGGCTGCACTCACATGCTTGCCCCATGGCCCGTTATTCTGTAAGGGGCAGAGCAGGGAGGAGCCACGCCCCCCCAAACAAACAAAAAAACAAACTGGGAGCCTCAAGAAGACAGGTTGGGAGAGCAGCCTGGGCTCTGCTTCTCTACCACTCCTCAGCTGTGTGGTCTGACTTTATGTCCCTTAAGGATGAAAGGGATAACAGCTCCTTCCCCCCCCAAACCCCTTCCCCTGTGACGGTATGGGGGCGGGACATGTGCAAATTATACATGCATATTAAATGACATGTAAATATTCGGAAGGCTGCCTGGTGTTCAATAAATGTTAGGGAGCTACTTTAAATAAATAATGGCAAGTGCTCTCTCTTTCTCGTGTGTGTGTGTGTGTGTGTGTGTGTGTGTGTGTGTGTATGTGTGTGTGTGCGCGTGTGTACACATGTGGGTTTATCTGTGCAGACTCACAGAGGCCAGATGACATAGAGTGTACTTTTCTATCACTCTCCATCTCTTTCTCTCTTCCTCTCTCCCTTTTTTTTTTTTTTTTTTTTTTTTTTTAGACAATTCACTGTGCAGCCCTGGCTGTCTCGGAATTCACTATGTAAATCAGGCTAACCTGGAGCTCACAGAGATCCACCTGCCTCTGCCATCCAAATGCTGGAATCAAAGGCATGAGTCTTGCCTCATTTCTTTGAGTCGGAGTCTCTTTTTGAAAATAAACGAAAGAAAGAGAGAGAGAGAGGAAGAAAGAAAGAAAGAAGAGAAGGAATGAATGAATGAAAGTGTGTTGTGTACGGGATATCTGTTGAAGACCACAGATGCACAACAGCAAGAGTGGAACCCAATGTGACAAAAGTTTTTGGGTAATAACATTCCACCTGTGTCAGTTCTTGGATGTGTTAACTAGGAAGGCCTTCTCAAGATAGTCGAAAAGAGCAATGTGCAGGGTGGAGACAGTGTACAGAGGGAATCTGTTCTTTCCTTGCAAGGTTTTAGTAAGTCTGTCTTAGCCAATTTTTTTTTATTGTTGTAAAGAGACACCATGACCAAGACAACTTATAAAAGGAAGCATTTAGCTAGGGACTTGCTTACAGTTTCATGGGGTGACTCCTTCACCACCATGTTGGGCAGCAGGTAGGCAGGCATGGTGCAGGATCAGTGGCTGAAAGCTTATATCTAATCAATAAGCATTCATCATGGAGGGAGAAAGGTTGTTGGGCCTAGCATGGGCTTTTGAGACCTCAAAATTTACTTGTACTGACAACCTTGCTCCAACAAGACATACCTCCTAATCCTTCCCAAAACCATTTTACCAACTAGAGACCAAGTCATTAAAGTATAGGAGCCTATGGGGGCCATCATCACTCAAACCACCACACTAACTGAATTCTAAAAAAATATTGTAAAAAACATAAAGATGGGCTGGAGAGATGGCTTAATGGTTAAAAACAGTGGCTGCTCTTGAGGAGGACCTGAGCTTGATAACTAGCATCCACATTATGATTCAAAACCACCTGTTAACTCTAACTGCACAGGGGATCTGACGCCCCCTTCTGGCCCCTTCAGACACTGCCTGCACTTACTGCACAGACATATATGTAGACAAAGACCCCTGTCTTCCTAAGGCCTCTCTAAGGAACAGAACTGCTAGAGTGGAACACACACACACACATACACACACACACCCACATTCTCAAAAGCATAAACATTTACTAAAAGGCTCTAATATGGTGGTTCACAGGCTGTCGACCAGCTAGCCCAACAATGGCTGTCTTCTTATGGAATGACCAAGGATTTGGTGGCTTCATAGTCCACAAGACTGCTTGTTTCAGTCATCCCTATCTAGTGCTGAAGTCCGAGGCAATTCCTAGAGAGTTGCTGGTCCTCAGTCTCCATTGAAATCCCAAAGCAGTGTCTAACTCCAGAGATAGCAAGGGCAAGCAGGCCAAACCCAAAAGCTTCCTTCTTCCATGTTCTTTTGTGTGGGCTGCCACCAGACCTGGTGTGTTGGAGAAGTAAGGTGAGTCTCCCCATCTCAAATGATCCAATCAATAAAATTCCTCACCAGGGCCTGACTACATTGGTGTTAATTGATTAGAGATACAGTCACATTGACAACCCAGATTAGCTAACACATACCCATACATACAAAATTATAATAATTATTAAAAAAATCCAAAATAGTTTAAACGTACAATAATGGTATCTCCCTCTAGGTGGAGACATGCCCTGTTTCTTCCCATAAAGGGTTTAGCCAGTTTGCTAGGTCAGGGATCTAGCTAGCACCAATAGGAATCCAGTTCACCCAAAGATAATGCACTTTTTTGTTTGTTTGTTTGTTTTGTTATTTGATACAGAGTTCTCCGATTGTCCTGGAACCCACTCTGTAGACCACTCTGGCCTTGGCATCAGAAATCTGCAGCCTCTATCTCCCACATGCTGGGATTAAAGGATTGAGCCAGCAATTGCTGGCTGTAATGTACTTTAAAGGAGCCCCTGCCTGCCTTCCTGAAAGCTGATTTTAAAAGTCAGAGTCATGTTTTTTCTCTCATTTTTTCATTATGATGTTGCCAGGTTCTTTTTTTTTTCTTTTTTTTTTTTTTTAATCTTTGGGCTTCCTCTTTTTCTGAAGTTTCCCTCTGTGCCAAACAAACCCCTCCCTGCATCCCTAGTCAGCTTGATGAGGACAGGGAATGTTGACAAGTTGTCCTTTTCCTGTTCCCCACAGGGCAGTTGGAGGGTCCAAGAAGGAGCACAGAGTCTCCTGTTTAGGACAGTCCCTCATTAAGTCAGCTGCATTCCCCCCAAATCAGTCAGGAGAGTGGAAACCCTCCCACATGGATGGCAACACAAGCAGGATTTGAACATGACTCTTCCCACATGGGAATATTTTCATTATGTGCCTCTTGGAATCTACCAGCTGCTATTGTTGGAGCAGGAATTCTCCAGCCTGGAGACATAGGACTTAGATGCTCTGATAGGACTTGTTCAAATTTGTCCGCATTTTATAGTTTCATATGAATTTGGGGACATTACATTTCATCGTTGACACTAGTACTAACATGAGCTCCTATTCCTGATCCACCATAGAGATGTTGTGGTGAGTTTTTTGCTGTACTTTTTCGTGCTTCCAGCGGATCTCAAGTATGCACCCAGGAGCTATCTCAGATCCTCAAATGGTTAATATTAAAATGCCTTGACTAGTTCAAAGGTTGGGCACTCCTAAACCTTCCCCTGCTACCCCAGGTCCAGTGGGGAAATGGCAAGGGGCCTTTACCCAAAAAACTCACATGGCTGGTTGGCTTTATCTTCTGTGCTACTGCATTCCCTTCTTCTTCTCCCATCCAGGTGATTCTCTCTCCATCCTACCCTCACAACGGTAAGTGTCCCACCCATGTCCAGCCATTGGCCACTGGTGTCTTTATTGATAAAACAACAACCAATTGGAGACAAGGGCCTTCAGCAACAGGACACACAGATTCAAAACCATTAGCACCAATCTCCAACACAGAGATGAAGTCTATCAAGGCAGCCCAACTACATTCAAGTTTAGCAGGACACTAGACTTTAGCACAACTGATTCCATGATGGCAGTACCATCCAGGCAGTAAAGCTTAGCATATACACAGAACCACCTGCCAAACTAAAACAAAGTCCTAATCTATCAAAGTCCAATGTTCGGAGAAAGTATCTGTACGGACCTTGCTTTTTCACTTCTATAGTTCTATTTCTGGCTGTTTTTGCTAACTGAAGTATGTCAACCCAAGATGTAGTTTTTGTGCTTTAAAGCTCATCCTGAGAAAGGCTTTGGACTACACTGGGATACCAAATACCCAGTGTGGTCAACAGCCAGTCAATAGAGACTAAAACTCATTGGCTAAAATCCATACCTGTGTCAGAGACCATCCCGTGAGAAAGTGAGCCCTTCACAATCTCCCTAACAGGCCAAATGGCCTCGTGCTAAGAGCTGACTGTCACCCCCTTCCTCCCTATTCCCTTCCTGGCACCTGAGGCTGTAAAAGCTGAATTATAGTCCCCTCTCCCCTATCTCTTCCTGAGTTCCCATGACATCCAAGGACATGAGTTACGCCTGAGCCCAGCCTGACCCCCAAGGCTGTCAAGGAGGATCGATATTCCAGAGATGAAATGCAGAGTGCCCGCTGCCTGGCGCCTGACTTCGGCCCCCATGTCAGCAGATGCCCACTTCTTTGTTCTTTGTATAATTCTCCCTCAACCCCTCCCATATTCCCTGAGATGTATGCTTTAAAAGGAAGGCACCTCAGCATAATAAACGAGACCTCGATAGGTCTCCTACTCTTCTTTTTCTTCCTCCCATCTCCTTCCAGGTTTGCGGTTCCCCTCGCACCCACAAATAACTGAATCCCGCGGGATGGGATAAGTGGCACCCGACGTGAGGGCGAGGTCCAGATGGTAATTCCTAATCGGTGGAGGTTCCAGAGAAGTTCGTCGAGACCCCAAGAATTTAGAAGTAGTGAAGGACACCTTCCGCTGCTCACGGAAGAGCGAGAAGTCCTTGGTGAGTGAGTCATCTCCACTTCAGGTTATGGGAAATATATCTATCTAAAGAGGCAGCCTTCATCAAAGGCTTAAAGATAGTAATCAGGGAAAGAGGAGTACGAGTTAAAAAGAAAGATTAGATAGACTTTTTATTTTCATAGACCAGGTATGTCCACGGTTTATTATAAATGAAGCAGAGATACACTGTAAAAAATGGTGAAAGGTAGGTAGAGATTTAAATGATAAACTAGCGAATGAGCGTCCCGATGTGGTCCCTGCAACTGTCTTTTCTTATTGAGGAGTAACTATCAGAAGCAGCCACTGTGCCTCCTCCCCCTTCTCTGGCAGTATTCCCAGAAGAAGGAGATAAGGAAGTAGACTCTGAACATGAGAGAGAGAAAATAAGTTTTAGAAAAGCAGTTATCCCCTGTTTGGGACCTTTTAGCAAAAAAGAGAAAAAATGAAAATAAGCTATTTCAGAGCTTTCCTGGGAACAGAAGGAAAACGGGAGACGTCCTGCTTCCTCTCTGGCTCCTATGGAGATATTCTTAGCTTTGGTTAGGATATCTGTGTCCCTTTGAGACACCAAGTTCTATTCCCTGTCTGTCTATTGTCTGTTTTTGGTGCACCAAATTGTCCATATGTCTGTCAATTCATGTTTGGTTTTTTTTTTGTTGTTGTTTGAATGATTGTTGTTCTGTGTTTCATGTTGAAAAATATAAATGGCTAAAACTTTATCTGCTGGCTGTCCATCCTTTGATTTAGTTTAACTTGTTTAAAAAGCAGTCTCAATTTGCACAGCACAAACTGATAAGTTAGTTGCACTGTGGCTGAGAGTCAAGTACAGCTAGAAAAGCCCTGCTGAGTGCCAATTGCAAACAGAGCTCTTAAAGGGGCAGGCAGCCTTTTGCTTGTAACAGAAAGTTAGCTTAAAATTGAGAACTCAGGGTTAGAGTCATTCTAAACAACACGAACAAACACAAGAAAACAGGTCTTTAAGAATACTTCAACATAGGGATAATCTTTGAGCCAGGACTCTGGCAGAGTGTTCAGATTGAGAAAAGTTTGCATTTGGGTTGAGACTGAGCTCGGAGGGAAGCAGCCTCAGCGTGGCTTGTGTGGCATTTCTTAGAGCCTTGTTACAGACCTAGCCAGATGTTGTTCTAAATAAAATTTAAATTCAAAGTTTATAAAAGGTCAATCAGGCTGTGAAATTTATCAAGACATTGCGATTTGACTTGCCTACTTTATATAAAGTTATAGTGTACAGAGTTTGCTTATGTGTATAAGTGTCTGTTCCTTGTTCCAAACAGCCATTAATTTGATTATTGCAGAATATTGATGTTTGATCTATTGCATACCACCGTATTAAGTAAAATTGATAATCATTATCCTAAGATAGTTAAAACATTATTTTCATGCATGCTTGTATATCTTCTATAAATTCATGCATGCATGCATCCCATTTACTGTGTTTAAAAAACAGCCTTTATATGGGAGAAAAGTATATGTGAATTGAATCACATGCTTATTCTTTTGAGTTTCCTCCTGTTTCAGCACAGATAATTAAATTGTGGGCTGTAGATGGTGTTTTAAAATGTTGAACAATCAAACTTTAAGTTTTATATTAATAGTCAATATTATATCTCAGAACTTACAATTGCTTACAATTGTTCATCCCTCAGATGCTATTAATTCTCTAGCTTGCAATTGCTTATGCAACTTATATATATATAAAATACTGTTCCTTTAAGAAGACTGTTTTTGGACAGTTAAGAAATTGTCCTAAGTTGCCTGGAAAAGACCCCCAAGATTTGCTTTGTGTTATAGAGGTTTACATAAAGCTTTAACTGATAAAGATTACAGATAGCTCCTAAAAAGATACAAACTCAGGATCCTTATAATTATTTGGGTTTTAGACTTATTATTCAAGCTGTTTTTCTCTAAAAGATAGTTATTCGCAGAAAAAACTTAAAGACTTTCTCTTATTTCTAATTAATAAATAAATAAATTATACACATGTGACTATAATAACTTTTCAAGCATTCTAGTTACAATCTCTCTTCAAGAGAAACAATTGAAAGTGTAATTAGTCACTGTCCATGTTATATTAAAACTGACTATAACAGTCCAGTATTTAAGTGGTTTTGTCAACGATTTTATAATTCTCAAAGACAAGGCATTATAAAACTTTAAACTCTATCTTCTTAAAAACAAAAAAGGGGAGAAATTATACCCCGTGCACAGTATTTAAATCATACTTTCATTTTTAAGAATTTTGAAATTTAGATGTCAAAGAACTTAATAAATGCTTTATAGTATCTTAAAACTAGACATAATCGTGTCTAGGTGAGATGAAAAGGATCCACTCATTGACACATGGCATGAGCCTGAACAGAAAGTTATTATGGGGAAAAGGGGGCGGTGTTTCTGTTTATTTCCACAGAATGCTGCAGAAGCATGCTAGCTTCCAAAATGATTCGTGTGACAGACTGACCTGTGAGTTCATGAGTGCCCTGGCAGTGATGACAAGAAAGCTGTGTTGAGTGCACAGAGAAAGAGGAATCAGGGAGAGCAGCCACTTACAAACAAGATGAAGACACTTCCTATCTCCGCCATGGGCTACAGCAAGGAGAGCCGACCTGGTGTCAATTTGAGGACAACTATAAATGAGGACTCATGAGGCAGAGGGACTGCTACAGTGTATTTAACAAGATTTCATCAGAGACACTGTTTTTGGCCATTCAGGCCAACTCCCCTATAGCTGTGAAAGCTTTTGTACCTTACATATATGCTATATTGTTAGATAGTTTTAAGAGTTAAGATAGCCAATCTTGACAAGTCTTTTCATATTCATTGTAATTGTTGTCAATTAACTAATCGTGTAGATCCTAATTTAGATAAGAAATCTGCTGTTATGATTTTGTTATAGAGACCTACTTATGTTTTGCTGCCTGTTAGAGTTAGAAAATGATCCTTAGTTTAAAAATCTGGGAATGCAAACTTGAAAAAGGTCAAATGAGCAATTTTAGGATTTACTGCTTTAATTGCAACTTTAACTTCAATATCTACCACAGCTTTAGATCAACAGCTGCATACTGGTCATTTTGTTAATGATTTGCATAAGAATATTAGCAACTTATTGTAGATAAAAAATTGGAGGCAAAGATTAATGTCTTAGAAGTAGTGGTCTCAACAATAAGACAGGATAAAACAAATATTAAGGCTACAAAGACAGAAATTTCAGGTATTAAAAGAATGTTGTTTTTACTCTGACAAGACTGGCTTAGTTCAAGATAGCATAGACAAAGTTAGAGCTAGTTTAGAAGAGAGAAAATGCAACAGAGAGAAACAAGAATATTGGTATAAAAATTGGTTTTCTACTTCTCCTTGGGTCACCACCTTGCTTCCCACACTTTTGGGACCTTTTTGGGTATTTTGCTGCTTTTGTCTTTTGGCCCCTGGGCCTTTAGAAAATTAACCAGTTTTGTTAAGTCGCAGATTGAAGCTGCTTTAAGTAAGCCGGTTGCAGTCCACTATCATCAGCTGGATATCCAGGACTCAGACAAAGAAGATCTTCCTCCCACCGAGGCAGAAACAACGACTCGTCTCTAATTTTCCACCCTTGCTGCTAATGCAGAGTCCCCTTGGTTCCTCAGGCTTTGGAGACAATAGGGACAAAGAAGGGTGACATCCAGCTCCTATTATAGCTTGAGAGCCACAAATTGTGGTGTTACAATTGGCATAATTCTTGTAGAGGCCTTACTGAGTCTGAGGTTGACAATTCTTCTACGGGAGCTGCACAGAACTCAGAATTGTGCATGCTGGTTCGTGATAATATGAATCTGGTATGGGCCCAGCATGGGTGCAAGCTAAGTATTGCAGGGGAAGGTCCATATAGACCATTTCTGAGTTCCCTGAGAGACAAACCCAGTTTAGATGGAGGTTGGTATCTAGTTTCAGTTGCAAGTAAAGAATTCTTCTAAGGCTCTGCCTCCCCTCCCCAAAAGATACCAAGAGCCACAAGTGTGGGTCTGTGACAGCACCCATGGGAGGAATTGGGTCAATGTCCCCCCAGACATGGTAATGCCCGCTCATCCAAAAATGAGAAGATTATTTGATCACCTCAGTTAAGTGTGGCCTTATTAAATTTAATTCAGAAGGGGGAGATGTCAGAGACCATCCCGTGAGAAAGTGAGCCCTTCACAATCTCCCTAACAGGCCAAATGGCCTCGTGCTAAGAGCTGACTGTCACCCCCTTCCTCCCTATTCCCTTCCTGGCACCTGAGGCTGTAAAAGCTGAATTATAGTCCCCTCTCCCCTATCTCTTCCTGAGTTCCCATGACATCCAAGGACATGAGTTACGCCTGAGCCCAGCCTGACCCCCAAGGCTGTCAAGGAGGATCGATGTTCCAGAGATAAGATCCAGAGTGCCCGCTGCCTGGCGCCTGACTTCGGCCCCCATGTCAGCAGATGCCCACTTCTTTGTTCTTTGTATACTTCTCCCTCGACCCCTCCCATATTCCCTGAGATGTATGCTTTAAAAGGAAGGCACCTCAGCATAATAAACGAGACCTCGATAGGTATCCTTCCTGGTCTCCTGCTCTTCTGTTTCTTCCTCTCATCTCCTTCCAGGTTTGCGGTTCCCCTCGCACCCACGAATAACTGAATCCCGCGGGTCGGGGTATACCTGAACAGTCTTCTCTGGTGAATACTGAGGAGCCTAAATAATGCAATGAAGCATTAAAATAGTCACTTCATCAGCTGTGGCTTCCAGGGCAGTCCACCAACTCACTCTTCTCAGATTGCCAATGGCACCAAGAGCTAAGATCTCATTGTTCCATTAAGAATAGCCATGGTTAGACATCCCCATCATAGTGAGAAGACAGTATGCTGCATTTCTTTAAGCATGCAGAAGTGAGAGAGGTCTGTGGAACCGGCTTGAGGCTTCCACACACATACGAGAGAGCCTGTTAAGAGTCTCTGCCCACCCACAAGCACTGTGGTAGGATGGAGTGGCCCAGCCACACACAGAGCACCTTGAGTGAATTGGTGAGTTTCAAGACTGCTTTGAAATTTCTATTTCTGCAGAACCAAACAGGGTCACTGCCCTGTCTGAGACACTCTTGAGACATGCACTCTGCTCTTCACTTCTGCCTCAGGATCTTACCTCTCTGAACCTGGAGGGTGAGTCTGGCATTGCCCAAAGCAAGTTCCACAGTCAAGGTGGCCAACATAGTTTATGATGATCTCAGTCTTAATGGAGCATCGTGTTATGCTCTGAGACTCCATCTTTTTCCTGAGCATTTGCAAACTTTGTCATAAACTGATTTTTTGTTCTTGAGAAAGGGTCTCACTGTGCAGTCCTGACTGGCCTGGGACTCTTTAGGTAGATCTAGCTCGCCTCTAACTCAGCAATCTCCCTTCCTATGCCTTCTGAATGCTGGGATTAAAGGCATTCACCACCATGCCCAAACATTTGTTTGTTTGTTTTTTAATGTCTAGGAGCTATTAAACAAAAGTCTCCATTTTACTTCATAATTTTACTTTCTTACTGGTTTTGTCAGAGTTCTGATTTTTATTCATTTCTTAAAAAAGAAATAGTATTTGGCTTTCATGACTTCTTTCCTTTTTTTCCCCTCATGTCCCTTATGTATTTTTTGTTTTCTTTTGTCTTCATTTTTTGTTCTTCTAAATGTTCCTCAGAGAAACTCCTATCGCCTCAGTTTCTAGTATTTTTCTTTCCTAACACAGGCCTTTAATATTTCCTACCAGCACGTTCTCTGCACCCCAATTAGACACATAATAACATTTTTAATGAGATGTACTATGAGGTTTTGCCTTCATGTATGTATGGAAACCACATTCATGCAGTATCCACAAAAGCCAGAAGATGGAGACATCCTATAGAACCAAAGTTACAGCTGGGTGTGAGGTGCTGTGTGTGTTCTGGGAATGGAACCTGGGTCCTCTGCAAGAGCAGCAGTTCTTTTGTGTCATCTCTCCAGATGAAATAATAACAACAACAACAACAACAACAACAACAATAATCCATTAATCAATAACCAACACAAAATTATTAATTCATAATAATTAACCAGTATTTAACAACAATTAATAATTAACTATTGGCTAACAATTAAGTATTAGATAACATTAATAAATAACTATTGGTTAACAATTAATCATCTACTAATTGTCAATTAATAGTCAATTATTAATTTACAGCTGTTAATTTAATTTTTAACAGCCACAATAATAGTTCATTGTTAATTAAAATTATTAATTCATTGTTTGATTATTAATCAATTAATAATCATACTAGATCATTAATTAATCAATACCATTAATGATGATTAATAGTTAACAACAATAAATAATTAGCTATTTTCTAAAAATTAAGTATTAATTAACATTAATTATTAAGTAATTCCGGGCATGGTGGTGCACGCCTTTAATCCCAGCACTCAGGAGGCAGAGGCAGGCGAATTTCTGAGTTTGAGGCCAGCCTGGTCTACAGAGTGAGTTCCAGGACCGCCAGAGCTACACAGAGAAACCCTGTCTCAAAAAACAATCAAACAAAAACAAAACAAAACAAAACAAAAAATCATAGACTAACAGGTTGTATGCATAAAGAGGACTCAACATTTTGCAGCATACAGGAAACACACCTCAGTGACAAAGAGAAACACTACCTCAGAGAAAAGGTTGGAAAAAAAATTCCAAACAAATGGTCCCAAGACACCTGCTAGATTAGCCATTCTAATATCGAATAAAATTGACTTTCAACCAAAAATTATAAAAAAAAAACCCCAGAAGGAAGAATGCTTCATACTCATCAAAGGAAACATCTACCAAGATGAACTCTCAATTCTGAACATCTATGCTTCAAATGCAAGGGTACCCATATTCATAAAAGAAACTTTATGAAAACTCAAAGCACACATTGCACCTCACACAGTGATAGTGGAAGACTTCAACACCCACACTCATCCATAGACAGATCCTGGAAACAGAAACTAAACAGAGACTCATTGAAATAACAGAAGCTTTTTTTTTTGTTGTTGTTTTTGTTTTTTGTTTTGGTTTTCGAGACAGGGTTTCTCTGTGTAGCCCTGGTGGTCCTGGAACTCACTCTGTAGACCAGGCTGGCCTCGAACTCAGAAATCTGCCTGCCTCTGCCTCCCGAGTGCTGGAATTAAAGGCGTGCACCACCACACCTGGCTCTAACAGAAGCTTTGAACCAAATGTATTTAACAGATATCTATAGAATATTTCATCCTAAAACAAAAGGATATACTTTAACCTCAACACCTCATGGTCCCTTTTCCAAACTGACCATATAATTGGTCCCCATATAAACTTCAACAGATACAAGAAGATTGAAATAATCCATGCACCCTATCAGATCCACTGACTAAGGCTAGTCTTCAATAATAACAAAAACTACAGAAAGCCCATATTCACATAGAAACTGAACTTGGTAACTTGGTCAAGGAATAAATGAAGAAATTAAAGAAGTTTTAGAATTTAATGAAAAAGAAGGCACAACATACCCAAACTTATTGGAAACAATGAAAGCAGTGCTAAGAGGAAAACTCATAGCTCTGAGTGTCTCCAAAAGAAATTTGAGAGATCATAAACTAGCACCTTAACAGCTCATCTGAAAGCTCTAGCACAAAATGAAGCAAATATACCCAAGAGCAGTAGATAGCAGGAAATAAGCAATCTGAGGGCTGAAATCAACCAAGTAGAATAAAAAACAATTATAGAAAGAACCAACAAACCAGGAGCTGCTTATTTGAGAAAATCAACAAGATAGATAAGCCCTTAGCCAGACTAACCAGAGGGCACAGAGACAGTCTCCTAATTAACAAAATAAAAAATGAAAAGGGAGACACAACAACAGAAGTCAGGGAAATATCATCAGATTGTACTACAAAAACCTATACTCAATAAAACTAGAAAATCTGGATGAAATGAACAATTTTCTAGACAGAACCAGGTATCAAAGTTAAATCACTATCAGATAAATCATCTAAACAGACCAAAATCCCAAAGAGATCAAAAGTCTCCCAACCAAAAAAAGCCCAGGACCAGGTGGGTTTAGAGTAGAATTTTATCAGCTATTCAAAGAAGACCTAATACCTATACTCTTCAAACAATTCCGCAAAATAGAAACAGAAGACAGTCTACCCAATTCGTTCTATGAAGCCACAATTATGCCTATACCTAAACCATATAAAGCCCCAACAATGAAAGAGGATGTCAAATCAATTTCGCTTATGAATAAGGTGCAAATATACTCAATAAAAATATTGCAAACTGAATTCAAGAACACATCAAAATGATCATCTATGATTAAGTAGGCTTCATCCCAGGGATGCAAGAATGGTTCAATATATGGAAATCCATCAATGTAATCCACTTATAAACAAAATAAAAGAAAAAAAACCCCACAGAATCACTTCATTAGATTTTGAGAAAGCAGTTGACCAAATTCAACATACATTTGTGTTACAGTCTTGGAAAGATCAGGAATTCAGGGCCCATACCTAACCAAAGTAAAAGCAACATAAAGCAAACCAGTAGCCAACAACAACTGTATGGAAAGTATCTTGAAAAAAAACCCAGTAAAATCAGGGACTAGACAAGACTGCCCACTCTCTCCCTACCGAGTCAATATAGCACAAAAAAATCCTAGCTAGAGTAATTAGACAACAAATGGAGATCAAAGGAACACAAATTGGAAGGGAAGAAGTCAAAATATCACTATTTGCATATGATATGATAGTATACTTAAGTGATTCAAAAATTCCACTAGACATCTCCTACACCTGATAAACAATTTCAGCAAACTTGCTGGATATAAAATTAACTCAAACAAATCAGTGGCCTTCCTCTACTCCAAGAATAAATGGACTGAGATGTCCCAGTCTCCAGTCTCCAGTCTCTGGCCCGCGGCGACACGAACGACACACGGACACCAAGGCGGGTTCATGCAACAGCTTCTTTGCTTCGGGCTTTTCCCCCTACAGCTCTATTCCCCAGCAGCCTCTTCTTCTACTCTCCTTCTTGCAGCTTTCCCTCTTACAACTCTCTCCATACACTTCTGGCTTCTACTTAGTGCAAGGACTAAACTCCTCACTACTCGAGCCGACTGACCTCATCTAGCTCCACCCCACCTCATTCAATCAGAATTCACACACACTCCAGGCACAAGTTCAGGTTGGTCACCTATAGGCTGACAGGTCCAGATCACGAGGAACAGTCCAGCCTGGCAGGCAGCCCACACATGCAGCCTCACTGCGCATGCTTGGGCAAGGCAGTAAACAAGTGGGTTTCATGGGGCCTGTGACTATACTGGCTTCCTGCATCTCCCCCTTTTTGTTTTATTAGTAGCTCTGGGATCAGCATCTGTCTTAGGTTGCCCCCATCCGTGCCACATCCTTACCTGTCATGAGAGTGATGAACTCACTTTCACCATCCTGTCTTAGATTGGTATGCACATGTGAGGGTCTTACCTGCCATTAATTACTGATCCAGCATGCTGAGCCAACATTGGGGGGATGTTCCTGCTTCCAAGGCTGCCATAGCCTGCACTAAGGCTCGTTTATCATCCCTGTGCTGTCTTTGCATACGTGCCATCCACCAAAGCATTCTTCCACACACAACAGTCAGCAGGAGTGCTCAAAAGGCCATCCCTCCCCAATGCCCCTGTTGGTGCTGGGAAGCCCTCCCTGCAACGGTGGGCACATTTTTTCCAGACTTTTGCATGAAGACTATGCTTTCCCCTTTTGTCTCCCTCATCTTTATAGGTGGAAGGATAAGGCAACGGAGGGGCTGATGGTTCGGGTGGCCTATCACACCTTAACCTCCAGTGAAACATCCAACTACAGACATCATTGTCGCTATCGGTCTCGTCACTGTCACTAGTAGACCCTTCAGAGCTAGATTTCTTCTTCTCTTTCTTATCTTTGGTTTGTTGTCTAAGCTGTTTAGGTTTTCGGTGGCTAGCCTGAGAAGCAATCTCCTTAGCCTCCTCAAGTATCACTGCTCCTTCCTCTATTTCAGCATTGTACTTTCCACTGGTGTCCCTCAAGCACGCCCTGACCAAGATCCAGGTGGCTAACATTTTTACTGTCATTTTAGTCGCAGTTGAACCCATGTTGTTTAAATTCCCTCCGTCTCTATATCTGAGATCCTTAGTGCTCCGTTCCCCTTTTTCGGGGGAACCTATCAGGCCTATGCTTTCTTTAGTTGCTGAAATTCCCTTCGTCTCTATTCCTGAGAACCTTAATGCTTCATCCCTTTTTTCCTGGGAACCTTACCTTCATCTCTATACCTGTCCATACTATCTATGCAAGTCCCATTTTTAAAATGTAAAGCTGCCTGGTCTATAATTTAGATCACTTTGGACATTTGCCTCTGCTCTGCTCTGCCTCTCCTGTCTGGCCTTGATACACCCATCCTATCTATTTGACTTGTCTACTAAAATCTGAATGCCTTCCATTTGGAAACTGCATTTTCCTTCGCCCTTTACAAGATGGCATCATTCTGATCTCTCATTTTCAAGTATCAAAAGTTCCACAGACTCTTACAGTCTAACTAAAGAGGTTCTAAACTGGCCACTTACCTAAATTTCCTTACCATTGCTTACTAAAATTTCCTTACTTCTGTCTACTAAAATTTCCTTACAGCTGTTTACTAAAATTTCCTTACCACTGCTTAATTTCCTACCACTGTTTACCAAAATTTCCTACCACTGTTTACCAAAATTTTCCTACTGCTGTTTAACAAAATTTTCCTACCACTGTTTACCAAAATTTTTCCTACCATTGTTTACCCAAATTTCCCTACTGCTGCTCTTACCAAAATTTCCTTACCTCTGCTTACTAAAATTTTCTTACTTACCATTGCCGACCAACGCAATGAGTTCCCCGTACAAGCCACCATTTGCTGCAGGTCCTTTGAGCCGGCAGTGACACGAACGACTCATGTACTAAGTTGGGTTCACGCAGCAACTTTACTTCGGTCTTTTTCTTTTACAGCTCTCTCCCCAGCAGCTTCTTAGGGTAAGGGCTAAACTATTCCTATTACAACAGCTTCTCTTACTCTACTTCTACTCACGGCAAAGGCTAAAACTACTCTTCTCGAGCTGGCTGACCTCATCTAGCTCCACCCCACCTCATCTAATCAGAATTCACACACACTCCAGGCACGAGCTCAGGTCGGTCACCTATAGGCTGACAGGTCCGGATCATGAGGAACAGTCCAGCCTGGCAGGAAGCCCACACATGCAGCCTCACTGTGCATGCTTGGGCAAGGCAGTAAACAAGTGGGTTTCACGGGGCCGGTGGCCACACCTGCTTCCCGCACTGAGAAAGAAATTTGGGAAATGACACCCTTCACAATAGTCACAAATAATATAAAATACCTTGGTGTGACTCTAACCAAGCAAGTGAAAGATCTGTATGACAGGAACTTCAAGTCTCTGAAGAAAGAAATTGAAGATCTCAGAATATTGAAAGATCTCCCATGCTCATGGATTGGCAGGATTAATATAGTAATATTGTTTATCTTGCCAAAAATAATCTACAGGTTCAATGCAATCCCCATCAACATTCCAACTCAATTCTTCATAAAGTTAGAAAGAGCAACTTGCAAGTTCATTTTGCATAACCAAAAACCCAGTATAGCAAAAAAACTATTCTCAAAGATAAAAGAACTTCTGGGGGAATCACCATTCCTGATATCAAGCTATATTACAGAGCAATAGTGATAAAAACTGCATTGTATTGGTACAGAGATGGACAAGTTGATCAATGGAGCAGAATTGAAGACCCAGAAATGGACCCTCATACCTATGGTCACTTGATCTTTGACAAAGAAACTAAAACCATTCAGAGGAAAAAAGACAGCATTTTCAACAAATGGTACTGGTTCAACTGGAGGGTAGCATGTAGAAGAATGAAAAATGATATCTTATCTCCTTGTACAAGGCTCAAGTCCTCCACATAAAACCAGTCATATTGATACTAATAGAAGAGAAAGTGGGAAAGAGCCTCTAACACATGGGCACAGGGGAAATTTTCCTGAAGAGAACATCAATGGCTTATGCTCTAAGATCAAGAATCGGCAAATGGAACTTCATAAAATTGCAAAGCTTCTGTAAGGCAAAGGACACTGTCAATAGGACAAAAAGACAACTAACAGATTGGAAAAAGATCTTTATCAATCCTACATCCAATAGAGGGCTAATATCCACTATATACAAAGAACTCAAGAAGTTAGACTCCAGAGTACCAAATAATTCTATTAAAAATGGGGTACAGAGATAAACAAAGCATTCTCAACAGAGGAATACTGAATATCTGAGAAGCACCTAAAGAAGTGTACAACAGCCTTCATCATCAGGGAAATGCAAATCAAATGACCCTGAGATTCCACCACACAGCAGTCTGAATGACTAAGATAAAAAACAGGTGACAGCAGATGCTGGCAAGTACGAGGATAAACAGGAACGCTCCTTCATTTTTGATGGGATTGCAAGCTGGTACAACCACCCTGGAAATCTGTCTGGCCATTTTTCGTAACATTGGATATAGTGCTACTTGAGGATCCTGCTATACCACTCTTGGCTATATACCCAAAAGATGTTCCAAAATATAACAAGGAGAGACCATGTTCCATTATGCTCATAGCAGCCTTATTTATAATAGCCAGAAGATGGAAATAACCTAGATGTCCCTCAACAGAGAAATGGATACAGAAAATGTGGTACTTTTACTTATTTTATTTTATTATTTTAAACCGTACTCCTCTCCCCTGATGCAATTCTTGACTGAGGACAAATGCCTGTTTAGAATTTTCCAATCCCATTTTTCACTGTCAACCCCTAGCTGATCTCAGTGCTGAGCAGACACTGACTCAGTCTAGCCTGTATCCTTTTTGCTCCCTTGCGATCAACAGGCTTCAAAAGATGACATTTATAAGGCTAACATTATGCTGTATGTTGCTTACTGTGCAAGGATACATCTTTTTCTGTTTTCTGTGGAGCTCCACCAACTCAGTGTAACCCCAGTTCTTCTTTCTGCTTTCAAGCCACTACTCGGGCACCACCTGTAGCCTCCTGAGGTCATGGGTTGCTGGGTTCCTGAAAATAAAGATGGGGTTTTGGATGGGAAAGGCTGCAAGAGAAATAAGGAGCCAAGACAAAGTTTTCTGATCAAGGCCAATGTTTACTTAAGAATCTGAACTTATAAAGGGGGGGGGGATCCCATCCCCCACCACACCAGGATCTTGTTTCATCAGAATAATGTTAGGAGAACAGGTTCAGCCTCTCAGCAGGTAGTGGCTTGTTGGAGGAAACAGCAGACATGGCAGAACAATTGGCCTTATCTACTTAGGAAGACTCCACCGTAGGTGGGCTAGCTGGCAGTGGCAGAGCAGGGTCTGAGCCACCCAGCTCAAGGCTGAGGGAGACTACAGAATCCCCCTGATTTTCTCTGTTAACCCTATCATGAAAATTTCCGTGCATTCCTGAGAATTATTGGCAAATATAAGTATGATTTATGGTTATACTATTTATTTATTTATTTATTTATTTATTTATTTATTTATTTATAGATATTTTCTTTATATACATTTCAAATGCTATCCTAAAAGTTTCCTATACCCTCCCTCCGCCCTGCTCCCCCCCACCCACTCCCACTTCTTGGCCCTGGCATTCCCCTGTACTGAGGCATATAAAGTTTGCATGACCAAGGGGCCTCTCTTCCCAATGATGACCGACTAGGCCATCTTCTGCTATATATGCAGCTAGAGACACGAGCTCTGGGGGTACTGGTTAGTTCATATTGTTGTTCCACCTATAGGGTTGCAGACCCCTTCAGCTCCTTTGGTGCTTTCTCTAGCTTCTCCATTGGGGGCCCTGTGTTCCATCTTATAGATAACTACGGGCATCCACTTCTGTATTTGCCAGGCACTGGCATAGCCGCATACAAGACAGCTATAACAGGGTCCCTTCATCAAAATTTTTCTGGCATATGCAATAGTGTCTGGGTTTGGTGGCTGATTATGGGATGAATCCTTGGGTAGGGTAGTCTCTGCATAGTCCATCTTTTCGTCTTAGCTCCAAACTTTGTCTCTATAACTTCTTTCATGGATATTTTGTTCCCTCTTCTAAGGAGGAACAAAGTATCCACCCAGTGGTCTTCCCTCTTCTTGATTTTCTTGTATTTTGCAAGTTGTATCTTGGGTGTTCTATGTTTCTGGGCTAATATCCACTTATCAGTGAGTGCATATCTAATGACTTCTTTTGTGATTGGGTTACCTCACTAAGGATATCCTCCAGATATATCAATTTGTCCAAGAATTTCATATATCCATTGTTTTTAATAGCTGAGTAGTACTCTATTGTGTAAATGTATCACATTTTCTGTATCCATTCTTCTGTTGAGGGAAATCTGGGTTCTTTCCAGTTTCTGGTTATTAAAAATAGGGCTGCTATGAACATAGTGGAGCATGTGTCTTTCTTAGCAGTTGGAACATCTTCTGGGTATATGCCCAGGAGAGTTATTGTTGGATATTCTGGTAGTATTATGTCCAATTTTCTGAGTAACCTCCAGACTGACTTCCAGAGTGGTTGTACAAGCTCACAAATCTACCAGCAGTGGAGGAGTGTTTCCCTTTCTCCACATCCTCGCCAGCATCTGCTGTCACCTGAATTTTTGATCTTAGCCATCCTGACTGGTGTGAGATGGAATCTCAGGGTTGTTTTGATTTGCATTTCTCTGATGATTAAGGATGCTGAACATTTTTTCAGGTGCTTCTCAGCCATTCAGTATTCCTCAGGTGAGAATTCTTTGTTTAGTTCTGAGCCCCATTTTTAAATGGGGTTATTTGATTTTCTGGAGTCCACCTTCTTGAGTTCTTTATATATATTGGATATTAGTCCCCTATCTGATTTAGGATAGGTAAAGATCCTTTCCCAATCTGTTGGTGGTCTTTTTGTCTTATTGATGGTGTCTTTTGCCTTGCAGAAGCTTTGCAGTTTCATGAGGTCCCATTTGTCAATTCTCGATCTTACAGCACAAGCCATTACTGTTCTATTCAGGAATTTTTCCCCTGTGCCCATATCTTCAAGGCTTTTCCCCACTTTCTCCTCTATAAGTTTCAGTTTTTCTGGTTTTATGTGAAGTTCCTTGATCCACTTAGATTTGACCTTAGTACAAGGAGATAGGAATGGATGGATTTGAATTCTTCTACATGTTAACAACCAGTTGTGCCAGCACCATTTGTTGAAAATGCTGTCTTTCTTCCACTGGATGGTTTTAGCTCCCTTGTCAAAGATCAAGTGGCCATAGGTGTGTGGGTTCATTTCTGGGTCTTCAATTCTATTCCATTGGTCTACTTCTCAGTCACTATACCAGTACCATGCAGTTTTTATCACAATTGCTCTGTAGTAAAGCTTTAGGTCAGGCATGGTGATTCCACCAGAGGTTCTTTTATCCTTGAGAAGAGTTTTTGCTATCCTAGGTTTTTTGTTATTCCAGATGAATTTGCAGATTGCTCTTTCTAATTCATTAAAATATTGAGTTGGAATTTTGATGGGGATTGCATTGAATCTGTAGATTGCTTTTGGCAAGATAGCCATCTTCACATTGTTGATCTTGCCAATCTATGAGCATGGGAGATCTTTCCATCTTCTGAGATTTTCTTTAATTTCTTTCTTCAGAGACTTGAAGTTTTAATCATACAGATCTTTCACTTCCTTAGTTAGATTCACGCCAAGATATTTTATATTATTTGTGACTATTGAGAAGGGTGTTGTTTCCCTAATTTCTTTCTCAGCCTGTTTATTCTTTGTGTAGAGAAAGGCCATTGACTTGTTTGAGTTAATTTTGTATCCAGCTACTTTACCAAAGCTATTTATCAGTTTTAGGAGTTCTCTGGTGGAATTTTTAGGGTCACTTATATATACTATCATATCATCTGCAAAAAGTGATATTTTAACTTCATCTTTTCCAATTTGTATCCCCTTGATCTCCTTTTGTTGTCGAATTGCTCTGGCTAGGACTTCAAGTACTATGTTGAATAGGTAGGGAGAAAGTGGGCAGCCTTGTCTAGTCCCTGATTTTAGTGGGATTGCTTCCAGCTTCTCACCATTTACTTTGATGTTGGCTACTGGTTTGCTGTAGATTGCTTTTATCATGTTTAGGTATGGGCCTTGAATTCCTGATCTTTCCAAGACTTTTATCATGAATGGGTGTTGGATCTTGTCGAATGCTTTTTCCACATCTAATGAGATGATCATGTGGTTTTTGTCTTTGAGTTTGTTTATATAATGGATTACGTTGATGGATTTCCGTATATTAAACCATCCCTGCATCCCTGGAATAAAACCTACTTGGTCAGGATGGATGATTGCTTTAATGTGTTCTTGGATTCGGTTAGGGAGAATTTTATTGAGTATTTTTGCATAGATATTCATAAGGGAAATTGGTTTGAAATTCTCTATCTTTGTTGGATCTTTCTGTGGTTTAGGTATCAGAGTAATTGTGGCTTCATAGAATGAGGTTGGTTTAGGTATCAGAGTAATTTTGGCTTTATAGAATGAGTTGGGTAGGGTTCCTTCTACTTCAATTTTGTGGAATAGTTTGTGCAGAACTGGAATTAGATCTTCTTTGAAGGTCTGATAGAACTCTGCACTAAAACCATCTGGTCCTGGGCTTTTTTTGACTGGGAGACTATTAATGACCAATTCTATTTCTTTAGGGGATATGGGACTGTTTAGATTGTTAACTTGATCCTGATTTAACTTTGGTACCTGGTATCTGTCTAGAAATTTGTCCATTTCGTCCAGGTTTTCCAGTTTTGTTGTGTATAGCCTTTTGTAGAAGGATCTGATGGTGTTTTGGTTTTCTTTAGGATCTGTTGTTATGTGTCCCTTTTCATTTCTGATTTTGTTAATTAGAATGTTGTCCCTGTGCCCTCTAGTGAGTCTAGCTAAGTGTTTATCTATCTTGTTGATTTTCTCAAAGAACTCACTCATCGTTTGGTTAATTCTTTGAATAGTTCTTCTTGTTTCCACTTGGTTGATTTCACCCCTGAGTTTGATTATTTCCTGCTGTCTACTCGTCTTGGGTGAATTTTCTTCTTTTTTTTCTAGAGCTTTTAGATGTGTTGTCAAGCTGCTAGTGTGTGCTTTCTCCAGTTTCTTTTTGTAGGCACTCAGAGCTATGAGTTTCCCTCTTAGAAATGCTTTCATTGTGTCCCATAGGTTTGGGTATGTTGTGGCTTCATTTTCATTAAACTCTAAAAAGTCTTTAATTTCTTTCTTTATCCCTTCTTTGACCAAGGTATCATTGAGAAGAGTGTTGTTCAGTTTCCATTCGAATGTTGGCTTTCCATTATTTATGTTGTTATTGAAGATCATTCTTAGTCCATGGTGGTCTGATAGGATGCATGGGACAATTTCAATATTTTTGTATCTGTTGAGGCCTGTTTTGTGACCAATTATATGGTCAATTTTGGAGAAGGTCCCATGAGGTGCTGAGAAGAAGGTATATCCTTTTGTTTTAGGATAAAATGTTCTGTAGATATCTGTTAAGTCCATTTGTCTCATAACTTCTGTTAGTTTCACTGTGTCCCTGATTAGTTTCTGTTTCCACGATCTGTCCATTGATGAAAGTGGTGTGTTGAAGTTGCCCACTATTATTGTGTGAGGTGCAATGTGTGCTTTGAGCTTTACTAAAGTGTCTTTAATGAATGTGTCTGCCCTTGCATTTGGAGCATAGATAGTCAGAATTGATAGTTCCTCTTGGAGGATTTTACCTTTGATGAGTATGAAGTGTCCCTCCTTGTCTTTTTTGATAACTTTGGGTTGGAAGTCGATTTTATTCGATATTAGAATGGCTACTCCAGCTTGTTTCTTCAGGCCATTTGCTTGGAAAATTGTTTTCCAGCCTTTTACTCTGAGGTAGTGTCTGTTTTTTTCCCTAAGATGGGTTTCATGTAAGCAGCAGAATGTTGGGTCCTGTTTGTGTAGCCAGTCTGTTAGTCTATGTCTTTTTATTGGGGAATTTAGTCCATTGATATTAAGAGATATTAAGGAAAAGTAATTGTTGCTTCCTTTTATTTTTGTTGTTAGAGTTGGCATTCTGTTCTTGTGGCTGTCTTCTTTTTGGTTTGTTGAGGGATTACTTTCTTCCTTTTTCTAGGGCGTGATTTCCTTCCTTGTATTGTTTTTTTTTTTTCTGTTATTATCCTTTGAAGGGCTGGATTCGTGGAAAGATAATATGTGAATTTGGTTTTGTCTTGGAATACTTTGGTTTCTCCATCTATGGTAGTTGAGAGTTTGGCTGGGTCTAGTAGCCTGTGCTGGAATTTGTGTTCTCTTAGTGTCTGTAGAACATCTGTCCAGGCTCTTCTGGCTTTCATAGTCTCTGATGAAAAGTCTGGTGTAATTCTGATAGGCCTGCCTTTATATGTTACTTGACCTTTCTCCCTTGCTGCTTTTAATATTCTCTCTTTATTTAGTGCATTTGTTGTTCTGATTATTATGTGTCGGGAGGAATTTCTTTTCTGTTCCAGTCTATTTGGAGTTCTGTAGGCTTCTTGTATGATCATGGGCATCTCTTTATTTAGGTTTGGGAAGTTTTCTTCTAAAATTTTGTTGAAGATATTTTCTGCCCCTTTAAGTTGAAAATCTTCCGTCTCATCAACTCCTATTATCCGTATGTTTGGTCTTCTCATTGTGTCCTGTATTTCCTGGATGTTTTGAGTTAGGATCCTTTTGCGTTTTGTATTTTCTTTGATTGTTGTGCCGAAGTTCTCTATGGAATCTTCTGCACCTGAGATTCTCTCTTCCATCTCTTGTATTCTGTTGCTGATGCTCGCATCTATGGTTCCAGATTTCTTTCCTAGGCTTTCTATCTCCAGCGTTGCCTCACTTTGGGTTTTCTTTATTGTGTCTACTTCCCTTTTTAGGTCTAGTATAGTTTTGTTCATTTCCATCATCTGTTTGGATGTGTTTTTCTGTTTTTCTTTGAGGACTTCTACCTGTTTGGTTGTGTTTTCCTGTTTTTCTTTAAGGACTTGTAACTCTTTAGCAATGTTCTCCTTTATTTCTTTAAGTGAGTTATTAAAGTCCTTCTTGATGTCCTCTACCATCATCATGAGATATGCTTTTAAATCCGGGTCTAGCTTTTCGGTTGTGTTGGGGTGCCCGGGACTAGGTGGGGTGGGAGTGCTGCGTTCTGATGATGGCGAGTGGTCTTGACTTCTGTTAGTAGGATTCTTGCGTTTGCCTTTCGCCATCTGGTATTCTCTGGAGCTAGTTGATATAGTTGTCTCTGGTTAGAGCTTGTTCCTCAGGTGATTATGTTAGCCTCTATCAGCAGACCTGGGAGAATATCTCTATCCTTAGTTTCAGTGGTCAGAGTACTCTGCAGGGAAGCTCTCCTCTTGCAGGGAAGGTGCCCAGATATCTGGTGTTTGAACTTGCCTCCTGGCAGAAGTTGTGTTCCACTCACCAGAGGTCTTAAGATCCCGTGGAGGGTCCTGTGAGGACCTTGGGGGTGTCCAGAAACTCCGTGCACAAGGAACCCCGCTGCTGGAGTGAACTGGAAGGGACTTGTGCCCCTGATCAGGCCGGGTTATCTGCTTCCTTAATCAATGCAGTCTCAGGTCCTGCGCAATTGGATTGGAGCAGACTCTGTGTTCCACTCACCAGAGGTCTTAGGATCCGTGGGGGATCCTGTGTTTGGTCCTTGCGGGTGTCCGTGACTCCGCGGGCAAGGAACTCCGATGCTGGAGTGGACCACATAGGCTTTTTTAGAATGTTTTAACCAAAAACCACTGGATTTACATATTTCCTTGCAGAAGTCAATGCAGAAATGTGTGTAAGAGTCTCTGCTTAATAGCTTGTCATTAGCAAGGAGCAGATATATTTAAGTAAATAGCTAATGCATGGTTAAGATATTTTCAAAGTTTTCTTATAATGAAATTTTCAGTGAAATATCAAAATCCCAGATTTTCCAAATATTTCTCATCAAAGATAAAGAAGAGATAAAATTTCAAGTCAATATGCTAGTGACCATCATTATAGTACTTGTTAAGTAACTGTCCTGTTTAGTTACCTTTTGAACATTGACACCACTCAAGTTTTTGTACACTAAACTTTGACTGTGGTCCTTAAATAAATATGAGTTGTCAGGTCTTCAAGTAAGTATAAATATGCCTGAATCAGTATTCAAGGGTTGTTGCAGGGTGTTTTTGGTCAATGCTATCTTTCCCCACTGACTGACATTATAGAAACATAAAGATAGTTCTATTCTTTGATCTTATCATTCATTTAACAACATTCATGTTTGGGATTCTATGTTATTTTTAAGACTTAAAGAGAGGTTTCTTTATTTTTCAAGATTAAATTATAATTTTTACTTTTAATCAATTAACTACTGTGGTTTAAGGAGAAACTAGAATATTGCATTATTCAAGAGAAAGTTAGCTAGAGCAGAACTCCCTAATTATAACTATGGTTTGGGCATGAAAGCCCTTGCCCCAGGAGCATAAAGACCTCACACCTGGCTTCTAAGAATATAGCTGACCTTAGATAGTGCTGACTTTGTCTCAGTTGTTTTATTGCCCAGTTCCTGCTAATCTTTATGTTTGCCTTCCTCTTTTTTTTTTTTTTTTTTTTTTTTTTTTTGTAAAAGTCATTAAGCATCCGGTAACCTCATTCTACCTTGACTGATGTGTCACCTAACTTCACTATTTTCTTCTGTATTAAAAGTCTGGTGCTTGCTTTGAGAAATTACATTCAGATACCACACTCCCTTGTGTCCGTGTCTGTCACTTTTTGCCGACTCCTGCCCACCTGTAACAGGACCCTGAGTTTTCCTGTTGATCGAGGGCCGTCTGAGGTCCATCTGCATCAGTCAAGGTTTCTTCATCTTATTTGGCCTGCACCTGTACCTCAGCAAAGCAACTCTCACCAAGCAGCAGATCTTTAGAAATATTGATACCTCTGACTTTATTTTGCTGTGCTATCTCCTTCACCTCTTCTTTCCACCATGAGAACCATTGTAAATATAACCCAAATTTTAAAATTGCTTTTGCCATATCCTTCCTGTCTTGAGGGATTATTTTTAGTAGCCCAAGAAGTCAGATATTATTCTACAATTTATTCTACAAACAGGACTGCACTTCAAACAGGGGCCTAGCAAACATATAAGTGGATGCTCACAGTCAACTATTGGATGGATCTCAGGACCCCCAATGGAGGAGCTAGAGAAAGTATCCAAGGAGCTAAAGAGATCTGCAACTCTATAGGTGCAACAACATTTGAACTAACCAGTACCCCGGAGCTCTTGACTCTAGCTGCATATGTATCAAAAGATGGCCTAGTTGGCCATCACTGGAAAGAGAGGCCCATTGGACATGCAAACTTTATTTGTACAGGGGAATGCCAGGGCCAAAAAGTGGGAATGGGTGGGTAGGGGAGTAGCGGGGGAGGGTATGGGGGACTTTTGGGATAGCATTGGAAATGTAATTGAGGAAAATACCTAATAAAAATATTTTAAAAAATTAAAATTGTTTTTATTATTATCAATTTATATTATTGTTACCTGATCCAAACCTTCATGTACCCTTGTCTTCCTCTGGTGTTCAATTCAGGACAATGCAGTCCTCTAATTCTTTTATTTTCAGGGAGGGGCTAACTGTTAAAAGATGAGCTACTTCTGTGCTTCTGAGCCATCTCTGTCTTTTGATTATGTTGCAGCCGCCGTCAGTTCTTGCACTGATCTCATGCAGCCTGCAGCTCAAGCAGTCAGGAGACTGGATCTGGCTGTCCCAGGTCCTACTTAGTCATCGGGATCCAGTAAAGTGAGTATAGGAAGGCTGGTCCAGGGTGGAGATGCCCACATCAGTCTTCTCTGCCTGTGAGAAGGATTTGGAAAGTTAGCTGTTTTTTTTTTTTTTTTTTTTTTTTTCAGCTGTTGATCCTGAGAAGTCTGAGTCTCAGCCACTCATGCCCCAGGGTCCTTAGTCCTTCAGCTAAGGGAACCCAAATTGTGTTGTGGCACTGGAACTGGATATGTAGAGCTGAGGGCTGGGGTGCTGCTTCTGGTTGCTGTAGTTTGCTGGGATTTAGGGAGGGAGCTTCCCAGTTAGGTCTCTGTAGACCTGTTAGACAGACATATGTGTTGTTTAATTTAACCCTGCCTCAGCTTGAAAGCACAACCCTCATTGTTTATATTTGGGGAGGGTGTGCCTTTATCACAGTTATAAGTATGATGTGAGGTGCATCAATTTGTTGATGGAATTTTGAACCATAATAAGCCTATATAAAAGACACACAGTCCAGATATTTAATTATAAGTTACATGCCTAGATTGGACAGCTCTAGTACTATTCTTGCTACTCGAGGTTTCTCTCAGCCACACAGTTCGTGTCTCAAGGATTCTACTCCTTTCCTTCTGCCCACACTCCTTTTCTGTCTACTTACCACACATCTTGAGCCTCTAGTCCTAAGTTCCACTCCATTGCCCAATCACAGGTTCTATCCTTTTATTCACATTTAAAAGGGGGAGAAGTTTCACATGCCATCACCTCATGGTCTGCTCCACAGGGCCAATCATTTTTCAGGAACTAGGATGAATATTAGAATACAAACAGCATCAGGCCAAGCCACTACACTGATATCTCTAAGACTTTTAACATGTAGGGTAGTTTTCTCTTGTCAATGTATTTTTCAGCATCTAATGACACCATCATGCAGTTATTTTTTTCTTTCAGTTTGTTTATATAGTGGATTACTTTGTTGTATTTTAATATATTGAACCATCTCTGCCTCCCTGGAATGAAACCTACTTGATCATCACGGATGATGTTCTAAATGTGTTCTTGGATGTTTTACAAGTATTTTATTGAGGTTTTTGCATCAATGTTCATCTGAGAAGTTGGTCTGAAATCTTTCTTTGTTGAGTGTTTGTGTGGTTTAGGTATCTGGGTGAATGTGGCCTCTTATTATCAGTTTGGCAGTGCTCTTTTTTTTTCAGTTTTGTGGATTAGTTTGAGGATTATTGGTATTAACTCTTCTTTGAAAGTCTGGTAGAATTCTGTGCTAAAACCAACTGACTCTGGGCCTTTTGTTTGTTTGCTTGTTTGGAAGAGTTTTAATGACTGCTTCTGTGTCCTACAGGTCATAAAGCTGTTTAAATAGTTTATGTGATCTTCATTTAACTTTATTAAGTGGTACCTGTCTAGAAACTCTTCCATTTCTTTAGGACTTTCCAATTCTGTTGAGTACAGGCTTTTGAAGTAAGACCTAATGATTCTTTGAATTTCTTTGGTACCTGTTGTTACATCTCCTCATTCATTGCTGATTTTAGTTATTTGTATACTATGCCACTGTTTTTAGTTACTTTCATTAAGCATTTGTCTATCTTGATGATTTTCTCAAAGAACCAGCTTTTTTTTTTGTTTCATTGATTCTATGTATTAACTTTGTTTCTAATTGATTTTTGCTCTGATTTTGATTATTTCCTGTCTTCTATTCCTCTTGGGTATGTTTGCTTTTACTTTTCCCCCCAGAGCATTCAGATATACATTTAAGTTGCTGGTATGAGAACTTTCTAATTTCTTTATGGTGGCACTTAATGCTATGAATGTTCCTTTTCATATTGCTTTCATTATTTCCTATAAATTTGGACATGTTGTGCCTTCATTTTCACTGAATTCTAGAGAGTCTTTTAATTTCTCTTGTTATTTGATACCTGACTCAGAGATCCTTGAGTAGAGAGCTGTCCAGCATCTTTGAGTAGTATGTTGGCTTTTTAGCGTTTCTGTTGTTGAAGTTCAGGTTTAGTCCATAGTGGTTTGTTAAGATACAAGGTGTTATTTCAATTTTCTTGCATCTCTTGAAGTTGGCTTTATGACTGACCATATGATCAATTTTAGAGAAGGTTTCATGAGGTGCTTAGAAGAAAGTACATTATTTTATGTTTGGTAGGCTCTTTGATTCAAAACATCAGTTTCACTATTTCTCTGTTTAGTTTTCATCTGGATGACCCGCCAATTGGTGAAAGTCGGATGTTAATGTTTCCAATTATTAAAGTGTGGAGTTTGACGTGCAATATAAGCTTTAGCAATGTTTCTTTTACAAATGTGGGTACCCTTGTGTTTGGAGCATAGATGTTTTGAAGAAAAATATTATATTGGTAGATTTTTTTCTTCGATGAGTATGAAGTGTCACTTTTGATTAATTTTCAATGAAAGTCTATTTTATTAGGTAATGGCTATTCCAGCTTGATTCCTGGAGTCTGTTTGCTTGGAAAACTTATTTTCAGCCATTTACACTGAGATAATGTTTGTCTTTTTTGCTAAGGCATATTTCCTTTATGTAGGAGAATTATTGTATACTGTTTTGACATCCATACTGTTGGACTGTGTTCTTTAGTTGGGGAACTGATTACAATGATATTAATGACCAGTGATTGATAATTCTTGTTATTTTGATGTTGGGATTGTAAGTGTATTTCATTGTTTTGTTTTTGCTGGCATGGAATTGCTAATTTCCTGTGTTTTCTTGGGTGTAGTTATTCTCCTTGTGTTGGAGTTTTTCTTGTATATTGTGTAGGACTAGATTTGTGAATAGATATTATTTAAATTTAATCCCTTCTTAAAACATATCATTTCCCCCATCCATGTTGATTGTGAATTTTTCTGTGTGTAATGCCGTAGGCTGATATCTGTGTCTTGTTTTAAAAGTTGCAAGATAACTGTCCAGGCCCTTCTCTCTTTTAGAATCTTCTGTTGAGAATTCAGGTGTAATTGTGATAGGTCTGCCTTTGTATGTTACCTGGATTTTTTTCCCTTGCAGGTTTAATATTTTTTCTTTGTTTTGTAGATTTGGTGTTTTGATCATTATATGGTAGGGGGATTTTCTTTTCTGGTTTAATCTCATTGGTGTTCTGTGAGCTTCTTGTATATTTTATAGGCATCTCTTTCTTTAGTTTGTATTGGAGACATCCCACTTTAAGCTCGATATGCCTGGGATCCCTGATGACAAGGGAAAAAAACTGATGGGGGTGTTTCAGAGCATGAGGCTATGTATGGCCTCTTGTGGGCTCCAGTATAAGTACTGAAAGTCCCCAAGGCCTGCTTCTTTGGAGCAAGAATCTCATGATGTCATTTCTGCAACCATCATTCTCCTTATCTGTTCCTTCTCTTCCTTCCTTGATCAAACCAGTATTTGGTGACATAGCAAGACCTAGAAAGAGCCTGCTTGATATCCAGAAGCTAGATGTTACCAATAACATTAAAATGAAGGCTGTTCATGAATCCAATAGAAATGTATATTATCATCACTTGCTTGAGGTGGAAATGGAAGTAACTTAGAGCCATGGGCAGAGATGAGTAAATCTGCGGCTCTTCCCCAGTCTTAGGCTCAATTCCGTGTAATAAAAACAACATTTTTGTTGTAAAACTGGGGATATAATAACATACAGATATTTCTCAAGAGTCAGCAATGGCTTCCTTGAGTTCAGCGTCAATGGTGGCAGCCCCCTAGGAATTCTCCATATAGGTTAAGTGAGGATGTTTTTGTAGACAGATGGATGGGGTATGAAAATTACAAAGACTGCAGGGTCAGTAGTATGACTTCATGTTTTCCCTTGTATGAAACCATGCTGTCTCACACATGTCTGAAAGATACAGACTTTGTATCCACAATACTGCTGCCCCTGACTTCACCAGAGACTGGTGGTTGGGAGATATTAAAAAAAAATGTGCTTGCTATAAAACTTGTATACTCGAGATTGTATAGTTCCCCTTTTCTTTTCTGCTTGAAATCTGTATCATTCTGTGTCACAAGAAAATATTGATACAGGAAAAAAGAGAAGCATTTACTCAACCCTTTATGAACTTTGTAATCCAACTTGTTTGTATGATTTCAGTAAAAGACTGGGGCTGAGTCAAGTCTAGGTCGACACCTTGACTCCCTAGTTCATGGGCTCCTGCAACAAAAAAGAACAGCTTGTCAGTAACTGTATCTCAATTGTGTGTTTTCTTATTCATGTACCAGGTATCCCTAGTCCTTGATGACTCCCAACCCTTGTTGTGGCTGGACCCCGGCAAGGTTGGGAAAGTTTTCTTCTATGATTTTGTTGAAAATATTTCCTTGTTCGTGGATCTGGGACTCTTCAACTTCTTCTATTACAATTATTCTTAGGTTAGGTCCTTTCTTGCTATCTCAGATTTACTTGATGTTTTATATCAGTGTTTTTTTTTAAAGATTTATCATTTTTCTTAATGAATTAATTAGTTTTTTATTGGTTATTTTATTTACTATCATCTAAACCACTTGGGTACATTTGACACATTTTGTTTTAGAGCTTTCAGATATGCTTTTAAGCTCACATTGTATGATCTCTCCAATTTCTTTATGAAGGCACTCAGAGCTATGAGTTTTCCTCTTAACACTGCTTTCATTGAGTCCCATTAGTTTGGGTATGTTGTGCCTTCATGTTCATTAAATTCTAAAAGTCTTTAATTTCTTTCTTTATATCTTCTCTTACAAAGTTATAACTGACTAGAGAGTTCTTCAGCTTCCATGTGTGTGTGTGTGTTTTCTCTTTTTTTCTGTTGTTATTAAAGTCCAGTCTTAGTCCCTTGTTTTTCAACCGAATGCATGGGATTAAGTCAATCTTCTTGCATCTGTTGAGGCTTGTTTTGTGTCTGATTATGTGGTCAATCATGGAGGTGTTGAGGAGAAGCTATATTCTTTTGTTTTAAGGTGAAATGTTCTTTAGATATCTGTTAAATCCATTTGGTTCATAACTTCTCTTTGATTCATTATGTCTCCGTTTAGTTTCTGTTTCTATGATCTGTTCCTTCATGAGAGGGGGGTGTTGAAGTCTCCCAATATTATTGCTTGAGGTTCACTGTGTACTTTGAGCTTTAGTAGCATTTCTTTAACAAATCTGGGTGACCTTGCAGTTGGGGCATAGATGTTCAGAATTGAGAGTTCATCCTGGTAGATTTTCCCTTTGATGAGTATGAAATGTCCTTCTTTATCTTTTTTTTTTTTTTATAACTTTTGGTCAAAAGTCTACTTTATTGCATATTAGAATGACTCCTTCAGCTTGTTTCTTGGAACCACTTGCTTAGAAAATTTTTTCCTAGACATTTACTCTGAGGTAGTATCTGGTTTTGTCACTGAGGTGTGTTTCCTGTATGCAGAATATGTGGGTCTTGTTTATGAATACAGTTGGTTAACCTATGTCTTTTTATTGGGGAATTGAGTCCATTGATATTGAGAAATATTAAGGACAAATAATTGTTGCTTCCTGTTAATTTTTTTTTGTTAGAGGTGGAATTATGCTTGTGTGTTTCTATTCTTCTGTGTTTATTGTGAGAAGATTAATTTTTTGCTTATTCTTGGGTGTAGTTTCCCTCCTTATATTGGAGTTTTCTTTCTATTATCCTCTTTAGGGCTTTCCTCTTTAGGGGAAATATATTGTTTAAATTTTATTTTGTCCTGGAATTTCTTGGTTTCTCCATCTATAGTCATTGAGAGTTTTGTAGGATATTGTAGCCTAGCCTGGCATTTATGCTCTTTTAGGGTGTATATGACATTTGCCAAAGATCTTCTGGCTTTTAGATTCTCTGTTGAGGAGTATAATATAATTCTGAGATGCCTGCCTTTAAATGCTACTTGACCTTTTAATATTCTTTCATCGTTCTGTGCATTTAGTGTTTTGATTATTGTGTGATGAGAGGAATTTCTTTTCTGGTCCAATCTATTTGGGGTACTATCTTTTTATTAAAATAGCTTTTTCTCACATAATGCATGCTTAGTGCTTTGAGTTTTTTGGTATTGTCTATCCCATCTGTCTTTGACACTTTTTTCTGCCATATCTACATCAGGGTTCACCAGAGTTTTTCATGCTAGTCATTTTAATTGGTGTAAGGTGGAATCTTGGGGTCGTTTTGATTTTCATTTTCCTGGTGACTAAGGACTTTGAACATTTAAGTGCTTCTGGGACATTTAAGATTCCTCAGTTGAGAGTTTTCTGTTTAGCTCTGTACCCATTATTTGACTGGGTTGTTTGGTTTGTTTGGTTTTTTTTTTTTTTTTGGAGGCTAGCTTCTTGAGTTCTTTATATATTTTTTGATATTAGACCTCTTTTCGATGTGGGGTTAGTGAATTTTTGCCCCAATTTGTAGGTTGTCAATTTGTCCTATTAACTATGTCTTTTGCCTTAATATTTTCAGATTCATGAGGTCCCATTTACCAATTCTTGACAGTACTACTGAGTTCTTGTAGTACCATGTTGCTTTGCCTATAGTTGGTCGAGTTTTTGTGCTGAACTTCAGTCATCTGGTTCCCCCTCGATTAGCTATCCTGTTAGTCCCTGATGGCAGCAAGTCTTTGCGATTGTAGGTAGATCTGGTTCTCCCTGATGCCACCAGGCCTATGGTTTTCCAGGGTGGCACCAAGCCTCCAGGGAACCAGGCAGAGCTGGTTGTCCCAGGTGGGAGCATTCCTCTAGGGATTCAGGCAGAGCTGGAGCCCAGGGAATGGAGTGTAGATACAGGATTTTAGGAAGAGTTTTGACACAGATGATAGAGCACACAGAGTACCTACCAGACCTCATGACTGTTGGCCTTGTCCAGAGAACCAACAGGCAGTGGGTTGGGGTATGAGTTTCTCACCTGGATTTTCTGGGTAGATGCATACCTCCAGGGACACAGACAGAGCTGTGGCCTGGAGAATGCAGTAGAGATATAGGATTGCAAGTAGAGGAGTGTATCAGAAGATGGAGCACAGAAGTGACTGCAAAATGCATTTTAATAAAAGTGAAAATTAAAAATGAACAATATTTGGGGTAGTTATTTAGCTCATAATTTTGGTTTTGCATTATTAATAATACCCATTTTTGTTTATATATTATGGTTTCCAATTATGTGTTTTTATGAATTTTTATTTTGACCTTTTATAAAAATAGCTTTTTCTCACATAATACATGCTGAGTGCTTTGGTTTCTTGGTATCATGTATTTTATCTATCTCTGACACTTTTTCTGCCATATCACCAGAGTTTGCTGAGCAATGCTAAGAAATATTTGATGAAAATATCCCTTTAAGGCTAAGTGTTCTCCAAGTCTCTCATTCTCTGCATAATGTCTGGCTGAGTGTCTCTGAATTTATCCCCATCTGCTGCAGGAGAAAGCATCTCTGAGCATGGCTATGGTGGAGCTGATATATACCAGAATGTAATTAAGCATTGTTATAATAGAATACTTGAATTTGGTTTTATACCTAGACACTTGGACTGTCTAGCCCCAGTTACTTAGTCACAAAAGCAGTGTCAGATATGGTGAGGTGAGTGTTAAGTAAGTCAAATAGGCTGTTTGTTGGATTTCTCCCCAAGTTTATTCCACTATCCCACTAGCATATTTAGTAGGGTGGATACCAGTGAATATGTATACATGTGTGTGTGTGTCTTTTACTCTGCCTTTTTATGTGTTTATATTGTTGTTTGTTTCTTTGTATTATTTTATTTTTGTTTTGTTTTTCTGGCTATGGCAGTTTTTATTCAAGATGAAACATAATGACAAAAAAGCAAGATAAAGATGTAATGGTTCATTTTGCTACCACTTTTGCTTTTTAGTCCACCATTGAGGGGACAGAAACTCAAACAGTGTGGGAACCTAGAGGCAGGAGCTCTTATAGAGGATACAGATGGTTGCTGCTTACTGGCTTATTCAGCCTGCTCTCTAAAAAAATCTGGACTATCTGGATAGGGATGGGATTAATTACAATTGGGAGGCACTTCTGTGATCAATCATTAATATATAGAATATACTAAAACCTTGCTTACAGCTCGATCTAATGGAGGAATTTTAAATCTATCCAGCAGTTTGTTTGATTTTTTTCTTGTAATTTTTCTGTTTGTGTTCTAAAGTTAGTGAGAGGGAAATAAGGAAGTTGGATGTACTCAAAAAAACAGACACACAAAAAACCAAATAAAAAGAAAGAGAGAAAGAAGAAAAGAAGAAAGAAAGAAAGAAAAAAAGAAAGAAAGAAAAGAAGGAAGAAAGGAATGAAGGAAGTGACAAAGAAAGGAAAAGAAAGTGAGAAAAAAGGAAATGGAACTAAAAGTTACACTGATGAATCCATTTTCAATGATTGAATGTGGATTGTTTTCAATTTAAGAATAGAATATTGATCTTCGACAAGGGAGCTAAAACCATCCAGTGGAAGAAAGACAGCATTTTCAACAAATGGTGCTGGCACAACTGGTTGTTATCATGTAGAAGAATGCGAATCGATCCATTCCTATCTCCTTGTACTAAGGTCAAGTCTAAGTGGATCAAGGAACTTCACATAAAACCAGAGACACTGAAACTTATAGAGGAGAAAGTGGGGAAAAGCCTTGAAGATATGGGCACAGGGGAAAAATTCTTGAATAGAACAGCAATGGCTTGTGCTGTAAGATCGAGAATTGACAAGTGGGACCTCATGAAACTGCAAAGCTTCTGCAAGGCAAAAGACACCATCAATAAGACAAAAAAACCACCAACAGATTGGGAAAGGATCTTTACCTATCCTAAATCAGATAAGGGTCTAATATCCAATATATATAAGGAACTCAAGAAGGTGGACTCCAGAAAGTCAAATAACCCCATTAAAAAATGGGGCTCAGAATTGAACAAAGAATTCTCACCTGAAGAATACCAAATGGCAGAGAAGCACCTGAAAAAATGTTCAACATCCTTAATCATCAGGGAAATGCAAATCAAAACAACCCTGAGATTCCACCTCACACCAGTCAGAATGGCTAAGATCAAAAATTCAGGTGACAGCAGATGCTGGCGGGGATGTGGAGAAAGAGGAACACTCCTCCATTGTTGGTGGGATTGCAAGCTTGTACAACCACTCTGGAAATCAGTCTGGCGGTTCCTCAGAAAATTGGACATAGTACTACCAGAGGATCCAGCAATACCTCTTCTGGGCATATATCCAGAAGATGTCCCAACCGGTAAGAAGGACACATGCTCCACTATGTTCATAGCAGCCCTATTTATAATAGCCAGAAGCTGGAAAGAACCCAGATGTCCCTCAACAGAGGAATGGATTACATTTACACAATGGAGTACTACTCAGCTATTAAAAAGAATGAATTTATGAAATTCCTAGCCAAATGGATGGACCTGGAGGGCATCATCTTGAGTGAGGTAACACAATCACAAAGGAACTCACACAATATGTATTCACTGATAAGTGGATATTAGCCCAAAACTTAGGATACCCAAGATATAAGATACAATTTGCTAAACGCATGAAACTCAAGAAGAATGAAGACCAAAATGTGGACACTGTGCCCCTTCTTAGAATTGGGAACAAAACACCCAGGGAAGGAGTTACAGAGACCAGGGATCCATCCCATAATCAGCTTCTAAACGCTGACACCATTGCATACACTAGCAAGATTTTGCTGAAAGGACCCAAAGATAGCTGTCTCTTGTGAGACTATGCAGGGGCCTAGCAAACACAGGTGTGGATGCTCACAGTCAGCTATTGGATGTATCACAGGGCTCCCAATGGAGAAGCTAGAGAAAGTACCCAAGGAGCTAAAGGGATCTGCAACCCTATAGTTGGAACAACATGATGAACTAACCAGTACCCCGGAGCTCTTGTCTCTAGCTGCATATGTATCGAAAGATGGCCTAGTCGGCCATCACTGGAAAGAGAGGCCCATTGGACTTGCAAACTTTATATGCCCCAATATAGGGGAATGCCAGGGCCAAAAGAATGGGAATGGGAGGGTAGGGAAGTGGGGGGCGGTATGAGGGACTTTTGGGATAGCATTGGAAATGTAATTGAGGAAAATATGTAATAAAAAAAAAAGAATTTGTTGTAATTTCACCTGTGCCTTATTCTTACAAGGGTGGGGATTAATTAAAACACTAAATAGTGATAGTCTTGTAATGAGACTGATTAGTGAGAGATGACAAGATACAGGGTACACAGCACTTAAGAACCTCCAAATTCATGCAAATGTACAGGATATAAGGCAGGAAAGACATTTTTCTTTTATTGAAAATTCCATTTGTCTCATGTAATTTATACTTAATTTTTCTTCTTCTTTTGGTCATGGTTCCACCCCATTTACACTCTGTTCAGTAGTAACCCCATGTCTTTTTATCAGGAAATATCAAATGGTAGTGAAGAAGACAATAACATAAGAAATATGATATTATAAAATATAATATACTTGTGAAACAAAAATCCACCTATCTGTATAGGAAAAAACTAACTAACAGAAGGTAAATTTCCTTAGAAAGACATAAAAACCAGAAATATTGTATTGCAAGATGAGATAATATATTCACATATGAAGGAGAATAAAAGAAAATTAAAGATGAAAATGAAAAGTAGGAAAAATCCCTAACAAGATAGTATGATGCAAGTTGCCCCTGCCCCTCTGCCATGGAAACACAATTTTTGCCTTTTAAAGTTGCCTTTGTCTGGCCCTGAAGGGCTACATTGTCCAGAGGAAAAGCAGGCAGGTGTGGGGCCTTAACCATGGCATTGAGTTTGTTTTCTTTGAGCCATCAAGTGTTCCTTCTTGTTTTTACTTCCTAAAATGTAGTGCATTTTTCAGTGAGACTTCCTCAAAGAAAATTAAATATTCATTTGCTAGTGGCTACAAATTGGAAATAGCTACCATGTTAGGGATGAGGGTATGTGATAATGTCTCCACTTCTTTCACCTTTAAAATAACATGGCTCAGACCTGTTTAGACCCTGAACCTTCTGCCTCAGTCTCTGTAAGTTCATAGGTGCATCCATCCTGTTAATTTACAGGGAGTGTTTTCTTTGTGACCTCTGTTTTTCTGGCTCTCACATTTTTTTTTTCCTCAACTGCCACAGGGTCACCTTAGCTCTAAGGAAGGTAATTGGTTTAGGCCCCTTTAAGGATAAGATTTTTAAATGTTCTAATTCACTAAATAATATCACTCAGTGGGTGTCTGTACTTGATTCCTTCATCTTTAAGAGGAAACTTCTCTGATGATCCCTGAGCAAGGCACAAATACCAGAATGTTATAGTAATACTTTTATTGACATGTGCCTTTAGTTTAGACCCTGAACCTTCTGAAAAAAAAAATCAGTGGTGTTTTGCTTTAGGCTAGGTACTTGGACTATCTATTCTCAGGTGCTTAATCACCTAAGTAGTATTGGGTATAGTTTCCCCTTTTTGTGTGAGCCTTAAGTCTAACCATAAATTGGGAAGGTATTTACACAAAGTTTATGCCACCAATTCACAAACATATATTGCATACTGGACTCCTTTATCCTTGTGTGTGATTGAATGTACGTTATTGAATGTGTATATGTGTTTTCTATGTATTTCTTTTGCTTTATTTTGGTTTTAATTTTGGTAGAGAGGTACTGAGAATCAGGGAAGATATGAGGGGGGAAATCATAATATCCTTAGTTATCAGGGAAATGCAAATCAAAACAACCCTGAGATTCTACCTCACATCAGTCAGAATGGATAAGATCAACAAGTCAGGTGACAACAGATTCTGGTGAGGATGTGGAGAAAAAGGAACACTCCTCCATTGCTGGTGGGAATTCAAGCTGATGCAACCACTCTGGATATCAGTTTGGTTTCTCCTCAGAAAATTGGACAAAGTACTACCTGAGGGCCCAGCATTATCACTCCTGGGCATATTCCCAGAAGATGCTCCAACATGTAATAAGGACACATGCTCCAATATGTGCAGCCTTTTTCATAGCAGCCTTATTTATAATAGACAGAAGTTGGAAACAACTCAGATTTCCTTCAATAGAGGAGTAGATACTCAGCTAGTAAAAACAATGAATTCATAAAATTCTTAGGCAAATGGGTGAAACTAGAAAATATCATCCTGAATGAGGTACCCAATCACAGAAGAACACACATGGTATGCAGTCACTGATAAGTGGATATTAGCCCAGAAACTTGGAATACCCAAGATACATTTCACAAACCACATGAAACTCAAGAAGAAGGAAGATCAAAGTGTGGATATTTGGTCCTTCTTAGAATGGGGAACAAAATACCTATGGAAGGAATTACAGAGACAAATGTGGAGCATAGACAGAAGGAATGACCAATAAGAGATTACCCCACCTGGGGGACCATCCCATATACAGTCACCACACCCAGACACTATTGTTGATGCAAACAAGTGCTTGCTGACAGAAGCCTGTTATAGCTGTCTCCTGAGAGGCTCCACGAGTGTCTGACAAATACAGAGGTGGATGTTCACAGCCAACATTGGACTGAGGACAGGGTTGCCAATGGAGGAGCTAGAGAAACTACTCAAGGAGTTGAAGGAGTTTGCAGCCCTATTGGAAGAACAACAATATGAACTAACAAGTTCCCAGGGACTAAACCATCAACCAAAGGGTACACATGGTGGGACTCATGGCTCCAGCTGCATATGTAACAGAGGATGACCTTTTTGGACACCAATGGGAGGAGAGGCTCTTGGTCCTGTGAAGGCTCTATGCCCCAGTATAGGGGAATACCAAGGGCAGGAAATGAGAGTGGGTGAGTTGGGGAGCAGGGAGAGCGGAGGGGATAGGGGATTTTTTTGGGGGGGAAACCAGGAAAGGGGATAACATTTGAAATGTAAATAAAGAAAATATCTAATAAAAATTAAAAAAAAAACAAAAAAAATTAGAGTATTTTAAAAAGGCTTCATGATGAAGCAATTCACAAAGATAAAATTTGATCTCTTTACAATATAACAATAGAGTTTGATATGATTTTCTATGCTCTGTATTTTTGAAAATGTACATATTATTCCCTGTAAAAAAAGTGATCAACGAATGGTGACATACTGAATAGGAAGTCTTATCTATCTACCCAAATATATAGTACACAAGAAAAAAGTTATCCAATTGTTCTTCATTGATAATTAAATATCTTTTAAAAATTATGATAAATTACTGATAAATGGACAGTAATGATTGTTCAGAATCCATACAACACAGTTTCAATTGAATGAATAAAGACCAATTCAGAAAAAGCAGGGAATACCCAAATCACAGTTTATGTGTCAGTTATCAAAAAGAAACATGAGCACATTTTCTGACGACCTGGATGCATCTTGGCACTTGACATTCTTCGCAGATTTAACAGGAGTTCATGTAGTCCTCAGTTATCTGGTTGACTGATATCTGACTTTTGAGTTATACCATAAAGATGAAGATATTTCATTCATGTCAGTTTTTAAAAATATTTTTAATTTGCTCACCGTAAGAGTGAAAGCATACATGAACCAAAAGAACAACGGTTTGCTTTAGCATCTCAAGGGCACAGAGACAATGGATACATGTTGAGAAGTTTGTTGAGAAGGGATAACTGATGAAATGTTGAAGTGGTAAAGAATGATACAAAACTCACTCATTTTCTCTTGACTAATAATAGAGAAAATGAGTTTTATGGAAGTCAACTTTATAATTTATAGTAACATGTAAATGGTATTAGAAGATGAGCTAATAAAACTAGATTCTGGGAAAACATGAACCAAATAATCATAAAATCCTATGAGCAACATAATGTCTGACTGTTGGGATGGTGCTAACATGGCTTAAATACTTCTCTGAAATCTGAAAACAGACTAATCTGAATGATGACCTTTCCCTCTAGAATATGCATTTTGTCTGATGCAATGAAGTGAGTTTCTCTCTGGTCTTAGCAAAATAATGTAGCATTTGGGGACAAAAATGCAGCCTAGGAGAGCTGCACTGGAAACAAATACAGAGAAAGCCTCCATAGCCACCATGACCTTCCCATTAGTGCTATGGTAGACAGGGAGGAATGTGACCCACACAGTGAAGAACATCAGCATGCTAAATGTCAAAAACTTGGCTTCATTAAATGTGTCAGGCAGTTTCATGGAGTGGTAGGCCAAACCGTAGCTCCCGAGTGCCAAGCAGCAGAGGTATCCCAGGACACAGTGGAAGGCAACATCTGAGCCCTTGTTGCACAAAATGATAATGTGTCCATGTTCAGAGTGAGCATCTGAGTCTATGAAGGGAGGAGAGGTGCTAAGCCAAATTCCAGTGAGCACAAGTTGGATGAATGTGCAGATGGGGATAATGAAGTTCGGGGCTTTTGATATCATTAACCACCTAACCATTCTCCTTGGAACAGTGACCTTGAAAGCCAGAACCACAGTCATTGTTTTTGCCAAGACTGTGGAGAGAGCCACTGTGAACAGAAGTGCAAATGTGCTCTGTTGTAGGATACAGGTGGCTGTGTTGGGATATCCAATGAAGAGCAGGGGACAGAGAAAGCAGAAGGCCAGAGAGATGAGCAAGATATAAGTGAGAGCTTGATTATTGGCCTTAACAATAGGAGTGTGATGATACTTTGCAAAGACACCAAGGACACCAGCTGTGAGTACAAAGAAACCCAGGGCCATGAAAGTGAGAGCTATCCCCAAAGGGTCTTTATAGGCCAAGAAAGTCACGGATTTCTGTAGGCAATAATTCCTCTGTGTGTTTGCATAGTGACTTTCTGGACATTCCACACAACTCTCAGCATCTGGTTAGGAATGAAAGTTATTATGGTTATAGACTCAGGATCTTCTTTTATCCAAAGATATTTCCCAGCATCTGATCTCTGACATGATATCAAGATCTTTTTTTTTGTTGTTGTTTCAGACTCAAGTAAAAAAACCAAACCCATTGTGATCCTTAATATCAAATGATACTGATCATTATTTTTATTCAGACCTGAATTAAGTACTCCTATTCCTTTTATGTTCATAATTAAATAGTTGCATTTATGTGACAATTTTCACCTATTTCTATAATCAGAAATTATTGAATTGCATTGCATTAACTAACTTGGTCATGGGACTCTGTTCTTGTGAATAACCAAAAGTGTGAATTGGTCATGAGAATCCAGTACAAGAGAGAGAATTTACCTTCAAATTGTTGTAAGAGCCGGGCGGTGGTGGCACAAGCCTTTAATCCCATCACTTGGGTGGCAGAAGCAGGCAGATTTCTGAGTTCAAGGCCAGTCTGGTGTACAAAGTGAGTTCCAGGACAGTCAGAGCTACACAGAGAAACCATGTCTCAAAAATAAAAACAAAACAAACAAACAAACAACAACAACCACAACAAAACCCCCAATTTGTTGTTAGTAATTGGCCCATTCTAATGGCATTTCGTGTATTCTCCATTTTTATTTTGTTCTCTGAAGGTACATGTAAAATGAGAATTATAAGACTCTCTAAAGCTTGCATAAGTTCCCAAGGGGTACTGTTTAGTAATTTGTGTAGAAAAGATTTATTTAAGATATAAAAAGGTAATAGGTGCTATAGAGTAATTTTTAGTATGTCCCTTCATGATACCCTCTTCCTCCCAAGACATTCTTTCCCTTCTGTTTGCCATTGATTTCCTTTCTATTGTTTTCTAACTGAGTACGAAATCATCATAACCATGACCCAATTTCTAACTTGCTAAAATGCTTCTGATATATACAATGTGTCAAATATTTTATAGAGATTTGTAATTTTAAAGGTAAATAAAGCTTATTCTTCAAGTTTTGAATGTAATAATCTCTGCTTTGAACCATTCAGCATTTATAGTTTAGTTTTGTGTTTCTGGAACTGCTTTGAATTGTAACCATGGAGGATTAAAGATTGACATTTCAGGTTTCCTCAGTGTATACACTTAATGTGTACATGTACTTATATCACCAAAGTACAAAAGCATCTATATGTACAGTATTTCTTTTGTTGTCTCTTTGTTCCTAATCTGCACATTTTAAAATTAGGCAAATTAAAAGACCCAAACGTTTAGAAAATTTCTTGTTTTATGAAGTAATTTCATAACATGTGAGTATTAGGGCAAGCAATTATTTCCTCTAAAATATACAAATTAATAAATGAAGATTCTCACTAAATAAACAAACAAAAATAATGAAGGGGAACACTCTTTGGTTTTTCTCTCCATAGTAAACATTGTGTGTGCAGATGCTCTTAACATTCACTCTTTTCAGTTAGCTCATGCACCTATATTGTTCCTTGGATGTATTTTGACATACAGTCCCTCTGTTGTAACCAATTTTGCCTTGCAAGACTGATTATTCAATTTCAATTTGCTCAGTCACTCTGAGGAGTGTGCATGTATTCTTGGCTTAATATCAACACTATGTTTAATATAAATGACTATGTGCCCTTGTACCTAGCTGTCAGAAGACACTATTCTATATCTTATATATTCTTTGTAAAATAATACTTCTACTATACAAAACGCATTATACAAAATACTTTCATTTGTATATTGCGAGATAAGGAGTACTTAAAAATTCTTTAAGCATATGTTAATCAAATGAACTGAGAAGTGGTTCAACTATTGATTCAATTTCATAATACGTAAGTGACTATTGTTTTAAAATTTTTTTGTGCTCAGTGGAATATTCTCATAATAGTTTTATTTACTTTCCTCCCTAATGTGCATTTTGTAATCCAGAAGATATTTTAGGACTTTATGATCTATTTTGAAGGCTCATCTAAGTATTTTGGCATGCTATGTAGCCTGATGGGTCCTGTGTGAATTTGGAGATAGAGAAAATGTAAGGAGCCGTCCTCACATTCGCCATTATAAGATGGCACTGACACCTGTGTTCTAAGTAATAAACAAACCATCTGCACATGCGCTGGGGTAGTTTCCCACCCCATGTGCTCTGCCTTTCCCGTGACAACAACTCTGGCTGATGGGCTGCAGCCAATCAGGGAGTGACATGTCCGAGGCGGAGGACAGTCCTCCATAAAAGGGAGGGGGCTCCGCCATCTCTCTCTCTCTCTCTGGCTCTCTCTCTGGCTCTCTTCTCCACTGGCTCCTGATGGGGTAAGCAATAAAGCTTGTGCCGCAGAAGATTCCGGTTGCCCTGAGTGTGTTCTTACCAGGGGAACAAAAAAGCGGCGGGCAACAAGAAAACAGGTAATAAAAAAAATTATTTAAAGAAATCTTGTACATAACTCATGCCAGATACCCAAAACATGAAAGCTGTACATATAGTTGATTGGTACAGGGCAATTTTTAAACTTAAGGCTGACTGAGATTCAGATGTTAGTACCCACATGAGTCATAGAAATCTCTAACTCCATATCCACACAATATAATGCCCTCTTCTATCTTTGTGCTACAAACAAGCCCCAGCTCCACATATATCCATGTAAGTAAAATATGTACAGAAAAAACCAAAGCGAATAAATCTTATGTAAAATATTTTATGGATATGAACTCAGCAGACAGTCCCACAGCATCCAGAGGAGGATCCACTCCCAGGCGCTCTAGCATGCCCAGGACTTAGGATGAGGGGTGAGTAGGACACAATATCTGTTCCAACACTACAGGGAGTAACTAGGACCAGCAGGATCCAGGGATGCAGGAACCCTGGTGACCAGTGGCTCAGGTTCCTTCTGATCTGCACTGGAGTTTTGTCATACCAGGTTCTCAGGGTCCCAGAGGGTCCCAGAGGCAGCTTGACTCCCAGGAACTCTGACACACACAGGATCCTGGAATCACAGGATCACAGATTCAGCTGAATTCTGGGGATTTCTGACACTACCAGGATTATAGGAAGAACAGACTCTATTTAGATATAGGGAGGGCAGGTAGCACTAGAGAGAATCAAATGGCATGAGGCAAGAATAAGGGCATAAGCAACAGAAACCAATGTTACTTGGCATCATCAGAACCCAATTCTTCCACAATAGCAAGTGCTGGATACACCATCACACCAGAAAAACAAGATTCAGATCTCAAATCACTTCTCATGATGATGATAGAGGACTTCAAAAAGGACGTAAATAGATCCTTTAAAGAAATACAGAAGAACACAGGTAAACATGTAGAAGTCCTTAAAGAGGAAACATAAAAATCCCTTAAAGAATTACAGGAAAACACAATCAAACAGGCAAAGGAAATGAACAAAATGATCTAAGATCTTAAAATGGAAATAGAAACAGTAAAGAAATCACAAAGGGAGACAACCCTGGAGTTAAAAAACCTAGGAAAGAAACCAGGAGTCATTGATGCAAGCATCACCAAGAGAATACAAGAGGTAGAAGAGAGAAGCTCAGGTGCAGAAGAAACCATAGAAAACATTGACACTACAGTCAAAGAAAATGCAAAATGCAAAAAAGCTCCTAACCCAAAACATCCAGGAAATCCAGGGCACAATGAGAAGACCAACCCCAAGGATAATAGGAATAGAAGAGAGTGAAGGCTTCCAACTTAAAGGGCCAATAAACAACTCCAACAAAACTATAGAAAAAAACTTCCCTAACCTAAAGAAAGAGATGCCCATGAACATACAATAAGCCTACAGAACTCAAAATAGACTCAACCAGAAAATAAGTTTCTCCTGTCACATAATAATCAAAACACCAAATGCATCAAACAAAGATTATTAAAATTAAAAGGAATATTAATAAAATATAATAAAATAAAAAATAAAAAATATTAAAAAGAATATTAAAAGCAGTAGGAAAAAAGGTCAAGTAACATATAAAGGCAGGCCTCTAAGTATTATACCATACTTCTCAACATAGAAACCAGAAAAACTTGGGCAGATATTATATAGGCCCTAAGAGAACATAAATGCCAGCTTAGGCTGCAATATCCTGAAAAACTCCCAATTAGTATAGATAGAGAAAACAAGATATTCCATGACAAAACCAAATTTGCACAATATCATTCTACAAATCTAGCCTTACAAAAGATAATGTAAAACACCAACACAAGGAGGGAAACTACACCCTAGAAAAAGCAAGAAACTAATTTTTCAACAAATCTAAAAAGATAGCCACACAAACATAATTCTACCTCTAACAAAAAAAAATAATAGGAAGTAGCAATCACTTTTCCTTAGTATCTCTTAACATCAATGGACTCAATATCCCAATAAAAAGATATAGACCAACAGACTGGATACATAAATAGGATCCAGCATTTTGCTGCATACAGGAAACACACCTCAGTAACAATGACAGGCACTATCTCAGAGTAAAAGGTTGGAAAACAATTTTCCAAGCAAATGGTCCCAAGAAACAAGCTGGAGTAGCCATTCTAATATTGAATAAAATCGACTTTCAACCAAAAGTTATCAAAAAAGGATAAGGAAGGACACTTCACATTAGTCAAAGAAAAAATCTGCCAAAATGAACTCTCAATTTTCTCAATTCTGAACATTTACTTGCCCAATGCAAGGGTTCCCATATTCATAAAAAGGAAACTTTACTAAAGCTCAAATCGCACAATAAACCTCACACAATAATAGTGGGAGACTTCAGCACCCCACTCTCAGCATTGGAGAGATCATGGAAACAGAAACTAAACAAAAACACATTGAAACTAACAGAAGTTATGAACCAAATTGATCTAACAGATATTTATAGAACATTTCATCCTAAAGCAAAAGAATATACCTTCTTCTCATCACCTCATGGTACCTTTTCCAAAACTGACCATATAATTAGTAACAAAACGGGTCTCAACAGATACAAGATGATTGAAATAATCTCATGCACCCTATCAGATCACCATGGAGTAAGGACTAAGGCTAGCCTTAAATTCCAACAAAAACAATGGAAACACACATACATATGGAAGCTGAACAAAGCTCTACTCAATGATAACTTGGTCAAAGAAGAAATAAAGAATTAAAGACTTTTTCGTATTTAATGAAAATGAAGACACATCATATCAAAAGTTATGTTACACAATGAAAGCAATGATAAGAGGAAAACTCATAGCTCAAAGTGCCTCTAAAAACAAACTGCAGAGAGCTTACAATAGCAGTTTGGCAGCATATCTGAAAGTTCTAGAACAAAATGAAGCAAACATACCCAAGAGGAATAGACAACATGAAAGAATCAAATTCAGGGCTGAAATCAACCAAATAGAAACAAAAGTAACTATACAAAGAATCAACCAAGCCAGGACCTGGTTCTTTGAGATAATCAACAAGATAGGTAAACCCTTAGCCAGTCTAACCGAGGGCACAGAGATAGTATCCAAATTAATAAAATCAGAAATGAAAACGGAGACATAACAATGGAAACTGTGGAAATCCAAAAAATCATCAGATCCTACTCCAAAAGTTTATAGTCAACTAAATTGGAAAATCTCAATGAAATGGACAATTTTTTAGACACATACCAGGTGCCAAAGTTAAAACAGGAACAGATAAATCATCTAAACAGTCCCATAACTCCTAAATAGAAGCAGCCATTAATAGTCTCCCAACAACAACAACAACAACAAAAAAGCCCAGGACCAAATGTGTTTAATGGAGCATTCTATCAGACTTTCAAAGAAGACCTAATACCAAGACTCTTCAAACTACTCCATAAAATTGAAACAGAAGGACCATTATCCAATTTGTTCTACAAAGCCGTAATTATGCTTATAAAGAGAACTTCAGACCAATTTCCCTCATGAACATTGATGAAAAAATACTCAATAAAATTCTTGCCATAGAATCCAAGAGCACACTAAAACTATCATTCAACATGATCAAATATGCTTCATCCCAGAGATGCAGTGATGGTTCAATATATGGTGATCCATCAATGTAATCCACTAAATAAGCAAACTTAAAGAGAAATACCACATGATCATTTCATTAGATGCTGCAAAAGCATTTGACACAATTTAGTATTCCTTCATGTTAAAAGTCTTGGAAAGATCAGGAATTCAAGGCCCATACATAACATAAACATAGTAAAAGGAATATACAACAAACCAGTAGCCAACATCAAACTAAATGGAAAGAAACTTGAAGCAATCCCACTTACTTCAGGGACTAGACAAGGCTGCCCACTCTCTCCCTACCTATTCCATATAGTACTTGAAATTCTAGCTAGAGCAATTGGACAACAAAAGGAGGTCAGAGGAATATAAATTGGAAAGGAAGAAGTCAAAATATCATGATTTGCAGATGATATGATAGTATATTTAAGTGACTCCTAAAATTCCACCAGATAACTCCTAAAACTGATAAACAACTTTAGCAAAATGGCTGGATATAAAATTAACTCACACAAATCAGTACCCTTCTTCTACGCAAAGGATAAACAGACCAAGCAAGAAATCAGGGAAAAGACACCCTTCACAATTGTCACAAATAATATTCCATACCTTGGTGTGACTCTAACTAAGCAAGTGAAAGATCTGTATGACAAGAACTTCAAGTCACTGAAGAAAGAAATTGAAGAAAATCTCAGAAGATGGGAAGATTTCCATGCTCATGGATTGGCAGGATTAATATAGTAAAAATGGCCATCCTGCTAAAAGCAACCTACAGATTCAATGGAGTCCCCACCAAAATTCCAAATAAATTCTTTATAGAGTTAGAAAGAGCAATTCTCAAATTCATTTGAAATAACAAAAAACCCAGGTCAGTGAAAACTTTTCTCAACAGAACCCAGTGGAATCACCATCCATGACCTCAAGCTGTGGTACAGAGCAATAGTGATAACAAACAAACAAACTTCATGGTTTTGGTACAGTGACAGGCAGGTAGATCAATGGAATAGAATTGAAGACCCAGAAATGAACCCACACACACATGGTCACTTGACCTTTGACAAAGGAGCTAAAACCATCCAGTGGAAAAAAGACAGCATTTTTAAGAAATGGTGCTGGTTCAACTGGAGGTCAGCATGTAGAAAATGCAAATCAACCCATTCTTATTTCCTTCTAAAGTCCAAGTGGACCTCCACATAAAACCAGATACACTGAAACTTATAGAGAAGAAAGTGGGGGAGAGACTTGAACATATGGGCATAGGGGGAAAAAATTCCTGAACAGAACACAAGTGTCTTATGATCTAAGATCAAGAATCAATAAATGGGATATCATAAAATTTCAAAACTTTTATAAGGCAAAGGACACTCTCAATAGGACAAAAAGCCAACCAACAGATTGGGAAAAGATCTTTAACATCCCTACATCCGACAGAGAGCTAATATCCAATATATACAAAGAACTCAAGAAGTTAGACTCCAGAGTACTAATAACCCTATTAATATGGAGTATAGAACTAAACAAAGAATTTTCAACTGAGGAATATCAAATGGCCGAGAAGCACTTAAAGAAATGTCGAACATCCTTAGTCATCAGGGAAATGTAAATCAAAACAACCCTGAGATTCCACCTCACACCAGTCAGAATGACTAATATAAAAAACTCTGGTGACAGCAGATGCTGGTGAGGATGTGGAGAGAGAGGAACACTCCTCCATTGCTGGTTGGATTGCAAGCTGGTACAACCACTCTGGAAATCAGGCAGTTCCTCAGAAAATTGGACGTAGTATTACCTGAGGTTCCAGCTATACCACTCCTCACATATACCCAGAAAATTATCCAACATGTAATAAGGACATGTGCTCCAATATGTTTATAGCAGCCTTATTTATAATAGCTAGGAGTTGGGAAGAACCCAGATGTCCTTCAACAGAGGAATGGATAAAAAAAATGTGGTTCATTTATACAATGGAGTATTACTCAGCTATTAAAGACAATGAATTCATGACATTCTTAGGCAAATGGATAGAACTAGAAAATATCATCTTGAGTGAGGTAACCCAATGGAAAAAGAACACACATGGTATGCACTCACTAAGTGAATATTAGCCCCAAAGCTCCTAATACCCAAGATACAATTCATAAACCACATGAAGCTCTAGAAGAAGGAAGACCAAAGTGTGTGTCTCACGCCTTCTTAGAAGGAGAACAAAATACTCACAGGAGCAAATATGTAGATAAAGTGTAGAACAGAAACTGAAGGAAAGACCATGCAGAGACTGTCCTACTTGTGGATTCATTCCATGTACAGTTACCAAAACCCAGACACTATTGTGGATGCCAAGCAGTGGATGTTGTAAGGAACCTGATATGGCTGTCTCTTGAGAGGCCCTGCCAGAACCTTACAAATACAGAGGCGGATGCTCGTAGCCAACCATTGAACTGAGTGCAGGGTCCCCAATAGAGGAGTTAGAGAAAGGACTGAAGGAGTTGAAAGGATTTGAAACCCCATAGGAAGAACAACAATATCAATCATCCAGACCCCCCCGCCCCCGCCCCACAGTTCCCAGGGACTAAGCCACCGACAAAGGAGTACACATGGCTCCAGCTATGTATGTAGCAGAGGATGGTCATGCCATGCATCAATGGGAGGAGAGGTCCTTGGTCCTATGAAGGCTTGATAGATGCCCCAGTATAGGGGAATCGAGTGCAGGGAGGTGGGAGTGGGTGGGTGGGTGGAGGAACTCCCTCTTAGAAGTAGGGGGAGGGAGGATGGGATAGGGTTTTCTGGGAGGGGGTGAAACTAGGAAAGGGATAACATTTGAAATTTAACTAAAGAAAACATCCAATAAAAAAGAAAAAATATCTTAAAACATAACCAAGGATAAATCAAAGAAATTTCTGATCACCTTTGATGAATCTAGATTCATAGATGAAGTTGTACAAGAAAGAATGATAAAGATCCCATAATTAATTAGTGCTAGCTATGAACTAAATATTTTTTTCAAAATTATGGAAAGTTGATATTTTTTTTCTCTCTGTGTTAAATGCCATGGTAAAATAAAGTATATTATTCTAGGATGTACAAAGAGATTCCCCGAAGGCAACAATACCTTGCAAGAACAAAAACAATGATTAAGTATACATTTTAATGACCAGAGTGCTATTTAAAGTCATGCTGCAGTGAGCTAAATATTTTTTTTTTTAACTTTTAAATGAAAGTTGAATAGGACTTATCTGTGTGCTGTCCCTTCTCAGAATCTTTCCATGTGCTTAGACATTACAGACCACTTGGGATAGGTGGTATCTTACCCAGTGACATTTACCTGTTTCATTGGAAATCTCATTGCTTGCACAAGGAGTGCAATCATAGCAACAGTTAGCCTTTCCCTCCTGGGGGGATTTTCTGAACCCAGGAACACAGCTCTCACTGCACACCGAGCGAGGAAGCTAAGAATGAAGTACACAAGAGAAAATACTCAGGAGTGTATAGGTTAAAACAACTAAAAACATAATTCAATATTGCACAATGAGACAACAAATGTTTATATTTATAACTACAAAACATTATTATCCTATTTCTATTCTGACTTGATAGTGTCCAACAAAGTTCAACTTGTTAATACTATTATCCAAATGCAACAAATCACTGAGGAATTGTGGGAGTGTAAGAGGTAGGGCAAAATAAACAGCCATTAGGTTACTGAGTACCTGTCTAGAATGCCATCCTGATCCTACTGTGTGCTTCCTAATCACTGGAGAGAGCAGACTGTCCAAAATATTAACAGTTAATATCTATTGGAATACAAATTTGAAAGCATTCATAATTACAACAAAAACAAGTTTTGCATCCTTGTGCAAAATAATCTACATTATGGTTTTTGATACTCTAAATTTAAATAGCATCCTTTTATTGGCCTTTGTCCAGAAAAAAATGTAAAAAAACAGAATGTCTGTTAAGAGGAGTATTAGTTTCATGGTACTTCCTGACATAAAAAGAATCGTAAATCTCTTTTTTTTTCTTTAGGCTCCTGACGCCATGACTGGCTGAATCTTGATGGGCTGCTATTGTCACATGAAACCAAATAAAGTCTATGCTCTTAAGTTGCTCCTCTCTACTGTTTTTTTATTGGTTCAACAATTGCTTCCTATTTCAACAGGAGGCTGTGTAGTTAACCCACACACATGTGCTTTTTATGCCACTGTACAATTTCAGAAGCATAAACACAAAAGCTCAAATGACCTTGCAGTTATATTTTTAAATTTGGATTCAAAAGAAATGATCTTGCTAGCATGCTGTCAGCACAAAGGCTAGAAACACTAAACAGATACTATATCTATGACTTGAAATAATTGCTCACGGAGAAATCCACAAAAAATTGCTTCTTCAGAATAAGGCAACACAAACTTCTTTATACTGATCAATTTTGTTTTTACAGATTGGTCCTGAGAATGAACCAAAAATCATTACACCCACAAACAAATATTTTTTTATGCAAAAAACACTGCAATGAGTTATGGTCCAACACACCTCCATAAATCCTATACCCCACTGTATCATATAGTCAGACAGACACAGTTGTTGCCCCTGTGGAGCTTTTGGGGAAAACGATCCAACCTTCATGTCTTGTCTGAGACCTTTGGGAAAATTCCAAAAATTGAGGATGTCATAGTCTCCATCCAATTTTCTTTGCGGATCCAAATCTATTTGGTCCCCAGCATTATTTTTAAAATGGACGTTTTTGAGAAAAATGTTGAGCTAAAAGAGATGCAGAAGCTTATGTTAGATTTATTCCTAGAAGTGTTCAAGAGATTGAGCAAATTGAAGAAATTTCTCTTACTGATATTTATTGCTGATAAGAAATGTGAGCTACAACAATAAATTACTGATTATTATGATGAAAGCTCAAAGAATAACATTATAATGTTTCTAGACTGGAAGTTACTATCAAAACAATGTATTGATTCACACACAGAAATAAATAAGAAACATATTAAACAAGGAATATGGATTGAAGCAAGTTTGCACACTCTTCAGATGCTAGCCATCTCTAATTATTTAAGGAAAATAATTAATTGTAAATTTTAGTGTTGATTTTCCAAATGTATGAAAATATTTCCTTAGCTAACATAGCCATTACTTCAGTATTTGAACTTTAAGGGTCTAGTAGCCTGTGACAATTTAGGATCTAGTTTTTGTATCTGGTTGGAAATGTACTTAGAGATAAATGGTTTCAAATTGAGTATGTAAGTATAATACAATTCTGTAGTTATTTGTAACATCAAAGAGATATTGACATATACGTTTAATCCCATATACGTTTTGAGTCTGCTCAGCATGGAAAATGACACATTTGTCAGCAATCACTTTAGAGAAGACATGACATACAGTCTGTCATATCCTTTTTGGCAAAAATACATTTAGTGAGTTTAATGTTTGCAAACAGAACAGTGGTATAAATAAAATGCACAGCAAGAAAAATTACCTCCCATGGGTTCACATTCTCCCAATTTTGATGAGATTGAAATTGTATTTGTTTGACAGTCATGTCGTGGAGACCGTGAGCCACAGCATACACAGAATTATATATATTGTAACCCTCCTCAGGCATTTTCTTAATCCATGTATTTGCAGGCAATAATTGCAAGGAAACGTTGGGTAGACAGTTACCCAATATTATACAATCAAATTTAGAAAAGGAGCAATTGAAATGTTTATTCCATAAAAAAGCAAGAATATGGTCATCTGGGTATTTTGAAGGATTATATGTCTCAATATACTTTCTAAAACTAGGCATCTCATTATGGTGGTGTGCAAAATAGAGACTCCCATGCAAAGAATCAATCAGAAAATTATTTACTCCACTGCCTGTGTCCCATTGTGAATTCATGATCCATACTTTCCATGTTATTATCAATTGCATGAAATTCAGCATTAAAACATGTAAAGATTGTGTGTCATCATAAACAACAACAACGTTTGCAGATGATGATATGATTAGTTTGAGAGTTTCTGTGGATCCATAGTCATAGTTCTCATAACTAAAACTTTCTGGCATTATCTTTACAAAAGCTACACACAATTTATTCCTGTGCATCTCTCCTCTGAGGTCTGAGAGAATCTGTATTCCTTTATCATTATCTAGAAGGATCAGTCCAACCCAGTTCCACCTAAAATGAAGCATCAAAGAGACAATGCCAAGTGACAATGATGTGTCCTTTGCAGCTATCTGGTAAAGAGAAGAGAACTGGCTTCGGTCACTCAGAATAGGGTCAAACAGTCCAAAAAATACCTGAGGAAAATTTCAAAGCAGAAAAAAGAATAAAAGCATTGATATAGATTAAATTGTAGATTTAAGACAATACTAGAGATTAATAGGGACTAAATTTTGTTCTTGATGTTTAAATACCTATGTCATTTCTGAACAAATATATTGAGACTCCTTGACAAGACACAGTTGTCTAGATACGCACTGTATGTGCCAACTTTTCCTCTTCTTTATCTCAAAGTATCTGAGGCAACATAAGCAAATGCCTGGCACCTCTCATTTGATAGATGGCAGTTGTGTTTCTTTTCTTTACACGTAGAAACACCCAGTATGCTAGCAGTTTAATAGTGGTTTCTAGGTTTCTTGAGGGCATGTTCCTCACCTGTGGATATTTGTAGAGATGGAGCAGAGTCCCAATACCTGCAGATGTTCTCCAGTATGATCCTGTAATTAGAGCAACATCCTTGTTCTTACGTTTACAAGTGTAATTGGGAATTGGTGTAAGCCTTCCTGTGAGCCAAACAGACACTTCATCCAGAATATTGTTTTCACCCTTTTTAATATTCATAATATTAAATCCTAGAGATGTGTTGGGTAAAAGATGAGGGTCCCTGTTGATCTCCTCAATGGCAAATTTGAAGGCCAAAATGAGCTGATAGCTCCTCAAATTTAACCTACAAAAACGTTAATATCAAGATTAGTGCAGAAGATTCATAGTATCCTTCCTCCCAGTTAATTGCAGTGGATTTTATAGCTTCAATGTAATATTTATAAAAACAAATAATTTTATATCATCCTGAAATGGGTATAATTAAAATAGCCGGCACATTTAGGAAGCGATTGTTTAAATATCTAATGCTTTGGTTAAATCTGTATTTCTGGACACAAATGTTGTATTCAATCAAAAACACAAACTGTGGACTCTTCACAAACTATATCCACACTCCAGACCCATTATTATTTTGCAGTTGTAAAGATATAATCAGCAAATGAAATATTCCATCCCCCAATACTACATGCTTTGTACGATAAAACGGGAATGACCTCACACCATGTTCCCATCATAAACACTTCTATGGAGAAACAGCCTTTCTTCAGGTTTTCTAATTAAGAAAAGATGCAGTCTCTGAAGATGTCTGCCTCTGTCTTTTGTTTCCAGCACACATCCACCAATCCAATGTCAACATTTAGATTGAAAACTGGGAGTGGTTTTGAGGTACCAAGTGAAAGCAAACTACCTTGAATGGCCATTCCTCCCTCCCATTGCCATATTTATCTCCTTCTGTAGAACCATATTATCAAGAGCTCTGTGAGATTATATATCTGTACGTCCTATAGTCACAAAATATTGGATTATTAATATTTGCTTTTTGTTTTATTTATATAAAAACAGTCTTTATAAGATTATTGTTAGTTTTTCACTTCAAGTGCTACTATAAAATTGTTTATAAGTTTTATGTAAATTAAAATTATTAACATGACCCCTAGTTTATTTTATTTACAGTACAACTAAATGTTAAAAGTAATGTGATAAAGGAAATAGACACTGAATCAATATGACCAAAGCAGTCATATCTTTATATCTTCAACTCTGGTGGACTAAAATAATCAACACAACACTTCTTAGATATTACTAAACCTTCATGAAAAGAGATTAACAACTAGATTTTTTTAAATGTGAGAGCAGATATTCTCCTATCCATGTAAGACAAATTTTGTTCAATGAATACTGTGTTACTAACTTTCTTTTTCTTAGTTTTTTTTTATTGTTATTTTGTTATTTACATTCCCAATGTTATCCCCATTCCCAGTGTAGCAATTACTAATTTTTAATGTGACTTTTTTTGTCAAACACACTATTATCAGAAGTATCTTACAATTTATGAAGGTACAAGTGAGTTTATTAAGGTACATAGAGTATGAGGGTTAAAAATAATTAATATTGAATTATAGTTTATATGGCCTAAGTTCAACAATCATAACAATCTGCCTCTAATACAAGTTAAATTTTACCCTATCCAAACTACAGTGAGAATAAAAACACAGCGAAAGACTATTCAATGCTTCCAAGGGAAGATAAAGTCAGGGCAAGCAGAGCTATTGAGGTAAGCTCATGAAGATGGATACTAATACAAGGAAAGGCTTGAAGAATCAGAGATTCTTCAGAAGCAAGGGTGACACTTATACCTAAATTTTCAATAGGAAGAAAGAACAAAACTAGAAGTTAATTTTCACTAAATACATAATATCAAGCATGCACCAGGAAAGCATGATCACCTTTAAAATGCTCAAATTGTTTCGCAACTGAAGGGAATGCAGTCATAAAAATAAGTATAATTATATAAAATATATTTAGACAAGAACTTCTCACTACAGATTCGCTTTGTGATATATGGATATAGCACAATATCCAAGATAGGAAACAAGACCCAGCTTAAATCAGCAGCTGAGGCAAAGAGCTATCTTCTTAAACCCTCATGTCAAAATGAAAGTTGTATTTAACAACCAGAAAGCAGAAGTCTAACATGAAGAATATTTACAAATATTGAATGCATCATTTGTTATTCTAAATGCTTGCTAACATATATCCTCTTTGCATTGAAGGGTTGCAGGATTTCTTGTCATCAAAGTAACAGATTTGTAACAGAATCCTTCATAATACCCTAGGGACTCAACTAACTTCTCTCACAAATTCCTGGTATATATATATATATTTTAAATGCAAGTCAAAGACTACACAAGAAGACCTACAGTGTAAACTAACCTGGGCCCAAGGGGACTCATAGAGGTTGAAACAAAAAACCAAAAAGCACACATGGGTTGGACTTAGACACATATAGAGCAGATACCTAGGTTTGTCATGTGGGTCCCTCAACATCTGGGGATATGGAACTCTCTGTCTCATACGCCAACCTTTGGATTCTGTTCCCCAAATTGGGCTGCCTTGTCTGGCATCTGTGGAAGAGAATGCATCTAGTCCTGAGTGACTTAATGTGCCAGGGTTGTTTGGTGCCTCCCCATTCTCTTTGGAGAAGAGGGTAGAAGAATGAGGGAAGGAAGTGTGAGAGGACTGAAAGTAGAGAATGGAGGAGTGCTAGGGTCAGGATATAAAGATATTTAATTAATCAATGGAAGAAAAATGCTCAATATGCCTCTTTAGCACTTGAAAGCACAGCAGTCAAAACAATGTTGCATCTTATAAAATGTTACTCAGACAACAGTTTCTAACTACTGATACTCTTGGTGATAGTAAAGCTCAATAGCACAGATAGAATGCAAGAGCTTGACTTCTTCAGAAATGCTGAGGAAAACAGAGTACCTTCTGAAATACTCAGGCCAAATATGAAATTAGTATGAAAGTGTCTGTCTTGAAGAGTATTTTCAAAGATAAAAAGTGTCCTTCCATGCATGAAACATACAGACTCCTTAAAATAAACAGCCTGCATTATCTGTCCAAATTCACAGATGTGGGCAAATATTCGGTATTCCCAACTAGCATTGTTAGCCTTCAATTGGCTTCTGGTACAATGTTCCAGTCCTAGTTCTTTATGGAGTAGTCTGATATAAGAAAAAGATAATTTAAGTTACCTTTTTTTTTTTGATAGGCTCTGGAACATAGTCTACTGAAGATACAGTTATATTTTATTTCCTATGACTTTACCTCTTAAAATTTCTCACAAGTTGTAAGAGATGAGAGAGAATGATGAAAGAATCTGACATTATGGTGATTGGTTTAAATTATCTCAAGAGTATCCCACAAACTACTGGCATCATAACAGTGACAAAAATCATCAGTCTTATAACACCCATGACAAAATCCTTCCATGACATTTCAGATGGTATTCTTGCCTATTCTCTTTGTATAAAAGAGAAGAAATAATCTCAATCATATTCTTCACTACACTTCTCTATAACAATGATAGAAGTGCTAGGAATCTGACTATATATGTTACCCCAGTCACATATCACACTACTACCATGAGTGTTGCCATCAAATGGCTATGTATTTTCAGAAGTTTGTTATCTGTTTAGTTTTAGTTTGTTTCCTTAAAAGGACTTTTCTTTGAGATACCCCAGCTGCTGTCATTGCTATGTCACCCCTCTCATCATCTCAAAATGTTAAAAGATCAATTGTTTAACCCCTTAAAAGTTTTTCCAGTGATCTCTCAAAGGAGGATTAATGGTCCAGCTCCCTTACCATTCCTATTGCCATATTCATACCAAAACTAGACCAAGGAAAGACAAGTACAGTTCTGAGTACCATGGAAAAAAGTAACGTAAAAAAACAAGTGTAATAAAATCACCCCACAGAGATTTCTTAAAATTTATTATCTCATGTGGAAAAATTGTGTTAAGAAATTCACTCAAGGTATTTTTGGTATTTTTGGTGCCCGAACTCCATATAAAGGCCCTTGGAAAAATGATAGGAAGGAATTTATGTTGTTTGTGAGGTGACATATTATTTGTAGATCAATTGAACATGTTGTTTAATGCTAGAGTCTGTGTCTCCATATCAATACCGGTGCCTTAGATATGTGATATGTGTATCCTCAGATTTAGCTTTCTGCTACTTTCAGGAAACAAAGCAGTAAATGAATACTCCCAATCACATGCATACACCAACACACACATAAAAGTTCTTGTCCCCTAAGGAATTTTTCTAAACAGTCTGATGGTCACAAAATTAAAACTGACATGGAATATGCTGTCAACCACAATTCTAGACAGTTGTATTCTCCTACTGCATAAGGTGAGGATTATGACAGAATTTTCAAGTTTGATCATCCTGGTTCAAATTAGAATGGATAAAAACATTTTATGTTATCATCACAATGTTTAGGATATTTGGGAAGTACTATTGTGATTATATATTCAAGAATACTTGAGATCAAAAAATGAAAATAGAAGAGCACAATTCACATTGGAGCTCTTAGACATCTGAGAAAATTCTGGAAAAAAAATCAATGAGATACAATCAGACAATTACAATGGGTGAAAGGAAGGGCACTCTATACTGTTTTCATTATCTAGGCTGATCAAAATCCCACTATTGTCAAAAGATGTTTATCTTCATCTTTCCTTTTCTTTTTTTTATCCTCCAAACTTTGAGTCATAGGGTTTATATAATCCTTTCACTAATCCTAAGTCATATGTTACTTATGATTCAGGTCAGGCTTTTTGGCACTCTATGAAAAATATACAAATTGTCACTATTGTTAATGTCTTTTTAAAGTATAAAATAAGTCAAAGTAAATGGAGATAGATCCATTGCAGAGTAATGCAACACATGAAAAGAGCTACATTTGGAAAAGTGGATAATAATAATCCCTAATACAGAGCATAATAATTGAAATGAATATATATATATATTTGTTAGAAAAATTAATAATATTAATAGGACTCACAATAGATTCAAAGAATGTAAAGTATTTATGCTAATCTATGTGATACAGAAATTCCACATGAAATGTCCAAGGCATTTGAAGAACTAGTGATGAATATATATTTTCATCACAAAGAGATGGTTAACATTTTGCATGAAATTATGTCTATTTATTTTAATATATTGTGGTAAATGTATATGTATACTCAAAATGTCTCTCAAAATTAACTTAAAACATGCTTTAAAGTCCAACAAAATAATAATGAACTTCATTCACAGCATTATAAAATATCAATGGCATGATTTGGAGTTTAATGAGGATAAAATGGAAGAATGGAATCAGATAATATTGTGTTTCTATTTTATATTCTGAGGAGCCTCTAAAATTATTTCTAGAATGTCTTTATAAATTTTTATTCCCAACACAGAAAATAAAGCCTCTTCTTTACTGGGAGAATATCTTGACTTTATTTCCTGATAAAAAACATAATCCTAAGGTCAGGTGGCATTTACACATTCTCTTAATTTGCTTTAAACAGAAAAGGTGCAGGCACATGAAGGGAGAAAGGCATGTAACTGGCAAATTCAGATGAGGGAAAACGGTTTATACAACATGTAGAGGTGGTAAGTTGGATACTAACCTACAAAAGTGTCAAAAATGATAAAAGCACTTCATATGGTACAGGAATTAATTCTATGTGATTAAAAGACCTTAACATTGACTATGGAACATGGAAAGTGCCAGAGAAACACTCAATGGGGAATTTTCAAAATATTCATATAGGCAAGACCTTTGTGGAAGGGAACAGAAGCATCTCACAAATTAGGCCAAGTATTAACAGAGGTAGTATAATAAAACAAAAGCTTTCTGCATAGCAAAGGAAACTATCATCAGAGCATCACAGAATGAGAGAAAACTATTCTAATCATCATTTAGACAGTGAACTAATGTCCAAATCTTTTAATTGACACAGGTTGTACACCACAAAAATAAAATTGCCAATCAACAAATGTGGTATTGAGAAGAACAGATTAGGTTAAAATAAGAAGCACAAACAACCAGCATGTACTTGAAAACATAAAAATTTCCACATGATTGGCTCAATGCAACACAAGTACTGTTAAGAATTGAGTATTTCCGTTTTTTTGAGCAAAGTGATATTGGTTCAAGATACTCAGATATATCATTAGGAAAAAATGAAGAGCAGAATGACCTCTGTGGCTCTCTTAGTATACTTACATCATTTCTATTGGAAATCAAAGGGCATAGAATACTTTAGCAACTTTGTTACAAATAGAAGAAGAAACAGTACATATTAAAATGTGGACAAACCATTGATACTTAAGGGAAAATCAAATTTGCTTAGTGCTTATATTATTAGTAATGGGAAAGTAGAATTGCATAGTTATTTCTGTAATGTTCATTTCAGATCTCAATAAGTGGACCAAAAATGTCTGAATGAAAGACAGTTAATCTTACTTCTTTCAAAAAGAATCCTACATTGGAATTTTTTCCAGCATAGTCCAAGTAACTCTTCCATTGTCTTCTAATTCTAAAGATATTAAACTGACAATCCTCAACGCATCAGCATCAATTTGTCTTTTTTTTTTATCTTTTCTGTACCTGTTTACAAATGCTTAGAAACAAGAAATAATGGAGTGATTTTGCAAAAAAATAACAATCTACAAATTATCTAATATAAATAATAGAAATATGTGTGAGTCATTGGAAAACATTGTAAAATGATGACTCCCAACTCCAAATTCTCACCTTCCTCCTTTTCAATCAGCATCAAGTAGATTCTGCTGTGAAATACAAGAAATATTCCACTAATAATAGCTATAGGCAAAAACAGCAAGGAAGTTTCAGAGTGTCAAAAGTGTAATGAGATAAATAAAAGTGAACTCCTCTTCTTTCCTTGAGAAAAAACATGATTATCAGGAAGAAACACTTGAAAAGGTATTATGTTTCTACAAGAGAGAAAAGCCCTTTTGGAAAATAGAAGTTACATTGATATGCATCCAAACTGACTTAAGGAAATATAAACTGAATCCTGAAAATGAATAATTTTTTAAACAACTTACTGCTTGAAATTAGAGTCATCATCATTATCATAATAAGTCATGTGACTCAAAATAGACAATCTAAAATTTGGAATAAATACGGCAATCATCACATTTCCATCACTGTTCTGATTCCTTTGTGGGACATAAAGGCACCAAGGCTCACTGAAATGGCACACAAGAAGAAGAGACTGGAGAATACTGTAGATAAAAATCCAAGAAAACATCATAAATTAGAAGTGCCCACTGCAATGTAAGCATGGAATATGTGGATATAAATGTGGCCATGAGCTACATATATAAATATAGCTAGTGTGTTTGTGAGCATAAGTATTTGTCATATTGTTGATGAGTGAGCTCATCACTCTAATCACATATATCTCTAGATGAGGCTCTTCTATTCTATGGAGAATTCTGAAAAATTGTCTTCCCTGAGACATCTGAGATCATGCATCCAAGATTAAAAACAAGCTTCAAAATATATTTGTGGATCTTCTTTAATCCCATAATCTAGGATTTTATCCAGAGAACAGTCAATAAAGCCCCAGGGAATCCTTTACTGGAGAAGGCATGCCCCAAACACAGTACCTTAATAGTTATTTGCAACAGTGACTTGTGATTGTACAAATGTCTTCAAAGAGAGGATGTCATAGAATTTGAGATGGAAATCCTGCAGAAAATATAAAAAAAAAAAAGCCAGAGATGAACCAGTATAAATCAGTAGGGTATCATATTCTCTAAAACTATTTTCTATGCCTGTGTTATTTTCCACTGGCTCAGAGGAATCTTAAAACACTTTCTTAAAGAATCAAGAAAGTCTGCAAACCAATGTTCCTACATTCCAAAACACTTCCGGACTCACATCTGGAAATATAATATACTGAATTCACGAATAACAAATCAATGATTTAATATCAATGCTTGGATTAGTTCTCCCATTTACATTCTACTCTGACCTACTGTGCTATTGTGTCTTCTTTTCAATGGTGAATCATTCATTTGTTGTAAAATCCTGATTCCTCCCTATTTCTATATAGGCCGCTTTGTCCTATATTTATGTAATTCTTGCATTGAAAACTATTAAATTAAATCCTTGCATTTTCCCAAACAACCTAAAAGCTCATATACTCCACTGATCATATGTTAGTTCAGAGTACTATAAATGTAGTTAAGCTGAAAAGGGTAAATGCCATGATTGTAAATTTAAAATCTGAAGAATTTTACATCATACATGTTTTATCTTAAGGAATGTCATCCGTGAATCAGGATTTGGGTCTGCATAAAGGGTCTAATGCACTTCTAAGGCCAGAAAACTGTTGCTCCTAAGTGAGAATGTGTTGTTAGCTGAGGTGATTAGTATGAAATAGATCAATATTATTGGACCTTGGATGGTTAGAAAGAATCTTCACCAATTGATATTCATAGCATGTGTAGGCCCAAGAAAACCTTAAGTTTCAATATCTCTTGTTCCAGATTTGGGGAAGTTTTGGGCCGTATTCAGCCAGATACTGGTTTAGAGACCTGTCTTGTTCAGTTTTGTACTGGATTGACTCAGCACGACCCGCTTAAGCCTGTCTCTGCCTAGCTATGGCTGATGTGTCAATTTCTTCTAAGCCCTGTGAGATCACCCCACACCCCTCATCATCTCACACCACCCCATACATCTTCTCACCCCATACCCTCTGACACTCTTTCCCACCCCCTACATCATCTCATCTCACCTCACCATAAATCTGGACCTCCTTCCTCAACCCTATATAAACAAAAGGCTGATACAGTAAAACAAGTTCCTGCTTTGACACTCACAATCTCCCTTCAGTCTGGAGAGACTTGGTTGAACTAGTTTCTCTCCTTTTGGCCTAGACCTGCTGGCAGAGAGCTGGCAGGGAAGAATATAGTTTTCATATTTATTTTAAAACACTCATACTTGATTCTTTCATTTAAACATCAGAACAAGGCAGTATTTATAGTGATTCACATGCTGTTAAAAGTCATGTACTGGCTGTGTAACTCAGAATGACCTTACAGTGTTACTATAGGATAGAATAGTTTTCTTTTTCTTTTTCTATAATTGTGTACGTGGAGTTTTATATTAGCATTAAGGCTTCATATTTCACTTTGTGTTCTGTCATATATATGCATAACTAACAGTTCACAAGTCAGTGTAAACATAGAAATTAAAATCTCTTACATTTTCATTACAGTTTGCAAACCAGAACAAAATTGATATAGAAATTTGAAAGATCTTAGACACAGTGATGCATATTAAAGATTGTTTGTGTCTTAACATTACTTTTTTCTTTAATTTGCTTAAAAATAATTATAAATCTTAGATTATTTTGACTAAAACTAATGTTTTTTTACTCTCCTCCACATCTAACCCTTATCATTTCCTTAGAGTAAGTACCCTTCTGTCATATTATACATAAAAACTTCATCATTAAATGTGTCTGATTTCTGGCCTCTTCATCAAAGCCAGATGTATTAGTGGGACTCCCTGTCATCTCAAACTGATTGTTGATCACTGTATATGTATACCTAACTTGCCAGTACCCTGGAGGAATCATAAATATTATTTTTATTAAATATACATGTCTTCATACAAATATATCATTCATGTTTTCGTGTAGTCCAAAATATTTCCTTTTCCCCTTATGAGTAACTGATATCATGAATTCTGGAATTAAAAGTAAAACAGCTCAATATCAGTCCCTAGCTCATGTTGGATGTTTACATTCTGAACTCTGACTCATTGTGGTATTGCGTTTTCCTTTCTATGGTGAATTATTCATACAATACAGAATCTTGATTCTTCTGTACATCCATAAAAAAGGCTTCATCTTCTCTTTACTCTTTACTTTGAACATGATTTATTAAACTCTTCCATTTTTACAAAGAACATATTGTTTGTATAGTCCACCACCTCTTATTAGTTCAAAATGTTTTAAATGAAGTTAAACCTGGGGAGGGGAAGGTACATTACTAAATTAAATTTTTGAATGATTTCACATGAATACATATGCCTAACAGCTCAGCCCTAGCTCAGAGAATACAGTAGTGTGATGGAAATCCTTTCTTCTACTTGTTTTTATAACCTAGTTGACTATGTAGCATGTAGTTCCTAAGCTGAGTTCTACCACAAACCTCCAACATACAACTCCTGTTTATATATATAATTTTCTTATGAAAATAACAGCGGCAGTTAGTGATCCTCACAACTACTTGCATTTCCCTTGTCCCGAGGACACTTATAAGTGACCTTAGGTATGTATTTTCCCAGAAGCTCTTATAAGTTTCTGAGACTGGATAACTTATGACTTTTGTTTAGAAATGGAGTGTTTCCTGAGGTGGTCAATCTCGATAAGATCTTTATGTGTAAAGTTGATGTGGTTGAAAAGAGCCTCCTGAGACATGACAACATGGATAACCTAGTAGTCAGAGATACTGAGACTTCGAACACTTGATTTTCAGAAGCCCACTGAGCCAGCAGTTCCTGGGAGACATTGCGTTTGAATCTGTGTTCCAGAGTTGGGGAAGAATAGATTATTAGGTTTTATTACTCTCATTTTTGTTTTGTACCATTACTAGAACAAGGCACTACTGAACAATATGTTTGGCAAATTTTCAGCAAATAGCTGCCTGTGTAACTTACAACAAAAGATACAATAGATAAAAGATATGCCAAAGAATTTATCAGAGATTGTCTGTTTTTTAATGAAATGTTGGTAAGTTACTTAAAAATGGCTAGTGATAAATTTGCAGTATTCATTCCACTCATACTTTCAGTTGAGAGAATATATACAATTAGATGAAATGTATATAATGCATAGACATATAGATGAATGCAATTACTGGAAGTTGTCTAAATTTGCTTCAAGATTGCTTGATGCTGGGATTAGAAGATAAATTGCTCTGTAACATAACATAGTACGTAGCTCATTATGTGATCACTTCAGACAGTATTTTATTGATGAAAAATAACAATTTTAAATGTTTTTTTTTACAAAAAAGCAAAATACAAAGAAAATTTTGATCAAATGAATAGAATTAAATGTGACTGTTGTCACATGTGTCTATTATCTATCTCTCTACATATCTGTGTAACCATTGTACATATATTTATGTAGTTAATGCAATGATATGAAATCGAATGAAAAATAAACACTTATATCAACTTCTTGTATTAATAACTGATCTAATAAATAAGTCTATTAAAATATACTTTGTAAATTAAAAATGTAAAGATTGTAAGTAAATGACATGATCAAATGGATTACAAATTTATTACATAAATAAAAGTAAAAAATAATGACTTAATTAAAGACTATGCGAATGTAACATTAAATATTCAAAATCCATAGTGTTCAGGGGACAGCAAATCAAAACGACTCTGAGATTTGACCTTACACCAATTAGAATAGCTAAGATGAAAACTCAGGTGACAGTACATGTTGGCAAAGGTGTGGAGAAAGTACAACACTCCTTCATTGCTGGTGGGATTGCAAACTGGTACAATGTATCTGGAAATCAATTTCTATTTTCTCAGAAAATAGATAATATTTCTACCTGAAGACTCAGCTATACCACGTTTGGGCACATACCCAAAAGATGCCCCACCATACCACAAAGACATGTGCTCCATCATGATCATGGCAGCCTTACTTATAATAGGCAGAATCTGGAAACAACCCAAATGTCCTTCAACCAAATAATGGATACAGAAAATGTGGTTCATTTACACAATGGAATACGGGTCAGCTATTAAAAACGAAGACACCACAAATTTTGAGGGCAAAGGGTTGGAACTAGAAAATATCATTCTGAGGGAGGTAACTCAGACCCCAAAGGACATACATGGTATGTACTCACTGATTAATGTATATTAGTCAAAAAGCACAGAATACCTAGGATACAACCCACAGCCTCTAAGACGTATGACAAACAGAAAGGCCCAAATTAGAATGTTTCAATTCCACTTCAAAAGGGTGAAGAAAATAATTAAGGGAGGCAGAGAGAGGGAGGAAACTGAGTGTAACAGGGGTGGGGGAAGGGAAAGGAGAGTGCAATCAGGAATGCGGGGGGGGGGGGTACATGAGAGTAGCCCAGGGGGCCAAGAGAATGAATGGAGATTAGCAGTTTCAGAGTGTGGGAAGTAGAGGATCCCTCCAGAAAGTACCAGAGACCCAGGAGGTGAGAGACTCTAAGGACTCAATGGAGGTAACCTTAGCCAACATGCCCAATATTGGGTAAGGTAATTGGAAGTGTCTACCTCCAGTAGATAAACAGGGCTCAAGCCGAGGGACCGTTACTAACCCTCAGTTAAAATTTCTGAACTAGAACTGTTCCTGTCTAAAAGGACTGCAGGGAAAAAATGGAGAAGTAACTGAAGGAAAGGAGGTCCAATGACAAGCTCAACTTGGATTCCATCTCAAGGGAAGTCACCAAGGCCTGGCACTTTGACTGATGCTGTGATATGCTTACAGACAGGAGCCTGACATGGCTTCCCTCTGAGAGGCCCTACCAGCAGCTGACTGAGACAGAAGCAGATACTTATACCCAACCATTGAAATGAAGTTAGGCACCCCTATGGCTAAATTAGGGGAAGGATTGAAGAAGCTGAAGGGGAGAGTGACTACATAGGAAGACCAGCAGTCTCAACTTACCCATACCCCAGTGAGCTCCCAGAGACTGAGCCATCAACCAGGAGCTACACTGGCCAGTGTGATTTCTGCCTAGTCAGGCCTCAGTGGGAGAAGATGTGCTTAATCCTCAAGAGACTTGAGACCCCAGGGAAGAGGGAGGCCTGGTGGTGGGGAAACACACTCTTCGAGGCAAGACAGAGGTGGAGTAGGATGAGGATCTGGGAGGGGGGCAAAAAGGGAGTCAACAACTGGAATGTAAATAAATAAAATAATAAAGAGAAAAAGAGAAATAAAGGGAGACACACTAAAACAGGTTGATACCCCTAACAAGAATACAAATAAATCCCTTAAAATAATATAGGAAAATACAATAAAACTGGTGAAGGAAATGAATAACATGGTTGAAGAAATAGAATTGGAACTAGAAGCATTACAGAAAATACAAAGGAGGTAACTTTTGAGATGAAAAACCTAGGAAACAAAATGGGAATTGCAGAAACAAGCAGAAACAACAGAATACAAGAGAAAGAAGAGAGAATTTCATCTGTAGAAGATAGAGTAGACAAAATTGATACAACAGGGCCAGAATATATCTTTAACAAAATCATGGAAGAAATAAAATCCCTAACCTAAGGAAAGAGATGACTACAAACACAAGTATCTTTTTTTTAATTGGGTATTTATTTCATTTATATTTCCAATGCTATGCCAAAAGTCCCCCACATACTCCCCCACCCACTCCCCCACCCACCCACTCCCACTTCTTGGCCCTGTCGCTCCCCTGTACTGAGGCATATAAAGTTTGTACGACTAATGGGCCTCTCTTTACACTGATGGGCGACTAGGCCATTTTCTGATTCATATGCAGCTACAGACACGAGCTCCAGTGGGGTACTGGTTAGTTTATATTGTTGTTCCATCTATAGGATTGCAGATCCCTTTAGCTCCTTGGGTACTTTCTCTAGCTCCTCCATTGGGGGCCCTGTGGTCCATCCAATAGCTAACTGTGAGCATCCACTTCTGTGTTTGCAAGGCCCCGGCATAATCTCACAAGAGACAGCTATTTCTGGGTACTTTCAGCAAAATCTTGCTTGTGTATGCAATGGTGTCAGCATTTGGAAGCTGATTATAGGAAGGATACCTGGATATGGCAGTCTCTAGATGGTCCATCCTTTCGTCTCAGCTCCAAACTTTGTCTCTGTAACTCCTTCCATGGGTGTTTTGTTACCAATTCTAAGAAGGGGCAAAGTGTCCACACTTTGGTCTTTGTTCTTCTTGAGTTTCATGCATTTAGCAAATTGTATCTTATATCTTGGGTATCCTAAGTTTCTGGGCTAATATCCACTTATCAGTGAGTACATATTGTGTGAGTTCCTTTGTGATTGTGTTACCTCACTCAGGATGATGCCCTACAGGTTCATCCATTTGCCTAGGAATATGATAAATTCATTCTTTTTAATAGCTGAGTAGTAATCCATTGTGTAAATGTACCACATTTTCTGTATCCATTCCTCTGTAGAGTGGCATCTGGGTTCTTTCCAGCTTTTGTCTATTATAAATAATGCTGCTAAGAAAATAGTGGAGCATGTGTCCTTTTTACCGGTTGGAACATCTTCTGGATATATGCCAGGGAGAGGTATTGTGGTATCTTCTGGTAGTATTATGTCCAATTTTCTGAGGAACCAACAGACTGATTTCCAGAGTGGTTGTACAAGCTTGCAATCCCACTAAAAATGGATAAGTGTTCCTCTTTCTCCACATCCTTGCCAGCATCTGCTGTCACCTGAATTTTTGATCTTAGCCATTCTGACTGGAGTGAAGTGGAATCTCAGGGTTGTTTTGATTTGCATTTCCCTGATGACTAAGGATGTTGAACATTTTTTCAGGTGCTTCTCTGCCATTTGGTATTCCTCAGGTGAGAATTCTTTGTTCAGCGCTGAGCCCCATTTTTTAATGGGGTTATTTGATTTTCTGGAGTCCACCTTCTTGAGTTCTTTATATATATTGGATATTAGTCCCCTATCTGATTTAGGATAGGTAAAGATCCTTTCCCTATCTGTTGGTGGTCTTTTTGTCTTATTGATGGTGTTTTTAGCCTTGCAGAAGCTTTGCAACTTTATGAGGTCCCATTTATCAACTCTCGATCTTACAGCACAAGCCATTGCTGTTCTATTCAGGAATTTTCCCCCTGTACCCATATCTTCGAGGCTTTTCCCTACTTTCTCCTCTATATGTTTCAGTGTCTCTGGTTTTATATGGAGTTCCTTGATCCACTTAGATTTGACCTTAGTACAAGGAGATAGGAATGGATCAATTCACTTTTTTCTACATGATAACCACTAGTTGTGCCAGCACCATTTGTTGAAAATGCTGTCATTTTTCCATAGGATGGTTTTAGCTCCCTTGTCAAAGATCAAGTGACCATAGGTGTGTGGGTTCATCTCTGGGTCTTCAATTCTATTCCATTGGTCTACTTGTCTGTCGCTGTACGAGTACCATGCAGTTTTAATCACAATTGCTCTGTAGTATAGCTTTAGGTCAGGCATGGTGATTACACCAGAGGTTCTTTTATCCTTGAGAAGAGTTTTTGCTATCCTAGGTTTTTTGTTATTCCAGAGGAATCTGCCGAATACCCCTTCTAATTCATTGAAGAATTGAGTTGGAATTTTGATGGGGATTGCATTGAATCTGTAGTTTGCTTTTGGCAAGATAGCCATTTACTATATTGATCCTGCCAATCCATGAGCATGGGAGATCTTTCCATTTTCTCAGATATTCTTTAATTTCTTTCTTCAGAGACTTGAAGTTCTTGTCATACAGATCTTTCACTTCCTTAGAGTCACGCCAAGGTATTTTATATTATTTGTGACTATTGAGAAGAGTGTTGTTTCCCTAATTTCTTTCTCAGCCTGTTTATCCTTTGTGTACAGAAAAGCCATTGACTTGTTTGAGATAATTTTATATCCAGCAACTTCACTGAAGCTGTTTATCAGGTTTAGGAGTTCTCTGGCAGAATTTTTAGGGCCACTTATTTATACTATCATATCATCTGCAAAAAGTGATATTTTGACTTCTTCCTTTCCAATTTGTATCCCCTTGATCTCCTCTTGTTGTCTAATTGCTCTGGCTAGGACTTCAAGTACAATGTTGAATAGGTAGGGAGAAAGTGGACAGCCTTGTCTAGTCCCTGATTTTAGTGGGATTGTTTCCAGCTTCTCACCATTTACTTTGATGTTGGCTACTGTTTTGCTGTAGATTGCTTTTATCATGTTTAGGTATGGGCCTTGAATTCCTGATGTTTCCAAGATTTTTAACATGAATGGTGTTGGATTTTGTCAAATGCTTTCTCCGCATCTAATGATATGATCATGTGGTTTTTGTCTTTGAGTTTGTTTATACTGGATTACATTGATGGATTTCTGAATATTAAACCATCCCTGCATCCCTGGAATGAAATCTACTTGGTCAGGATAGATGATTGTTTTGATGTGTTCTTGGATTCGGTTAGCGAGAATTCTATTGAGTAGTTTTGCATCGATATTCATAAGAAAAATTGGTCTGAAGTTCTCTATCTTCGTTGGGTCTCTCTGTGATTTAGGTATCAGAGTATTGTGGCTTCAATGAATGAATTTGGTAGAATGCCTTGTGCATCTATTTTGTGGAATAGTTTGTGCAGAACTGGAATTAGATCTTCTTTAAAGGTGTGATAGAACTCTGCACTAAACCCATCTGGTCCTGGACTTTTTTTGGTTGGGAGACTATTAATGACTGCTTCTCTTTCTTTAGGGAATATAGAACTGTTTAGATCATTAACCTGATCCTGATTTAACTTTTGTACCTGGTATCTGTCTAGAAATTTGTCCATTTCATCCAGGTTTTCCAGTTTTGTTGAGTATAGCCTTTTGTAGAAGGATCTGATGGTTTTTTGGAATTCTTCAGGATCTGTTGTTATGTCTCCCTTTTCATTTCTGATTTTGTTAATTAGGATGCTGTCCCTGTGCCCTCTAGTGAGTCTGGCTAAGGGTTTATCTATCTTGTTGATTTTCTCAAAGATCCAGCTCCTCGATTGGTTATTTCTTTGAATAGTTTTTCTTGTTTGCCCTTGGTTGATTTCACCCATGAATTTGATTATTTCCTGCTGCCTACTCCCCTTGGGTGAATTTGCTTCCTTTTGTTCTAGAGCTTTTAGGTGTGTTGTCAAGCTGCTAATGTGTGCTCTCTCTAGTTTCTTTTTGGAGGCACTCAGAACTATGAGTTTTCCTCTTAGAAATGCTTTCATTGTGTCCCATAAGTTTGGGCATGTTGTGGCTTCATTTTCATTAAACTCCAGAAAGTCCTTAATTTCTTTCTTTATTCTTTCCTTGACCAAGGTATCATTGAGAAGAGTGTTGTTCAGTTTCCACATGAATGTTGCCTTTCTATTATTCATTTTGTTATTGAAGATCAGCCTTAGTCATGGTGGTCTGAGAGGATCCATGGGACAATCTCAATATTTTTGTATCTGTTGAGGCCTGTTTTGTGACCAATTATGTGGTCAATTTTAGAGAATGTACCGTGAGGTGCTGAGAAGAAGGTATATCCTTTTGTTTTAGGATAAAATGTTCTGTAGATATCTGTTAAGTCCATTTGTTTCATAACTTCTGTTAGTTTCACTGTGTCCCTGTTTAGTTTCTCTTTCCAGGATCTGTCCATTAGTGAAAGTGGTGTGTTGAAGTCTCTCACTATTATTGTGTGAGGTGCAATGTGTGCTTTGAGCTTTACTAAAGTCTGGTGTAATTCTGATAGGCCTGCCTTTCTATGTTACTTGAACTTTCTCCCTTACTGCTTTTAATATTCTATCTTTATTTAGTGCATTTGTTGTTCTGATTATTACCTGTTGGGAGGAATTTCTTTTCTGGTCCAGTCTATTTGGAGTTCTGTAGGCTTCTTGTTTGATCATGGGCATGTCTTTCTTTAGGTTTGGGAAGTTTTCTTCTATTATTTTGTTGAAGATATTTGCTGGCCCTTTAAGTTGAAAATCTTCATTCTCATTAACTCCTATTATCCGTAGGTTTGGTCTTCTCATTGTGTCCTCTATTTCCTGGATGTTTTGAGTTGGGAACTTTTTGCGTTTTGTCTTTTCAAAGATTGTTGTGCCGATGTTCTCTATGGAATCTTCTGCACCTGAGATTCTCTCTTCCATCTCTTGTATTCTGTTGCTGATGCTCACATCTATGGTTCCAGATTTCTTTCCTAGGGTTTCTATCTCCAGCGTTGCCTCACTTTGGGTTTTCTTTATTGTGTCTACTTCCCTTTTTAGGTCTTGGATGGTTTTATTCAATTCCATCACCTGTTTGTCGTGTTTTCCTGCAATTCTTTAAGGGATTTTTGTGTTTCCTCTTTAAGGTCTTCTACCTGTTTAGCTGTGTTCTGCTGTATTTCTTTAAGTGAGTTATTAAAGTCCTTCTTGATATCCTCTACCATCATCATGAGATATGCTTTTAAATCTGGGTCTAGCTTTTCCGGTGTGCTGGGGTGCCCAGAACTAGGTGTGGTGGGAGTGCTGCATTCTGATGATGGTGAGTGGTCTTGATTTCTGTTTGTAGGATTCTTACGTTTACCTTTTTCCATCTGGTAATCTCTGAAGCTAGTTGTTATTGTTGTCTCTGGTTAGAGTTTGTTCCTCAGGTGACTCTGTTAGCCTCTATCAGCAGACCTGGGAGACTAGCTCTCTCCTTAGTTTCAGTGGTCAGAGTATTCTCTGCAGGCAAGCTCTCTTCTTGCAGGGAAGGTGCCCAGATATCTGGTGTTCGAACCTGCCTCCTGGCAGAAGTTTTCTTCCACTCACCGGAGGTCTTAAGATCCTGTGGGGGATCCTGTGTGGGTCCTTGCGGGTTTCCGAAGACTCTGTGGGCAAGGCACCCCAGTGCTGGAGTGGACCGGAAGGGACTTGTGCCCCTGATCAGGCCAGGTTATCTGCTTCCCTAGTTAATGCAGTCTCAGGTCCCGTCCGATTGGATTGGAGCAGACGCTGTGTTCCACTCACCAGAGGTCTTAGGATCCTGTGGGGGATCATGTGTGGGTCCTTGCGGGTGTCCGGAGACTCTGCGTGCAAGGCACCCCGGTGCTCGATTGGAGTACTTGTTGCAACTGAATATTTTTAAAGAAAAACATTATCTCTAATTGGGCAGATCCCATTTACCAAAATAAAGTGAGCTCTGGAGTGTTATTTAATGCTTTAATGCAAGTTGTTCAAGGAACACAATCAGGCTCAAGTGATTTGGAAATAATGTAACTCCAACTATAAACATCACCACTATTATGATAAAGGGAAATGTGACTATTTCCAAAAAATCACGATGGCTTCTTGGCAATGCTACTGCTATACGCAGCGTGCCTTGGTGCCATCCGGACCTTGCATTTCCTATAGTTTTTTCACATTGTCAATCAAATATTTTTCCTCGGAAATAAATAGCAAAGGGTTTTGTTTTGTCACCACCATTGGATTTTGATGTAATGAATGATAAAGGAGATGCTACAGGAAAAGAAAATATTTGGCCATATTATCAATGGATCTTAAGTAATGAGGCAGGTGCTAGTACCAGTTTGTCAGCCTTTGCATTGCTGACTGGAACCTTTCATGAGATATTGAATGTTTCTGCCACACTTTCCAATATCTCTGCTCATTTAGATAATGTGACATCTAATAAAGTTAACAGAAATATAACTACTTCTCCAGTAGAAGTCTGTGTCAATCCTCCATTTTTCTTTATATTGGCTGCATTTCAAAATAATACAGAATGGTACAAATAATACAGATTGTACAAATGTCACTTGTTTTTTGACGCAATGCTAGAATAGAACTAATTTCTTAGCCTTAGTGGTACATTTACCAACCTTTATCCCTGTGTCTGTTGAGGCAGATCCAGAAAAGTTCCCAAGCATGAGTCTTGTTCGGCAAAAGAGAGATTTTGGAATCACAGCTGCCATTGTTACTGCCATTGCAGTGTCCGCACCATCCGCGGTTACTGCAGGAATTGCTATGGCCAATTAAGTCAATACTGCTGACACCATAAGTCCAATAACAGAAAAAACGTCTGAGGCATTGCTTACCCTGCAAATGGTGGATTCTCATATCGCCTCAGGACTAATGTTAGTGTATCAAAGAGTAGATATTTTACAACATAACATGGAACAGATGATGGATGTCCTACAAATGAGTTGTGTGGCATCAACTCCGCATGTGTGCATTACTCCTGTTAGGTATATTAACAATTCTTTCATTAAAAGTACAGATTTATCGAATTATCTGAAGGGGAACTGGTCGCAGGAGCTGGAAAGGTTGCAGACGAAGCTGCAGATACAGATCCTGAACCTCAATGGAACCAGAGTGGAACCAGTGACCCTTGGAGATTTTACCTCTTGGCTTACCTCTGCATTTTCTTACTTTATGGAATGGATGGGAGTGATTTTGTTTGGTGCTGCCATATGCTGTGGCCTGGTGTTCATGCTTTGGTTGGTTTGCAAATTCAGAACCCAACAAAAACGTGACAATGTGATTATAACTCAGGCACTTTTAGCCATTGAAAACGGCACCTCCCCTGAAGTTTGGTTATCTATGCTCAAGAATTAGTCGACATCTGAGTCCTCTGCTCTTGCACCCAACGGATTTATGGATCCATTGCACTGGGATGAGAGAGACTCAACGATCATTGATCAGCTCTTGCACATCGCTGAGGTTTCCTCATTGCACACGATAGGGTGATCATTATTTCTCCACTAATTCATTCCTTTAAAAACTTGGCTGGCCTCTTTTGTAGAGTTCCCCCCTAGGTCATTTAGCAATTACTGTCACACAGCATTGCAGTATCCAAAGACGGGCAACTTTCCTCATGCACAGACCAACCTAAGACACGGGGCCTGGTGGTGATAGGGTTACCCTATGACGGGTAAGGCTGTAACATAGAGGAACGACCTAAAACAGGAGCCGTGGCGTATGGACATAATTGCATAGGCCTAGTCCAGCATCATTTTATTAAAATAAAAAGGGGGAGATGTGGGAAGCCGCAAACGCCTTTACAAGATGGCACTGGCTACCACTGGCCACCACCCGTGATTATGGGTAAACAACCAATTGCGCATGTGCATAAGAGTTTTTTTGCCGAGTCACTGCCTGGCCCGATGCATATTAATGAGGTACTGGTAGCATCACCAATCAGGTATGGACATGTCACTCCTAGGCCTATATAAGCAGTGCTATTTCTGGGGCTCGGGGTCTTTTGCCTACACAGTCCATGCTCTCCCAATAAACGTGTTGCAGAAGGATCCTGTTGTGGCATCTTATTTGCTGGCGAGTGGGCGCCCACACCCATACACATAAAAGAAAAATAAAACTTTCATTTTAACTTTTACTGATTGTTTGTGAGTCTCATGTCAGGCAGCCCAGTCTCACTCATCTCCCTGTGCCTGCATCTCCTCTCCACCCTTTCAGCAGCCCCACCTAAAGTTAACACACAAACAAAAATGAATAAAACCAAACATAGAAGACCTGTCCTCGTGGAAGCTGTAGTGTGTCACAGTGTGTCCCACAGTACACCCTCTGTCTACAGATCTTCACTTGCCAATGTTCATTGCAATGAGTCATTGTCTGGCTCAAGGTCTCTGGTTTCTGTGACACCATCAATATTGGGTACTTCCTGGAAATCCTTCTGGTTATCCGGTTGTTGCCCAGTGTCATGGAGACCCTGTAGTTCTGGATTGGCAGGACTAGCCCTTTCACATACCCCAACAGTTTACAGACGATAGAGTTTTGGGGGTGGGCCAACTCAAAGCCCTGAATCTGACTGGGCCAGGGTGGCAGCTGAGCTGGTCACTACCAGAATGAGCTCTTCAGCACTGCACTGCCTAAGCCACCCAATGCTAACATCAGCAGGAGGCCATGTCAGCTCTCCAGTTCTCGTGCCCTGGGGTCAACTCACCTCCACCCATGCCTCCACTGTGTTGCCCAGGCACGGTTCAGAACCTGTTCTCCCAGGGGCTACAGCCAGTGAAAGGCAAGGCCAACTCATCCACTCTCATGACTTCAGGGACAGCTCTCCTGACTATCGAAGGTGGTGAAAGGGTGGAGTAGGGTGTCACCTAGGTGCCTACTCTACCACACAGCAAACTTCCTTTCCCTAGGGCCCTGGAAAAGGGTTAGAGGTTCTATCCCTAGGCTGATGAGACTGGGCTATATAGAAATGTAGGACCTGAACCTGGGTGTAAGCCAGTAAGTAGCTTTTTCCCCATGGTGTCCTCTTCAGTTCCTGACTCCAGGTTCCTTACTTCCTTTGGTGTTGTATTGTGACCTGGCAACATAATCCAACTACACCCGATCTTCCCCAGGTTGCTTTGTCATGGTACTTATTACAGCAACAGAGAGCAAGCTAGAATACAACATATCTAAAAATACGGAGATAAGCCAGTCATCTTTTTAGTCCTTAGAATACAGGGTAACGCCCCAGAGGAGGGCAATTACCTGACAGGCAGAGTGGTCTTCAGAGCAGGAGCCCTCACCTCTTACATTTAAAATGTGCCCTCGAGCAACTGGAGACATCTTGTAGAACCAGAACCAAGAAATGACTGAGGAGACTACAGCTTGATCAGAACTGTTTAATTATGCATATCCTTTGTCTTTATTTTAAATTCAGTGGTTAAGTGTGAACACTGCTCTTGCAGAGGATATGAGTTTGGTTCCCAGCACCCATGTCAGGAGGCTGCCAACTGCCTATAGGTCCAGCTTTAGGGAGACTCACACCATTGGCCTCCTTGGGCACATACGTTCATGTGTACATGGCCACACAGACACACACAGAGACACATGCAATGTGCACATATTCACACATACACTCACACACACATACAGACACACATGTAGGCATACTTACATAGACATGCTCATACACATACCTACACATATGCACACAGACTCCAAGACATACACTCACAGATATACACATACTCACAGACACACACATTCACATACAGACACACACATTTGTACCCACATACTCACATATACATACTCACACACAGTCACACACACAGACACACACATACTCCCACAGATACACACATTCACAGACACACACACATACTCACAGACACACACATAGGCATACACACACATACACATACTTACACATACATGGACACACACACACATACACCCACAGACACACACACACATTCACAGACACACACACACATACTCACAGACACACATATTCACATACTTACAGACACACACATTCACATACAGACACACACATTCACATACAGACACACACATTCGCATACTCACACAGACATACACACACTCTCTCACACACACAGACTCACACAGACACACACATTCACATACTCACACAGACATACATACAGACTCATACAGATACACATATTCACATACTCATACAGACATACACACACTCTCACACACACACACAGGCTCACACAGACACACACATTCACATACTCACACAGATATACACACACTCACATACACACATACTCACACAGACATACACACACCAACACACACACAGACTCACACACACAAACACATTCACATATTCTCACAGACACACACATATTCACACACACAGACTCACACACACACATACATGTACACACATGTCATTTAAAAGAAAAAGAAAAGCTCATATTACCCCCAAAGAAAAATCTAGAAGTCTCAGCCACTTCTACTTTATCTTTGCGCTCTGGAGAGTCCTAGGGACTCTGTTGAACTATGTGAGACAGTAACAGGGGTATCAGGGCGACCTACATTCAGGTGTTTGTAACAGTTGGACTACTGTCTGTCCTACCTTGGCTCCCCTAGGGAAAATTCTAGCTGAGCCTCAGATGTTTGTAAAGCAGGCTGAGGCAAACTTTATATGCCCCCACTTGCCCCCCACCCATGGTACCTGGCGGCTTCTACAGCCACATATTTCTTTTCTGAATTTGCTGTGCACAAAGACAGCTATTGTTGGCTACTCACTTAAAGCATGTGGCTGTTCTCGGTTTTGTATGGTTTTACAGCTGCATCTTGCCATGTGCATCTGGCCTCAAACTCGCAGAAATCCTCCTGCCTCTGCCTCACTGAAAGGTGTGTCCCTGATGAATGTGGGTGTGTGAGAATGATTTAAATTACATATTTACTACATAACAACTGTTGGTTTTGTCTAGTTTTTTTCTTTTCCTTTAGAAGAGTGTTTAGTTAGTCTTTTCTGTAGAACTTAAGACTGCAGGAAAACTGGTTATAGGAAACTCCCTTAGACAAGCCTCACTAAAGTGTTAACTGCTTAAAATGTTAATTTCAAGATTTCATCCCACTGCAAAGGTTTGGGTTTGGTTCTTTAAAATATGAATTATGAAAACCGAGGCTGTGGAAGTTACCTTGTTATGGGCTGTATAGGAAAGATGATTAATATCTTGAATATAAGTGGTGATTAAATTGTTAAAATAGCTCTTCCGGTCAGAAAAGCACCGGGGCAGCTAGGGCCCAGGGTCGGCTGACACTCGCCAGCTACCCACAACACCCGCCACAGGATCTTAAGACTTCTGGTGAGTGGAACACAGCTTCTGCTCCAATCCAATTGCACGTGGGACCAGAGACTGCATTAGTTAGGGAAGCAGAAAACCGGCCTGAGTAGGACCACAGGCCTCTTCCGGCTGGACCAGAACCGGGGTACCGCCAGCTACCCATGACCCCCGCCACAGGATCTTGAGACTGCTGGTGAGTGGAACACAGCTTCTGCTCCAATCTTTAAACAGTGACAACGATAACAACTAACCCCAGAGATTACCAGATGGCGAAAGGTAAACGTAATAATCTTACTAACAAAACCAAGACCACTCACCATCATCAGAACCCAGCACCCCCACTTCGCCCAGTCCAGGGCACCCCAACACACCGGAAAAGCTAGACACGGATCTAAAAGCATATCTCATGATGATGGTAGAGGACATCAAGAAGGACTTTAATAACTCACTTAAAGAATTACAGGAGAACATGGCAAAAGAGTTATAAGTCCTTAAAGAAAAACAGGATAACATAATCAAACAGGTAGAAGTCCTTAAATAAAAACAGGATAACACAATCAAACAGGTAGAAGTCCTTAAAGAAAAACAGGAAAACACATCCAAACAGATGATGGAAATGAACAAAACCATACTAGACCTAAAAAGGGAAGTAGACACAATAAAGAAAACCCAAAATGAGGCAACACTGGAGATAGAAACCCTAGGAAAGAAATCTGGAACCATAGATACCAGCATCAGCAACAGAATACAAGAGATGGAAGAGAGAATCTCAGGTGCAGAAGATTCCATAGAGAACATCGGCACAACAATCAAGGAAAATGTAAAATGCAAAAAGATCCTAACTCAAAACATCCAAGAAATACAGGACACAATGAGAAGACCAAACCTACGGATAATAGGAGTGGATGAGAATGAAGATTTTCAACTCAAAGGACCAGCAAACATCTTCAACAAAATTATAGAAGAAAACTTCCCAAATCTAAAGAAAGAGATGCCCATGAACATACAAGAAGCCTACAGAACTCCAAATAGACTGGACCAGAAAAGAAATACCTTCCGACACATAATAATCAGAACAACAAATGCTCTAAATAAAGATAGAATACTAAAAGCAGTAAGAGACAAAGGCCAAGTAACATATAAAGGCAAGCCTATCAGAATTACACCAGATTTTTCACCAGAGACTATGAAAGCCAGAAGATCCTGGACGGATGTTATACAGACACTAAAAGAACACAAATTCCAGCCCAGGCTACTATACCCAGCCAAACTCTCAATTAACATAGATGGAGAAACCAAAGTATTCCACGACAAAACCAAATTCACACATTATCTCTCCACGAATCCAGCCCTTCAAAGGATAATAACATAAAAAAAAACAATACAAGGACAGGAACCACGCCCTAGAAACTACAAGAAGGTAATCCCTCAACAAACCTAAAAGAAGACAGCCACAAGAACAGAATGCCAACTTTAACAACAAAAATAACAGGAAACAACAATTACTTTTCCTTAATATCTCTTAATATCAATGGACTCAACTCCCCGATAAAAAGACATAGACTAACAAACTGGCTACACAAACAAGACCCAACATTTTGCTGCTTACAGGAAACTCATCTCAGAGAAAAAGATAGACACAACCTCAGAATGAAAGGCTGGAAAACAATTTTCCAAGCAAATGGTATGAAGAAACAAGCTGGAGTAGCCATTCTAATATCTGATAAGATTGACTTCCAACCCAAAGTCATTAAAAAAGACAGGGAGGGACACTTCATACTCATCAAAGGTAAAATCCTCCAAGAGGAACTATCAATCCTGAATATCTATGCTCCAAATACAAAGGCAGCCACATTCATTAAAGAAACTTTAGTAAATCTCAAAGCACACATTGCACCTCATACAATAATAGTGGGAGACTTCAACACACCACTTTCACCAATGGACAGATCGTAGAAACAGAAACTAAACAGGGACACAGTGAAACTAACAGAAGTTATGAATCAAATGGATCTGGCAGATATCTACAGAACATTCTATCCTAAAACAAAAGGATATACCTTCTTCTCAGCACCTCATGGTACCTTCTCCAAAATTGACCACATAATTGGTCACAAAACAGGCCTCAACAGGTACAAAAATATTGAAATTGTCCCATGCATCCTATCAGATCACCATGGACTAAGGCTGATCTTCAATAACAAAATAAATAATAGAAAGCCAACATTCACGTGGAAACTGAACAACACTCTTCTCAATGATACCTTGGTCAAGGAAGGAATAAAGAAAGAAATTAAGGACTTTTTAGAGTTCAATGAAAATGAAGCCACAGCATACCCAAACTTATGGGACGCAATGAAAGCAATTCTAAGAGGAAAACTCATAGCTCTGAGTGCCTCCAAAAGGAAACTAGAGAGAGCACACATTAGCAGCTTGACAACATACCTAAAAGCACTAGAACAAAAGGAAGCAAATTCACCCAAGAGGAGTAGACGGCAGGAAATAATCAAACTCAGGGGCGAAATCAACCAAGTGGAAACAAGAAGAACTATTCAAAGAATCAACCAATCAAGGAGCTGGTTCTTTGAGAAAATCAACAAGATAGATAAACCCTTAGCCAGACTCACTAGAGGGCACAGGGAAAGCATCCTAATTAACAAAATCAGAAATGAAAAAGGAGACATAACAACAGATCCTGAAGACATCCAAAACACCATCAGATCCTTCTACCAAAGGCTATACTCAACAAAACTGGAGAACCTGGATGAAATGGAGAAGTTCCTAGACAGATACCAGGTACCAAAGTTGAATCAAGATCAGGTTAATGATCTAAACAGCCCTATATCCCCCAAAGAAATAGAAGCAGTCATTAATAGTCTCCCAACTAAAAAAAGCCCAGGACCAGATGGGTTTAGTGCAGAGTTCTATCAGACCTTCAAAGAAGATCTAATCCCAGTTCTTCACAAACTATTCCACAAAATAGAAACAGAAGGTACTCTACCCAACTCATTCTATGAAGCCACAATTACTCTGATACCTAAACCACAAAAAGACCCAACAAAGATAGAAAACTTCAGACAAATATCCCTTATGAATATTGATGCACAAATCCTCAATAAAGTTCTTGCTAACCGAATCCAAGAACACATCAAAACAATCATCCATCCTGACCAAGTAGGTTTCATCCCAGGGATGCAGGGATGGTTCAATATACGGAAATCCATCAACGTAATCCAGTATATAAACAAACTCAAAGACAAAAACCACATGGTCATCTCGTTAGATGCGGAAAAAGCATTTGACAAGATCCAACACCCATTCATGATAAAAGACTTGGAAAGATCAGGAATTCAAGGCCCATACCTAAACATGATAAAAGCAATCTACAGCAAACCAGTAGCCAACATCAAAGTAAATGGTGAGAAGCTTGAAGCAATCCCTCTAAAATCAGGGACTAGACAAGGCTGTCCACTTTCTCCATACCTATTCAACATTGTACTTGAAGTCCTAGCCAGAGCAATTCAACAACAAAAGGAGATCAAAGGGATACAAATTGGAAAAGATGAAGTCAAAATATCACTTTTTGCAGATGATATGATAGTATATATAAGTGACCCTAAAAATTCCACCAGAGAACTCCTAAGCCTGATAAACAGCTTCGGTGAAGTAGCTGGATATAAAATTAACTCAAACAAATCAATGGCCTTTCTCTACACAAAGAATAAACAGGCTGAGAAAGAAATTAGGGAAACAACACCCTTCTCAATAGTCACAAAGAATATAAAATATCTTGGCGTGACTCTAACTAAGGAAGTGAAAGATCTGTATAATAAAAACTTCAAGTCTCTGAAGAAAGAAATTATAGAAGATCTCAGAAGATGGAAAGATCTCCCATGCTCATGGATTGGCAGGATCAACATTGTAAAAATGGCTATCTTGCCAAAAGCAATCTACAGATTCAATGCAATCCCCATCAAAATTCCAAATCAATTCTTCAACGAATTAGAAAGTGCAATCTGCAATTTCATCTGGAATAACAAAAAACCTAGGATAGCAAAAACTCTTCTCAAGGATAAAAGAACCTCTGGTGGAATCACCATACCGGACCTAAAGCTTTAGTACAGAGCAATTGTGATAAAAACTGCATGGTACTGGTATAGTGACAGACAAATAGACCAATGGAATAGAATTGAAGACCCAGAAATGAACCCACACACCTACGATCACTTGATCTTCGACAAGGGAGCTAAAAACATCCAGTGGAAGAAAGACAGCATTTTCAACAAATGGTGCTGGCACAACTGGTTGTTAACATGTAGAAGAATGCGAATCGATCCATTCCTATCTCCTTGTACTAAGGTCAAGTCTAAGTGGATCAAGGAACTTCACATAAAACCAGAGACACTGAAACTTATAGAGGAGAAAGTGGGGAAAAGCCTTGAAGATATGGGCAAAGGGGAAAAATTCCTGAATAGAACAGTAAGGGCTTGTGCTGTAAGATCGAGAATTGACAAGTGGGACCTCATGAAACTGCAAAGCTTCTGCAAGGCTAAAGACACCATCAATAAGACAAAAAAACCACCAACAGATTGGGAAAGGATCTTCACCTATCCTAAATCAGATAAGGGACTAATATCCAATATATATAAAGAACTCAAGAAGGTGGACTCCAGAAAGTCAAATAACCCCATTAAAAAATGGGGCTCTGAACTGAACAAAGAATTCTCACCTGAGGAATACCGAATGGCAGAGAAACACCTGAAAAAATGTTCAACATCCTTAATCATCAGGGAAATGCAAATCAAAACAACCCTGAGATTCCACCTCACACCAGTCAGAATGGCTAAGATCAAAAATTCAGGTGACAGCAGATGCTGGCGTGGATGTGGAGAAAGAGGAACACTCCTCTATTGTTGGTGGGATTGCAAGCTTGTACAACCACTCTGGAAATCAGTTTGGCGGTTCCTCAGAAAATTGGACATAGTACTACCGGAGGATCCAGCAATACCTCTCCTGGGCATATATCCAGAAGATGTCCCAACCGGTAAAAAGGACACATGCTCCACTATGTTCATAGCAGCCTTATTTATAATAGCCAGAAGCTGGAAAGAACCCAGATGTCCCTCAACAGAGGAATGGATACAGAAATTATGGTACATTTACACAATGGAGTACTACTCAGCTATTAAAAAGAATGAATTTATGAAATTCCTAGCCAAATGGATGGACCTGGAGGGCATCATCTTGAGTGAAGTAACACAATCACAAAAGAACTCACACAATATGTATTCACTGATAAGTGGATATTAGCCCAAAACTTAGGATACCCAAGATATGAGATACAATTTGCTAAACGCATGAAACTCAAGAAGAATGAAGACCAAAGTGTGGACAGTGTGCCCCTTCTTAGAATTGGGAACAAAACACCCAGGGAAGGAGTTACAGAGACAAAGTTCGTAGCCGTGATGAAAGGATGGACCATTTAGAGACTGCCGTATCCAGGGATCCATCCCATAATCAGCTTCTAAACGCTGACACCATTGCATACACTAGCAAGATTTTGCTGAAAGGACCCAAATATAGCTGTCTCTTGTGAGATGATGCCGGGGCCTAGCAAACACAGGAGTGGATGTTCACAGTCAGCTATTGGATGTATCACAGGGCTCCCTATGGAGAAGCTAGAGAAAGTACCCATGGAGCTAAAGGGATCTGCAACCCTATTGTTGGAACAACATGATGTACTAACCAGAACCCCGGAGCTCTTGTCTCTAGCTGCATATGTATCGAAAGATGGTCTAGTCGGCTATCAATGGAAAGAGAGGCCCATTGGACTTGCAAACTTTATATGCCCCAATATAGGGGAATGCCAGTGCCAAAAGAATGGGAATGCGTGGGTAGGGAAGTGGGGGGCGCTATGGGGGACTTTTGGGATAACATTGGAAATGTAATTGAGGAAAATATGTAATAAAAATATTAAAAATTAAAAAAAAATAAAACCAGAGACACTGAAACTTATAGAGGAGAAAGTAGGGAAAAGCCTCGAAGATATGGGTACAGGGGAAAAATTCCTGAATAGAACAGCAATGGCTTGTGCTGTAAGATCGAGAATCGATAAATGGGACCTCATAAAATTGCAAAGCTTGTGCAAGGCAAAAGACATCGTCAATAAGACAAAAAGGCCACCAACAGATTGTGAAAGGATCTTTACCTATCCCAAATCGGATAGGGGACTAATATCCAATGTATATAAAGAACTCAAGAAGGTGGACTCCAGAAAATCAAATAACCCCAATAAAAAATGGGGCTCAGAGCTGAACAAAGAATTCTCACCTGAGGAATACCGAATGGCTGAGAAGCACCTGAAAAAATGTTCAACATCCTTCATCATCAGGGAAATGCAAATCAAAACAACCCTGAGATTCCACTTCACTCCAGTCAGAATGGCTAAGATAAAAAATTCAGGTGACAGCAGATGCTGGAGAGGATCTGGAGAAAGAGGAACACTCCTCCATTGTTGGTGGGATTGCAAGCTTGTACAACCACTCTGGAAATCAGTCTGGCGGTTCCTCAGAAAATTGGACATAGTACTACCGGAGGATCCAGCAATACCTCTCCTGGGCATATATCCAGAAGATGTCCCAACCGGTAAGACGGACACATGCTCCACTATGTTCATAGCAGCCTTATTTATAATAGCCAGAAGCTGGAAAGAACCCAGATGCCCCTCAACAGAGGAATGGATACAGAAATTATGGTACATTTACACAATGGAGTACTACTCAGCTATTAAAAAAATGAATTTATGAAATTCCTAGGCAAATGGATGGACCTGGAGGGCATCATCCTGAGTGAGGTAACCCAATCACAAAGGAACTTGCACAACATGTACTCACTGATAAGTGGATATTAGCACAGAAACTTAGGATACCCAAGATATAAGATACAATTTGCTAAACGCATGAAATTCAAGAAGAACGAAGACCAAAGTGTGGACACTTTGCCCCTTCTTAGAAATGGGAACAAAACACCCATGGAAGGAGTTACAGAGACAAAATTTGGAGCTGTGACGAAAGGATGGACCATCTAGTGATTGCCATATGCAGGGATCCATCCCATAATCAGCTTCCAAATGCTGACACCATTGCATACACTAGCAAGATTTTGCTGAAAGGACCCAGATATAGCTGTCTCTTGTGAGACTATGCTGGGGCCTAGCAAACACAGAAGTGGATGATCACAGTCAGCTATTGGAGAGATTATACGGCCCCCAATGGAGGAGCTAGAGAAATTACCCCAGGAGCTAAAGGGAACCGCAACCCTATAGGTGGAACAACAATATGAACTAACCAGTACCCTGGAGCTCTTGTCTCTAGCTGCATATGTATCAAAAGATGGCCTAGTCGGCCATCACTGCAAAGAGAGGCCCATTGGAGTTGCAAACTTTATATGCCCCAGTACAGGGGAACCCCAGGGCCAAAAAGGGGGAGTGGGTGGGTATGGGGGACTTTTGGGATAGCATTGAAAATGTAAACGAGGAAAATACCTAATAAAAAAATAAATTAAAAAAAATTAATCCTCTGCTAACCTTTAATTAACAATCAATTAACTATTAATTTATATATGATAATTATTTAACATCATTAATTTTAGATGTATGTTAAGCAATATCAATTAATAACCAATTGCTATTCATTGACTTCGTTAATTCATAATTGTTTAATTAATTGGTAATTTTTAATTAGTGTTCCATAATTGTTTAAGTAATTTCTGACTTCTATGAGGGTTATTTTATTTTTTCAGACTCTATAGGAAACTAATGCTTCAGTTCTTAGCAGGCAAGATGGTTCTGGGATTTGTTACTGATTACTCTTCCTGAAGAAAAGTCCAAAATTAGTACCAGAGAGATGACACCTGAAGCTGCCCTCTGGCCCACACAGTATACACATGTGCATGCACACAGAGAGAGAGAGAGGGAGAGGGGGAGGGGGAGTGGGAGTGGGAGGGGGAGTGGGAGTGGGAGTGGGAGTGGGAGGGGGAGGGGGAGAGGGAGAGGGAGAGGGAGAGGGAGAGGGAGAGAAAATATAAAATCAGAAAACCCAATTAATTGCTTAAGTTTTTACAGAATTTTCCAAGGCTTTTGGCTCGTTAGAAATTAACTTATCAATGTTTGTTTAACTATCTGTTGTTGAGGTCTTTGAAATGATCACTGTATAAGGAACTGCTTTAATACCCCATGGCTTAGTGACTAGCAGTGGGTTCAGCTGCGTGTCTGAAGTTTGTATGTTTTGCACAAGTATAAATGATTCTGTGTAAGTAATGCTAAGAAACCAGTGAGTGCTATTTCATGATTATGTAAAAGTCCTCATTATACCTGGACTCCTAATATACCAAATGGCCAGTGAGGTGTGAAGTGGAAATTTCTGGCTTCTTTGAAGACTCCGTTTTGTCATGTGATATGTTTCTGGACACTGTTTTATGAGGATGTTTTTGCTGAGGCAGACATGTGATTCTTTTCTGGAGGCTGCCTGGCTAAGGGCCTGTGATGTTTTACTAGAGCAAATACTTGAGGGAACACATGATGTTTGGAATGGGATAAATGTACCCCAACAGACAGTAGAGGACGCTGTGGCATTGATTCATCTTGCCTTCTTCCCTGATCATCTTTTGTCGTGACTTCATAGAGAGAAAATAGCAAAGAACTTCTCCTGATATTTCAGAGGCTTCTTGCCACTTCTAAGAACTCAGGCAGATTGGCTGGTTGATCCAGAAGAAACCTTGAGGCCCTGCCACGAACTACCACTGCTGATTCTTGTGAGCTCAACTGTTGATATCCAGACATGGAAGATTGGAATCGCCCCCAAAGAACTTTACTAAACAGGTCCATATTCCCCTTTGCCCTACTAACTTTTCCTTTTCATGACCTTTGGTGGGTGATGGCCTAGAAGGGGCATTGAAGATTTAAGAAACTCATGGAAGTAGGTTTTGAAAAATCTGAGGCTACAGAAGATTTCTGAACATTTCTGCTATTCTTCATCAATGCCATTCAGAGAGAAAACTGCCAAACAGGTTGTCTTCTCTATACCTTCTATCCTAGTTAGTACTATGCTAGTTCATATACAGGATGAAACATTTATATTGTAAAAGTCTGCCTGTCACCAGCATTAAGGGTGTAAGGTTTCCCAAATATACCATGAATCTCTAAGCAGAGGAAACTTATCCTGGCCTAGCAGTGTGCACTCATGTAGGGCTTTTAAATAGTTGAAATGTACTGGACACCTAAGGAGGGCACCTATAGTTTTCTGCAAGTATATGCACATTGGATCTGGAGAGATGGCTCAGGGCTTTGGAGGAAATGTTGCCACTGTCATTCTTTTGAGAACTTTTTAACTTAGGTCAATTGCCACTATGAGGAAAGGCATCATCTAGAGAGAGAGGCTGAGCAGCATTTGAGATGCTAGAACATCACCCACAGGACAGATAGACTCTAATCCTGGAACAGACTCCAGGTAGGCCTGACCTAAGAGCTATTTGGGCCATAACTCATGGCTGCTTAAAACTGGCTGGACATAGTACTACCGGAGGATCCAGCAATACCTCTCCTGGGCATATATCCAGAAGATGACCTAGTTGGCCATCACTGGAAAGAGAGGCCCATTGGACTTACAAACTTTATATGCCCCAATACAGGGGAATGCCAGGGCCAAAAAGTGGGAGTGGGTGGGTAGGGGAGTGGGGGGGAGGGTATGGGGGACTTTTGGGATAGCATTGGAAATGTAAATGAGGAAAATACCTAATAAAAATATTTAAAAAAAAAACTGGCTGGAGAGTTTTACTGGCACTGGCTCCTTGACACCTGGCACTTGTGGGATCAGTCCTACAGCCCATCTGGAAACGTTCTGCTAGGAAGCACTGGACACCATTGCTGTTTCTACAGTGGTCTACTCTGACCAGCAAAAAACCAAAATGGTCCTGCATGATGGCTCAGCAGTTAAGGGCACTGGCTGCTCTTGCAGAGGACCTGGGTTCATTTCCCTGCACCCACAAGGTGGCTCACAACCATGCAGAACCAGGGGACAGGAGATCCAGTGCACTCTTCTGGCTTCTGTGCACACAGCACACATGCAGTTGTAAAAACAGATGCACTCATCTACATAAAATGCTAAGACTTTTTCAAAGAAACAAAACATTTTTAACTATGTAAAAGTTCATGTGTATGGATGGTAGTGTGGGACAGGAGACCACTGTCATATAAATACATATTTGCACTCAGCAGGCCTCCCATGCATCCTTCTACCCCCATTGACCTCCATTGATCCTGTGTCCAAGAGAGATTCATGCTGTGTATACCAATATGATTTTTTTGATACTTCTTAAAATCTAGGAACCACAAACACCTCTCTTTTTTCCTCCCTGCTTCATCTGTTTTTCCATGGACATATTATGTTTCCCATTTTCCTTCAACAATAAAAATTGACCTATGAATTTATTTAAAGTACCCATCAAAGAATTAGGATATGGAAACTCTCCCAAAGTCTTAATGTTTGTGCATAGTTTTTCCTCAGGGTAGGGAATGCTATAGTGAGCAGCATGGGACACCCTGCAAACCAGAACCCAGTCAGCCATCGCCTGGGGAACACGGAAGAATCACACCGAGGCCTGTGTAAGCCCAAATGGGAAAACACTAGAACACATGGAAAAGCAGAGGAGCCCTGCCCACTCCCCTAAGAGAGAGGCACAACTAAAGATGATCACATACACTTTGCTAAAGTTCATTATCCCCACACTCATCTCCACCAAATAACCCTAATGCTCACCTAGGAGGGGCCTTCCTACACTGACATGCTACTGGCCATGTGTAAAAGAACGCTCTCTGTGCCCCTGGGCCTGGGCCTGTGTGTATGTGTGTTTGTGTTTGTGCATGCATATTCTTTCGTGTACACATGTGTGTAAATGGGCACAAGGGAGTATGTGTGCCTTCACCTCCGGTAACACTATTAGGAGGTTTGCCAGGTATAGGGCACGTGTGATCATATACACAGGATGACATACTAGGAAACCCATGCTAGAATGATCTGCAGGGAGCATGTCAGGACAGTGAGAAGACCCTAAGAGGAAATCGCTTCTTCCTGGGATGCTTGTGGTACAGAGGGGATGGTTTGGATACTTCTGCCTGCTTTCTCACAACTGAAGCCAGTCCTGAACAACAATATCAACCAATCAGGACCCCTCCCCCCAAATTTCCCAGGGACTTAACCACCAACCAGAGAGTACACATGGGATAGGATCCATGGTTCCAGCTGTATATGTAGCAGAGGATTGCCTTATTGGGCATAATGTGGAGGCTCAATGACCCAGAGTAGAGGAATACTCAGGCTGACATCTGCCCCACTTGTTGGGGGGTTGGTCAGGGGGAAAGGAGTGCTACCATGAAAGGGAAAGGGGGAATTGCAATATTTTGACACCAGACTGTGCCATTTTTGCTTGCCCTCTCCAAAGGCCAGAGGCATCTATGAAGAGGGGAGCAAAGGAGCGAGCGCTAACTTCTCTAGCCCTGTGCAGCAGCAGGGAAAAACAGAAGCAGGCTTCCTGTGGTCTCTTTATTCATCCTTTTTCTATTAACTTTAGAGGCCAACCTTGGGCTCATTAAAACCTGGAATGTCTGTACTAACTGGTTGATATTAGGACCTCATTACCATCAATGCAATTGTTCCCAGTCTCTGTTTCATATATTGAAAAAGCTTGTTGATAATGCATGACCCCAAAGCGAGGAGTAGTGAAATGATGACCAGAAGTCCCATGATTGTGGAGATGAGGGTTGCTAGCCAGGGGGAAGAACTGAATAGTGAATGATATTAACTTTTGGAATTTTCTCATTCCCTTTGGTGCCTATCTATACTTTCTATACTTTCCCTAACTTTAGCTAATGACTCCCTAATAACCCCAGAATGGTTGTCATAGAAACAACATTCTTCAGGAATGGTGGCACATAACCCTCCTTGTTGTAGGAACACTAAGTCTAGTCCCTGCCTATTTTGTAGTACTACCTCAGCAAGAGAGCCCATGTTATGCTCCAGGTGTGGGATGGACTTTCCTAGGCATTGAATGTCTTAATTTATGTCTGCCTTTAAGCTATTGTAATTTTCCCCCTGTAACATCAGTGCAGCTATCCCAGTACCTGCTCCTGCCAGTCCTGCCCCTAGGATCACAGCTAGGGTTAAGGATATGGGACTTTTTTTTTTTTTTTTGTCTCATAAGGTCTCTTTCAACGTGCCCTACCAGAGTTTTTAGCACTGCTTCTTCTGAATAATAGGTTATGTGTACTAACTTGACTAGAGTACAGAACTCCTTTGTGGTAGAGGAATTAAGGACCTCTCTATACACACATGGGTCAGTCGTGTTGAACAAGCACACCATGTTTGTCTGGGGTGGGGGGATAATTTATTTGGAATGTACAGTGGGTATTGTTCAATTGCAAAGGTACTAATGTGACAGAAGGACTTTCCCCAGGCAGGTACCTTGCCCTGATATGGTTTGAAGGACTAAAGCTGGAACTTCTTGTGTCCATATATACACAGTGTCCCTTTTAGACACATTGTATCTAACTACTAATCTGATGCTTTCATAAGAGGGGTGTCCAGTATTATAAAATAACCAATAAGAGGTGATAAGTTCTGGCTGGGAGACATTCAGAATTTGCAAACTCTTTAACATCATTGACCAGAGGGGGTCCACGGTTTCTGAGTGTCTCAGAAAAAAATCTGGAACTGAAGACCTCTGTGGTTGAGTGACTGGGGATACAGTGGTTGCTAATCTGGGGGGATGTTGTTAGTATATGTTTAGGGTTTGTCAAAACCTGATTTGGTCCTACAGCTACTGGCAGTGGACTCACAATTGGTTTTTATCAAGAGTCTAACTGTATAAAGCAGTTCGGGGTTGCTCCCTCCAATAATGTAAAGCCACAGGCCCCATGATTTTAAAGATTTTCATCCTTTCATTTGTCTCCCTTTGTCAGCGAAACCTAAGTAAAACTTTGGAGCTGTCCCCTTGCCAGGCAACTGTGATAAGGTTTTTCTTTTTTACTTCTTCTTCTTCTTCTTCTTCTTCTTCTTCTTCTTCTTCTTCTTCTTCTTCTTCTTCTTCTTCTTCTTCTTCTTCTTCTTCTTCTTCTTCTTCTTCTTTTCTTCTTCTTCTTTTTTTTTTTGACACCTTTCATTCCTTGTTCCCAGTGACTGTTGTTTCACATCCTCAAGAAGCACAGTAAAGTTGTTCTGGACCCCCACACTTTACAGTCCTTTTCTTCCTGGGACATATATAAAATGTCTTCCATCTACACTTGGGGTATGAATTTTGCAAAGTCTATTGAGTGTCAGGCCATGAGTTATCAGACAGCTGGCACAGATCAAAAGTCAAATCTAGGAACCAGGTTGTCCCAAGGGGCTTCCTCATACAGGCTAGCCAGTCTCAGGACTTTTAATTATTCAGGTCAGGTCAAAAGGTTAGGAACTGCAGTACATATAGTTAACAGAAACATTAGGCTCAGGATCAGATCAATTTTAACTTGAGAAGATCAGTGTCCTTTTGAACTTTCTATTTCAGCAGTGACGATCTCGTCTATTGTAATGGCAGTCAGAGTGGTCAGCAGGATAACAAAGGATCCTTTCTACCTGGGCCCTAGCACATCCCAATGAAATCTCTTCACATAGACCCAGTCTCCTGGTTGAAACTTGTGTGGTTCTGGAAATGGGCCTGCTTCATAGAGGGTACACAGTTTAGGCCATACATACTCATGAGTCTACTGGGTTGCTCTGACCTTAGATATTAACTTATTATCTTTTAATTTTGTAATAGCATATACTGACCCCAAAGTTCAAGCTAGGTAGAAAGGATAAACAGGAGACCTTAACTAAATTGTCCATAGAGACTGGCAGAGACTGGGTAATGCTCCTTCCTGTCACCCTACATCAGATGAGAAACTTCCCCTACTGGATGAGATTAATTCCCTTTGAGGTTATGTATGTATGGTGTCCCTTGCCCCCATTGTACCTAACCTTCAGTCAACAGCTATTACATTGAAGTTATCTGATGCATAATGACACAAAACAAAGAAATGCATACACAAAGGGCTCTCAGGAACCAGACAGTGGCTACAACTGAGATAAAAAGCAGCCCTATCTAAAGCCAGCTATTCTAGGAGCCAGGTGAGGGTTTAGCACCTTCGTCACAATTTATGCTATTCCTCTGAGCCTTGTGAAAACTTGCACCAGAGTTCCGCTCTTCCTAACCTTTTCATGAACTCTAGTTTCTCCTAAACCACAACCCTCCTTCTTCCTAGACGATTGTAAATTCCTGCATATGGAAGTAACTCAGACACACCCAGGATCTCGGGATAGCAGGATCCCAGAATCACAGTATTACAGAGACTGCTTGACTCGGAGGAGTTCTGACACTACCAGGATCAAGGAAGAACAGGCTCCAGTCAGACATAGCCAGGGCAGGTAGCATTAGAGATAACCAGATGGGAAGAGACAAGCATAAGAACATAAGCAACAAAAACCAAGGTTACTTGGTATCATCAGAACCCAATTCTCCCACCATAGCAAGTCCTGGATACCCCAACACACCCAAAAAAGCAAGATTCAGATCTAAAGTCACTTTTCATGATGATGATAGAGGGCTTTAAGAAGGACATGAATAACTCACTTAAAGAAATGCAGAACACAGGTAAACAGCTAGAAGAACTTAAGAGGAAACACAAAAATTCCTTAAAGAGTTACAGGAAAACACAATCAAACAGGCAAAGGAAAGGAACAAAACCATCCAGGATCTAAAAATGGAGCTAGAAACAATAAAGAAATCACAAAGGGAGACAAGCCTGGAGTTAGAAAACCTAGGAAAGAGACCAGGAGTCATAGAAGCAAGCATCATCAAGAGAATACAAGAGATAGAAGAGAGAATGTCAGGTGCAGAAGATACCATAGAAAACATTGACACAACAGTGAAAGAAAATGCAAAAGGCAAAAAGCTCCTAGCCCAAAACATCCGGGAAATCCAGGACACAATGAGAAGACCAAATCTAAGGATAATAGATATAGAGGAGAGTGAAGATTCCCAACTTAAAGGGCCAGTAAACATCTCCAACAAAATTATAGAAGAAAACTTCCTTAACCTAAAGAAAGAGATACCCATAAACATACAAGAAGCCTACAGAACTTCAAATAGACTGGACCAGAAAAGAAATTCCTCCTGTTACATAATAATTAGAACACCAAATGCACTAAACAAAGAATATTAAAAGCAGTAAGGGAAAAGGGTCAAGTAACATATAAAGGCAGCTTATCAGAATTACCCCAGACTTCTCACCAGAGACTATGAAAGCTAGAAGATACTGGGCAGATGTCATACAGGCCCTAAGAGAGCACAAATACCAGCCCAGGCTACTATACCCAGGAAAACTCTCAATCACCATAGATGGAGAAAACAATATATTCCATGACAACACCAAATTTACACAATATCTTTCCACAAATCTAGCCCTACAAAGGATAATAGATGGAAAACACCAACACAAGAAGTGAAACTACACCCTAGAAGAAGCAAGAAAGTAATCTTTCAACAAACCCACACAAACAATTCTAACTCTAACAAGAAAATTAACAGGAAGTAACACTTTTCCTTAATATTTCTTAATATGAAAATTAATATTACCAACATATCCTAATCAGTTGGAATTCTAAAATATGAGGAATTGAAATTTGTCAGCTGTCATCCCATGTTCTCTCCCTATTCTTGGAGAAATAGGTCCAATATTGTACAACCCATATACACTTTCTGCTTGTTTGTAAGTGACTGGGTCTTGCTGTGTGCCACATAATGGTCTTGAAATCATGCTTCTCCTATCTCAGCCTTTCTATTAGTAGGATTGTTTATTTGATGTTTTACACTATACTATGGTTTTCAGAACAGCTTACATATTTCAAAATTATTTATGCAGCCAAAAGAAATGTAGACAATTAATCTGCGAGGTGGCTTGTAAGAGAACAGCAAAGAGTGAGACTAAAGGCTTGCTTGCTTGATATTTATAATTGTTTTATCAATTTTGAAGAAGAGGACTTTATTTTTTTTTCTTTTTTTTTCTTTTTTTTATTTTTTATTTTTTATTTTTAATATTTTTATTACATATTTTCCTCAATTACATTTCCAATGCTATCCCAAAAGTCCCCCATAGCGCCCCCCACTTCCCTACCCACCCATTCCCATTCTTTTGGCCCTGGCATTCCCCTATATTGGGGCATATAAAGTTTGCAAGTCCAATGGGCCTCTCTTTCCAATGATGGCCGACTAGGCCATCTTTCGATACATATGCAGCTAGAGACAAGAGCTCCGGGGTTCTGGTTAGTACATCATGTTGTTCCAACAATAGGGTTGCAGATCCCTTTAGCTCCTTGGGTACTTTCTCTAGCTTCTCCATTGGGAGCCCTGTGATACATCCAATAGCTGACTGTGAACATCCACTCCTGTGTTTGCTAGGCCCCGGCATCGTCTCACAAGAGACAGCTATATTTGGGTCCTTTCAGCAAAATCTTGCTAGTGTATGCAATGGTGTCAGCGTTTAGAAGCTGATTATGGGACGGATCCCTGGATACAGCAGTCTCTAAATGGTCCATCCTTTCATCACAGCTACGAACTTTGTCTCTGTAACTCCTTCCCTGGGTGTTTTGTTCCCAATTCTATGAAGGTGCACAGTGTCCACACTTCGGTCTTCATTCTTCTTGAGTTTCATGCGTTTATCAAATTGTATCTTATATCTTGGGTATCCTAAGTTTTGGGCTAATATCCACTTATCAATGAATACATATTGTATGAGTTCTTTTGTGATTGTGTTACTTCACTCAAGATGATGCCCTCCAGGTCCATCCATTTGGCTAGGAATTTCATAAATTCATTCTTTTTAATAGCTGAGTAGTACTCCATTGTGTAAATGTACCATAATTTCTGTATCCATTCCTCTGTTGAGGGACATCTGGGTTCTTTCCAGCTTCTGGCTATTATAAATAGGGCTGCTATGAACATAGTGGAGCATGTGTCCTTTTTACCGGTTGGGACATCTTCTGGATATATGCCCAGGAGAGGTATTGCTGGATCCTCCGGTAGTACTATGTCCAATTTTCTGAGGAACCGCCAGACTGATTTCCAGAGTGGTTGTACAAGCTTGCAATCCCACCAACAATGGAGGAGTGTTCCTCTTTCTCCACATCCTCGCCAGCATCTGCTGTCACCTGAATTTTTGATCTTAGCCATTCTGACTGGTGTGAGGTGGAATCTCAGGGTTGTTTTGATTTGCATTTCCCTGATGATTAAGGATGTTGAACATTTTTTCAGGTGTTTCTCTGCCATTCGGTATTCCTCAGGTGAGAATTCTTTGTTCAGTTCTGAGCCCCATTTTTTAATGGGGTTATTTGACTTTCTGGAGTCCACCTTCTTGAGTTCTTTATATATATTGGATATTAGTCCCTTATCTGATTTAGGATAGGTGAAGATCCTTTCCCAATCTGTTGGTGGTTTTTTTGTCTTATTGATGGTGTCTTTAGCCTTGCAGAAGCTTTGTAGTTTCATGAGGTCCCACTTGTCAATTCTCGATCTTACAGCACAAGCCATTACTGTTCTATTCAGGAATTTTTCCCCTGTGCCCATATCTTCAAGGCTTTTCCCCACTTTCTCCTCTATAAGTTTCAGTGTCTCTGGTTTTATGTGAAGTTCCTTGATCCACTTAGACTTGACCTTAGTACAAGGAGATAGGAATGGATCGATTCGCATTCTTCTACATGTTAACAACCAGTTGTGCCAGCACCATTTGTTGAAAATGCTGTCTTTCTTCCACTGGATGTTTTTAGCTCCCTTGTCGAAGATCAAGTGACCATAGGTGTGTGGGTTCATTTCTGGGTCTTCAATTCTATTCCATTGGTCTATTTGTCTGTCACTATACCAGTACCATGCAGTTTTTATCACAATTGCTCTGTAGTAGAGCTTTAGGTCCGGCATGGTGATTCCACCAGAGGTTCTTTTATCCTTGAGAAGAGTTTTTGCTATCCTAGGTTTTTTGTTATTCCAGATGAATTTGCAGATTGCACTTTCTAATTCGTTGAAGAATTGATTTGGAATTTTGATGGGGATTGCATTGAATCTGTAGATTGCTTTTGGCAAGATAGCCATTTTTACAATGTTGATCCTGCCAATCCATGAGCATGGGAGATCTTTCTATCTTCTGAGATCTTCTATAATTTCTTTCTTCAGAGACTTGAAGTTTTTATTATACAGATCTTTCACTTCCTTAGTTAGAGTCACGCCAAGATATTTTATATTATTTGTGACTATTGAGAAGGGTGTTGTTTCCCTAATTTCTTTCTCAGCCTGTTTATTCTTTGTGTAGAGAAAGGCCATTGATTTGTTTGAGTTAATTTTATATCCAGCTACTTCACCGAAGCTGTTTATCAGGCTTAGGAGTTCTCTGGTGGAATTTTTAGGGTCACTTATATATACTATCATATCATCTGCAAAAAGTGATATTTTGACTTCATCTTTTCCAATTTGTATCCCTTTGATCTCCTTTTGTTGTCGAATTGCTCTGGCTAGGACTTCAAGTACAATGTTGAATAGGTATGGAGAAAGTGGACAGCCTTGTCTAGTCCCTGATTTTAGAGGGATTGTTTCAAGCTTCTGACCATTTACTTTGATGTTGGCTACTGGTTTGCTGTAGATTGCTTTTATCATGTTTAGGTATGGGCCTTGAATTCCTGATCTTTCTAAGACTTTTATCATGAATGGGTGTTGGATCTTGTCAAATGCTTTTTCCGCATCTAACGAGATGACCATGTGGTTTTTGTTTTTGAGTTTGTTTATATACTGGATTACGTTGATGGATTTCCGTATATTGAACCATCCCTGCATCCCTGGGATGAAACCTACTTGGTCAGGATGGATGATTGTTTTGATGTGTTCTTGGATTCGGTTAGCAAGAACTTTATTGAGGATTTTTGCATCTATATTCATAAGGGATATTGGTCTGAAGTTTTCTATCTTTGTTGGGTCTTTTTGTGGTTTAGGTATCAGAGTAATTGTGGCTTCATAGAATGAGTTGGGTAGAGTACCTTCTGTTTCTATTTTGTGGAATAGTTTGTGAAGAACTGGGATTAGATCTTCTTTGAAGGTCTGATAGAACTCTGCACTAAACCCATCTGGTCCTGGGCTTTTTTTAGTTGGGAGACTATTAATGACTGCTTCTATTTCTTTGGGGGATATAGGGCTGTTTAGATCATTAACCTGATCTTGATTCAACTTTGGTACCTGGTATCTGTCTAGGAACTTCTCCATTTCATCCAGGTTCTCCAGTTTTGTTGAGTATAGCCTTTGGTAGAAGGATCTGATGGTGTTTTGGATGTCTTCAGGATCTGTTGTTATGTCTCCTTTTTCATTTCTGATTTTGTTAATTAGGATGCTTTCCCTGTGCCCTCTAGTGAGTCTGGCTAAGGGTTTATCTATCTTGTTGATTTTCTCAAAGAACCAGCTCCTTGATTGGTTGATTCTTTGAATAGTTCTTCTTGTTTCCACTTGGTTGATTTCGCCCCTGAGTTTGATTATTTCCTGCTGTCTACTCCTCTTGGGCGAATTTGCTTCCTTTTGTTCTAGTGCTTTTAGGTGTGTTGTCAAGCTGCTAATGTGTGCTCTCTCTAGTTTCCTTTTGGAGGCACTCAGAGCTATGAGTTTTCCTCTTAGAAATGTTTTCATTGCGTCCCATAAGTTTGGGTATGTTGTGGCTTCATTTTCATTGAACTCTAAAAAGTCCTTAATTTCTTTCTTTATTCCTTCCTTGACCAAGGTATCATTGAGAAGAGTGTTGTTCAGTTTCCACGTGAAGGTTGGCTTTCTATTATTTATTTTTTTATTGAAGATCAGCCTTAGTCCATGGTGATCTGATAGGATGCATGGGACAATTTCAATATTTTTGTATCTGTTGAGGCCTGCTTTGTGACCAATTATGTGGTCAATTTTGGAGAAGGTACCATGAGGTGCTGAGAAGAAGGTATATCCTTTTGTTTTAGGATAGAATGTTCTGTAGATATCTGCCAGATCCATTTGATTCATAATTTCTGTTAGTTTCACTGTGTCCCTGTTTAGTTTCTGTTTCCATGATCTGTCCATTGGTGAAAGTGGTGTGTTGAAGTCTCCCACTATTATTGTATGAGGTGCAATGTGTGCTTTGAGATTTACTAAAGTTTCTTTAATGAATGTGGCTGCCTTTGTATTTGGAGCATAGATATTCAGGATTGATAGTTCCTCTTGGAGGATTTTACCTTTGATGAGTATGAAGTGTCCCTCCCTGTCTTTTTTAATGACTTTGGGTTGGAAGTCAATCTTATCAGATATTAGAATGGCTACTCCAGCTTGTTTCTTCATGCCATTTGCTTGGAAAATTGTTTTCCATCCTTTCATTCTGAGGTAGTGTCTATCCTTTTCTCTGAGATGAGTTTCCTGTAAGCAGCAAAATGTTGGGTCTTGTTTGTGTAGCCAGTTTGTTAGTCTATGTCTTTTTATCGGGGAGTTGAGTCCATTGATATTAAGAGATATTAAGGAAAAGTAATTGTTGTTTCCTGTTATTATTGTTGTTAAAGTTGGCATTTTGTTCTTGTGGCTGTCTTCTTTTAGGTTTGTTGAGGGATTACCTTCTTGTTGTTTCTAGGGCGTGGTTCCTGTCCTTGTATTGGTTTTTTTCTGTTATTATCCTTTGAAGGGCTGGATTCGTGGAGAGATAATGTGTGAATTTGGTTTTGTCGTGGAATACTTTGGTTTCTCCATCTATGTTAATTGAGAGTTTGGCTGGGTATAGTAGCCTGGGCTGGAATTTGTGTTCTTTTAGTGTCTGTATAACATCCGTCCAGGATCTTCTGGCTTTCATAGTCTCTGGTGAAAAATCTGGTGTAATTCTGATAGGCTTGCCTTTATATGTTACTTGGCCTTTTTCTCTTACTGCTTTTAGTATTCTATCTTTATTTAGAGCATTTGTTGTTCTGATTATAATGTGTCGGGAGGTATTTCTTTTCTGGTCCAGTCTATTTGGAGTTCTGTAGGCTTCTTGTATGTTCATGGGCATCTCTTTCTTTAGATTTGGGAAGTTTTCTTCTATAATTTTGTTGAAGATGTTTGCTGGTCCTTTGAGTTGAAAATCTTCATTCTCATCCACTCCTATTATCCGTAGGTTTGGTCTTCTCATTGCGTCCTGTATTTCTTGGATGTTTTGAGTTAGGATCTTTTTGCATTTTACATTTTCCTTGATTGTTGTGCCGATGTTCTCTATGGAATCTTCTGCACCTGAGATTCTCTCTTCCATCTCTTGTATTCTGTTGCTGATGCTGGTATCTATGGTTCCAGATTTCTTTCCTAGGGTTTCTATCTCCAGTGTTGCCTCATTTTGGGTTTTCTTTATTGTGTCTACTTCCCTTTTTAGGTCTAGTATGGTTTTGTTCATTTCCATCATCTGTTTGGATGTGTTTTCCTGTTTTTCATTAAGGACTTCTACCTGTTTGATTATGTTATCCTGTTTTTTTTTAAGGATTTGTAACTCTTTAGCAGTGTTCTCCTGCAATTCTTTAAGGGATTTTTGTGCTTCCTCTTTATTGTCTTCTGCCTGTTTAGCAGTGTTCTCCTGCATTTCTTTAAGTGTGTTATTAAAGTCCTTCTTGAAGTCCTCTATCATCATCAGGAGATATGCTTTTAAATCCGTGTCTAGCTTTTCCGGTGTGTTGGGGTGCCCTGGACTGGACGAAGTGGGGGTGCTGGGTTCTGATGATGGTGAGTGGTCTTGGTTTCTGTTAGTAAGATTATTACGTTTACCTTTCGCCATCTGGTAATCTCTGGCGTTAGTTGTTATCGTTGTCACTGTTTAAAGATTGGAGCAGAAGCTGTGTTCCACTCACCAGCAGTCCCAAAATCCTGCGGCGGGGGTCGTGGGTAGCTGGCGGGTGTCAGGCAACCCTGCGCTCCCGCTACCCCGGCGCTGATCCGGCCGGATGAGGCCTGTGGTCCTACTCAGGCCGGTTTCTGCTTCCCTAACTAATGCAGTCTCAGGTCCCGCGCAATTGGATTGGAGCAGAAGCTGTGTTCCACTCACCAGCAGTCCCAAAATCCTGTGGCAGGGGTCGTGGGTAGCTGGCGGGTGTCAGGCAACCCTGCGCTCCCGCTACCCCGGCGCTGATCCTGCTGGATGAGGCCTGTGGTCCTACTCAGGCCGGTTTCTGCCTCCCTAACTAATGCAGTCTCAGGTCCCGCTGTGGAAAGCCGCTCCCACATTCGCCATTACAAGATGGCACATGAGCTGGGTGTTTGAACAAGTAAAAAGGCTTACTGCACATGTCTCTGGATAGTCCCTGTCCGCGAGGACATACATCCGTTAAGTACGTTATCTTGTCCGTTTGGAAATGGCCCTGTGAGGATGCGCCACGTCAGAGGCGGGACAAAAATTCTATATAAGGCACAGGGCTGGGTTCCTCAGAGTCTTCGCATCCGTGTGTAAGCTTATGCTCTCCCTCTCAAGATGCATTAAAGCTTGGCTGCAGAAGGATCCTACTTGTGTGCCGTGTAGTTCTTGCTGGTCGATTTGGACGCGCGCAAGAAGTGGTGCCGAAAACCCGGGACTTCAAGACATCGTTCGCACCACCGGAGACCCCTCAGCGTTGAGGTGGATTCAGAACTGCAGTGGACTCCGCCCGGAGAGGTGTGTCGGATTTTTTTCTAATCTTGGTCTTCAACTGTCTCCACCTTGGGAGAGTTTGCCCGAGGCGGCGGTGTTAGTGATCGGAGTCTTCTTCCTTTTCTTCCTGGTGTTGTATTGTTGAGGGTTGCGGATAAGTCCGACGTAGATAAGCGGCCCTGCGACCGTTGACATTTCGGCCGTTAATCTCCTGTCAAATCTCCTGTCAAATCTCCTGTCAAATCTCCTGTCAAATCTCCTGTCAAATCTCCTGTCAAATCTCCTGTCAAATCTCCTGTCAGATCTCCTGTCAGACGGACGTAGATAAGCCACGAGGAGGTAGAAATCTGCCGTGCTACGTAAGTCGGGTGTAGATAAACCGCAGGCACCATCTACAATGGGTTCGTCCCAATCTGTGGTTCAAGCCCTTGATAACCTTCTTAAACAAAGGGACATTAAGATTGCACCCCGCACACTTAAAAATTTTGTGAAGGAAGTTGACCGTGTGGCGCCATGGTACGCCTGCTCCAGATCACTTTCCCGCGCCTCGTGGAAAAAATTGGGAAAAGATCTAGATAGAAAACTGTTAGAGGACGATCTTCACCCTGGGACCAAGGCCATTTGGAAGATGGTTAACAACTGTCTAGAGGATGAAACCTGCGGTCCAGTAAGACAGGAAGGCCAGCACACGTTAGAATCAGTCCAAGATAGCATGTCAGAAACCGAGCGGAGTGAGAGGTTGGGTGCTCGAGCACATACAAAAGGGATATCCAAGAAAAGAGAAAAGGGACCCCCCGGAAAAGGTAAAAAAGGGGGAGAGAAGCCTGGTCAACCTATAAGGTTGGATCACCCTTCTAATAATGATAAGAAAAAAGGGGAGAGTATCTACCCAGTAAGGGAACTTCAAGAACTGAAAATTAGCTCAAGTTCGAGCGACGAACTTGACTCCTCTGAGGAAGAGGACTTAGAGGAAGCTGCAGCTAGATATGAAGAAGAGAGGTATCACCCTGATGAAAGGATCCCAAGGTATAAAAATAAAAAACAGCCCCCACTCCAACAACGCATGCAGCTTACCCCTACTGCCCCACCCCCTTATGGGGCACGACCCGCATCTTCTTCAATTCTTTCTGAAAAAACCCGCCATAAAGTGACACAAGCCTTCCCCGTTTTCGATAATGGGGAAGGAGGTAGGGTTTATGCACCCATAGAATATAATCAAATTAAGGAACTTGCGGAGTCGGTAAGGAAATATGGGGTGACGGGGAGCTTTACATTGATGCAACTAGATAGATTGGCCATAAATCCGCTCACTCCTTCAGATTGGCAGATGATTACCAAAGCTGTTTTACCAACCATGGGACAGTATATGGAATGGAAAGCCCTATGGCATGAGGCAGCCCAAAATCTAGCTAGGTTTAATGCGGCAGCACTCACCCCAGAACAACGTGATTGGACCTTCGACCTGTTAACAGGGCAGGGCCTGTATGCGGCTGATCAAAACAACTATGCATGGGGAGCTTATGCGCAAGTTGCACATTCTGCTATTAGGGCATGGAAAGCTCTATCAAACAAGGGTGAGGCCAATCAACAATTATCAAAAATTATTCAGGGCCCCCAAGAGCCCTTCTCCAATTTTGTGGCAAGAATGACAGAAGCGGCTGAGAGAATTTTTGGGGACTCTGAGGCCGCAAACCCCTTAATAGAACAGTTAATTTTTGAACAAGCCACACAGGAGTGCCGAGCAGCTATAGCCCCTAGAAAGAGCAAAGGCTTACAGGATTGGCTTAGAGTTTGTCGTGAGTTGGGGGGACCCCTTACTAATGCAGGCCTGGCGGCTGCAATTCTTCAGTCGCAAAAGCAAGCAACAAGACAAAAGGGACATAAAACATGTTATAATTGTGGCAAGCCTGGCCATCTCAAAAGAGACTGCAGGGCCCCTCCTCGTGAGAGGAGGGTCCTTACCCTATGCACCAAGTGCGGTAAGGGTTATCATAGGGCAGATCAATGTCGGTCTGTCAGAGATATCAATGGCAGGCTACTTGCACCACAGGAGGCTAATGATACTAAAGAGTTTCCTCGTGTAACAAAAAACGGGAAACCGGGCCCCCGGTCCCAGGGCCCCCAAAGATATGGGAACCGATTTGTCAGGACCCAGGAAGCAACCAGAGAGGAGGCCCAGGAAGACCCTCAAGGGTGGACCTGCGTGCCGCCACCGACTTCCTACTAATGCCCCAAATGAACATTCAACCGGTCCCGGTGGAGTCTGTATTATCTTTGCCCCCGGGGACCATGGGCCTTATTCTTGGTCAAGGTTCGCTCACCTTACAAGGCTTGGTGGTACACCCAGGAGTGGTGGATCGCCAACACTCTCCTGAGATTCAAGTCCTATGTTCCAGCCCTCGGGGAGTCTTCTCTATTAACAAAGGGGACAGGATTGCCCAGCTATTGCTCCTCCCTGATAACGCCAGAGAGGAGCCTGTGGGACAGGATGTGAAGAAAATGGGTTCCTCTGGAAGTGATTCGGCCTACTTAGTGGTATCGTTAAATAGCAGACCTAAGCTCCGCCTTAAGATAAATGGGAAAGAATTCGAGGGCATTCTAGATACCGGAGCAGACAAAAGTATAATTTCCACACATTGGTGGCCCAAAACTTGGCCCACCACAGAATCATCTCATTCGTTACAAGGTCTGGGATACCAATCCTGTCCCACTATAAGTTCTGTTGCTTTAACCTGGAGATCCCCCGAAGGTCAGCAGGGAAAATTTGTACCCTATGTGCTCCCACTCCCGGTTAACCTCTGGGGAAGGGATATCATGCAGCACATGAGTCTCGTCTTGTCTAATGAGACAGTTTCCTTAGAAGGCAACTATTCAGATAGAGCAAAGCATATCATGACCAAGATGGGTTATAGAGATGGGGAGGGACTGGGTGCACAAGGACAGGGACGAATAACGCCTATTGCACCAAAGGAAAATTATAAAAAACAGGGACTGGGTTTTTCCTAGGGGCTGCTGAGATAGCACAACCTATACCATGGAAAACAGAGGACCCGGTGTGGGTTCCTCAGTGGCCTTTATCCTCTGAAAAATTAGAGGCAGTAACACAATTAATAAAAGAACAGTTAAATTTAGGACACATCGAGCCATCTGTCTCTCCTTGGAATACTCCCATATTTGTTATTAAAAAGAAATCTGGAAAATGGAGGTTGCTTCATGACTTAAGGGCCATTAATGCACAAATGAAGTTATTTGGCCCCGTGCAACGTGGTTTGCCGGTGTTATCTGCCCTGCCACGAAAATGGAATTTAATTATTATAGATATTAAGGATTGCTTTTTTTTTATACCATTATGCCCTGAGGATAGGCCTCGTTTTGCCTTCACAGTTCCCTCATTCAATCATATGGAACCAGATAGAAGATATCAATGGAAAGTTTTGCCCCAGGGCATGTCCAATAGTCCCACCATGTGTCAGCTTTATGTACAAAGGGCTCTTAGCCCAATAAAGGAACAATTTCCTTCTTTAATTTTAATACATTATATGGATGATGTTCTTTTGTGTCACAAAGACCTGAGCCTATTAAAAAGGGCATACCCCTGTTTGTTGGACACTCTTCAACGGTGGGGTTTGCAAATAGCTGCAGAAAAGGTGCAGCTTTCTGATACAGGACAGTTTCTAGGGTCGATAATTACCCCAGACAGGATTGCACCCCAGAAAATAGAAATACGGAGGGACCATCTTCATACTTTAAATGATTTTCAAAAGTTGCTGGGAGATATTAATTGGCTTAGACCCTTTTTGAAAATCCCCTCGGCGGAGTTGAAACCTTTATTTGAAATATTGGAAGGGGATTCTCATATTTCCTCCCCTAGAGCCCTTACTCCAGCTGCTGACCAGGCGTTGCGAGCAGTTGAGGGGGCTTTGCAGGAGGCCCAATTGCATCGCATTAATGATACTCAACCTTTTGATTTGTGTGTTTTTAAGACAACCCAATTGCCGACTGCAGTTTTATGGCAGGGTGGACCTCTACTGTGGGTCCACCCAAATGCTTCCCCTGCTAAAATAATAGAATGGTATCCTAATGCAGTTGCACAGCTTGCCCTTAGGGGCCTGAAAGCAGCTATTACCCACTTTGGAAAAAACCCAGATACCTTAATTGTGCCTTACACCGCTGTACAAGTTCAAACTCTGGCAGCCACCTCCGATGACTGGGCAGTCTTGGTTACCTCCTTTGAAGGACAGATAGATAATCATTATCCCAAGCATCCCATCTTACAGTTTGCCCAGAATCAGCCTGTTGTGTTTCCACGTGTGACATCTAAATCCCCACTTGAAGATGGGGCCGTGGTATATACTGATGGGTCAAAAACCGGCATAGGTGCCTATGTCCACAATGGGGAGGTCACCTCTAAACAGTTTGGTGAGAATTCTCCTCAAGTAGTGGAGTGTCTTGTGGTCCTGGAGGTTTTAAAAACCTTTTCAGGAGCCCTTAATATTGTGTCTGACTCTCATTATGTGGTTAATGCTGTAAATCTTTTAGAAGTGGCTGGGGTGATTAGGTCATCTAGCAAGGTTGCCCATATTTTTCAGCAAATACAGCTAGTCCTATTAGCCAGAAAATTTCCAGTCTATATTACTCATGTCAGGGCCCACTCGGGCCTGCCTGGGCCCATGGCTCAGGGAAATGATATGGCAGACAAAGCTACAAAAATGGTGGCTGCAGCCTTATCATCTCCAATAGAAACTGCCAGGAGGTTTCACAACAAATTTCATGTGACGGCTGAAACTCTGCGTCGTCGCTTCTCCTTGACAAGAAAGGAGGCCCGTGACATTGTCATTCAGTGTCAAAACTGTTGTGAGTTTCTGCCAGAACCCCACGTAGGAATTAACCCACGTGGCATTCGACCCCTACAGGTCTGGCAGATGGACGTTACCCATGTCCCCTCCTTTGGCAAACTTCAGTACCTCCACGTGTCCATTGACACGTGCTCGGGTATCATGTCTGCTTCTCCCCTAACTGGAGAAAAGGCCTCACATGTGATTCAACATTGCTTTGAGGCATGGAGTGCTTGGGGGAAACCCAAACTCCTCAAGACTGATAATGGTCCAGCTTATACATCTCAAAAATTCCAACAGTTCTGCCGTCAGATGGACGTGACCCACTTGACTGGACTTCCATACAACCCTCAAGGACAGGGTATTGTTGAGCGGGCGCACCGCACCCTCAAATCCTATCTAATAAAACAGAAAGGGGGAGTCGAGGAGGCTCTACCCCGAGTACCAAGAGTGTCTGTGTCTATGGCACTCTTTACACTCAATTTTTTAAATCTTGATGCTCATGGCCATACTGTGGCTGAACGTCATTACTCAGAGCCAGATAGGCCCAAAGAAAGGGTTAAATGGAAAGATGTTTTGAATAACAAATGGAAGGGCCCGGATCCCATATTGATCAGATCCAGGGGAGCCGTATGTGTCTTTCCACAGGATGAAGCCAATCCTTTTTGGATCCCTGCCCGCCTTACGAGAACAATCCATCAGGCGGTAGAAGAACCCATTGCGACGGAGCTGGACATGGATGATCCTACTTCTGGAAATGATGACACTGGGAGGAACTCAAAGATCAGGGAGTAACCCACATCAGATCTATAATGTGACTTGGACTAGTTCTAATTTGTTAACAGGAGTTGTTGCTAATAAGACTGTTTTGCAGGGTGCCCTAAAAGAGGCTTTTCCAACCCTTTATGTAGATTTGTGTGATCTGGTTGGTAATGAATGGGATCCCTCTGATCATGATCCATCTGGAGATTATGGATGCCAATATATTAATCAAAGAGAATTTACCAGAGAATTTGACATCTATGTTTGCCCTGGTCATAAGGTGTCACCTCATTGTGGGGGTCCGGCAGAGGGCTATAGTAAAGTATGGGGGTGTGAGACCACGGGGCATGCCTATTGGAATCCCTCATCTACATGGGATTTCATTACTGTTAAGAGAGGAAATACACCTGGCTATACTTATGGGGGGAGAGGAAAATGGAAATGCACGAAGGATGAAAGGAGGGTTGATTGTGGCCCCTGCTATGATTCTTTAAAAACTAGCCATATCGGAGCCACCCCTGGGGGCCGATGTAATCCATTGGTGATTACCTTTACTGAGGCAGGAAAGAAAGCTAACTGGGATGGCCCAAAAAGTTGGGGTCTGAGATTGTACCGTACCGGTCATGATCCGGTCGCCATTTTTTCTATAAGTAGAAGTTATACAAATATATCTTCTCATTCCCAGTCCTCTGGCTATCTTGTCCCGCCAGAAGGGACTTATTGGGCCTGTAGTGCTGGCCTTACCCACTGCGTTTCCCTTGCTACCTTAAATTTTACCAGTATTCTTTGTGTTATGGTAACCCTATGGCCTAGGATTATTTATCATCCCATAAGTCATGTTGTGGAAGCCTATGAGAATGCCGGCCCCCCGACGTCTTAAGAGAGATCCCGCTTCTATTACCTTAGCGGTGTTATTGGGAGGCCTGGCCACAGGCGGCATCACTGCTGGTATAGGCACAGGGGCGGTAGTGCTTAATAATATTCATCAGCTCAAAATTTTGCAACAAGCTATGCATGAGGATATAAAGGAAATTGAAAAATCAATTACTAATTTAGAGACGAGTTTATCCTCTTTGGAAGTGTGCCACCCTAAAAGAAGAATGCTGTTTCTGGGTTGATAAGACCGGATTAGTGCGATACAGCATGGCAAAATTGAGAACTCGCCTTGCACAGAGACAAAAAATCTTTGATGCCGATAAAGGATGGTTTGAGGGCTGGTTCAGTCAGTCCCCCTGGATGACAACTTTGATTTCCACACTCGTGGGATCAGTTGTGATGCTTCTTTTGATACTTATGATAGGATCTTGCCTGTTTAAAAAGGTGGTGTCTCTCCTGTGGGAACGTGTACAAGTGCTTGAGATAATGGCTATGTATGAACGCCTTTAAATGATGCTGTTTTATTTGTTGCTAAAATAGGATTGCTGCCTATGAGAGAGAGGATATTAAGAATAACCAGCATTGATTGCGAAATTGCTTGAGGCTGCAGAAACCTGGAATTACCTCAGAATGAAGACAGGAAAAACGAAGAAAGGGATTGTGGGAGGCAGGGTGGATTGAATAGGATTGTCCCGGTGGTTGAGCGTGGCCAATACTCACAGGGCATTCAAAATTTCAAGATTTGTCAGGAAAGAAAGAAAGATACTATTACCATATCTTATGAGGCTTGGATGGGGACCTTCTAGAGAAGTGTGGAGCCGAACTTGGACCCAGTATGTATAGTAAAAGGTCGCTGGCCACTCAGCTCTTGCACCCCACGAGGCTAGTCTCATTGCACGGGACAGAGTGAGTGCGCTTCAGCAGCCCAAGGAGAGTTGCGAGGCTAAGCACTGCAGTGGAAGGGGCAAAGCGGCTGTTAAAACCTCTTCCAGGAGGGCGTGTCATCTATACGAAGGTTATATGTCCAAGTTTCCTTCTCCCAGGAAAAACGACATAGGGTCAGGCCAGGGTTCCTCTGGGCGAAGAGTCTAAGAGGAGGACCCTGTGTAAGACCTATCTTGCACACTGGGAATTTGACCTCCACCCTCACTCTCGGTTGCTTGGGTGGCCTTAAAATTAAAACAAAAGGAGGAGATGTGGAAAGCCGCTCCCACATTCGCCATTACAAGATGGCACATGAGCTGGGTGTTTGAACAAGTAAAAAGGCTTACTGCACATGTCTCTGGATAGTCCCTGTCCGCGAGGACATACATCCGTTAAGTACGTTATCTTGTCCGTTTGGAAATGGCCCTGTGAGGATGCGCCACGTCAGAGGCGGGACAAAAATTCTATATAAGGCACAGGGCTGGGTTCCTCAGAGTCTTCGCATCCGTGTGTAAGCTTATGCTCTCCCTCTCAAGATGCATTAAAGCTTGGCTGCAGAAGGATCCTACTTGTGTGCCGTGTAGTTCTTGCTGGTCGAGTCGGACGCGCGCAAGATCCCGCGCAATTGGATTGGAGCAGAAGCTGTGCTCCACTCACCAGAAGTCTTAAGATCCTGTGGCGGGTGTTGTGGGTAGCTGGCGAGTGTCAGCTGACCCTGCGCCCCAGCTGCCCTGGTGCTTTTCTGACTGGAAGAGGGTTGTGGCCCTATGTAGGCCGGATTTCTCTCTCCCCAACCAGAGCAGTCTCAGGTCCCGCGTGATTGGACTGGAGCAGAAGCTGTGTTCCACTCACCAGCAGTCCCAAAATCCTGCGGCGGGGGGTCGTGGGTAGCTGGCGGGTGTCAGGCAACACTGTGCTCCCGCTACCCCGGCGCTGATACGCCCGGATGAGGCCTGTCAGAAGAGGACTTTATAAGTTACTCTTATTCTGCGATGAATGCTTTTCAAAATCATCACAGCCAATGCACCAGAATCTTACGTTCATCTAACGTCTGTGCCATCCTCTAAGCAGGACCATTCTTCATTGAAACAATTGATGAGTGACTTCATGGATAGACCATCTTAATACACACACCATTTCTTAAATGAATGTAACCTGTTCCCTGTGGGATGAGAATGATGACAATCACTCAAGTCAAATAACTTTGACAGTAGCAGGAAATCTGTATCCAAAAATCGTGCCTACAATTCATTCCTTGGTGCAGTAGAACCGTCAACTCTTAGCTTATCTACTATGGAGGTAAAATCCTTTGTTAACGTGAGGGATATTCAAGTACAGCCTTATTAAAATGACCTCCAATGTCCAAAAACTGTTCTTATTTTATGTTTGTATCACAGTAAGAGTCAAGATTTTAAGCTCTATTAAAAACAAAACAAACAAACAAACAAACAGACTTTATTTATGTTCATTTAAAAAACTAATAGTGATATACTATTTTAAAATATACAACTAATATATTTGGAGTCATTTAAAATTTATATTGAGAAAAAGTAGGTATTTTCAGCATTGCTGTAGACAAACATCTACATAAGACTGTTCAACTGATTGTTGTTTTATATCAAACAACTTTTATAATACTTATTTTTATTGTTACAATATTTTATAATTTTTAAAGAATATGATAAAAAAAAGAAATAGTAGGGAAACATCACCCATACTACTTCAGTAACACATCTGCCTAACTAGACCCAAAGAATTAAAACACCACTAGAGCTGATACATTGAAACTGGGACAATCTCACAGGACCCCATGCTTAGATATAGAACTATAGGCAACTAATAAATAATGGAAGTGAGAGAATTGGTCTTCCCCAGGGATGAACCATCTAATTGATTATCCAGTACCAAGCAGTGGTTTAGCCTTAAAACACACACACACACACACACACACACACACACACACACACTTATATAATTAAATGAATTGAGCAAGTTGTATTTATATATTTAGGCATTAGTGTATATGTGTGTATAACACAGTATATAAGGCCATAATTTGAAGAAAGAGCAAGGGGAAGCATAGGATGGATTGAAAAGAGGAAAAATAAGATTGGACATTATATTATTTTAACTAAAATAAGGCTCATAAATTTTACCATTAAAATGTTTATATATGTATACATATATATATATATGTATACACACACACACACACACACACACATATATATATATATATATATATATATATACAGAGAGAGAGAGAGAGAGAGAGAGAGAGAGAGAGAGAGAGAGAGAGAGAGAGAGAGAGAGAGAGAGAAATGAGCTCTCCAGGGTTGTCAGAGAATCTAGCATTCTCTCTCTTATTTAATTGAAAAAATCAGCAGTAGAGAAGGGCCAATAATAGTGGGGTTGATTTCCCTGTTGGTAGTCTTGTCGCCCTTAGGGGTAAGACAATGGAATCTGCCTCTGACTCTATAGCCTCGGGAGGGGCCATGTGCCAGCTTTGAGGCCCCTGTGCCAGCCCCACCCCCTTCATTCCTGAAGTTGTGGTACTTCCTCCTTGGAAAGCATGGGTGGGGCTAAAGCTTGTGCAGCCAGTGGGGACTCTGGCACAGCTGGGGTTAGGCTTGTAGAGGTGCTGGCACAGCTGGTCCCAGTGGGAATGCTGGTGCAGCTGGGGTTTGGGTGGTAGGTGGTAGGAATAGAACTTCCTCTGGCATACTCTCCTGTAAAATGGGGTAAAGAGATGCAGGAGACTTAGGAACTTCCCATATCTGTTCTTCTGTCACCAGGGCCGACACTGTTCCTAGTGGTGTAGAAGCATTAGTTAGAGGGAAGAGGAAGAGGAAGGATTTAACACATGGTGGTGGATTAGAAACCAAGTCCTTCCAAACCACTATATAGGGGACTTGATCCAGATGTCCCTGCGCCTTTTGCTAATACCATGGGGAGGTGAAAGGTCCCTTCTGGTGGTCACCTAACTCTGTACATTTCTTGTTTTGTGAGCTCTAGTTCTCACTTCCTTAAAGTGAGCTAAAACAATGTTGAGGCGGGGAGGAGTCAGCCTGTCCCATATCATCCATCAGAGTCCAGTACAACACGAAACCAAACACTGCAAGAAGTACCACAGACAGATCCACAGGCACGAAATAGCCGGCTCGCCACTCCAAGCACTAGGACTCAGACTCTCGCCTTGGAAAGTGGAAGTGAGGTGAGTAAGAAAGTAGATTGTGCTGAGACCCTTCCTCGAACACAGATTCCTCCCTATGAAGATAACTGTCAAGCTTGCAGGATCAGGGACATCTCCTTCGCAGTGACCTTCTAGCAAGTCCACTCTAGTCACCCTTCTGCTGAGTATACTGACACCTCGAGGCTGTTCCAACAGAACTAACAGAACAGATGCAAACAGTACAAGAACGCTGACACTCACCATTCATTGGCTGGCACTAGACTCTCTGGATTGCAGATTTCAGAGATCTGCTGAGGAATTCTGGATGAGCCCCCAGAATGTTATGCCCAGTTCTCAGAAACTCCAGAAGAACGCCAGGAACTGGGAATCCGATGCAAGAACAAAAAGAGTCAGCCGGGCGTGGTGGCACACGCCTTTAATCCCAGCACCCGGGAGGCAGAGGCAGGCGGATTTCTGAGTTCGAGGCCAGCCTGGTCTACAAAGTGAGTTCCAGGACAGCCGGGCTATACAGAGAAACCCTGTCTCGAAAAAACAAAAAAAAAAAAAAACAAAAAAAAAAGAACAAAAAGAGTCTTTATTACAGGAGTCTGACTCGGATCGCAAGCCTTTCCCACTCTGAAGGTTAGGAATGTGATGCTCCAGTCCAGGGACTTGGAGTACACACACACACACACACACACACACATATGTATAAGCTGAGATCCTTGAACTTTGGGGTTACATGACTGGGGAGGTGGTATGCCACGCACTCCGGTCAGCTTGACAGGCTGAGGCTTGGAAGCTACTCACGAGGCAGAAGAGTTTCACGGAAACAAACTCCTGGAGTCTGGCGTTCTCTCTAAACCATACATTAATTTTCCATTCCTGTGTTAGTCTAGTGTATGGATCCACGTGCTCTCTTTTAGTATTATCCTATTATCAGTGCCTTTTAAGATTGAATTCTGACATAACTAAAGTCTTCGCCAGTGTTCCAACAGTCCTAGAAAGTCCTTGAGCAGACCATGGGAATTCAGTGACATTCAGAATTGCCTCTGGCATTACACTATCACTTAGAATAAAAGCCAAGTAGCTCCCATATACAGGAATTTACAATGGTTTAGGAAGTAGATTGGGCTGTGGTTTTAGAGTATTGCATTATTCATGAGATGGTTAGCTAGAACGGAACTCCCTAATTAGAACCATGACTTGGGTGTGAAAGCCCTTGCCCTAGGAGTGTAAAGACCTCACACCTGGCTTCTAAGACTATAGCTGACCTTAGATAGGGCTGACTTTGTCTCAGTTATTTTATTGCCCAGTTCCTGCCAGTATTTGTGTTTACATTCCTCTGTTTTGTGTAAGAGTCATTAAGCATCCGGTAACCTCTTTGTACCTTGCTGGTGTGTCACCCAACTTCCCTATTTTCTTCTGTATAAAGAGTTTGATGCTCGATTTGACAAATTACATTCAGATTCTACACAACCTCTCCTGTGTGCATCTGTCTGTCATTCCATCCGATGCTTTGCCCACCGGCAACTAGAGAACCATTCCACGCAGACAAAGGGGCCCAGAGGGTCTGCGGCAGTGGTAAGGGAGTGCCATCCTTCAAACCTGATAAAGTTTGTTCAGACAGCGGGGCAAAACCATGCAGCTGGAAAGGGACCTTCTTGACCTGGGAAAAGTAACTCATTGCAAGCTAGTGCATTTTTACAAACTGGTCACAGCTGTCTGGGAACACTGAATTGCCCCTCTCCCATAGTCCACAAGTGGGCTTTTTTTTTATCATTTCCAGGATTATTGGCCCCTGCTTTCTTCAAGGGCAGGGGCCATCTGCACTAGAGAAGTGTTGGTTATCAATAAAAGGGAGTGTGAGTCTTGGTGATGCGGAGGCTAGGGTATGCTGCATTTGTCTGTTCCCAAGGCTGACATCTGCTGGGATGTTGGTGGAGGTGGTGCTTCGTGAGGGGGAAGGGCGAGCTACCATGAAAGGTGAAAAGGGGAATCACAGTACTCTGGCACAAGGCTGGGCACTCTTTGTTTACCCTCTTCCAAGGCCAGGGCATCTATGAAGGGAGAAGGGAAGGAGAGCTCACTTTTCTAGCCCTGCGTAGCAGTAGGGAAGTGCAGAGGCAAGCTTCCCCTGTCTCTTCTTCAGCAACTTCCAGTGATGAGTTGGAGCCTGTGGCAGTTTATCATTACTCACAGACTTTTGATGTTTATACCCATTCATGGATCTGGCCTTCAGTCTCTGCTTCTCTGCCCTCTACTATGTGAGAAATGAACACCTTCAGCTCTCACTTCCTGGTGCTTAGCTAATCCTATTAATACTTTTCCTGTCATGATAGACTGATAACTCCTGAAAACCAGGAAGCAAAATAAGCTGTTTTTACATTTTCTTGTCACAGGCCATTTCCATTTTCAAGGAAGAGCAAACTAATAAAAATCAAGAGCAATTGCTTTTTTACAGAACATAAATACATCTTTTAGAATTAAACTCTTTTAGAATAATGGAATACTTTAACTGGTAATTATGCATAAGAACTATAGTTAATAAATTTGGAGTCTACGAGCTTAAATTGTTGTTGTTGGTGGTCCTCTAACCAGTGCTGAGGATGAAAAGAGGGAGGGAGGGGAGGGTGATAAAATCTCTGTGATGGGAAGGACCAGTAGAGACCTCATACTTAATTCGGCATCTCAACACTGTCACATATATAAACAGGCTTCAGACACAAGAACCCGTAAGAGAACATATCAAAACTGTAATCAACAAGTTATTTCATGTACTGTTTCTGATTTGTAGTTCATCTGGGTAGCAGAACCATCTAGATGTTCATAGTTGCATCTGGAACTCCACTAGTAATCACATTTTTAATACTGAATGCAGTTGGGTATGATCGGACAGGCATACAATCCCAACATTTGAGAGGCAGAAAATTCCAGCATGGCTAAGGGAAGCCTGTTCTACACAGTGAATTCCAGGAAAGCCAAGGCTGTGTACCAAGTCTCTTTGTCAAACCCTGTCCTCAACAGACTGAATGCTGAGTGACAGATGAACTATTCACTCAGGTGCACAGCTGTACGAGGGGCTAGCACCTCTGGATGACAGATCTTTCCACTGTTCCGAGTATATAAGAATGCTATTCACATGACACTAGATCAGCACTAAAACTTAAAAAATAACTTGATAAAGGAATGGCTCTTAGTCACCAAATGGATGGAAGATATACAATGTGTGTATTATTTCCTTTCAAATTTACCTAAAGCCATGATTTTAAAGTATTTATAATGCAATGACTTTTAAAAAAAGATCATAATGAAGGAGAAAAATTACTAGCCACCTGAACTCTTCAACTTAGAGTCCTACCCCTCCCATCTGGAGATTGTTCCCGGAGCACTCCTGAACTCTTCACCCCAGAGTACATTCCTGAACTCTTCACCCCAGAGTCCAACCCCTCCTAACTGAGGACTGTTCCAAGAACATTTTTGAGATAAGGGCCTCCTGGAACAACCCCAAGAACATTTTTGGGAGAATGTTCCAATAGATCGGGTACATTGCCAAAATATAGGACACGACCCCTTGGTTACGTAAAACACCCTTGGCAAAACCCCTCAGTTAAGCAAACTTGTACTTTTCCTACACTGCTCCCCCCTTGGCTTTTTCCTATAAAAGCCTGAGAAAAATTTGGGTCGTCGTCGATTCTCCTCTACACCATGCCTGGTGTATGAGTTTCGACCCCAGAGCTCTGGTTTATGTGCTTTTTATGTGCTTTCTTGTTGTTGCTTTATTAAATCTTGCTCTCTACATCTTAAGTTCGGTCTCAGTGTCTTCTTGGGTACGCGGCTGTCCCGAGGCTTGAGTGAGGGTCTGCCCTCCGGGGGTCTTTCATTTGGTGCGTTGGCCGGGAAACAGCGTGACCACCCAGAAGTCCTAGACCCACTTGAAGGTAAGATTTTCTGTTCTGTCTTGGTCTGGTGTCTGTGTTCTGTTTCTGGAGGCCAGGAAGGTCTCGATCTGTGGGCCTTTGAGAGGCCATCTGAATCTGTCTGTAGGCCTTTGAGAGGCCATCTGAATCTGTATCTGGTGCGATCGCAGTTTCGGTTTTGCGCGACGCTCTGTGCTCAGTACGAGCACCTGAGACCGTGCTCCGGGAGAGAGCGCGGGGTGGATAGGGATAGATGTGTCCGGTGTCCACCGTCCGCTCGCCCTGGGGGACACCCCAGGAGGAACAGGGGAGGACCGGGGACGCCTGGTGGACCCCTCTGAAGGCCAAGGGACCATCACTTTGGTGGAAGGTCTAAATCGGCCGGCCTTGGAGAGGCCATCTGATTCTGTAAGTTGCCTGTGGTTGCCGCGAAGTCGCCGCTGTTTTTGGTTTCTTTTTTGTCTCAGTCTCGTGTCTGCTCTTGTTGTGTCTGCTATTATTCTAGAAATGGGACAATCTGCCAGAACGGGAGTGGATGTGGAATCCCACCCCCGTCAGGAAAAGGAGTCGATGTGGAATCCGACCCCGTCAGAAAATAGCGTTTGGCTGGTTGTATAAGTCCAGGCGTAGACGAGTGTGCTTGTTTTTTGCCACGTGACAGACTGTGTGTGTGTGTGTGTGTGTGTGTGTGTGTCAACCCTTTGTCGACTGTAGACTTGGACTGACGTCAGGACAGAATTTGTCAGCAATGGTTTTAAAAGAAAAAAACTCAGTGCTGGTGAGCCCCGGGCTGCTCAAAGGAGCTCTGGGATGCAGAGCTGGGCTAAAAACTTCCGGCTTTGGCGGCGCAGTTAGGGCTTTGATAGCAGCAGTGACGCTGAGGTTCTGGGTTTTGCAGGCACAGCGGCAACAACAGAGGCTGTCTGTGCCCCGCGAGCGAGTTGTGAGATGCTAATGGCGAGTGCGGCGGCCTGCCGGTCCCACCTGGCGCCCTAGAGTGGCCATAAAGCCTGCCACTGGGGAGGGGCCGACTACAGCCGCCGTCCCTCCTTTGGCTTCCCCCCCCCCAGAGTCTACCCGCACTCCCTTGTGCCTGCCTGGCTGCTTGCTCCCTCACCAAGGACAGTGCAGGGAGCACGGGGGTGTCTCAAGTGGTTGAGTTGCCCCTCATTTGGCTCCTCCCAGAGTCTGCGCACAGGTGCATGCCCACACTCCCTTGTGTCCGCCTGGCCCGCCGCCGCCTCCAAGGGCTCAAGCCATGTGGGAAGACAGTGCAGAGAGCACCGGGTGTCTATCAAGTGGTTAAATTGCTGCCTCTGCCACCTTCCCCCCTCCCTGCCAGTGTTTGTTTGCCACTCCCAGGAATTTGCGCCACAGGTTCCCTGGTTGCTTCTCATTCCCCTGTCCCCTGTATCCTGTCTCTTGTTAACAGAAAAAAAACTTGCGTTCATTTTGAGATATCAGTGGTCTGGTGCAGCCAGATGTGAGAGCTGCACTCCCTTCTCTGCCCCACGTGTTTTCTCTTCTCAGGCACCGCCCTGAGCTGCTGGCAGTGAGTCTGTTCCAAGCTCCAGTGAGGGAGACATCCACCCACTTGGGGCTTCTTCTGTCCAAGGTAAGGAGCACCTGCGAGTCTAACTGCCAGGCTCTGATGAGGGTCTCGTCTCTGTGGGACTAGAAAGTGCCCCAACAATCTGACCGAGGTAATAAAAAGTTACAGAAGTTAAGACAAGGAAGAGGATGAAGAAAATTAGGTCTGAAATGAGAGAGATACTCTAAATGAGAAATATTTAAAAGAGGAACCAGTAAAATGAGGCTGACAAAGACAGAGACCAGAGTCAGAATCAGAGATGTGCTGTAAGACAGAAAGATAAACCAGGGTAGAGGTAAACTATGAGAAAAGTTAAGTGACAAAATATAGATGTAATAATTAGATAACATCCAAAGGAAGCAAAGACAAGGAAGAGGAACAAAAAGATATATATATATATAGAGAGAGAGAGAGAGAGAGAAAGAGAGAGAGAGAGTCATTATATGAGATCTCCATTACAGTTAGGAAACAGGAGCAAAGAGAGGTAAATGACAAAGACTAGAACCTAGCAAAGTGACACTTGCTAATAATGCTAGCACTTAGAAATGATCTGTAAGAAATAGGGAGCCAGAAAATTTAAAAAAAAAAGATAAAAAAAAAATGAAATGCTGGCCACAAAAGTCAGGGAAACTAGAAAACTTAGTACCTGGCAACAACAACAAAAAAAAGCTTTTGGCTAAAGATCAAAGTGTTTACTGTTAAGAAAAAGAGCACTGGGTGAGAGACTGTCCTAACAAAAAGAAGAAGAGCCCCCCTCATGACCAAACCCTTCACCTGTTTGTGGCTAAAAGTAAAGAGATAGCAGAAGGGGTGCTAACACAGAAGCTGAGTCCTTAAAAGAGACCGGTGGCCTACCTGTTGAAGCAGCTAAAAAGAGACTGTGTTTCATATTCCTCCACTGACCAGTGCAAAGCAAGTTTAAAAGGTTCCTGGACACTGCGGGCCTTTGCAGACTGTGGATTCCAGGTTTTGCTGAATTAAAAAGATAAACAGCCCTTCGTATAAGAAATAAAGAACAACCTTGGATGGCCTTAGATGCTATTGAGACTGCCCTAATGTTGTCCCCAACTTTGGGACTCCTAGATGTGACTGAGAACAAAGGTATTGCCAAAGAGGTTCTTACTCAGAGATTGGGACCCTAGAAAAGACCGGTGGCATACTTGTAAAGATTAGACCTGGTGACTGTAAGATGGCCTGCTTGTCTGCACATAATGGCTTCTGGTCAAGGACGCAGATAAATTGACTCTGAGACAAAATTTGGCACATGCCCTAAAAGTGTAGTTCAGCCCCCCTGACCGATGGCTGACTAACGCTCTGAAAAACATTATCCAGTCGTTCCCCTGACTGATGGACACATTATCAGAGCTTTTTGTTGACTGAACAAGTGACCTTCGCTTCCCCTGCTAACCTGCTGAGTCTTCACCTACTCATCACTGCTCTGACATTCTGGCAGAAGGAACTGATACTGGAAATGATCTGAAGGATCAGATCAGCCTTGGCCTGAAAGTTTGAACTGGTACACGGATGGCAGTAGCCTCATAGTTGAAGGTAAGCGGAAGGCGGGGACAGCAGTGCAGCGGTGGACAAAAAGCAAGTGCAGCCCAGAAAGCTGAACTTGTGGTTTTGATACAAGCTCTATAAATGACAAAAAAAAAAAAAAGCCTACACTGACAGCAGGTATGCTTTTGCCACTGTATGGAACAATATACAGACAAAGAAAGCTGTTGACATCTGCAGAAAAAGACCTAAGATGCTGTGAACAAAAGAAATCAGATGGCAGATCTAACCGCCAAACAGGCATCCCAAAGAGCAATAATCCTGGCAGTCTGAAGACTAAACTGAGAGAAGAAAACTAGTCCTCCCTTGAAAAGACAGACCTGACATCAACTGGAAAATAGACTTTACTGAGAAAAAATATGTGTATGAATACCTTCTGGTTTTTGTGAACGTTCTCAAAATGGATAAAAGCTTTTCCCTGTAAAAATGAGACTGCTCACATAGTCATCAAGAAAATTATTAAAGAAAATTTTTCCAAGGTTCAGAGTGCCAAAAGCAATAGTGTCAGATAATGGCCCTGCCTTTGTTGCCCAGGTAAGTCAGGGTGTGGCCAAGTATTTAGAGGTCAAATAAAAATTGTGTGTACAGACCTCAGAGCTCAGGACAGATAAAGAATTAGTTTAAAACTCTAAAACAGACCTTGACAAAATTAATCGTGGAGACTGGCACAGACTTGGTGTTCCTTCCCTATGCCCTATTTAAACGTACTAGAAATACTCCCTCTTGATTCAGTTTTACTCTTTTTAAGATCCTTTATGAGACTCCTATGCCCATCATAGTCTTAAATGATGTGTTTAAACCTATGTTGTTATAATAATAATCTGTATGCTAAGTTAAAAGGCTTGCAGGTGGTACAGAAAGAAGTCTGGTCACAACTGGCTACAGTGAACGAGCTGGATACCCCAAGGACATCTCACCAGTTCCAGCCAGAGATCTGATCTACGTGCACCTACATCATGCCCAGACCCTCAAGCCTCGCTAAAAGGGCCCCTGCCTAGTTCTGTTTATTAAACCTTCTTATTCTGTTTTTGTTCCCATGTTAAAAATAGAGTAAATGCAGTAATCTCCGCATAGAGATATAGACTTCTAAAATTCTAAGATTAGAATTACTTACTAAAAAGGAGTGGGGAATGAAGGAGAAAAATTACTAGCCACCTGAACTCTTCAACTTAGAGTCCTACCCCTCCCATCTGGAGATTGTTCCCGGAGCACTCCTGAACTCTTCACCCCAGAGTCCAACCCCTCCTAACTGAGGACTGTTCCAAGAACATTTTTGAGATAAGGGCCTCCTGGAACAACCCCAAGAACATTTTTGGGAGAATGTTCCAATAGATCGGGTACATTGCCAAAATATAGGACACGACCCCTTGGTTACGTAAAACACCCTTGGCAAAACCCCTCAGTTAAGCAAACTTGTACTTTTCCTACACTGCTCCCCCCTTGGCTTTTTCCTATAAAAGCCTGAGAAAAATTTGGGTCGTCGTCGATTCTCCTCTACACCATGCCTGGTGTATGAGTTTCGACCCCAGAGCTCTGGTTTATGTGCTTTTTATGTGCTTTCTTGTTGTTGCTTTATTAAATCTTGCTCTCTACATCTTAAGTTCGGTCTCAGTGTCTTCTTGGGTACGCGGCTGTCCCGAGGCTTGAGTGAGGGTCTGCCCTCCGGGGGTCTTTCAATACGTCAGACTATATAGTTTAAGGGTAGGAAGAAAAAACACACTAGGAGAAACCTCACCACGTCACATAGGTCAACTACTTTCATTTTATTCTCTACATAGCCTTGGCTGTTTAGAAATTCACTAGGTAGACCAGGTTGAACGTGGCCTCTACCTCTTGATTGATAGGATTAAAACTTGGGTCAACTTCAAATACTTTGAAAATAAAAGGAAAAACTAGACACTGGACACCCCAGAAGAAAACAAGCAAACAAACAAACAAAGACAAAAGACTTGAATGGCCACAGGTCACATTGTATAGAACATATGTAAGTGTTTAATATCATAAATTATCCTCAATATGTTTAGAGATTAGTGAAATCAATGGAGATGTAAATTAAAACACCAATGGCATGGGCTGCGCAGATGGCTCAGTAGTTAAGAGTATTTGGTGCTTCTGCAGATGACCTAGGCTCAGTTCTCAGCATCCATATTACCCATAACCATCTAACGCTCAATTCATGGGATCCAATATCATCTTCTGGAATCTGCAGGTAGCAAGTATGTACACAGTGTATTAACTTAAGTGAAAGCAAAACACTCATACACATACAATTTTTAAAATCTCTCTTTAAAGGATCGCATCAACAGATATACTAACATAGGGCAGGCAGTAATCTCACAAGGTCCCAACTCTAGACAGAGGGCTACAGATAACTAAGGAATGCTGAGAACAGGAGAAATAATCTTCCCAACATATCAACCAATTTGTTAGCCAATATCCTAAAAGCATGCACATACAAGGAACACTATGCAGATTTAAGAAACTGTATTTATATTTAGGAATATATGTATATTATATATATTTACACACATCTGTAATAAAAATTGAAGAAAGCATGAATTTGAGAGAGCAAGGAGTACTTGGGGAAGGTTGAATGTAAGAAAGGGAAGAAGGAAAAGACTATATTTTAACTTGAAAAAAATCTTTAAAACCCCAAACTGTGAAGAGTTAGAATAAGTACTCATTAATAAAAATGTAACTATAAATTATTATTCATTAGTAAAATTAGCTGGTAAATATATTTGATATTCTCCTACTAATAATACAGTACAGAAATAAGTATTCATGTGCATGATTATAACACAAGAGAATATATCAGTATTGGTTCAAAGCGAGTGCAGGGAAATACATTCACAAAGTGATTAAAGTGGGGAATAGGGATAGGTTCATACTGATGGTCCCAGTTATACACTGGCACAGCGTTTGCTAGAATATTTTCATTTTATCTACAAATTGTTCATTGAGATTGTAGGAATTAGTCCCACTTATCTGTAATGTATTCCTTTCCAAGAGTACCTTGACAATTGCAAACTTGTATACCTTTAGTAAATAACCTACCTGGCAACTGGAGTAGTTTGTGCAGTCTGATACTTGGAGAACATAGTTGCAAGCCTCTAATGTTACTTAACTCAGCACCTTCCATCACTTCTTCAATGAGTATGTCATACACATAGTCTTACTATAGTCTATCCACTGCAATTCTCCCAACATCCTGGTTGACATTTAAAACTTGAAACAGGAATATCTACACATATAGTAGGGTGGATATTTGTTTAAAGATTCAGCTTATAGTTACATCAGTAACTATCAAGGTTTTTGTTCTCTGAGTAAGATAAGTGAATGCCTAACTTTAAAAGAACTTCTAAACATTTTGCACATTAACTGCTGTATCCTGGAGTCTTACTAATTAATCCTATGGAATTCAGACACTAGCTAGCTCTTATCAGCCAACCATAAAATTATTTCCATTGCTACTTTATAATGTTATTTAGCTACTATTATGAATCATGATATAAATATCTCTATTTGCCAATGGTTTTAGGTAAGCCCTGTGAAAGGATTGCTCTATTTCTTTAAATATAGCTTGAAATGTCTCTTTTCTGGCTCCATGCTCATTTAATCATGGGATTAGGTACTTTTGTGCTTGATGAGAATGCTACAAGGCACTGGTGATGGCAAGTAGATGATGTGCTCTCAGACTTCTTAGAGCCTTCTTTAGTATAGGAAAGGATATAAACCATTGTTTACTCTTGATGTTTATTGATTATTCTTGAGTTTACAAAGAATGTGTGCACACAAGAACACACACACACACACACACACACACACACACACACACACACACTAGTTGTCTATGCTTCTAGTCCCATTCACAAACCCTCTTTCGATCCTGATATGCAATTTCTTTATCTTTGAAAACCTAGTAAGCAAATAGGGCAAGCTGTAACATGACTACCACACTCCCATTCCTACCCTAAACTATAAAACCTCTAGCTGTATTTTTTCAAAACTATGTAATAATGCCCTAGTGGGCAAGCAGCCAAAGTCTATCAAAATCCCCGTTACATCATAGCTGCCATACCCTCAACCATTTGCACTATTTCTGGGACCTTGTATAGTCAGATGTGTGTGGGAAAAGGGTGGCCAGGCTTTTCTCTAGAAGTAAAACAGGAACTGGTCATAATTCTAAACTGCTGAACTCAAGCTGGGAACATGTGGACTCACAGAGTAAGCTAGGTACTAGCCACTAGTTCTTCTCAGATTTAGGGAGAATACATGGTACCTTTTACCTACCCATACTAGAAACTAACTACAAGTCTGTGAAAATTTCATACTTCTGTGCACTTAAGACATCTTAAAGGTTGGGTGGTTTGTATCTTGTCAAGATTATGTCACTCTGAGAAGCAGACAATATGCACCTAGATCGTAAGCTCAGATCTGAGACTCTTCTGGAAGGACTTTTCCTATGTACTGAGATTTTGAGACTTCCTCCTAAGCCTCTGGGACAGACTCCTTGTCCCATAGCTCTGACTCCAGGATCACTCATAGCCACATCATCCTTCACAAAGATACAGGGGCATGCTAATGGTGACTCCATGTTGATATAAAATTCCTTCCCGGGGGGGGGGGGAGATGTAAAGCAATCTCTACCCCTTCCCCTAAGGTACTAATGACAAACAGAGCCGTCATTCCAAAGTTCATAAATAAACCAATGACTTTATTGGCTTCCTTACAGAGCGTGAGTAAGGGTTACTTCCAAGGGTATGAGTGCACCACCCCTAGTGGGTGGCATCTGGAATGACTTACTCAACAGGAATGGGATTTTTTCCAAAACAACATAGATGGAGGCTGTGGCTCCTTCCCTAGTGTTTCCTGGCACTTACTCTAAATCTTTTCCCCAGGCAGACTGCAGAGCTGCCAGTTGGTAGGGAGCAGTTGGATGCTGGGAGGAGAAGAGAGTATAAACCATCAATAAGCCCAGTTGTGATGAGCTTTTGCAAGGGGGCACAGCTGAATTCTCTGAGCTGGCTGTTGCTTGGCTTAAAAGAGTCAGGACACTATTATTTAGATTCTCTTCTCCCAGAGTTGGAGAATGATAATGAAAACTGTTTTCCTTTCATCCACTAACAGCAAGCTGTATAAATCTGGTCAAGTGAAACGGTGCAGGTGAGTGCAAGCGACACTGAGCTGAGATAGGATATCTGATTCTGGCTCGAATACTCACTTGGTTTGTCATCTTAAGCACTGGTCTAGATTCCCTCATTTATTTGCAAACTGTGGTACAAATCCCATGTACCTCCATCTCTCCTGTGCTATGAATTTGATATAAATGTTGCCACTCTCAGCCATCACTTCTCTGAGGTCAGGAAGTAAGCACTGCTAAAGTCTGGGCCCCTACATCATTGACTGTCAGACTAAAATGACGTTATTAGATTTACCACATTTTCTCTTGTGAGATGAGAATCAGATAACACAGATCACTTTAGCAGTCCTACAAAGTAAGCCAGTGCCTCCTAATACAGAATCAGTCATTTCCAACATAACTCAACAGCACTTCTGAAACATATCACATTCCTACACATGCCCTTTTAACATTCTAGGCCCATATTCTCTCTAGGTGGAGAGAATATGACGTTCCCTAGTCTTGAATAACTGTGTCAATGAAATGGAACATAAGCAAGTGCCACTACACATGATTTATTTGTACATAGTCTCTCACCTGTATGACTTTTTTGATGTAGACTGTGGTCTGACATCAAAATTTTCCTGTTTTTTTAAAAGGGTCCCTTAAATGTTTTTCAAGGTTAATACGTATACAGTAGTCTAACTGGAAAATATTTTTTTGATTTTTATACATTCTCAGGGTGTTTCAATGAAGGTTTCAACAGAGACCTGAGTCACCATTCAAAACGTTTGGCTTTTAAGTCATAAGCTTCTTTCCATGTTTAAGTTGCTTTCCTGTGTTCTTTCCAGACAAAATGGTCTTCTGATATTGAGGTTTCCCTTGTGGCAGTTCTTTGCTGTACTCTTTCAAAAGGCATTCTCTGATGTCAAGTGATCCTGGTAGACTGCATGCTTTCTAGCCTTCTCTGTTACTAGCGTGTCTCACCTGAGTTCATTCACATTGAATGAGGTATGAGTTAAGAAGGTAAGTTTTCCTGCATTATGTACATTTATAGGACTTCTCAACTCTAAGAAGTCCATCATATGGACTGAGGAGTGATTTATAGTAGAGAGTTTTTTTTCATTATTTAGAGCCACAGGGTTTCTAACTTGTATATCATTTCTGATACTGACTGAGCTGTGAGTTGCAGGAAAATGCTTTTCCCTGTTCTTTGTATTAGTCCCATGTGTGTGAGTTCCCAGATGTCGGGCGAGTCCTGACTTGCAGAAAAAAGCTTTTCTGCAATCTTTACATTCATAGGGCTTCTCACCTGTGTGGATTCTATGATGAAGAGTTAAGTGTGACTTGCGATAGAAACATTTGCCACAGTCTCTGCATTCATAGGGCCTCTCACCGGTATGAGTTCTATGATGAGCAGTGAGCTCTGACTTGGAGGAGAAAGCTTTTCTGCACTCTTCACATTCATAAGGCTTCTCACCTGTATGAATTCTATGATGGCGAGTTAACTGTGACTTGTAGAAGAAAGCCTTGCCACAGTCTTTACATTCATAGGGCTTTTCACCTGTATGAGTTCTCTGATGTTCAGTCAGAGTTGACTTATAATAGAAAGATTTCTGACATTCCTTACACTCATAAGGCTTTTCACCTGAATGTATTTTTTGATGTACACGAAGGGTTGACTTGCAATAAAAAGCTTTGCCACATTCTTCACACTGATAGGGCTTCTCACCGGTATGAGTTCTATGATGTGAAGTGAGCTCTGACTTGGAGGAAAAACCTTTCCTGCACTCTTTGCATTCATAAGGTTTCTCACGTGTATGAGTTCTATGATGGCGAGTTAAGTTTGACTTGTAGAAGAAAGCCTTGCCACAGTCTTTACACACATAAGGCTTCTCGCCGGTATGAATTCGCTGATGTTCGGTGAGGGTTGACTTATAATAGAAAGCTTTCCAACATTCTTTACATTCGTAAGGTTTCTCACCTCTATGAGTTTTCTGATGTACTGTAAGGGTTGACTTACGATAGAAAGCTTTCCCACATTCTTCACATGCATGGGGCTTCTCACCAGTATGAATTCTATGATGCACAGTGAGTTCTGATTTGGAGGAGAAAGCCTTCTTGCATTCTGTACACTGATAGATCTTTAATCTTGTACGAGTTCTCTGGTGTTGAGTGAGCGCTGACTTGTAACAGAAAGCTTTCTGACATTCCTTCCATTCGTATGGTTTCACACTTGGATAGTATGCATGCTGCTTGCTGCACTGCGATGGCAGGTTGACTATTTTCATACACGGTTTACACTCATAGGGTTTTGTACCTCGGTGAAGTTCCAGTTGAACCTTCATTTCTGCCTTGAGACAAAAGAATCTGTCAATGTTTTCTACAAATGGGGCTTTTTTCTAGCATGCACTTACTAATGTTCTGTGAGGATAATAACATCTTAAAAATTTTACAGGAAGTACACTCACAATTTTCCCTGCTGTGCAACTTGTCACTTAAAATAAGATTAATTTCTTTCTACCATTTTAAATTATGCATACATGGAGAGGTATGTGCATTCAGGAGCAGGAGCCCACAGAGGCAGAGATGTCTTATTACTCTGGCGCTGGAATTGCAGGCTAGTTAAGAGTCACAAAACGTGCCCTGGGAACCTAACTCCTGCTATGAGATAGAGTAGCTCAGGCTCTTAACTGTTCAGCTATCTCATCCTTTACCGTGTTCTATTCTGTGTCTGGTTATATGCAATATTTTCCTTATACGAGATATGTTTTGCAGAGTTAATTTTAAACAATCAAAATAAAAAATTAAAAAAAATAAAAAGACCTCCAATCCGTGAAACTAGCAGTTTCTTAAATAGAAAACTTTTTAGGTATCAATAACATTGTCTCTGTGTAGATGTATATCCCCAGTCAAACATTATAAACATCATCATGTGAACTTTCAACCTTGTTAGGCAGAATAAGATGTTCAGGGTGCCAGAGGGGTTTATCAGTTATATTATCAAGTTTGTCACTAGTTAGCATCCCATTAGGCTCACTACACACACTTTCTGCCACAGGTTAGGCTCCTTTGTTGTGAGCAATCCTCCTTATGTCCACAATCAAAATGTGAAGGATGTATTCACATTCATATTTTACCTACTTCAATCATCTCTTTATTTGAAAGATTTCTGCTGATGCTTCCCACCGGCCACATATGACTCTCTGGATTTTCCAGGCAACTCTCATTTGGAGTATACACTTCAAGAACACCTAAAAAAATATAATAAAAAAATTCACTATCCCTAAATCAAATATGTTATTTATTCAGTTCAAATATAATTGTGGAGTTTCTTCATGATTCTTCAGCTTAATGAGGGAAATTTTACACAAACAGGTAAGGCAGTCCTAAGCCATGTTCCTTCACTGCTTCTACTTTTGACAAATACATGGAAAGGAGTTATTCACCTACTTCTTTGCTATTGTTTGGGACATTAATTTTTAACTGTGTTGTTAACCTGAGCTCCTATTCCTTTATAACCTTAATTGTACACACACCATCTGATCCCACAGCTCATTATGTGAGGTGTAAAGATTTTCTTTTCTTTCACTAGCTACCCACAAAACACAGGCTTCACATTCTGTTTTAGGAGCAAAAATGTAGGTTCATAAAAGAATTATTATACATTTCTTATAAATTTGATTCCTTTGCCCTGAAAAGCCACAGCAGGCTCTGTCTTCCATTGGTCATTGCCTACGTTCACCTTTCTCCCACACTGGAGGGCAGCTGCTGCAGAAGCTCCCAGGAACCCATCTTCTGCTCTACAAATCTCTTTGCCTCTTGGACAAAAATACATTTTTGCAAAAAAAAAAAAAACCATTTTATTAAAAATAAATGCTAAGAATGGATTGGGTTGCGAGTCCGACTGGTATGTGCCTATACGTAGAGAATATCAAGTACACATTTAGGTATCTATTACTATATATTAATTGTACAAAATTATGGGCATAATTTATTCAAAATCATAGCTTGAGAAGTCCGAATCCTTAAGGAAGAACCTATTTTGTCTTTCAAATGGTCATATTATTGAACTGTCTTCTAAACATGTATGTTTCTATCTCCAGTTTACACTGTTCTCAAACTTCATCAGAAAAGCTCCTTACTGCAGTGGAAATGGTTAATACACACATGCATGACTGTTCCAAGCTTGGAAATTGAAGTAAGAGCAGAGATGACCATTATCTAATGAATAGATAATTAATTATGATATTTATATACACATAAAATAAAAAAATTATTATATTGTAAATAAAAATTAGATTGTGACCTTTGCAGGTAAATAAATGGAGCTGGAAATAGATTATTCTTTGAAAGACAACACAGACCCTGAAAGAGGACTCAAGTTCTCTCTCATATGTGGATCCTAGCTCTGAATCTTTAGATGTATGTGCTTAAATAGGAAAACCTATACAAGTCAGGAAAACAAAAAGAGGCCAAGGGGGAGATAAGGAATGGAGAATATCAAACAAATGTTATAAATGAGTAAAGGGGAATAATGGTGAAGGTAAGGTTCAGTGAGGTGACGGTGAGAGGACAAGGCAGAGGGTCAAGGGATACTAACACTAAAAGACCTTTCTTTAACAGCCTCATGGAAACCTACTTTGGAAGGTTCTAAAAGAAAGATTGGGTGGATGGATGGATGGATGAGATAGACAGATGACTGATTAATAGATAGACAAACAGACAGACAGACAGACAGACAGACAGAAAGATAGAATGGAGATACCTTAGATAGGGAAAAATGAAATGCTCCAGATACCATATACTATTGAACAAAATATTCAGTGCTTTGACGTTATCTATTTTCAAGGTGTTGATAGTTTGATTCCAAAGACCTCCCCTGCACCAACAATAAAAAATATTGCTACTGCTCTTAGTTACTCCCTAGAACTTGATGGTAAGACTCCATTTGTGAAGACACTTTAAACTTCAGTTATAGAGCATGAAAGATTAAGCTGATGCTGATCTTACAGCTTCATGCCTGCTGGCTAGCTTTTGTAGTACTGGGAAGTGCCATCACAATACTAGAAGAAAAAAGTTATCAACATGCTTAGCCAGCTGTGAACCCTGAGAGCTACAATAAAAACTGGCCTAATACTTTATACCTAGTTTCCCAATAGTGGCATGGAATTTACAGGAGCAACCGTCCATCTAGTTAAGGCGCACTCCATGAGATAGAACTTTTGCTTTGTAACTGGGTCAAGAACCTGTGGATGTGTAGGTCACAGGCCGTCAGGCAGCAGCCACTTCAACTTTTTTCTATATAGCTAGAGCATTAAATAGTCCCCTAAGTACTTCCCTTTATATGCATATATTAGTGCAGCTGTCACTCTTCATTTGTCAGAATGCCCAATCCTAAATGAGATGAGGTATCTGCAGTACACACCTTCCTCCCAAAGGTCAGGGGTCAACATGGAAGAAGGAGAGGAAGGATTGTAGGAACAGAAGTGGTAGATAACTTTCTTAAACCGCATTTTCAGGCCAAGACAACGCCACTGCACACACGAACTCACAATAGCTAGGACATTGTGTATAAAGCCTTTGCAGAATAAAGCTAATCAAAATCCCAACATGGATGAAGAAGGGACTGACAAAGTCCCATTGATAACTCAGAAGCAACTGGTAACTGAGAGCTACATAGGTGATGGAAAGTTGAGGTTTCTACAGGGATATGGCCCCCAAGAGGGTACTCAAGCTCCATGAATGGCCGTATACCCTCACACATACTGGTAGCACAAAGTGGATTCAGTGGGTTTAAAAAGTAGAGCACATGAATGTGGGAGGGAGAAGTGATGGTGGGATAGGAAAGAAGTTGAATAAAAGAAATTTGTGCAAATAAGAAGTTCTCAAAATAAAAAGTAAATGAGAGGGAATACAATATGTATTGTTATTAATTTAGGCAAAATGTTTTTCTCCTTTTCTATATTCAGTATACATAGTTGTCCAGACTGTAATATTATGTTGTCATATTCCTTTCTTTGGTCACTTGAAAAAGTTATCCATTTTTTTTTAACTTTGAAGAGATGCCAAATTCTATCAGATATTAAACTGAAATGAACATGTGAGTGTGTTCTAATTACATGCACACTACATATAATGTTTTCCATAAATTATACTACCTGGTATCTCTGGTATGAAATAACACTTATCACAGGGCATAATTTTAATGTTTTAAAGAATTCTGTTGTCTGTTGTTATTGAAGATTTTTACATGTACATTTTTCTTCTCTAATTCCTACCTAGTCTTGCTAGCTAATACTGGCTAATATCTAATATAGCAAGTTTCCAAGATTACCATATTCCCATTCCATTTTATGAGTCAGCTTGATGGGCATAGACGTGTACTTTTATATCTGTCTGGTAGGAGAACTACTCAAACAGATTTTACAAGGGGCTTTGATTAGTTGTGGCACCCTATTGTTGCCTCAATGGCATCGCGTCTTACTGATTGATATAACATTAATATAACTTTGTAGAATTCTGGAAGGTCATATTTATGTACAAATAAATGTTCAATTTCCTATTTTGTAATTACTAAAATACATTCTAAAAAATATTCCTAAGAAATCTTTTCTATCTCAAAGATGTCTGATGAAATCATCCATTTCATCATTTTTTTTATTAATTTGGATAGATTCTCTTTAATTAGTGGGCATCATAATACACTAGTCCAATATTTCATGTGCAAAAAACTTCTGGTTTACTTTGGCATGGAATATGATTTGACTAATGTAAATATGGCTACTGCTGAATTCTTTTATATTCTGTTTGCTCCAAAACAGTTTTCCTTTTTCTCAGTCTGTCTTCACCCGTATTATAAACTCACATTTAAGTAGTAGCTTGAAGTGTTCTTCTTTAAATCCTGGCTGTCAGTGTTCAGCTATGAGTTGGAAAAATCAGTTACAATTAGTCTTGTTAAAGAATAATTACTAATTTTTTTCTCCTCCATCTTAGAGGTCTGCTAATTTACGGAGTTAATGTCTAACACTTTCTTCATTCTGATGTTTTTATTAGTGGAGTATAATTCTTTTCAAGGCTCTTGATTACATCCATTGTTTTGATATTTTCTGAGATTTAATTTATATTTATTTTATGTGTTTGGGTGCTTTTCCTATGTATGTGCCATGTGCACGTAGTATCTGCAGAAGCTAGAAGAAGGCATCAGTTGCTAGGAATTTAACTCCGGTCCTCTGAAAGAGCAGCCAGTACACTTAACCCTTGAACCATCACTCAAACCCTGATCACATTCACCTTTTTTGTTTCTGTGTAACATTTTTTGAAGTATCCACGGTACCCCTCAATATTCACAGTGTGATATGTTTTATACTCATGAAGAAAGATCTGTAGTTCTTCACTAATCTTACAGTTTACAGGGTAACACTGCTGAAGAGAGGTAACTTAGTTGGCAATTATTTTATTTCAGGGCTTGAAAATACAGGAGCCCATGCTTTCTCGCATCAGGGTTTCAGTTAAAAGGTTACCAGGCTAAGCCTCTTGCATTGTAAGGTGTCTTTCTCTATTCTGTACTTTGCGCCTTAACTACAACCGCGAGGCGCTTCTGAATGGTTGCGTCCCCGGAGGTGTGTTCTCTGGTTTGGGTTTTTGTTCTTTCCATGCATTTATGCAATTTTAAGCTGCAGTCCATGGAGTACCTTCCCTGTGTCTTTTGTCTCCTTATTTCCCAGTGATAGGCTGCATCTCTTTACCAGAGACAAGGGAGCTTAAATGTTGCAGTCACGACTATTCTTTCTTTTCCTGTAAGGTTCCCTCACTACAGTAATTTCTCAACCTTATCTTCATTCCTCGTGGGTTTTTCTAAGCTACTCCAGTGAAGGCTGCTTTCCAATGAATGCTTGACCTATTTAAGTTTGTGCTTTCTGTCATTATCCCTGTTTGCTGAACCTATTTATTTGAATACTATGTTAGTGTATGGATCATTACTAAAACCTCACTTTTGCATTTTATGCCTAGTACTCCACTCTTTCCAAAATCCTCAGAGTCGACTGTTGGAAATGTTCTCATTTTTCCAATACATTATCACCGTTTGCCTGGTTGCTGCCATGTATATTAGGATTCTTTGCCCTCACCTGTCACTTTGGAAGAATTGGGATGGAAAGTACCCTTCATCTTACAAAAAAGGGTGAGGAACTCTCAGCAGTGTTCACCTGATGCTCCAACTCCTGACACCACTCAGAGAGAAATCGAAATGCTAAAAGAACAGCAACAGAACCAACCAGATATAGAAATAATATTTAAAAAATTTAAACAAATACAACACTATCAGTAATTATAGGAAAAATGTAAGCGTGGAGAACATTTTGTGACAGTAAAAACTAGGCTCTTGAGGGTGTCAGCCAGTATGGTAACATTATTCTTCAGAAACATCAGTATTTCTGAACTCGCCAATGGAAAGCAAAAATCACCGATGGAAAGCAAAACAAAGATAAAAAAAGAGGAGGAAGAAGAGGAGGGGGAGGGTGAAGAGGACAGGGAGAGGAGAGGGAGAGAAGAAGGGGAAGGAGGAGGGGAGGAAGATGGGGAGAAGGGGGAGGAGGAAGAGGAGGAAGGGGAAAGGAAAGAAGATGATGAAGATGACAAGGGGTGTCTTTAGTGTATTAGATTAGAGAGCCAGAAGAAGGTAAGGAGACTGAGTTTCTCAGGTCCTTTGGAACCCAATAAACAGTGAGCACACTCTGGTTGAAAGATAGCTGTGAAAGCCTAATGAGTTCTTATTCCTAGGCTCAAATCCTAAGGTACAGTAAACAAACAAAGACGGAAAATGGTGTAGAGGCCAAACAACTGGCTGACACTGGGCCCACTCTTCTTACACTCTGACAGTATCTGTGAGGGATGGGCATACTCCTTACAAGCAATGTGAGACTCCATACCTTCCACTCCATCCTCCTTTCGAGGAGCCTGCCACCATCTAAATTTCCATGGCTACTTCTTGTGCCCACAAAGAAACTGCCAGTATGTCCCCAGCCTCCTGAGTTTTTGACTGATCTTAGTTATATACATCCCAAGAGTGGATAGACCCTGATATAACATTCTGTGTGTGGATACATGCAATTAGTTTGTTTTTCAATCTATTAACCCAGAATACACAAGACACTGTCTGAGGAGTCTCTTCTCTTACTGACACTTGCCAGTATCACAGGTTTCTCCCAAGACAAAGAATGCCAGGCAACCAGCAGCAGAGCACTTTGCGCATTATGGTCATCATGCAGCATTCAGCTCACTACCACGTGGGATTCGCTGTTGGAAGTTGTGATGTGTGTACACTTTTCCCAACAGCTTTTCTGTTTTAGGGCATACTGTCCCGCCGCCCCTTTCTTGATGCCAAATGTTCTTTATTTCTTGGTCTCCTTGGGAAACATTCTCTCATTTGTGACTATGACATTGGGTATTCATGCACTAGCATAGAAAAAATTTATCTGCAATCCCATCCTTAAACTTCCAAAGCTTTCTTTCCTAATCTAAAAAAAAAAAAAAAATCAGTTGATTGTTTTTAGGCCACCAATTCCAAATGCCTTTACCATTCTAAGTTCATTGTCACACCTTTAATAGACATCCACATATGTATTTAGTTCAACAATCCTTTCTCCCTCTCTCCTTCCCCACCCCCTCCCTCATCCCCACACAACCTCCCTGCCTTTACCCTGTCTCTGTCTGTCTGTCTGTCTGTCTGTCTTTCAACACAGGGTTTCTCTGTGTAGCCCTGGCTATCCTGGAACTCACTCTGTAACTAGGCTTGCCTTGAACTCAGAGACCTGACTGCCTCCTCTGCCTCTGCTTCCTGAGTACTGGGATCAAAGGTCTGTCCCACCACCACCACCACCACCACCACCACCACCACCACCACCACCACATAGCTAGTTCAAAGTTTTTAAAAAAGAGTAATCATAACACTAAACTAAAATAAGTGAGTGTTTCCTCAACAGTGACTTTACGCCTTTCTTAAAACTTCATCTGTTTGGTTTTTTTTTTAATTTTTATTTTTTGCCTTTCTCTGGGTAAATACTCTTGGTGTTTCTCATCTCGCTCTAGTACATTATGTGATCATTTCACTTTTCTCTCACTGAATGTAAACCCTTCAAGAATACATGCATTTGAGTGTTAATTAATGCTATCAAGCTCTCAGATCAAGACCAAGCACTGAAGAAATCTTCATTATTAAACAAGGTAGAAAGGACAATTAAGAATTCAGATAAAATACTTAAGCAAAGTATCTAACTAACAAATAGAAATAGGACTGGGTACGGTGACATATCCTGATAGTGGGAGGTAGAGGAAAATGCAGAATTTGAGCCCCTTCTTGTCTACAGAGCAAGCTTGAGGGCAGTCTGGGTTATATTAGACCTGGTCTCAAAGCAACAACAAAAATGTCTGAGAGAACCTGTACAAAGGTCAATAGTTTTCAAAAGTAACTTTAGGAAAACAGACTTCAACAACAACGAAGGACACAGACTGACACAGAGGTTCTCATTTGGAAACTGAATAAAATAAATGGTGAAGACGGTTCAAGCTCAAGATGACCAATATCCTATGAGCATTCGTCCTTGTTGACTTCCCCTCCCCAGTTCACAGTCACTGACCTGGGAGACGCCAGACTGAAGTGTCTCCTATGCTCCATGGCTGGAATCCATGCTCCAACCTTAAGATCAACTCAGGTTTAGTCACGCAGTGCCCTGTAAACAGAAAATGATGTATAAACTGCTCCCAAGAAGTCCATTTCGCTGATGGAACACAACTGCTCCATTTGAGCTTTGCTATGAAGGGTAAAGGAAGCTACACAGAGAAAAACTTAAAGGACTAAGAAAAAAAAAAAAGAACAACAAAAAACTAGAGAAAAACCACAGAGTCAAAAAATCTACAATAGAGTATATACAATTAAAAAAATGTTGAGAAGTTTCAATTTTACATTCCCATTCAAAATAGCTACCTAAATATTTTTCTTTTTTGTCTTTTTAGGTACCTGATTGTTTTCTAATAAGAGGGAGCATGAAAGGGTGTAGATTTGGGTGGGGAGGATCTAGGAGGAGTTGGGAGAGGGGGAATCATAATCAGAATATAGTATATTAAAAGTCTATTTTTAATAAAGAAATTAAAAATCTAAAAAAATTAAAGGAATCTTAAAAGGTTCAATAATTTTATAATTTATTTAATTCTGTGGTTCTAGGGGTTGAATTTACAGGCTTGAATATGCTTGGCAGGTCATCTCTGAGCTATGTCCCCAGCTCTACTGTATAACCAAGGAGTCTAATACCAGTCTGATATTGCCAAACACTGAGAAGTTAAAAGAGGTCACACCCTCCCCTTTACCAAATGGAAAAATCCCAGGATGCAATATGCTGAGACAGGAGGACTGTTATAAGTTTGAAAATACTTTGCACTATAGAGCAAGTTCAAGGCACCCTGGGAAACTGGGGCTCAGAAAACCAAGAGAAAAAAAGCCCACGGTTCAAGAATTAACCCAGCACATCCCATGATCATGCAAAGAATCAAATTCAGTGGGAAAAAAGAACACAACATAAAAGGGGAGAAGGCAGACAGGGGCTGGAAAGAAGAGCATGCTCAGTGAGATCAGGAGGCTGCAGGAGGTTAACAGACGTAAAACTGAAAACACGCTGCGTGCGTGTATGAAATCATCAGAGCAGCTGACTGAAACAGATGCAGATACCCACAGCCAAACACTGGACAGAGGTAGAGGAATCTTATGGAAGAGTTGGGGGAGGACTGAAGCCCGTGAAGGGGATATGAACTCCACCGAAAGACCAGCAGAGTCAACTAACCTGAATTACTGGGAGCTCTCAGAGACTGAGCCACCAACCAAAGGGCATACATAGGCTGGACCAAGACCCCTGGCACGTAAGTAGCAGATGTGCATTTCAGTCTCCATGAGGGTCTCCCAACAATAGCAGGAAGACTATCCCTAAAGCTGTTGCCTATCTGTGAAACCTCTCCCCCAACAGATCTGTCCTCAGTGGGAGAAGATGTGCCAAAGCCTGCAGAGACTTGATGATATATGGGTTCGGGAGATACCCAGGGTAAGACACAGAATATAGGTCACCATATTCCATGTTAACAAATTGGAAGTAATATTGAAGGAAAAAGTTCCCACACTTTCAAAGTGGTTTGCAGATTCAATAATATCCTCATAGTAAAACATACATACTTCTCCACATAAACAGAAAAACACTGTCCCAAACAATGCCTTAAACATAATATAAAAGCTCCAAAGACCCCAAAGTAGCAAAGCATCTTGATCAGAAAGCACAAACATGTAGCTCGTGGTAGCTACCTTCAAACCTCATTCCAAAAAGACTGTAGGAAATGGCCGCCAAAAGAGACACAGAAGCCACTAGAAGAGAATGAACAGCCCCAAGCAAAACCATACCTATTCAGGGTTATACTGGGGATTTGAAATGGATTCGGATGGAGCGGATGCTCAAGAGAGCGACTCAGACCCCTTCTGCCCAAGTACATGTGCCGTAGAGGGCAAAACTGAGCAAGAGGCGGTGTCTTCAGGGCGACCACTGTCTGAGAGTCACTTTATCTGACTACAACAAATACACTCTGATTCACCAGACTGGAAGAAATGGATATTTTCTTGGGAGGGGTAAACAGAGGATATCTTACAAAGACAAAGTAAATGAACTCTGTCTGTCACAAAAATCAAAATCCTGCATGCCCTCATTACATTTGCAAGTTCAAGGTGACTTCAAAGAAATAAAGAAAATGGCAGTTACAAGAGAGGGGGTGGTTACTATTTGCTCCAAGTACACAGGCAAGGGACACAGAATTTATGTTCTGTATACGTTAATAAATATTTTTGACAACAATTAAATCAATCTTTCAAAGTAGCTATCAGAGAGAATTTAAATGTTCCTATCACAAACAGGTTGTGTCTAAGCTGGCAGACTTGCCAACTGGCTTTATCAGATAATCACACACTATCTAGAGTATTCCCAAGCCACACAGTTCTTTATGTATGTACGGCATTAACACAGGCCAGCTAAAATATGAGCAACTTAGTGTTATATTAAAAGTTTGCGATAATTCCAACAGTTCGCAACCAAGAGGAAAGTAATTGCTGAGGACTGCCAAGGAATGAGACTCACCCAAGGACACCAGGCTGCTATAGTTCTCCAGCATCACGTCCCTGTAGAGCGTCCTCTGAGCAGCATCCAGCTCCTGCCATTCCTGCCAAGTGAAGTCCACTGCTACGTCTTCAAATGACACCAACCCCTGCAACGACACACTGCTCGTTAACCCAAGGTCTTAGCCCTGGAAATAGAGTTCACTTCCCTGGATTAGAGGTAGGTGGGTTTGGAGTGACCTGGATGAAGGAGGAGAGACCAAGGGGAGAAGGAAGAGAGGAAACTGCCCTGAGGGGAGATGAACTATGAGCACATAGCCAGAAGATGAGGAGGAGGAAGAAGTCACCATGTGTTTGGTGATTTCATGAAAACATTGCCCTGCTGACTGGCCAATTGGAGTTAAGAGCAGCCTAAATGAAACATAGTAAGTAATAACTTAGGGTTATCTATAAGAAAGTAGATTCAAATAGCATAGAGGGTAGATATCTGCCCAGCTCATGTGCTGTTTCAAGCTTATTGTAAATAATAAAAGTTGTGTGTCTTTTATCCGAGAACTGAATGATCAAGATAAGATAGAAGCCCTAGAGTGGTATTAATAATTTTACACTTATGACCACAGTCTGTACTCACTGAATACCTCAGTTTTGGATTGCATCTACTTGTGGGAATATATGCTAAACTCCCAAGATCTATGAACAAAGCAATCTGGCACATGCAAATGTGCTCGGGAGCTAGGTCTAGAAAAACAACTGTCTAAAATCCAGCAATAATACAGACAAGGATGACAAGACAGACTGCTGTCTAGTCTTAGAAGTTATCAGTTCATTTAGAAGCTTTGTACCGCCTAAATTGTAACAAATTTGCCCCAAGGGTTGGGAATGGAACACACCACACGTGTCACACACACAAATCACTGAACTGGTTTGCATCTTTTTCTTTAAGGTTAGGTTTCACTAAATTGCCCAAACCCACCATGAACTCACTTTACAGTCTTCAAATTTGCAATCCATATCTCTATCTATCTATCTATATCTATATCTATATATCTCTCTATATCTATATAGATTGGCCTGCACCACCAGGCCACCTCCTGGCTTAGAAGTGAGATTTGAACCTAGATCTAGGTCTCCCTGTCTCTCCTTACTAGAACATGGACTGAGACATCCAGAGTGAAGACAGAAGGCAGAGGTGGAGCTTCCACGCCTGGCTGTTCTTGGAATCTCACATGAAATCCTTCTGAGTGGGGTCAAGTCAGACAAACTACCTTCCAGATCAGGGCTCTCTCAGAGGCTGAGACTCACCAAAGGCACAGAGACAGAGACATGATGATGTATAAGGCACGGAGATGGATATGATGGCTTGGGTCAAAAAAAATCCCCAAGGATCACAAGGCTATGGCTGGAGGGTCACATACGCTTGAGACCAGACCAGGCTATACTGTGAGATCCTATATGAAAAATCAGATACAAAGAACAAACAAATCTCACAAGCAAGGCACAGAAGGAGGCAAAGGATGCAGGGACAGATTTTTACAGACACAAAAGGGGCACACATAAAGAGAACTGAGACCGATATGTGCAGTGCTCACGTTTAGGGTGTAGCCCCCATTTCCTGCACCCAAAGTCTCCTAACTTTCCCCCTTCATCACCCAGGAACCAGACCAGTACCCAAGGAAGATCTGGAAAGCCCAGTGCTATATGGCCAAATTCCAAAAAGGGACTTCGAGAGCCTGCCTCTCTACCCCACCTCTCTTATTCCAGAGCACATGAGCCAGATATGTCCCTAAGCATGGTTCCCCTCCCTTTAATGTCTGCAGATCTTGCTGTGTGCTGTCTCTCATGTCTTCTCCTCTGACTCTAGTCCTTTTTTTGCTACCTGCGTTTTAATTCCCCCAGCACCATACTGTGCTACATAAGCTATGCCTGTGTGCCAGGACCCCACCAGAAGAGAAGCATTCAGGGTTGTCCCTGATCCCCAAGTGCACAGGTGGGGAGAGGTAAAGGAAGGGCAGCTAGGACCTGGGCTCCTGCCAAAAAGTACGAAAGGCTGGCCTGTGTTCCCAGCTTAGGGAAGAGAATGGTTAGGTTCAAAGCCAACTTGTGCTGCAGTTAAAACTATGTCTAAATAAATAAATAAGCAAACAAACAAACTGTAAAAAATTAGGAAGCGGCTCACAAAAGCTCCACTTAAATAAATACATAAATAAATAAAAATCTGTAAGTGAAGTGAAATTGTGAAGAACAGGAAGAGGCTCACAAGACCCCATTTCCCCTTGAGGATGTATAGGCAGTTAATGGTTGCATTGGGAGAGGCTCAGGAGAGCCTCTTTAGTCGGTAGTATAGTAGTAGAGACAATGGTGGGGCCCATGCTCCTGTAAGGAACCCTCTCTCTTCCTATGCACCTGTAGAAGTTGGGGGGGGGGGGTGTGTCATTTAAAAAAAAGACATCTAAGACTAAAGGGAAGTACTGGAAAAGAGGGAGAGAATCTAAGGGAGTAGGAAAAGGACCGGGAAGGTAACAGGGGTTAGGGAGAAGAAAATACAACATTACACACAGGTATAAGATGTAGTGAAAGTCACTATGGTGTACCGTTAATATGTAATGCTAAAAAGCGCTTAGGGCAGAGCACTACCTTGCATAAATGAATTCCTAGACTCCATCCCTAGAAATACAGAGAGCCAGAGGCAGAAGACAGAGGGAGAGTGAAGGAAACAGCAGAGAGGAGAAGAAGTACCTACTCCAGGTCACTCAGGGACTCCCGGGACTTGAAGGACCTGGCTCATGGACAAAACGTGATGGGCTGAGATGGGCTGAGAGGAGAGGAAGTGGGCGGGGAAGGTCATGCTCACGGGCTCCCATAGAGGTTCTGAGAGAAGATACATCACAAGATTGTGACTTGAGAAGCCAGGGACAAACATGGAGATGCAAGAAAAAGAGACGGGGCGGGGCGCCGGCTGCAGAAAAATCCTGGGGAGGCCGATGGCCTTGAGGGCCCAGAGACCAAGAAGGCAGCAATCCCTCATGCTGGTCAAAGTCCTACCAGATCTGGAGGCGGCCGACAAACTCCGGGCCGCGCTTGGGCAGTCATAGGTCCCGCAGCCCCCACCAAGGCGTCCCCACCTGGGAGGCATCCATAGCAGCCCTGGTCATGGGAATCACGCGGACGCGACAAGACCCCCGAGCTGCAGCAGCCGGCTCAGCCTGGCCACAGTGCAGCAGGCAGCAGGGGCACAAGCGACCCCGACGCGGGACGCGGGGCTAGGGACCTTGTCGTGGGTAAACGCACCATTTCGGGACTCAGGTGAGCGCCCCGCCTCGCGCTGGGTGTCCAGGTACCAGCGAGTCACACGGCGACAGACACTAGGTGCGCTCCAGAACACAGAGCTGGGAGAAGAAAGCCACAGATGCTAAGATGGCGGGGTCAGCAACAACGTACGCAAGGCCCGCCTCCTCCCTTCCGACCGTGTGTCTGATTGGGTAGCCTTCAGTCTATTGTGTCTGATAGGGTAGCGCTTCAGGTCCACCCTGAGTGACAGTTCACGCTTCAACCCAGGGGTGGATGAAGCCAAAATGACACGGCCTTGCTTGCTTTCATGGGTAAATTAAGGCAGGGCTTCCTGTGACAGACCCTCCTTCCTTTTTGTTTTCACTTAACCTTGTAAATAAAGTATCTGAAAATGTATGAATTGTATATAAATCTATATACATTGTTCGTGCCCTATGTATTCCAAGAACAAATTTAAGTATTCACTTAAAACAATCAAAACAAGCATTTGGATTTGATTTTAAAAACTACCATTTAGGAAACCAATGCCATGCTTTTCATTGCTTACCTTAGGAAATATTTGAAAACATGTATAATGCATCCCACATACCTGCAAAATATTTCCATTCCTTGGTCTTTAATCCCAGCACAAACAGAAGCCTACTGGTTTCTTTCTTTCTTTCTTTCTTTCTTTCTTTCTTTCTTTCTTTCTTTCTTTCTTTCTCTTTCTTTCTTTTTTTTTTCTATTTCCAACATAAACAATAATTGAATCTCTGTTATTAGATCATCTTCCCAAGAAAGCAAGGGACATTCATACAGATGTGTAGGCAAAGAATACATTTTCTCTTGTAACAATGTAGCCGAACAAGGGATCATGTCTTGAATTTGTTCTTTGATTTTAGCTAGGCAAAGCCTCACAGCATACATGGATATCATGCATAGTTCAGGCATTACAAACCATAGAACTTGTGATTGTAACTTCTGACATTATAGCAAAGGCTTCCAGTGGAATAAAGGATCAGTGAAATCAGAATCCAGGATCTAGAACCCAGGCATAAATGCTTTCCAGAGTAATTCAGTATGACTCCAGTCCCCCAAACAATAGCTGTCAAGGGTTCCTTCCTAGTACTTTCTTAAATTCCTTATTAATTATTTTTGAACAAACTTCTATTCTCCCCAGATTGAACAAAAGCAACAGAACAACAACAACAACAAAAAATCAGATCCATTCAAGCATAGCTTGGTATATTATCTCAGTCAGTGTTCTTTTGCTGTGAAGAGACACCATGACCAAGGCAACGCTTAAAAAAGAAAGCATTTAACTGGGACTTGCTTACAGTTTCAGCCATTTAGTCTATTATCCTCGAGGTAAGGAGCATGGTGGCACACAGACATGTGCTGGAGAAGTGGCTGAGAGTTCTACATCCAGATCAGCAGACAGCAGGAAGAGAGACACTGGGTCTGTCTTGGGCTCTGAAATCTCAAAGCTCATTGCCAGGGGCACACTTCTTTCAGCAAGGGTACATCTACCCCCAACAAGGTCACACCTCCTAATTCTTTTAAGTTATGTCACTCCCTCATGACTCACCATTCAGATATATGATATGAGCCTATGGGGACCATTTTTATTCAAACCACCACATGTACCAATGAGTTTAAATTTATGTATTTATATATATTTGCATGGGCTTGAGTATGAAAGTCCCAGGACAGTTTGCTAGACATTGTGAGTTACAAAAATCAAACTTAAGTCACCTAGTTTGACAGCAGTGTTTTTACTTGATGAGCCATCTTGCCATCCTCCCAGAGTGTAACTAGAGGAGTGTGTGTAAGAGCATACCTTAGGGGCATGGGTACTGAAGAGGTAAGGTACTGGGGACAACACATTGCCAGATCCTAGCAGGGAAGAGAACAGTTCTAACTGGTGCCAGGACCCTGGATCTTTAAGCAGTAGCAGACCATGCTATGTAGACACTCTGCTCTGCCAGGCAACTGTGCCAACCACCACAATTTAATCCTCACTGCCATGATGAGAGGACCCAAAGTGTGGAAATCATAGGAATAAATGCAGAGACTTTAAAAGCCATGTGGTTTGTTTTCTCCCCCAAATATAAGTCACTTATAAGACACTAAGGGGACTAAAGATTGATGAGGTGTAATACCCAAGGAAAGAAACAGCTGGATTAATTGGGTGGAGATACCATCAGGCTGTGACAGATGCCATCGTTGGAAACATCAGGACCTTCCTGTCCACAGCTGGATCAGCCACAGCAGATATTCTGTACACTTTTAGCAGCTGCATCATTAATTCTTTATTGAAAGTAGGGTGATGGTTCACAGCTATAATCCCAGTACTGTGGAGAGTGAGTAAGGAGAACTCAAAGTTCTAGTTCATCCTGGGCTTCATAGTGAGAACAGGACAGGAAAGAAAAGAGGGAAGAAGAAATTAGGACAAAGGAAACTTTTTCCATACACTTAAAAGAAAAATGAAGATTATTTTAACTCAGCACAACACAATATAATTTATTTGGGGTTGGGGGAATCAAAGGAAAAGCCTTTCCCAGCATGTGCATGAGTCCAGCACCTGAGTTTAACACCAGGTCCTGTGGCTCTCTTCTAGCTGCCTTCAGATCATGTAGAACTCTCAAATACTTCTCCAGTACACGTCTGTCTGCATACTGCTATGTTCTCCTCTCCCACAACAATAATGAAGTTAAACTTCTGAAACTGTAAGCCAGCCCCAACTAAATGCTTTCTTGTATAAGAGTTGCTGAGGCCATGGTAACTCTTCACAGAAATCGAACATTGACTAAGACATCCACTAACTGTGGAATCTGCTAGCGGGTGCTCTAATTACCAGGTGGGGGCTCATGTCTAAAGGAGTCCTTAGTTATCACCTTCCTGATTGGTGCTCTTTGCTAGCAAAGGGCTTCATTCAGCTGAGACACTTCCTTGTTTGCACAGAAGTCTCTGCTGATGTCAATGAGCTTTAGAGGTTATCATTAGGTAGTATATTTACTCACTACAGAAACCTCAATTTTCTTACACTGAGGAAATAAGAAAAAAGACAGGAGCATCCCTTGAAGTGTCAGACTATGAGTGGAAAGGGAATTGGGATTTTTGCCTGAGTTCCAGAACACTATGACCAGTGGTGAGGAAAAGGCTATGAAGAGCCAATAATTTGTTGCCATGGCTCAGAATTCTCAGTCTCATGGTGCAGCAAAACACATAGCATTGGCAAAAATAAATAATAAAATAAAATAAATAAAAAATGTGCAGAGGCTAAGCATTGAATCTGAGCTCAGAGCTCCTGTTCTCTGTGAAAATCTCTAAGAACTGGGGCTCATTCCTTATCACAGAAGAAGAGACAACTAAATCCTCCATTCTGGGAAACCGATGAAGTCTGTGAGTCCATATTGTTGATATGAGCACAGCCATGTTAAGGACATCAGTGCTTCAGACCCATGGATATGGCAAGGGGTCAGGCAGAGGGCAATGGTAAAACCTTCTCATCTGAGAATAGATGTTGATAGTTTGTACTGAAAGTATCAACCATGGCTCCCAGATGACTGTAGCCTGAGACTGCACACCTATAGAAACCCAATACTAAGATCATCTAACTGTCATGGATCTGGAGGCAGTGGAACATGGGAGAATGGGGCCTAAAAATGAGGTGTACCAAAGTCCTATGCAATCAACAAATTTATTTAGAGCATTAGACAATATACTAAGGGTTAAGCAGGATCATATGAGCAAAGCTCACATGAGTTTCAGCTGTGTATAAGGACAAATGTATAGAAATAGTATCTGAATAACAATTATAAGCAGCAATGAGTAAACTGAAACAAACTTCACTCCATTTTTGTACACCTAGGAGGGGCACAAAAGCACATTCTAAGAACAAACCTATGTTTTGAAGGAAGAAGGTCACAAGACTCTTGTTTTCTTGGAGTTTTCTCACAAGCACTCAGAATTCCCTTCATACAGATTCATTCTTGAACTATGTTCCAACATATGACCTGCCTTCTCGCTCAGTTTAAGATAACAATGTCCCAAGTTTCTTGTGGCTGGTACATCTCCAACAAAGTACACAGTCCACCCAGTCTCAGATTTTTCATATATATGTCTGTCATTTTTCATGTCCCAAGCAGGTCAATTCCAAAGGCTTGCAGGTCATGGTACTCCAATACTAAATCTTCTCTCCTCTCCTTAACTTTCTTATAGAATCTCCATCTAATCATGCTTGTTTCAATAGCTGCCTCTTGTGGACACCAGCTACAAAGAAACTGCATTTGTGTCCCTACCTCACCATTTCATTTTGACTGAGATTTGAAATCATATGTTTAATATGGCCTCTGGTTATAGCACTCCATAATTGTGATAAAAAAAAAACCAACCAAACCAAGCCAAACAAACAAAAAAACAAAAACAAAAACCAACCTGTCTTCTGTCTAGTCTGCCATGAAAACCAAACTCTCTCAGAGAAAAGTCACTTCCTTGGATTAACACTTGTCAGTATCATAGGTTCCTGTGGGTGACAAAGAATGCCACTCTTTCTGCAGCAGAGCACTTTGCACATTATGGTCATTACCTAGTTGTGTCATTCAACTCATTACCACTTAGGATTTGAGATTGGAAGCATGGCCTTTTCCCCCTACTTTATACCTTAAGACTTTGGGAAAACAAGAATAAAACAAATCTCAGATGACATGAGGAAAGAAGTAATCAAACTTTTCCAAAACTAATGAAATAGAAATACACATAAGCACTTAAAATTCTTAGAGCTGATAAATATATTCAGCAAAGTAAGAGAATACAAACTTAACACACAACACGTACTAGTCTTCCTATCTTCCTATGTACTAACAACAAAAAGACTGAAAAAGAAATCAGGGAAGTCACACAATAGTCACAAAAATAATGTAATATAAAACAAATCTTGAGCTGGGTGTGGTGTCGCACGCCTTTAATCCCAGCACTTGGGAGGCAGAGGCAGGCAGATTTCTGAGTTTGAGGCCAGCCTGGTCTACAAAGTGAGTCCCAGGACAGCCAGGGCTATACAGAGAAACCCTGTCTCAAAAACCCAACCAACCAAACAAACAAATAAACAAATCTAAGAAAAAACCTAACCAAGAAAACAAAGGATTTCTTCAGTGTCTAAAGTGAAGATTTTTTAAGACACCAAAGAATGAAGAAGATATCAGAAGATGAAACAGCATCCAGTGCTCATGGATTGAAAGATTTAATCTTTCTTTTCTTTCTTTCTTTCTTTCTTTCTTTCTTTCTTTCTTTCTTTCTTTCTTTCTTTCTTTCTTTCTTTCTTTCTTTCCCTCTATATAGCCCTGGCTGTCCTGGAACTCACTCTGTAGACCAAGCTGTCCTTGAATTCAGAAATTTGCCTGCCTTTATCCTACTGAAGTTATTTTACAGATTCAGCTCAATCTCAATAAAAATTCCAATGCTCCCTTCCGGTCCACTCGAGCACCAGGGTGCCTTGCCAGTAGAGTCTCCGGACACCCGCAAGGACCCGCACAGGATTCCCCATGGGATCCTAAGACCTCTGGTGAGTGGAACACAACTTCTGCCAGGAGGCAGGTTCGAACACCAGATATCTGGGCACCTTCCCTACAAGAATAGAGCTTGCCTGCAGAGAATACTCTGACCACTGAAACTAAGGAGAGATCCAGCCTCCAAGGTCTGCTGATAGAGGCTAACAGAGTCACCCGAGGAACAAGCTCTAACCAGAGACAATTACAGCAACTAACTCCAGAGACTACCAGATGGCGAAAGGCAAACATAAGAATCCTACTAACAGAAATCAAGACCACTCACCATCATCAGAACGCAGCACTCCCACCCCACCTAGTCCTGGGCACCGCAACACAACCGAAAATCTAGACCCAGATTTAAAAGCATATCTCATGATGATGGTAGAGGACATCAAGAAGGACTTTCATAACTCACTTAAAGAAATACAGGAGAACACTGCTAAAGAGTTACAGGTCCTTAAAGAAAAACAGGAAAACACAACCAAACAGGTAGAAGTCCTTAAAGAAAAACAGGAAAACACATCCAAACAGGTGATGGAAATGAACAAAACCATACTAGACCTAAAAAGGAAAGTAGACACAATAAAGAAAACCCAAAGTGAGGCAACACTGGAGATAGAAACCCTAGGAAAGAAACCTGGAACCATAGACGCGAGCATCAGCAACAGAATACAAGAGATGGAAGAGAGAATCTCAGGTGCAAAAGATTCCATAGAGAACATTGGCACAAAAATCAAAGAAAATACGAAATGCAAAAGGATCCTAACTCAAAACATCCAGGAAATACAGGACACAATGAGAAGACCAAACCTACGGATAATAGGAGAAGATGAGAATGAAGATTTTCAACTTAAAGGGCCAGCAAATATCTTCAACAAAATTATAGAAGAGCCAGGCGGTGGTGGCGCACACCTTTAATCACAGCACTTGGGAGGCAGAGACAGGCAGATTTTTGAGTTCGAGGCCAGCCTGGTCTACAAAGTGAGTTCCAGGATAGCCAGGACTATACAGAGAAACCCTGTCTTGACCACCACCACCACTCCCCAAAATATAATTATAGAAGAAAACTTCCCTAACCTAAAGAAAGAGAGGCTTGTGAACATAGAAGAAGACTACGGAACTCCAAATAGACTGGTCCAGAAAACAAATTCCTCCCGACACATAATAATCAGAACAACAAATGCACTAAATAAAGATAGAATATTAAAAGCAGTAAGGGAAAAAGGTCAAGTAACGGTTTATCAGCAGAGGGTCTTGCACTGACAGTAGTGTACAGACCAGGCAGGTGCAGAATTCAGAGATCTGCTTGTTTCTGTCTCCTATGTCTGCTATATTTTAGTTCAGATGCTGTGTTGCCAGGCAGAGTTGTGCTTTAGTAGAACCTGGGAGGCTGGTTGATGATTAACCTGCTATTGTAGCCCATGGCCTCTGCTGCCTGGAATGCCATTCAGTATGGAAAAATTGCATTGAATTTTGAATGAAATTTCACTGAATCTGTAGATTGCTTTTGATATGTAGCTCATTTTACAGTATTAATGCCACCAAATCTTCATGGAAGTTATTTCTATTTCCTGGTGTCTTCCATAATTTCTTACTCCAGCATCTTAAAATTTTTATTTTACAAGTCTTTCACAATCTTACATTAATTCCAAGACATTTATGAAGCAACTGTGTATGAAACGTATTTTCTGATTTCTATCCAGGTGTTTTGTCATTTTTATTAGAAAGGTACTGATTTCTACACTTTAATTTTTATCCTGGAACTTTGCTAAATTTGTTTCGAGTTATCCAATGGAGTCTTTGGAGTCATTTATATATAGAACCATGCACCTGAATATGAGTATGTGTTGTATTATAGTTTTCTTCTTTTAGCTTTCTTCTTCTTTATAAAAATCACCAATCCATACTAAACCAGCAATGCACTGGCTCTCTCACAGGCCCCCATGTTTTCCTAGGCCAGCTGCTGTCAAGCCATTCCAGTCTTCCCAGGCCATCCACTCCCATGGCTAGCCTACAGAAAGCCAGCTACCCTAAAATGACACTAGAGACTTGTATAAACCAGCCAGATTTATAACAGTAAATCTCCATCCCCAAAATGGCCACACAAAGAACACAAACTCAATTGATATAAATACAATCTGCACGTCTAGATTAGCCAAATATATGTTACTTTGCTTATTGCCCATTTATGAAATCCCTAGCTACTTGTGGCTTCTCCTGTTGCAGGAAATATTTTTAAAAATAGAACAATCACAGTCCCATGCTTGTATCTCTGCCCCAGGGTCCTGGCTGGCTATGCACTGGAGATCAATGGCTGACCTGTTTTTGTCTTGCAGAGATTCTCTGACTCTGAGCTCCAAAATCTCTCCACCCAGTTCGATAAGTTCTCTCCAGAGAGTTGCCGCCACAGCAACCCTGTGCTTAAAATTGCCCATGGCCTTTGTGGTGCATTTCTTGCAAACCCACACTTTCCCTCTTGAACCCAGACAAGCCTACAAATGAATGAAAACACAGCACAAACTTAGCTCAGAAACAATGGTAACTCAATATCTGGGTGAAACAACTAAACCCTAATCTTATAAGCCTTATTAAAATCCTATTCTTCCAGTGGTGAATCCTTGTGGACCCACCATGATACCATGAAACTCTAGAAGCTGCATCTTACTCATAGTCTGTCCCCATTCCAAAACGAACTCTCTCCTGCTTCCAGTCTTCCTCTGTCCAATCCAGAAATCCTGCCTACATGCCCAGTGATTGGCTTCTATATTCATTAGGGGATTGGTTCACAAGAACAGCACCAGGCCCATCCACAACATCTCCAGACCATGTGGGTCAACTCAATCTTTTTCTCTTTCTGGTTCCATCTTGTCTCCTTCTCTGTCCCATCTCACATCAACTGGCTTCTTCTTCCCTTCCCCTCTCAAAACTTTCAGCTCCATGTCCTCATTCCACTGCCCAATCACAGGCTCTAGCTTTATCTGACCAGTTAAAACTCCACCTGAGTAAAGGCACCCCTTTTGAGGGAGCAGAAAAAGCAGACAGCAATCCACAACACCCAGATCACTCCCTTCCTTTGTTTCCCATGATTATTTTCTACCCTCTTCTAAGTGGGGTTGAAGCTTCCTCACTTGCGCCTTTTTCCTTGTTAAACTCCTTATGATCTGTGGGTATCCGTGAGTATTCTGTACTTTTGGGGCTAATATCCACTTATCAGTGAGTACATACCATGCATGTACTTTTGAGTCTGAGCTACCTCAGTTAGGATGATATTTTCTAGATCCACCCATTTGCCTACAAAATACATGATACTATAATTTTTATAGCTGAATAGTAGCCCATTATGTAAATAAGCCACCTTTTCTGTCTCCATTCTTTGACTGAGAGAAATCTTGTTTGCTTACTTCTGGCTATTATAAATCAGGCTGCTATGAACATAGTGGAGCAAATGTCCTTGTGATATTGTGGAGCATCTTTTAGGTATATGACCAGGAGTGGTATGCCTGTGTCTTTTTTTTTTTTCAATTTTTTTTTATCAACCTTGTGATTTTATTTGAAGTGGTAAAAAAAAAAAAATATAACAGTACCTAACAGTTCAAAATTTGGGCTGTGAACTCAGACCTCTTAGATTTAAATCTCACCTCTGTTCTTCAGGATTTCTGTGTATACTAGTTTTTTTTTTAATTTATTTATTAGGTATTTTCTTCATTTACATTTCTAATGCTATCCCAATCATTTTTATTAGATATTTTCTTCAATTACATTTCAAATGCTATCCCAAAACTTCCCTATACCCTTCCCCTGCCCTTCACCCCCCACCAATCCACTCCCACTTCTTGGCCCTGGCGTTCCCCTGTACTGGGGCATATAAAATTTGCAAGACTAGGGGCCTCTCTTCCCAATGATGGCCAACTAGGCCATCTTCTGCTACATATGCAGTTAGAGACACGAGCTCTGGGCATACTGGTTAGTTCATATTGTTCCACCTGGTATAGCTGTGTCTTAAGGTAGAACTATCTCCAATTTTCTGAGAAACCAACAGATTGATTACCAGAGTGGTAGTACCATTTGTACTCCCATGAGCAATTCTACGTTCTCTAAATCCTTGCCATCATGTCACTTGAGGTTTTGATTGTAGTCATTCTGCTTGGTGTGGGGTGGAATCTCAGGGTCATTTTAACATGCATTTCTCTGATAACTAAGGACATTGAACATTTCTTTAAGTGCTCCTCAGCCATTTGAAACTCTTCTGTTGTGAGTTCTCTGTTTAGCACCATACCCCATAAATGAACTAGGTAGTATTCATTCTATTTCTGTTTTGTGGGATAGATTGAAGAGTGTTGGTATTAGCTCATCTTTGAAGGTCTAGTGAAATTCTACACTAAAACCATTTGGCCCTGGGCTTTATTTAGTTTGGGAAGGGTTTTTTCTTTTCTTTTCTTTTCTTTTCTTTTTTTTTTTTTTTTGACTATTTTTGTTTCCTTGGGGGATATGATACTGGTTAGGTAGTTTGTATGATCTTGATTTAATTTTGGTACATGGTATTTGCCTAGAAATCATCCATTTCAACTAGATTTTCCAGTTTATATGTTTTTGTAGTAGGATCTGATGGTTTTTTAATTTCCTCAGTTTCTGTTATTATTTCTTCCTCTTCATTTCTGATTTTGTTAATTTGGATACTGTCTCTGTGTCCTTTATTTAGTTTAACAAAGGGTTTATCTATTTTGTTGATTTTCACAAAGAACCAGCTTCTACTTTTGTTGACTCTTTGTATAGTTCTTTGTTTATAACTCGTTGATTTCATTCCTGAGTTTATTTCCTGCCATCCAATCCTCTTGGGTGTGTTAGCTTCTTTCTGTTCTAGAGTTTCAGGTACACTGTTAACTTACTTGTATGAGATCTCTCCAATCTCTTTATAAAGGCACTTAGTCCTATGAATTTTCCTCTTAATTCTACTTTCCTTGTGTCCTGTAAGTATAGTTATTATATGTCTTCATTTTCATTGAATTCTATAAAGTCTCTGAGTTCTTACTTTAATTTTTCCTGACCAAGTTATCACTGAGCAGAGAGTTGTTAAATTTCTATGAGCATGTGAACTTTCTGTTGTTGGGTTTTGTTGTTGTTGTTGATATTAAAGTCTAGGATTATTCAGTGGTGATCTGATAGAATAAATGGGATTATTTTAATCTCCTTGTATCTGTTAAGGCTTGTTTTATGTCCTATTATATGGCCAATTTTGGAGAAAGTTGCATGAAGTGCTGAGAAGACAGTTGTATTCACATATTTTGGAGTGAAATGTTCTGTAGATATCTATTAAATACATTTGGTTTCATAATATCTATTAGTTTCACTATATCACTGTTTAGTTTCTATTTCAATGACCTGTCAATTAGTGAGAGTGTGATGTTGAAGTCCCCACTATTATAATGTGAGTTTCAGTGTGTATTTTGAGCTTCAGTAACATTTCTTTTATGAATGTGAGTGCCCTTACATTTGGGGCATACATATTCAGAATTGAGACTACCTCTTGGTGGATTTTTCCTTTGGTGAATATGGAGTGTTTTCCCCCCTCTCATTTGATAACTTTTGGTTGAAAGTCCAATTTATTTGACATTAGAGTGACACCTCCAGGTTGTTTCTTGAGATCATTTTCTTATAAACATTTTTCCAGCCCTTTACTCTGAGGTAGAGTCTTTCTTTGTCAGTGAGGTGAGCTTCTTGTAAGCAGCAAAATACTGGATCTTGTTTACACATCCAGTCTGTTAGCCTGTGTCTTTTAATTGGAGAATCGAGTCCATTGATGTTGAGATATTTTAAAGATTAATGATTATTAGGCCCCATTATGTTTTTTTCTGGAGGTGGAATTATGTTTATATGATCCTCTTATTTTGGGTTTGTTTTAAAATGTTCAATTTCTTGTGTTTTCATGGGTGTAGTTGACCTTCTTTTGTTGGAGGTTTTTTTCCAGTATCCTCTGTAGTGCTGGATTAGTAGAAAGACATTGTTTAAATTTGGTTTTGTTATGGAATATCTTGGTTTCTCCATCTATGATGATTGAGAGTTCTGCTGGATATAGTAACTGGGCTGGGCTGGCATTTGTGTCCTCTTAAGGTCTGCACATCTTTCCATGATCTTCTGGCCTTTTGAGTCTCTGCTGAGAAGTCTGGTGCAATTACGATAGGTCTCCCTTTATACTTGGCCTTTTTCTCTTATGGCTTTTAATATTTTTCCTTGTTCTGTGTGTTTAGTTGTGTGTTTAGTGTTTTGATTCATATGTGATGGTAGAGTTTTCATTTCTGGTCTAGCCTATTTGGTGTGCTGTATGCTTCTTGTACCTTTATAGCCATCTCTTTCTTTATGCTGAGAAGTTTTCTTGATTTTGTTGAAGATGGTTTCTGGTCCTTTGATCTGATTTTTCACCCTCTTCTATTACTATTATTCTTAGATTTGATGTTGTAATTGTGTCCTGAATTGCTGTATGTTTTGTGTTATGCACTTTTTACAAGGTATTTTATTTGACTTGTGTGTCATTTTTTTTCTATGATATAGTCTATGCCTGAAATTCTCTCTTCTATCTCTTGTGTTCTGGTGGTGGTGCTTGCTTCTGTACTTCCTGATTTTTCCTAATTTGTCCATATCTAGATTTATCTCCCTATGTATCTTATTTATTATTTCTATTTCCATTTTATTTCTTGGACAATGCTGTTTAATTCCTTCACCAGCTAGGTTGTATATTCCTGTATTTATTAAAGAATTTGTTTGTTTGTTTGTTTCTTTTTTTACCAGCTTCTACCTGTTTGTCTATATTTTCCTGTATTTCTTTAAGGGAGTTATTTATATCCTCCTTAAAGGCCTCTATTATCTTCATGAGATGCTATTTTAGGTCATTATCTTGCTCTTCAGGTATGTATCCAGAGCTTTCTGTGGTAGGGGAACTGGGTTGTGATGGTGCCAAATTGCACTGGTTTCTGTTGTTTAAGATTTTTCACTTTCCTCTGGCCATCTGGATATCTCTAGTGTTAACTGACCTGGGTGTCTTTGACTTGAGCTGGCCTCCTTAGAGGCAGGCCAAGCTCTGTTACCTGTGTTAGAGCAAGTCTGTCTCCTTGGAGGCAGACAGTGTTGACTCTGATTAGAGTGAGCTTCCAGTGTCTCTGGTTAGAGCAGGCCTTCTGTGTTCCTAATTACTGAGAACCTCCTGGGAGGCCTTTTCTTATCTAAGATGGGCAGCTACTCTCCATATGGATACATTCTCAAATCACATAATAAGATATGCACATGAAAATTATGGTAGTTTCCAAAATAATCTTTTCACCTCAACGTTATGGTAGCTCCAGTGTCCCATGGAATAATAGCAACATATCATATAAGCTGTCTTGACATCTCTACCCAAAACTAACTGCAATGGAGTGTGAGGTACCTGAAAACTGACTGTCTATTTGTGAATGAGAAGCACACAAAGTATCATCAGGTCTCATACTCTCCTTGTGTTCTTGCTTCATTCTGTTTTGTGGCAAATAGCATGACCAACACCAACTATGTAGAGGAAACCATCCATTTAAGCTTACATTTTGATAACGATCTATCTTTGAGGAAAGTAATAGCAGGAACTCAATGCAAGAACTTGTAGGCAGGAGTGCTTGCCTCTCCACATAGCATTTCTTCTGAACAAGGCACTCACTCACAGCCCAATAAGGATAGCAGGGACCATGGAGGATGCTGATTGCTCTCTGGCAGACTCACCGAACTATCATTATATAGATGTTTTCATATACCCCAATATAATTTACTCATGAAATAATGCTACCTGAAGATATCTGGACACAGCCATGTCAATCAAGACAATCAGGAAAATAACCCTCCCAGACATATCCACAAACCTATCTAATCTGCTAATCATTAATTTCTCAATTGGGACATCCTTTTCCACTATGAGATTTTGAAAGTTACACATTAATTAGAACACTATATGAAGCAAGAAGGGGAAGACTGTTTCAGAAACTCTGCTTGGAATTGAATGAACCTTTCAGTAGAAAAGAAATTTTATGCTCTATTATTGTCCACTTTAACCTTATTTGACCGTGATGAGTTTCAAAGGTAAAGGAACCTACAGAAATTATTTCACTATAATGTCATATGTTATTCCTATTTAATATGACATTAATCTTTATACCTATAGTAATATTAAACTTAATAATAGGTTTTATTCACTATGAGTTCTTATTAGAAAGACTTGAGATAGAATTTTGTTGTTGTTCTATAACAAAATATATTTGTAAAAAGTTTATGGATTTGTGTACAAATTTAGTGTTTGTTATATGTATACATATAGTCATATTTTAATGTGAATACATATAGATATTTTGCTAGGAGAATTTTTGTAGGTCATCAGTTACACTGAGTAGTCCATTCTAGAATTTTAATTTTATTTATTTATTTACTTTTTTATTATGTATTTTCCTCAATTACATTTCCAATGCGAATCCAAAAGTCCCCCATACCCTATCCACTCATTCCCACTTTATGGCCCTGGCGTTCCCCTGTACTGGGGCATATAAAGTTTGCGTGTCCAATGGGCCTCTCTTTCCAGTGATGGCCTACTAGGCCATCTTTTGATACATATACAACTAGAATCAAGAGCTCCGGGGTACTGGTTAGTTCATAATGTTGTTGCACCTACAGGGTTGCAGATCTCTTTAGCTCATTGGATACTTTCTCTAGCTCCTCCACTGTGGGCCCTGTGATCCATCCAATAGCTGACTGTGAGCATCCACTTATGTGTTTGCTAGGCCCCGACCTAGTCTCACAAGAGACAGCTATATCAGGGTCCTTTCAGCAAATGCTTGCTAGTGTATGCAATGGTGCCATCTTTGGAGGCTAATTATGGGATGGATCCTTGGATATGGCAGTCTCTAAATGGTCCATCCTTTTGTCTCAGCTCCAAACTTTGTCTCTGTAACTCCTTCCATGGGTGATTGTTTCCAATTCTAAGAAGGGGCAAAGTGTCCACACTTCGGTCGTCATTCTTCTTCAGTTTCATGTGTTTTACAAATTGTCTCATATCTCAGGTATACTAAGTTTCTGGGCTAATATCCACTTATGAGTGAGTATATATCATTTGAGTTCTTTTGTGATTGTGTTACCTCACTAAAGATGATGCCCCCCAGGTCCAACCATTTGCCTAGGGATTTCATAAATTCATTCTTTAATAGCTGAGTAGTACTCCATTGTGTAAATGTACCACATTTCCTGTATCCATTCCTCTGTTAAGGGGCATGTGGGTTCTTTCCAGCTTCTGGCTATTATAAAAAAGACTGCTATGAACAGAGTGGAGCATGTGTCCGACTTACCGGTTAGAACATCTTCTGGATATATGCCCAGGAGAAGTATTGCGGGATCCTCCGGTATACTATGTCCAATTTTTGAGGAACTGCCAGATTGATTTCCAGAGTGGTTGTACAAGCTTGCAATCCCACCAACAATGGAGGAGTGTTCCTCTTTCTCCACATCCTCACCAGCATCTGCTGTCACCTGAATTTTTGATCTTAGCCATTCTGACTGGTGTGAGGTGGAATCTCAGTGTTGTTTTGATTTGCATTTCCCTGATAATTAAGGATGCTGATAATTTTTTCAGGTGCTTCTCAGCCATTCAGTATTCCTCAGGTGAGAATTCTTTGTTTAGCTCTGAGCCCCATTTTTTAATGGGGTTATTTGATTATCTGGAGTCCACCTTCTTGAGTTTTTTATAAATATTGGATATTAGTCCCCTATCTGATTTAGGATAGGTAAAGATCGTTTCCCAATCTGTTGGTGGCCTTTTTGTCTTCTTGATGGAGTTTTTTGCCTTGCAGAAGCTTTGCAGTTTCATGAGGTCCCATTTATCAATTCTGGATCTTACAGCACAAGCCATTGCTGTTCTATTCAGGAATTTTTCCCCTGTGCCCATATCTTCGAGGTTTTTCCCCACTTTATCCTCTATAAGTTTCACTGTCTCTGGTTGTATATGGAGTTCCTTGATCAACTTAGATTTGACCTTAGTACAAGGAGATAGGAATGGATCAATTCACAGTCTTCTACATGATAACCACCAGTTGTGCCAGCACCATTTGTTGAAAAGGCTGTATTTCTTCAACTGGATGGTTTTGGCTCCCTTGTCGAAGATCAAGTGGCCGTAGGTGTGTGGGTTCATTTTTGGGTCTTCAATTCTATTTCATTGGTCTACTTGTCTGTCACTATACCGTCCTATGCAGTTTTTATCACAATTGCTCTGTAGTAAAGCTTTAGGTCAGGCATGGTGATTCCACCAGAGGTTCTTTTATCCTTGAGAAGAGTTTTTGCTATCCTAGGTTTTTTGTTATTTCAGATGAATTTGCAGATTGCTCTTTCTAATTCATTGAAGAATTAAGTTGGAATTTTGATGTGGATTGCATTGAATCTGTAGATTGCTTTTGGCAAGATAGCCATTTTTACAATGTTGATCCTGCCAATCCATGAGCATGGGAGATCTTTCCATCTTCTGAGATCTTCTATAATTTCTTTCTTCAGAGACTTGAAGTTCTTATCATACAGATCTTTCACTTCCTTAAAGTCACGCCAAGATATTTTATATTATTTGTGACTATTGAGAAGGGTGTTGTTTCCTTAATTTCTTTCCCAGTCTGTTTATTCTTTGTGTAGAGAAAGGCCATTGACTTGTTTGAGTTAATTTTATATCCAGCTACTTCACCAAAGCTGTTTATCAGGTTTAGGAGTTCTCTGGTGGAATTTTTAGGGTCACTTATATATACTATAATATCATCTGCAAAAAGTGATATTTTGACTTCATCTTTTCCAATTTGTATCCCCTTGATCTCCTTTTGTTGTCTAATTGCTCTGGCTAGGACTTCAAGTACTATGTTGAATAGGTAGGGAGAAAGTGGGCAGCCTTGTCTAGTCCCTGATTTTAGAGGGATTGCTTCTAGCTTCCCACCATTTACTTTGATTTTGGCTACTGGTTTTCTGTAGATTGTTTTTATCATGTTTAGGTATGGGCCTTGAATTCCTGATATTTCCAAGGCTTTTATCATGAATGGGTGTTGGATCTTGTCAAATGCTTTCTCCACATCTAAGGAGATGATCATGTGGTTTTTGTCTTTGAGTTTGTTTATATATTGGATTACGTTGATGGATTTCTGTATATTAAACCATCACTGCAGTCCTGGAATAAAACCTACTTGGTCAGGATGGATGATTGCTTTAATGTGTTCTTGGATTCAGTTAGCGAGAATTTTATTGAGTACCTTTGCATCTATACTCATAAGGGAAATTGGTCTGAAGTTCTCTATCTTTGTTGGATCTTTCTGTGCTTTAGGTATCAGAGTAATTGTGGCTTCATAGAATGAGTTGGGTAGAGTACCTTCTACTTCTATTTTGTGGAATGGTTTGTGCAGAACTGGAATTTGATCTTCTTTGCAGGTCTGATAGAACTCTGCACTAAACCCATCTGGTCCTGGGCTTTTTTTGGCTGGGAGACTATTAAAGACTGCTTCTATTTCTTTAGGGGATTTGGGACTGTTTAGATCGTTAACTTGATCCTGATTTATCTTTGGTACCTGGTATCTGTCTAGAAATTTGTCCATTTCATCCAGGTTTTCCAGTTTTGTTGAGTATAGCCTTTTGTAGAAGTATCTGATAGTGTTTTGGATTTCTTCAGGATCTGTTGTTATGTCTCCCTTTTCATTTCTGATTTTGTTAATTAGGATGCTGACCCTGTGCCCTCTAGTGAGTCTAGCTATGTGTTTATCTATCTTGTTGATTTTCTCAAAGAACCAACTCCTCGTTTGGTTAATTCTTTGAATAGTTCTTCTGTTTCCATTTGGTTGATTTTGCCCCTGAGTTTGATTATTTCCTGCCGTCTACTCCTCTTGGGTGAATTTTCTTCCCTTTTTCTAGAGCATTTAGATGTGTTTTCAAGCTGCTAGTGTGTGCTCTCTCTAGTTTCTTTTGGAGGCACTCAGACCTATGAGTTTCCCTCTTAGAAATGCTTTCATAGTGTCCCATAGGTTTGGGTATGTTGTGGCTTCATTTTCATTAAACTCTAAATTGTCTTTAATTTCTTTCTTTATTCCTTCCTTGACCAAAGTATCATTGAGAAGAGTGTTGTTCATTTTCCACGTGAATGTTGGCTTTCCATTATTTATGTTGTTATTGAAGATCAGCCTTAGTCCATGGTGGTCTGATAGGATGCATGGGACAATTTCAATATTTTTGTATCTGTTGAGGCCTGTTTTGTGACCAATTATATGGTCAATTTTAGAGAAGGTCCCGTGAGGTGCTGAGAAGAAGGTATATCCTTTTGTTTTAGGATAAAATGTTCTGTAGATATCTGTTAAGTCCATTTGTTTCATAATTTCTGTTAGTTTCACTGTGTCCCTGTTTAGTTTCTTTTTCCTCGATCTGTCCATTGATGAAATTGGTGTGTTGAAGTTTCCCACTATTATTGTGTGAGGTGAAATGTGTGCTTTGAGCTTTACTAAAGTGTCTCTAATGAATGTGACTGCCCTTGCATTTGGAGCATAGATATTCAGAATGGAGAGTTTCTCTTGGAGGATTTTAACTTTGATTTGTATGAAGTGTCCCTCCTTGTCTTTTTTGATAACTTTGGGTTGGAAGTCGATTTTATTAGATATTAGAATGGCTATTCCAGCTTGTTTCTTTAGACCATTTAATTGGAAAGTGGTTTTCCAGCCTTTCACTCTGAGACAGTGTCTGTCTTTTTCCCTGAGATTGGTTTCCTGTAATCAGCAGAATATTTGGTCCTGTTTGTGTAGCCAGTCTGTTAGTCTATGTCTTTTTATTGGGTAATTGAGTCCATTGATATTAAGAGATATTAAGGAAAAGTAATTGTTGCTTCCTTTTATTTTTGTTGTTAGAGTTGGCATTCTGTTCTTGTGGCTGTCTTCTTTTTGGTTTGTTGAGGGATTACTTTCTTGCTTTTTCTAGGGCGTGATTTCCGTTTTTGTATTGGTTTTTTTCTGTTATTATCCTTTGAAGGGCTGGATCTATGGAAAGATAATGTGTGAATTTGGTTTTGTCATGGAATACTTTGGTTTCTCCATCTATGGTAATTGAGATTTTGGCCGGTTATAGTAGCCTGGGCTGGCATTTGTGTTCTCTTAGTGTCTGTATAACATCTGTCCAGGCTCTTCTGGCTTTCATAGTCTCTGGTGAAAAGTTTGGTGTAATTCTGATAGGCCTGCCTTTATATGTTACTTGACCTTTCTCCCTGCTTTAAAATTCTATCTTTATTTAGTGCATTTGTTGTTCTGATTATTACATGTCGGGAGGAATTTCTTTTCTGGTCCAGTCTATTTGGAGTTATGTAGGCTTCTTGTATGATCAGGGGCATGTCTTTCTTTAGGTTTGGGAAGTTTTCTTCTATAATTTTGTTGAAAATATTTGCTGGTTCTTTGAGTTGAAAATCTTCATTCCCATCTACTCCTATTATCCGTAGGTTTGGTCTTCTCATTGTGTCCTGGATTTCCTGGATGTTTTGAGTTAGGATCCTTTTGCATTTTGTATTTTCTTTGATTGTTGTGCCGATGTTCTCTATGGAATCTTCTGTACCTGAGATTCTCTCTTCCATCTCTTGTATTTTGTTGCTAATGCTCACATCTATGTTTCCAGATTGCTTTTCCTAGGGTTTCTATCTCCAGTGTTGCCTCACTTTGGGTTTTCTTTATTGTGTCTACTTCCCTTTTTAGGTCTAGTATGGTTTTGTTCATTTCCATCACCTGTCTGGATGTGTTTTCCTGTTTTTCTTTAAGGACTTCTACCTGTTTGGTTGTGATTTCCTGTTTTTCTTTAAGGACTTGTAACTCTTTAGCAGTGTTCTCCTGTATTTCTTTAAGTGAGTTATGAAAGTCCTTCTTGATGTCCTCTACCATCATCATGAGATATGCTTTTAAATCTGGGTCTAGCTTTTCAGGTGTGCTGGGGTGCCCAGGTCTAGTTGGGGTGGGAATGCTGCGTTCTGATGATGGTGAGTGGTCTTGATTTCTGTTAGTAGGATTCTTACGTTTGCCTTTCACCATCTGGTAATCTCTGGAGCTAGTTGTTATAGTTGTCTCTGGTTAGAGCTTGTTCCTCAGGCGATTATGTTAGCCTCTATCTGCAGACCTGGGAGACTAGCTCTCTCCTTAGTTTCAGTGGTCAGAGTACTCTCTGCAGGCAAGTGCTCCTCTTGCAGGGAAGGTGCCCAGATATCTGGTATTCGAACCTGCCTCCTGGCAGAAGTTGTGTTCCACTCACCAGAGGTCTTAAGATCCCGTGGAGGGTCCTGTGAGGATCTTGGGGGTGTCCAGAAACTCAGCGCACAAGGAACCCCGGTGCTGGAGTGGACCAGAAGGGACTTGTGCCCCTGATCAGGCCGGGTTATCTGCTTCCTTAATTAATGCAGTCTCAGGTCCTGCACGATTGGATTGGAGCAGGTGCTGTGTTTCACTCACCAGAGGTCTTAGGATCCCGTGGGGGATCCTGTGTGGGTCCTTGCGGGTGTCCGGTGACTCAGCGGGGCAGGAACCCTGGTGCTGCAGCGGACCGGAAGAACTGCAGAAAAAAATAAATTATTCCTAGAGGTTAGAGGAAAAAATAAAGGATGCTAAATTAGCTGTTAAGGACCAGAGAACTAAGAAAGTACCAGAAAGTAGCAAATTAATAAAATGACAAGCATTAGATAACATTAATTTAAATTTCATTAATTAATTAAATTTCATTCCAATGATGGAGGAATGGTTCAATATATTTAAAAGTATAAATATAAACCTTGACAGAAATGGGCTCTAGGATAGATATCATGCAATCAATCACCTCATACTTAACAACGCACCTTCCAATATGCACCTAAACCTGTTAAAACCACAGAGACTGTGCAAGTACAAAGAGGGATATTAGATCCGAAAATTCAACAGAGATGGGGAGAATTAGGTTGTATGGATATAGAATGTATAAAATTTTATCTTCTGTGCTAATAGAAACCCATCCAAAACTTTTGAACCCAGAATTGTCCCTGTATAAAAGAAAAATGGGGACAAAAACATCAGAGGCTCATGGAAGTATCATCCAGAGACACCCCACCTTTCCATCTTCAGACACCAAACCCCAACACTAGTACTGAGGTCAAGATGTGGTTATAGACAGGATCCTGATATGGATCTCCTCTGGGAGGTTTTTCCAGCACCTGACTCAGATACTTGCAGATACAGACAACCATTGAACTGAGCTCAGGGCCCAAAATGGAAGGTTTAGTGGAAGGGCTGAAGGAGATGACAGGCATTGTAATCCCATAGGAAGAACAACAGTATCAATTATCTAGACCCCTCAGTGCTCCTAGAGACGAAATCACTAACCAAAGAGTTTACATGGGCCAGTCCATGGCTCCTCCTACATATGTAGCAGAGGACTGCTTCATCTTGCATCAGTAGGACAGGAGAGGCTTGGTCATAGGGTAACTTAATGCCAAAGAGAAGGGAGATGATAGATGGGTGAGGCAGGAGTGGGCAGGTGGGTAGAGGAGCATGCTATTAAAGGCAAAGGGGGTGGGAGTTTGTGGGAGGGGTGACCAGGAAGGAGGATAATAATAGAAATGTAACCAAATAAAATGATTAATAAATATAATAATAATAATAATAATAATAATAATAATAATAATAATAATAATAAATAGCCTCCATATATATAGAAAAAAACAATGGATTAAGAAAGCCAATGTTTTGCATTTTTATGAGGTTTCATTTGTCAATTCTTGATCTTACAGCATAATCCAATGCTGTTCTATTCAGGAGTTTTCCCTTGTGCCCATATCTTCGAGGCTTTTCCCCACTTTCTCCTCTGTAAGTCTCAGTGTCTCTGGTTTTATGTGGAGTTCATTGATCCAGACACTGTCAATAAGACAAAAAAGTTCACCAACAGATTGGGAAAGGATCTTTACCAATCCTAAATCAGATAGGGGAATAATATCCAATATATATAAAGAACTAAAGAAAGTGGACTCCAGAAAACCAAATAATCCCATTAAAAAATGGGGCACAGAGCTAAACAAAGAAGTCTCAACTGAGGAATACCGAATGGCTGAGAAGCACCTGAAAAAATGTTCAACATCCTTAATCATCAAGGAAATGCAAATCAAAACAACCTTGAGCTTCCACCTCACACCAGTTAGAATGGCTAAGATCAAAATTTCATGTGACAGCAGATGCTGGCAAGGATGTGGAGAAAGAGGAACAATCCTCCATTGCTGGTGGGATTGCAAGTTGGTACAACCACTCTGGAAATCAGTCTGGCGGTTCCTCAGAAAATTGGACATAGTACTACCAGAAGATCCAGCAATTCCTCTCCTGGGCATATATCCAGAAGATGTTCCAACTGGTAATAAGAACACATGCTCCACTATGTTCATAGCAGCATTATTTATAATAGCCAGAGCTGGAAAGTACCCAGGTGTCTCTCAACAGAGGAATGGATACAGAAAATGCAGTACATTTACACAATAGAGTACTACTCAGCTATTAAAAACAATGAATTTATGAATTTCCTAGGCAAATGGATGGATCTATAGGGTATCATTCTGAGTGAGGTAACCCAATCACAAAAGAACTCACATGATATGCACTCACTGATAAGTGGATTTTAGCCCAGAAACTTAGAATATCCAAGATACAACTTGCAAAACACATGAAACTCAAGAAAAAGGAAGAGCAAAGTGTGGACAATTCGCCCCTTCTTAGAATTGGGAACAAAACACCCATGGAAGGAGTTATAGAGGAAACTTTGAAGCTGAGACGAAAGGATGGACCATCCAGATACTTTCCACCCAGGGGTCCATCCCATAATCAGCCACCAAACCCAGACACTATTGCATATACCATCAAGATTTTGCTGAAGAGACCCTGATATAGCTGTCTCTTGTGAGGTTAAGCCAGTGTCTGGGAAACACAGAAGTGGATGCTCACAGTCAGCTATTGGATGGAACACAGGGCCCCTAATGGAGGAGCTAGAGAAAATACCCAAGAACAGAAGGGTTCTGCAACCCTATAGGTGGAAAAACAATATGAACTAACCAGTACCCTCAGAGCTTGTGTCTCTAGCTGCATATGTAGCAGAAGATGGTGTAGTCAGCCATCATTGGGAAGAGAGGCCCCTTGGTCCTGCAAACTTTATATGCCCCAGTACTCCGGAAATACCAGGGCCAAGAAGTGGGAGTGGGTGGGGAGCAGGGGGAGGAGGATATAGGGGACTTTCGGGATAGTATTTGAAATGTAAATGAAGTAAATACCTAATAAAAAATTGGAGGGGAAAAAAAAGAAAGCCAATGATTAAAGCTTCCTGGTATTTTTCACAAAGGGTACCTGAGGATTGCTGAGGGAAACAACCTCCCTCCAAATGAGGCATTAGTGATCACATCCATGCTGTCATCCCCAAAGATGTTGAGTAGAGTGACATGGCAGATAACGTGTTCCCAATACACTCCTGCTTTGAGCTCCTGAAGCATGCACATTTCCCAAACTCTTAGTAACTGTGTTGCCCTGAGGAAAATCATCTCTGTGCAATGGAAGAACTTAGGATGTTTCTGATTAAAATATAAATATAGATTCACCTAGTTTTGAATGTACTCAAACTATGTGAAAATGGCCCACTAATTTGGCTAAGGTAAGAGGTAATGCAGGGGCCGTTTGAACCTCCCTCAGTGTTCCTTGAAAGGCTTATGGAAGCCTTCAGGTGGTTCACTCCCTTTGATCTTAACTCAGAAGCCCAGAAGGCCTCAGTGGCCCTGGCCTTGATAAGGCAGTCATCTCCGGATATCAGAAAGGAACTTCAGAGATTAAGAAGGTGTATTATGAGAGAGAGAGAGAGAGAGAGAGAGAGAGAGAGAGAGAGAGAGAGAGAGAGAGAGAGAGAGACAGACAGACAGACAGACAGACAGACAGACAGACAGAGACAGACAGACAGAGACAGAGTCAGAGACAGAGACAGAGACAGAGGGGAAAGGTAAATGAAAGAGAGAGGTGGGAGGCAGAAGAAAGAGAAAACAGGAGGAATCGTAGACAAGAAAGAAATTTGACTAGAATCTTGGCCGCAGTGGTAGGAGAGAAAGAAAAGATAGGACCTAGACAGGGAACCTGAGCAACAGAATACCAATGTGCTTAAACAGAATTAAGTGAGTTAGAGTACCGAGCCTCAGCTACAAAGGCTCAGCTGTGTCAGACTGAAGTTACTTATTTGGGATACATCCTTCGAGACAAGAAGCAGTGGCTAAAGGAAGTCAGAAAAAAAGACTGCAACTCAGATCCCCACCTCAACTACATCAAGGCAAGTAAGAGAATTTTTGGGCACCGCTGGCTTCTGCACACTCTGGATACTTGGGTTGGTGACATTAGCTGCCCCGTTGTACCCCCTAACCAAGGAGGGGGAGGTGTTTGTGTGGACCCCAGATCACCAGAAAGCCTTTAAAAAAATTAAAAAGGCCCTACTGATGGCCAGCCTTTTCCTGACCTATCCAAGCCTTTCACTCTTTATGTGAGAGATCAGGGGTCGCCACAGGAGTCCTTACTCAGACTTTGGAACTTTGAAAAAGGCCAGTGGCTTACCTATCCAAGAAGTTACACTCTGTTGCCAGCGGGTGGTTTTCTTGCCTGAAAGATATTGCTGCCATAGCTCTGCTTATCAAGGATGCTGATAAGCTCACTCTGGGACAGCAAATAACTGTAGTGGCACCCCACATTCTTAAAAGCATTATCCGACAGCCCCCTGACAGATGGATAGATGACCAACGCTCATATGACATATTATCAGCGCTTTTTGTTGACTGAATGAGTGACCTTCACTCCCTCTGCAGTCCTCAATCCCGCTACCCTACTGCCTGAGACTTCACCTACTCATCACTGTGCTGACATTCTGGCAGAAGAAACTGGTACTCGAAATAATCTGAAGGATCAGATCAGCCTTGGCCTGGGAGTTTGAGCTGGTACATGGATGGCAGTAGCTTCATGGTTGAAGGTAAGCAGAAGTCGGGGGCAGCAGTGCAGTGGTGGACAGAAAGAAAGTGACCTAGGCCAGCAGCATCCCTAAAGGGACTTCTGCTCAGAAAGCCGAACTTGTAGCTTTGATACAAGCTCTACGAATGGCAAAAGGGAAGTCAATCAACATTTACACTGACAGCAGGTATGTTTTTGCCACTGTATGGAGCAATATACAGACAAAGAGGGCTGTTGACATCTGCAGAGAAAGACCTAAGATGCTGTGGCTAAAGGAAATCAGATGGCAGATCTAACTGCCAAACAGGCAGCCCAAGGAGAAATGATCCTGGCAGTCAAGGAGCCTAAAGATTATTATGATGTCAGAGAGACCAGCTTTAGATACATCCCTGAAGACTATCAAGTTATGGACAAATTAGGATTGGTAAATGAAATCCTGTATGGGGTAGTAGAAACAGAAAAAGGAAAACTAGTCCTCCTATGAGAAGGATACAAGTATGTTACCAACTTACATTACTTGACCCACTTGGGGGCCAAGAAATTAAAAGGTGTGATTAGGTCCTCCGACTACTATGTTACAGGACTCTCTGACATGGCAGAAGAAATAGTCAAAAGCTGCAAGGCCTGTGCTATGACTAATACAGGACAATTCGTGTTTACTCCTGAGAAGAGGCTCAGGGGCAACTGGCTAGGGGCTTACTGAGAAATATATTTTACAAAATCTAAGCCAGCTAGATATGGCAACAAGTACTTATTAGTATTTATAGACACCTTTTCAGGCTGGGTAAAAGCTTTTCCTACCAGGACTGAGACAGCCAATGTGATAGCCAAGAAGATCCTAGAAGAAATCTTCCCAAGGTTTGGGATACCCAAGGTAATCGGGTCCAATAACAAATGCCTTGGTTGCCCAGGTAAGTTAGGGACTAGCCAAGATATTGGGGATTGATTACATTGTGAATACAGGCCCCAAAGCTCAGAACAGGTAGAGAGAATGAATAGAACTATTAAGAGACCCTTACCAAATTGACAGCAGAGACTGGAGCTAATGATTAGATAGCTCTCCTACCATTTGTGCTCCTAGGGGTTAGAAACACCCCTGGACAGTTTGGACTGACCCCCCTATAAATTACTCTATGGGGGCCCCCCTCCACTTGTAAAAATAGCCTCTGTATATAGTGCTGACATGCTGCTTTCCCAGCCTTTGTTCTCTAGGCTCAAGGTGCTCAAGTGGGTGAGACAGTGAAAACAGAAGCAGCTCCAGAATTCCTACTCAAGAGAAGAATACCTGCAAGCCCCACATCTCTTCCAAGTTAGAGATTCGGTCTACATTAGATGCCTCCACACAGAAAACTTTGAGACTTGGTGGAAAGACCCTTATCTTATACTCTTGACCACCCTAATTTCTACCCTTATGGGACCTCTTTTGATTTTGCTTCTGCTTTTAATTTAAGTCCATGTGTGTTAAATAGGCCAGTTACCTTTATTAGAACAAGAATTAGTTCAGTGTGGCTTTTAGTTTTGAGACAATAGTACCAAGTGTGTCAGGGAGAAGATAGTGTCTAGTTCAAGATTAGAACTACTAACAAGTAGGAGTGGGGAATGAAAAAAATATAACGTAAAAGCAAAATTCTAAGCCTTTAGGCCCAGGCTTGAGAATGTGACCTTTGTGACTCAGTGCTCTGAGGTATGCTAATCATAAAACGGATGTCGACATTCCTCCACCCACCCACTTCCTAGGTTTATGGAATGTTCATTCAGAGAAGGTCACCCTGACCCACCCTGACCATTGCTGGAACCCCCTATGCAAAGGTGCTATTGCTAGAGGCTCATTGTTACTGTCTTAACTTTCCACTTTGTGTGACTCTTAACTGATATTTTTGGTGTTTCTCAACAAGGCCCTCCCCACCCCCCTTGAGCTGTGGTTTCTTCCTTTAAATACCCCCGTACCCAGCTACTCAGGGCGCCACGGTCCTCTACCCTGTGTGGTGTATGACTGTGGGCCCGAGAGCGCTCTTGAATAAAAGTCCTCTTGCAGTTTGTAGCAAGACCGTTTCTTGTGAGTGATTTGGGGTGTCACCTCTCCTCAGTCAGAACGTGGGAGAGTCCTCACGTTCTGGGTCTTTCATTATGTAACTGGGGAGGAGTCTAGCCTGAAGGTCAGAAGCTTGGGACATTGCCTACGTGACTACTAACCATGCTTCTCTTGTGGGGCTGAGGGGTGGTAAATTCAACAGGAGCCAGGGTTCCAGAAGACATGAGAGAACTCCTTCCATCCCATGTAGGTGAATTATCACCACCAGGTCCCGGTGCTCAACACCTCAGATCGACTGGAGACCAGTCTGTCTGTGTATAGCCCAATGCCACCCACACAAAGACACAGCTTGCAAAACATAAACATTTGGCAGAGACAGCTGACTACCAGGACAGTCCCCAATAATCCTTGTAACACTGAAGTACCTGCCTTCAACCTTCTGTCCCGGAATGTCTGACAGAACTTAAATGAAGCAGAAGGGATTAGCGTGCCCTGTCTTGTCAGAGCTTTGCAGTCAAGTATCCTGCATCCATTTTCTGTCTGGAGTTGAAATTTGGGCATTTTTTTTGCCAGTGTCTAGTTTCCTAAAATTGAAGCAACTCTGCCTTGAGATAATGATCATCAATATGTTCTTTGAAGTGGAATTAGGACACTGTCAGGAACAGACATGTCTCATAGTCAAAAGATCTTTTAACAATTGAAATATCACTAAATGCTACATTCTGTGGATCTCTAATGCTGTTAAGGACCATGATCTATATATAGCATAACCAAATTGTCAAACATTGATTATTCTTAGCTATTGACTATTTGAATAACCTTGAAAAGTCTTTATTGTAATCAACTAAATTAGAATCTAATAGAAGCATGAGTTTCATTATCTGACTATTAACTTGCATTAAATAATATCTTAAGCAGTTATTAAAAACTATTAAAAGACCCCTTCTGGCTGGCCCTTTCTGCTGGGGTGAACTGCTAGCTACTCCCTTGAGTACATCACAGCCTGAGGCATCCAAGGAGATCTGCTGCACTGAGGCATCTGGTAATGACCTTCTCAAAGTCCCATAGCTGCTGCTGAGAGCCCAGTGACTTGGGACCCATCATCCCCCAAAACTCTCACACCTTGAATTCCATTGTCATTCTGGCCACCCCTTTCTGCTGGGGAAGACTACTATGTACTCTGTGCTCCTGAAGACACCACATCTCAAAGCTTTCCATGAGATCTGCTGCACTCAGGGCATATGGCAAGGATCACCCCCAAAGTCCCACAGCTGCTGCTGGGGGCCCAGTAGACTCACTATCCATCACCTTCCAAAACCTCTGCCAATCAAATTCCATTTCACTTCCAGCTAGCTATTTCTGCCTAGTCAGAATGCTAGCTAGTCTGCTCTCCTGAAAACACCACAACATGAGGCATCCCAGAAGATCTGCTGACTCAGAGCATCTGTACGACTGACACCTCAGCCTGAAGTCATCTCAGGAGTACTTCTGCATGGAAGGCAATGGGGCAACAGACACCACAGTCTGAAGACGTTCTAGGGGCTTTGCAGCATGCAGGGAAACTGACCCAACAGACTTAAAGCCTCCCTGGAGTTTTGATGCACACAGAGAAACAGGAATCACAGTCTGTAGGCACCCACGGGAGAACAGATTCACACAAGACAACAGCTTGACTGTTCCTCTGAAGACTCAACAGTCTGAACACTCCCAGGAGATTTGCTGAATATCAGCAGCTTCTCTGCCCCTCTGAAGACCCCCCATCAAAAGGTCCCACAGGAAGTCTGCTACAGCCAGGGCCACAGGCCCATCAGGAGACCTGAGGCAACCCAGGGACAAAAGAGACAGGCTCCATACAGAGTTACTCAGAGCAGTAAACACTAGGAATAATCAGATGGCAAGAGGCAAGCACAAGACGATAAGCAACAGAAGCAAATGTATGTGAGCATCAACAGAACACAGTTCTCACACCACAGCAAGCTGTAAATACACAAACATACCTGAAGATCTGGAATCTGACCTAAAATCCTATCTCATAAAGATAACAGAGTCGTTTAAGGAAGATATAAACAACTCACTTAAAGAAATATATGAAAACACGGGTAAATGTGTAGAAGCCCTTATAGGGGAAACAAATAAATATCTTAGAGAAATACAGGAAAACTTAATCAAACAGGTGAAGCAATTGAATAAAGCTGTCCAAGACCTAAAAGTGGAAGTAGAAATAAAAAAATAAAACACAAATGGAGGCAAACTTGGAAATGGAAAACCTATAAAACAGATCAGGAGTCATGGATATAAGCATCACCAAAAGAATACAAGAAATAGAAGAGAGAATTTTAGGTGTAGAAGATACCATAGTAAACACTGATACAACAGTCAAAGAAAATTCAAAGCATAAAAACATACTAACACAAAACATTCAGGAAATTCAGGACACAATGAAAAGACCAAATCTAAGAATAATTGGAATAGAGAATGATGATTCCCAGCACAAAGGACCTGAAAACATCAACAAAATCATAGAAGAAAACTTCTCCAACCTAAAAAAAGAGATGGACATAAATGTACAAGAAGCTTATAGAACACCAAATAAATGGGACAAGAAAAGAAAATCCTCTTGTCACACAATAATCAAAACACTAAATGCAGAGAACAAAGAAAGAATATTAAAAGCTACAAGGGAAAATGGACAAGTAATGTATAAAGTAAGATCTATCAGAATTGCACAAGACTTCTCAACAGAGACACTAAAAGCCAGAAGAGATTGGTCAGAAGTCTTGCAGACTCTAAGAGAACACAAAGGCCAGTCCAGGCTACTATACCCAGCAAAAATCTCAATTAACATAAAAGAAGAAACTAAATAAACAAGGACGAAACCAAATTCAAACAATATCTATAGATCAATCCAGCCCTACAATGGATTATATAAGGAAAACACCAACACAAGGAGGGTACCTACACCCTACACCAAAAAAAAAAAGGTATTGATCATCTCACAACAAAGCCAAAAGGAGAAAACCACATGCACATAATACCATCGACAAAAACAAACATCACAGGATCTAACAATTACTGGTCTGTTATATTTCGCAACATTAACGGACTCAACTCACCTCTAAAATTACTTAAACCAACAGTCTAAATACACAAACAGGATCCAGCATTTTGGTGCATACAAGAAACACACCTCAATAACAAAGGCAGTCACTATCTCATTGTAAAAGGCTGGCAAATGGTCCCAAGAAAAAAGCTGGAGTTGCCATCCTAATAGCTAACAAAATAGACTTTTAACCAAAAGGTATCAAACAAGATGAGGAAAGACACTTCATATTCATCAAAGGGAAAATCCACCAAGAGCAAGTCTCAATTCTGAACACCTATGCACCAAATGCAAGAGCACCCATATTCATAAAAGAAACTTCACTAAAACTCAAAACACACATTGAACCCCACACAACAATAGTGGGAGACTTCAACACCACACTCTCACTAACAGACAGGTCATTGAAACAGCAACTAAACAGAGACACAGTGAAACTAATAGAGGTTATGGACCAAATTGATTTAACAGATATTCACATAACATTTCACCACAAAACAAAAGAATACAGTTCTTCTTAGCACATAATGGTACCTTCTACAATATCAACCATATAATTGGTCACAAAAAACCCTCAACCAATCCAAGAAGATTGAAATAATCCGATGCTTCTTCCTATCAGAACACCATGGCTGAAGGCTGGTCTTCAATAACAACATAAACAACAGAAGCCCACATACATGTGGAAACTCAACAACTCTCTACTCAATGATATCTTGGTCAGGGCAGAAATAAAAAAGGAAATTAAAGACTTCCTGGAATTCAATGAAAATATTGACACAACATGCCTAACTTTATAGGACACAATGAAATCAGGACTAAGAGGAGAATTCATAGCACTAAGTGCCCTGGTAAAGAAACTGGAGAGATCTTATCCTAACAACTTAACAACACACCTGAGAGCTCTAGAACAAAAAGAAAAAATTACTGCCTAAGGGAAGTATAGGGCAAGAAATAGTCAAACTCAGGGCAGAAATCAACCAAATGGAAACAAAGAGAATGATAAAAAGAATCAACAAAACAGAAAGCTGGTTCTTTGAGAGAATCAAGAAGATAAATAACTGGAATCCATCCCATAATCAGCCACCAACGCAGACACTATTGCAAATGCCAGCAAGATTTTGCTGAAAGGACCCTGATATAGCGGTCTCTTGTGAGGCTATGCCAGTGCCTGGAAAATACAGAAGTGAATGCTCACAGTCATCTATTGGATGGCACACAGGGCCCCCAGTGGAGGAGCTAGAGAAAGTACCCAAGGAGCTAAAGGGGTCTGCAACCCTATAGGTGGAACAACAATATGAACTAACCAGTACCCACAGAGATTGTGTCTCTGGCTGCATATGTAGCAGAAGATGGCCTAGTAGGCCATCAGTGGGAAGGGAGGCCCCTTGGCCTTGAAAACTTTATATGCCCCAGTACAGGGGAATGCCAGGGTCAAGAGGTGGGACTGGGTGGGTAGGGGAGCAGGATGGGGGGAGGGTATAGGGAACTTTCAGGATAGCATCTGAAATGTAAATAAAGAAAATATCTAATAAAAAAAGAAGAAGATGACGACAGAGGTAAATAAACTCCTAGCCAAAATAACTAAAGGACCTATCGGCAGCATTCAAATTAACAAAATCAGAAATGAAAAGGGAGAGATAACAACAGAAAGGGGGCAGAGAATTCAAAAAAGCATCAGAATCTACTACAACATCCTATGCTCAACAAAACTGGAAAATCTAAATGAAATGGATAGGTTTCTAGACAGATACCATATTCCAAAGTTAAATCAAGAGCCAGTAAAGGTATCTAAAAGGCCCACATCCCCTAAGGAAATAGAAGAAGTCATTACAAACCTCCCAACCAAATAAATAAAAATAAAAAGACGTATTCCAAAAATAGAATCAGAAGGAACACTACCCAATTTGTTCAATGAAGCCACAATTATGCTCATACCTAAACCACACAAATATGTAATAATAATAAAAAACTTAACACAAATTTTGCTTTTAATATTGCTGTAAAAATACTCAATAAAATTCTTGCAAACCGAATCCAAGGACAAAACAAATCTATCATTAACGACAATCAAGGAGGCTTCATCCCAGGGATTCAAGGTTGGTTCGATATATTAAAATCCATTAATGTAATACACTACATAAGCAAACTCAAAGAAAAAAAATCACATGATCATCCCTGAGATGCAGAAAAAGCATTTGACAAAATACAACACACATTCATGTTAAAGCTATTGGACAGATCAGGAATTGAAGGTACATAATAAAAACACACATAATAAAAACAACTTACTGAAAACCAACAGTCAATATCAGATTAATTGAAGCAATAACACTAAATACGGGGACAAGACAAGGATGCCCACTTTCCACATATGTATTCAACACAGTACTCTAAGTTTGAGCTAGAACAATAGAACAACAAAAAATAGATTAAGGGGGTAGACATTGGCCAAGAAAAAATGAAGGTATCACTATTTGCTAATGATAAGATAGTATATAAAAGCAACCCCAAATATTCTACCAGAGAACTTCTGCAGCTGATGAACAACTTCAAAAAAGTAGCCAGATATAAAATTAACTCAAATAAATGAGTAGCTTTCCTTTATGCAAATGATAAACAGTCTGAGAAAGAAATTAGGGAAACAATTCCGTTCACAGTGGCCAAAAATAATATAAAGTATTGGGGTAACTCTAACCAAAAAATTAAAAGATCTGTATAAAAATAACATCAAATCTCTTATGAAAAAAATTGAAGATCTCAGAAAATGGAGAGATTGCCCATGCTCATGGATTAGCATAATTAACTAGTAGAAATGGACATCCTACCAAAGGCAATCTACAGGTTCAATGCAAACCCCATCAAGTTCAGTGGTTTCAATTAACTAGGACCCCAAGATGTCCTGGACACAAGACCACCAATCAGGCAGCATACACTAGTTGATATGAGCCCTCCCCTGCAAACATATACAGCACGGAACTGTTAAGCCTGAGGTTCAGTCAGAGAAGATGCATCTAACACTTAAGAGACTGGAGGCCCCAGGGAGTGTAGAGTTCTGGTGGGGTAGTGATCAGTGGGTGGGGACATCCTCTTGGAGATGGGACAGGAGGTATAGAATGAGGAATAGACAGTGGGTAGACCAGGAGTGGGATAAAATCTGGAGTATAAAATAAAGGTTAAATAAAAATTTTAAAAGGAAAAAAAAAAGAATAAGATGGAAGGAAGGACTGGGAGGGAGGGGTCATATTTAGGGGAATGGATGCTTCGGGATCAAGTGTTGGAAAGGACAGAATAGATGACTAAATGGTCATAAAAATTAATGGAAATCTACAACTGATTGGGGTGAGGAGGCAGGGGATATTGCCAGGATGAGACGTGGGATGGGGGGGGGGGCATCAAAGAATCAATGGAGGTGATCATGACTGAAATTTATTACATTGGGGATATGGAACCTGAGTATGCCACCTCCTGTATCCAGAGTGGAACTCCATTGGACTGATAGAGACACCATCTCACCCCCAAAATATTCAACACAATATTTATCCTGTCTAAAAGGAATGCAGGCATGAGGAATGAAACAGAGGCTGAGAGAATGGCCCAATTTGAGGCACATCCTATGGGCAAGCACCAATCTCTAACGCTATTAATGATACTCTGTTATGCTTGCAGATGTGAGCATATTGTCCTCTGAGTCTCCACCTAGCAGCTGACTCAGACAAATCTAGACACCTACAGCCAACCAGTGGATGGAGCTTGGGGACTCTTATGGAAGAATAGAAAGAAGAATTGCAGGCACTAAAGGGCATAGGAACTCTACAGGAAGACCAGCAGAGTCAACTCACATGATCCCTTGGGGATATCAGAGTCTGAACCATAACTAAAGAACATACAAAGGCTGGCCCTAGGCCAGCTCGCATACATGTAGCAAATGTGCAGCTTGGTCTTCATGTCAGCCCCTAACAACTGGAATGTGGCCTATCCCCAAAGCTATTGTCTATATGTGGGATATGTTCTACTAGCTGTGATGCCTTGCCTGTTTGCAGTGGGAAGGAAGTGCTTACCCTAGAAGAGTCTTCATGTGTCAGGGTGGGAGAGATATCCATCATATGAGACAGCTATACCATGGTCCCTTCATCAAAATATTGCTGGCATATGCAATAGTGTCTGGGTTTGGTGGCTGATTATGGGATGGATTCCCCAGGTGGGGTAGTCTCTGGATAGTCCATCCTTTCATCTTATCTCCAAACTTTGTCTATGTAACTCCTTTCATGGGTATTTTGTTCCCTATTCTAAGGAGGAATGAAGTATCCACCCATTGGTCTTCCCTCTTCTTGATTTTCTTGTGTTTTTCAAATTGTATCTTGGGTGTTCTATGTTTCTGGGCTAATATTCACTTATCAGTGAGTGCATATCTAATGACTTCTTTTGTGATTGGGTTACCTCACTAAGGATGCTCCAGATACATCCATTTATCCAAGAATTTCATAAATTCGTTGTTTTTAATAGCTGAGTAGTACTCCATTGTGTAACTCCAAAAATTCAAATAACCCCATTAAAAAATATGGCTCAGACTTAAACAAAGAATTCTCAACTAAGGAATACCGAATGTCTGAGAAGCACCTAAAAAAATGTTCAACATTCTTAATCATCAGGGAAATGTAAATCAAAACAACCTTGAGGTTCCACCTCATACCAGAAAGAATGGCTAAGATAAAAAATTCAGGTGACAGCAGATGATGGAGAGGATGTGGAGAAAGAGGAACACTCCTCCATTGTTGGTGGGATTTCAAGCTTATACAAGCACTCTGGAAGTCAGTCTGGAAGTTCCTCAGAAAAATGGACATAATACTACCTCTCCTGGGCATATACCCAGAAGAAGTTCAACTGGTAATAAGAACACATGCTCCACTATGTTCATAGCAGCCTTATTTATAGTAGCCAGAAGCTGGAAAGAACCCAGATGTCCCTCAATAGAAGAATGGGAGTTTTTCACATATCTTGGATCCTGTGAATATTTTGACTCAGTGTGTATAGTTTCTATCATAACGTCTGATAAATGACCTAAGAATTGTCTAATCCACAGACTTTCAGAGGTAGGTTAGTACATGTGTTGTTGCAGATAAATTTTTAAGTAATAATATTGATATATAAATGACAAACAGAACAGTGCTCCAGTCAGCTTATTTCTTATCTATTCACCCAATAAATAAATATTCTGATGGCTTCCTTATCATATTTATTGCAAATATTACCAGATTAAGCAAGTGTGGGTATGTGGCTTTTTCTTTGTTGATTTCATTTACTTCCTACTATAGCTAAACACAAAAATGTGACATTATATCACAACTTTTCTTCATGTTGCTATTGGGAAGCCAAGTAATGAATTTCTTTTCTGTCACTTTTTATTCTCATATACCCAGCTACAAATTTTGCAAAATAATAAAGTATAACATACCGATACATATTGAAAGCCCATGTGAGACCACAGAATGGAGTGCCGTGTTTTATACTCAAAGAAACACAACAACAGTCCTGTTTAATGCAGTGGGCATTTTCTCAAAATAAAAAGCTATTTACTAACAATATTTGAAGTTTCAAGGGACCTAGACTTGAGATAAAACTTTAATTGACTCTAATATTTATTATAACATAACAGAAATTCTTGACTACAGAAAAGGTGGTGGAAAAGAAATAATAAAAAGCGATTCACCTGCCTTATATCCAAATCACCTGGGAAGAGACTCTTCAGGTAACATTTTCATTACACACATAACAATATCTCACAGGGTTTGGAGTGCCCAGGAGATGGTTTAACAAGAGAAATGTACCTAATAATCACATTTCTGTCTCTCTGATTGTTGTTCCTTGCCACGAACCAGCCCCAGTTGGCCTCTCTCAATCCCTGGGAAATTTCAGGGTTCCGGTTATAAGTGGGCATGGAGTTGGCAATGAAAATGGGTGATAAACAGACAAGACCACACGGGAGTGCTGTATCTGGATGTAATTTCTCAAAGTGAGCACCAGTCTTATAATACAGAAGAAAAACAAAAAAGCTAGGTGAATACATCCATCAAGGTACACTGGTTCTTAACACAAAACAAAGAAAATGCAAACATAAAAAGATGATGGGAGCCAGGCTGTGTTTACAGCTAAGAATAGGAACAACCCTTAATTAAGATCAGCTAAACCCAGGAGCCAGGTTAATGCTCTGATAAAATTCTAGTCTATTGTTAAACCCACCACCAGGGGGCCTTTAGTAAATACCTGATTATGCTATTCCTCTGGGCCTGGTGAAAAACCTGCACGAGAGGAATTCCCTTCTACTAACCCTTTCATGAATAATACTACAACCCACCTATTTTCTAGGCCATTGTGTATTCTTGTGTTTGGGTGTGACTCAGCAATTGTTCTACGTAATTACTATGTAGACTAGCCCTGAGCTTTTCTAGCTCTATTCAAGTATATTGTTATGCCTAATTAGTTTCACTGTCTCTACTAGAAGTAAATTTGGGTGTTACTGAATAGGTAACATTCTTACTGAATTCCAAGGTCAGGGTAGGCTTCAAGGACATTCTAGGACATTGGAACATTGGTGAAGGTTTAGCTATATGTCAAAATCAATTCTTTTTTTTAAATTTTTAATATTTTTTATTACATATTTTCCTCAATTACATTTCCAATGCTATCCCAAAAGTCCCCCATACCGCCCCCCACTTCCCTACCCACCCATTCCCATTCTTTTGGCCCTGGCATTCCCCTATATTGGGGCATATAAAGTTTGCGTGTCCAATGGGCCTCTCTTTCCAGTGATGGCCTACTAGGCCATCTTTCGATATATATGCAGCTAGAGACAAGAGCTCCAGGGTACTGGTTAGTTCATCATGTTGTTCCAACTATAGGGTTGCAGATCCCTTTAGCTCCTTGGGTACTTTCTCTAACTTCTCCATTGGGAGCCCTGTGATACATCCAATAGCTGACTGTGAGCATCCACTCCTGTGTTTGCTAGGCCCCGGCATTGTCTCACAAGAGACAGCTATATTTGGGTCCTTTCAGCTAAATCTTGCTAGTGTATGCAATGGTGTCAGCGTTTAGAAGCTGATTATGGGATGGATCCCTGGATACGGCAGTCTCTAGATGGTCCATCCTTTCATCACAGCTCGAAACTTTTTCTCTGTAACACCTTCCATGGGTGTTTTGTTCCCAATTCTAAAAAGGGGCATATTGTCCACATTTTGGTCTTCATTCTTCTTGAGTTTAATGCGTTTAGCAAATTGTATCTTATATCTTGGGTATCCTAAGTTTTGGGCTAATATCCACTTATCAGTGAATACATATTGTGTGAGTTCCTTTGTGATTGTGTTACCTCACTCAAGATGATGCCCTCCAGTTCCATCCATTTGGCTAGGAATTTCATAAATTCATTCTTTTTAATAGCTGAGTAGTACTCCATTGTGTAAATGTACCATAATTTCTGTATCCATTCCTCTGTTGAGGGACATCTGGGTTCTTTCCAGCTTCTGGCTATTATAAATAGGGCTGCTATGAACATAGTGGAGCATGTGTCCTTCTTACCGGTTGGGACATCTGGATATATGCCCAGGAGAGGTATTGCTGGATCCTCCGGTAGTACTATGTCCAATTTTCAGAGGAAACGCCAGACTGATGTCCAGAGTGGTTGTACAAGCTTGCAATCCCACCAACAATGGAGGAGTGTTCCTCTTTCTCCACATCCTCGCCAGCATCTGCTGTCACCTGAATTTTTGATCTTAGCCACTCTGACTGGTGTGGGGTGGAATCTCAGGGTTGTTTTGATTTGCATTTCCCTGATGATTAAGGATGTTGAACATTTTTTCAGGTGCTTCTCTGCCATTCGGTATTCCTCAGGTGAGAATTCTTTGTTCAGTTCTGAGCCCCATTTTTTAATGGGGTTATTTGCATTTCTGGAGTCCACCTTCTTGAGTTCTTTATATATATTGGATATTAGTCCCTTATCTGATTTAGGATAGGTGAAGATCCTTTCCCAATCTGTTGGTTTTTTTTTGTCTTATTGATGGTGTCTTTTGCCTTGCAGAAGCTTTGCAGTTTCATGAGGTCCCACTTGTCAATTCTCGATCTTACAGCACAAGCCATTGCTGTTCTATTCAAGAATTTTTCCCCTGTGCCCATATCTTCAAGGCTTTTCCCCACTTTCTCCTCTATAAGTTTCAGTGTCTCTGGTTTTATGTGAAGTTCCTTGCTCCACTTAGACTTGACCTTAGTACAAGGAGATAGGAATGGATCGATTCACATTCTTCTACATGTTAACAACCAGTTGTGCCAGCACCATTTGTTGAAAATGCTGTCATTCTTCCACTGGATGTTTTTAGCTCCCTTGTCGAAGATCAAGTGACCGTAGGTGTGTGGGTTCATTTCTGAGTCTTCAATTCTATTCCATTGGTCTATTTGTCTGTCACTATACAAGTACCACGCCGTTTTTATCACAATTGCTCTGTAGTAAAGGTTTAGGTCCAGCATGGTGATTCCACCAGAGGTTCTTTTATCCTTGAGAAGAGTTTTTGCTATCCTAGGTTTTTTGTTATTCCAGATGAATTTGCAGATTGCACTTTCTAATTCGTTGAAGAATTGAGTTGGAATTTTGATGTGGATTGCATTGAATCTGTAGATTGCTTTTGGCAAGATAGCCATTTTTAAAATGTTGATCCTGCCAATCCATGAGCATGGGAGATCTTTCCATCTTCTGAGATCTTCTATAATTTCTTTCTTCAGAGACTTGAAGTTTTTATTATATAGATCTTTCACTTCCTTAGTTAGAGTCACGCCAAGATATTTTATATTATTTGTGACTATTGAGAAGGGTGTTGTTTCCCTAATTTCTTTCTCAGCCTGTTTATTCTTTGTGTAGAGACAGGCCATTGATTTGTTTGAGTTAATTTTATATCCAGCTACTTCAACAAAGCTGTTTATCAGGTTTAGGAGTTCTCTGGTGGAATTTTTAGGGTCACTTATATATACTATCATATCATCTGCAAAAAGTGATATTTTGACTTCATCTTTTCCAATTTGTATCCCTTTGATCTCCTTTTGTTGTCGAATTGCTCTGTCTAGGACTTCAAGTACAATGTTGAATAGGTATGGAGAAAGTGGACAGCCTTGTCTAGTCCCTGATTTTAGTGGGATTGCTTCAAGCTTCTCACCATTTACTTTGATGTTGGCTACTGGTTTTCTGTAGATTGCTTTTATCATGTTTAGGTATGGGCCTTGATTTCCTGATCTTTCTAAGACTTTTATCATGAATGGGTGTTGGATCTTGTCAAATGCTTTTTCCGCATCTAACGAGATGACCATGTGGTTTTTGTCTTTGAGTTTGTTTATATACTGGATTACGTTGATGGATTTCCGTATATTGAACCATCTCTGCATCCCTGGGATGAAAACTACTTGGTCAGGAAGGATGATTGTTTTGATGTGTTCTTGGATTCGGTAAGCAAGAACTTTATTGAGGATTTTTGCAGCAATATTCATAAGGGATATTGGTCTGAAGTTTTCTATCTTTGTTGGGTCTTTTTGTGGTTTAGGTATCAGAGTAATTGTGGCTTCATAGAATGAGTTGGGTAGAGTACCTTCTGTTTCTATTTTGTGGAATAGTTTGTGAAGAACTGGAATTAGATCTTCTTTGAAGGTCTGATAGAACTCTGCACTAAACCCATCTGGTCCTGGGCTTTTATTGGTTGGGAGATTATTAATGACTGCTTCTATTTCTTTGGGGGATATAGGGCTGTTTAGATCATTAACATGATCTTGATTCAACTTTGGTACCTGGTATCTGTCTAGGAACTTCTCCATTTCATCCAGGTTCTCCAGTTTTGTTGAGTATAGCCTTTGGTAGAAGGATATGATGGTGTTTTGGATGTCTTCAGGATCTGTTGTTATGTCTCCTTTTTCATTTCTGATTTTGTTAATTTGAATGCTTTCCCTGTGCCCTCTACTGAGTCTGGCTAAGGGTTTATCTATCTTGTTGATTTTCTCAAAGAACCACCTTCTTGATTGGTTGATTCTTTGAATAGTTCTTGTTTCCACTTGGTTGATTTCGCCCCTGAGTTTGATTATTTCCTGCCGTCTACTCCTCTTGGGTGAATTTGCTTCCTTTTGTTCTAGTGCTTTTAGGTGTGTTGTCAAGCTGCTAATGTGTGCTCTCTCTAGTTTCTTTTTGGAGGCACTCAGAGCTATGAGTTTTCCTCTTAGAAATGCTTTCATTGTGTCCCATAAGTTTGGGTATGTTGTGGCTTCATTTTCATTGAACTTTAAAAAGTCCTTAATTTCTTTCTTTATTCCTTCCTTGACCAAGGTATCATTGAGAAGAGTGTTGTTCAGTTTCCACGTGAATGTTGGCTTTCTATGATTTATTTTGTTATTGAAGATCAGCCTTAGTCCATGGTGATCTGATAGGATGCATGGGACAATTTCAATATTTTTGTATCTGTTGAGGCCTGTCTTGTGACCAATTATGTGGTCAATTTTGGAGAAGGTACCATGAGGTGTGAGAAGAAGGTATATCCTTTTGTTTTAGGATAGAATGTTCTGTAGATATCTGCCAGATCCATTTGGTTCATAACTTCTGTTAGTTTCACTGTGTCCCTGTTTAGTTTCTGTTTCCATGATCTGTCCATTGGTGAAAGTGGTGTGTTGAAGTCTCCCACTATTATTGTATGAGGTGCAATGTGTGCTTTGAGATTTACTAAAGTTTCTTTAATGAATGTGGCTGCCTTTGTATTTGGAGTATAGATATTCAGGACTGATAGTTCCTCTTGTACGATTTTACCTTTGATGAGTATGAAGTGCCCCTCCCTGTCTTTTTTGATGACTTTGGGTTGGAAGTCAATCTTATCAGATATTAGAATGGCTACTCCAGCTTGTTTCTTCATACCATTTGCTTGGAAAATTGTTTTCCAGCCTTTCATTCTGAGGTAGTGTCTATCTTTTTCTCTGAGATGAGTTTCCTGTAAGCAGCAAAATGTTGGGTCTTGTTTGTGTAGCCAGTTTGTTAGTCTATGTCTTTTTATCGGGGAGTTGAGTCCATTGATATTAAGAGATATTAAGGAAAAGTAATTGTTGTTTCCTGTTATTTTTGTTGTTAAAGTTGGCATTCTGTTCTTGTGGCTGTCTTCTTTTAGGTTTGTTGAGGGATTACCTTCTTGTTGTTTCTAGGGCGTGGTTCCCGTCCTTGTATTGGTTTTTTTTTTTTTTTTGGTTATTATCCTTTGAAGGGCTGGATTTGTGGAGAGATAATGTGTGAATTTGGTTTTGTCGTGGAATACTTTGGTTTCTCCATCTATGTTAATTGAGAGTTTGGCTGGGTATAGTAGCCTGGGCTGGAATTTGTGTTCTTTTAGTGTCTGTATAACATCTGTCCAGGATCTTCTGGCTTTCATAGTCTCTGGTGAAAAATCTGGTGTAATTCTGATAGGCCTGTCTTTATATGTTACTTGGACTTTTTCTCTTACTGCTTTTAGTATTCTATCTTTATTTAGTGCATTTGTTGTTCTGATTATTATGTGTCGGGAGGTATTTCTTTTCTGGTCCAGTCTATTTGGAGTTCTGTAGGCTTCTTGTATGTTCATGGGCATCTCTTTCTTTAGATTTGGGAAGTTTTCTTCTATAATTTTGTTGAAGATGTTTGCTGGTCCTTCGAGTTGAAAATCTTCATTCTCATCCATTCTTATTATCCGTAGGTTTGGTCTTCTCATTGTGTCCTGTATTTCTTGGATGTTTTGAGTTAGGATCTTTTTGCGTTTTACATTTTCCTTGATTGTTGTGCCGATGTTCTCTATGGAATCTTCTGCACCTGAGATTCTCTCTTCCATCTCTTGTATTCTGTTGCTGATAATCGCATCTATGGTTCCAGATTTCTTTCCTAGGTTTTCTATCTCCAGTGTTGCCTCATTTTGGATTTTCTTTATTGTGTCTACTTCCCTTTTTAGGTCTAGTATGGTTTTGTTCATTTCCATCATCTGTTTGGATGTGTTTTCCTGTTTTTCTTTAAGGACTTCTACCTGTTTGATTGTGTTATCTTGTTTTTCTTTAAGGACTTGTAACTCTTAGCCATGTTCTCCTGTAATTCTTTAAGTGAATTATCAAAGTCCTTCTTGATGTCCTCTACCATCATCATGAGATATGCTTTTAGATCCGGGTCTAGCTTTTCTGGTTTGTTGGGGTGCCGTGGACTGGGCGAAGTGGGAGTGCTGGGTTCTGATGATGGTGAGTGGTCTTGGTTTCTGTTAGTAAGATTATTACGTTTACCTTTCGCCATCTGGTAATCTCTGGGGTTAGTTGTTAGCGTTGTCACTGTTTAAAGATTGGAGCAGACTCTGTGTTCCACTCACCAGAAGTCTCAAAATCCTGTGGCAGGTGTCGTGGGTAGCTGGAGGGTGTCAGCTGACCCTGTGCTCTAGCTACCTAGGTGCTGGTCAGACCGGAAGAGGCTTGTGGCCCTATTCAGGCCGTTTTTCTGCTTCCCTAACTAATGCAGTCTCAGGTCCCGCACGCAATTGGATTGGAGCAGAAGCTGTGTTCCACTCACCAGAAGTCTTAAGATCCTGTGGCGGGTGTTGTGGATAGCTGGCGAGTGTCAGCCGACCCTGCACCCTAGCTACCCAGGTGCTGGTCTGACCGGAAGAGGCTTGTGGCCCTACTCAGGCTGGATTTCTGCCTCCCCAACCAAAGCAGTCTCAGGTCCCGCGTGATTGGACTGGAGCAGAAGCTGTGTTCTACTCACCAGAAGTCTCAAAATCCTGTGGCGGGTGTCATGGGTAGCTGGCGGGTGTCAGCCGACCCTGTGCTCTAGCAACCCCGGTGCTGGTCAGCCAAAATCAATTCTTAAAGGCACTTATAATAAAACAATACTGAAAGAGAGCACACTGATCCATACACCAGACTAACTTGGGGACAGGTTTTGAGTGTATGTGCTATGGGAATGCCAAGGTTCCAGGAGGCTAAGTTTCTGTGAAACTCTTTGCCTCAGGACTGCTTCCAGGTTTCTAAATCTGTCCAGCAGACTTCACTGGAATGGGTGTAGCAGTCCCTTAGAATGTGCAGCATTGCTCTGGACATGACATGATTTTTCTTCTAAAATCCTAATAGTGGCTTAGGGGCCATCACCTTCATTCAGAGTCCAGAGAACAACCTGGAGAAGTCAATTTTCTCTTTCCACCATGTTGTTGGGACATGGGAATCAAACTCAAGTCATCACACTTGGTCCAGGCAACTTTATCTGCTAAAGCATTTTCTCAGTTGGAGTATAGAGATTGCAAGTTGTGTATCTGTGGCTCTGGTAATCTGCTTCCAATGAGCTGTCCTGGGTAGGTACCCAGAGACTTCAGGTCAACTCTAATTCTCAATACCATCTCAAATGGATTTAATTGGGAAATTGAGGGATGGGGAAGTGAAGTCATAGATTTATTAGCATCTGCAGAGATATGACATAGATCATACACATACAGACTGACTCTGGTATGCCTAGGAACAATGATGTATAAACACATAGAAATAGACTTATTGCAACAGAAAGGGATGTATTTAGACTACTCATTTATAGGATAAGCAAGATCTACTAGAAAGAGCTACTATAATTTATAGACAGGATAATAGAGATGCAGAGTCTAGATAAGAAAGCATTGGTCTAATGTCAGGCAGAATTCCATCTAGACTCATGACTGGAAGTCCATCATTGGCCTAGTGTTCACTCTGTTCCCTAAGGCTTCCCTGCCTCTAATGTTAAGTGCAGGCTAGCTCCATGGTGTCATTCTTGTAACTTATGTTCCCTCCAGTCTGGGGTCTTAGCAGCTGCATGATTCCTGATAGTGAGCAGAGTCAGCTCATCTGGGACTCAGCCAAAAACTAATCTCCCTTTTTCTCCTTGTACTGTATCCATACACAGGAGCTAAGTGAGATAATTGTCACATCAGATTTCATTAGGCAGCCTATGACACTGATACTGTGCCCCACCCTCTACTGCCTTGATAAGACAGAGGGATACATTAAGCTTTTATGGAAGTTAACATCTGTAATCATGGAATAACTGGAGATTTCAGAAGTTTAGACATAGGACAGAAGGTCATGGTCTTTTGTTAGAGGATATCATATATGAGACCATATATCACAGCACATCAGAATTCTCAACTATAAATGAGATATTATCAAACAATTTAGAGTGAATACAGCATGGTAGCTCATGCCTGTGATATTCACACTTGAAATGACTTGAGCCACAGTTTCAAGGCCATGCAGACTGAGATCCTGTCTAAAAACTAAAATAAATCATTTGGATCTTAATTTCTTTTCTATTATTTACCAGCATTGTGATCTTTTCCAACTGCTGTTCTCTTTCTGAGATACTGTTTCCTTACTTACCAAATAGGGAGTAAAGTCCATGCCCCATGAGACCGGTATGAGGTTCAAAATGAGAGCCTGTTGGCACAGACTTGGCTAAGTAAGTTCTAACTGCAAAGTTGCCATAGTGGAACACTACTGTAGTTCTGGAATTTTGGAGGTAAAAAGAAGATAAGGAGATGAATAAACAAGATGAATCTAGCTCCATATGTGTGTGTGCATGCATATGTTTACATGTCAATAGTAATCAAAGAAAAAGTGGCTAACCATTTGAGAGAGAGCATTGCAGGGGTTGTAGAAGAGGGATATGGAAAGGGCTGGAAAGAGAAAATACAGGAGGAAAATTACTTAAATGTAAAAAGAAAGGAAACTATTTTCCTAGACTTTGATCTGAAATTATTCTTTTTATGCCCATCAGCTATAGATTTGGCCTTTTCATGGTGTCCCAAAGATGCTGTGTGTTATGTTCATGTGTTGATTTTCAAATTTTCTTTGAGTGTGTGATCTAATTCCTCTTATCTTCAAGTTTAGATATTCTGTTCTTCACATGGTTTAGTCTGTTGATGAAGCTTAACATTGAGCCTTTTCTTTGACTAATTATTATTTACAGCTTCATTTATGTTTAGACATTCTGCATTATTTCTATATAATTACTTAATTCTACAGCTCTTATGTTGCTCACATGTGCTGTAATTTTCTATAATGTGAAGACAATTGGATCAATAGGTGTCTTTTAATCTTTCTCTATATAGGATTGATTTTGTTACCAGCCCATTATCCTAGATCATATAGATGGGGGCAGATTTGATATTGCTATGGAAAATGGAATACTGTAATGCCACTATTCACTGTAGACAAAATGGAGCATTATGATACCATAATTCAACATGTGATAGTACAATGGATGATTGCGGTGTGAATCCAGCATTATAGTTAAAATGTCAGCATTGGGATGGAAGCATGGAATACTGTAAGGTCTCAATATAATTTTCTGATATAAAGATATCACACTGTAATATTATTATGAACCATTTGGGACATTACATTCTGCATTATTACACCATATTCAATACTGAGAAATTAGAATGGAGCACTGTCATAGGTGAATTGTAACACCAAAATGCTGTATTGTAATGGTACTACAACTGTGATACCACAGTAGATCACTATGGAGATGTTTTAATGAAGAATTATGATGCCACATTGAGCAATGTGATATCATCACATTCATTTTAGTGTCATAATGTGGTGCTGTGATGTTAGAGTTGAGCATTGTGATGTTACAATGGAAAATTATGAAGATACTATGAGTATTATGATCTCATGAAACTTTGTGGTATTATCACATGAAAATTTCATATATCAAATGGAGGATTATGTCACAGTGGATCATTGTGATACCAGAATTGGTTTTTTAAATTTAATTTTATTAATTTTACTTATTCACTTTATATCCCACTCACTGCCTCCTCCCAGTTACCCACTTCCAAACTCTTTTTGTCATCCCCTCTCATTTTCTCCCTTGAGCTGGTGTGGGATCCCTAGGTAGCCTCCCATCATGGCTCTTCAAGTCTTGCTATGCTAAATCCTCCCTTTCCCACTGAGGTGGCAAAACAGTCTAGCTGATAAAACATATATCAATTATAGATAACAACTTTTGGGCTAGCACACATTCCAGTTGTAGGAAACCATGTGAAAACCAAGGTGCACATCTGCTAATTATGAGCAGGGAGACCTAGATCTAGACCATGTATATACTTTGGTTGGTGTTTCAGACTCTGAGAGACCCAAGGCTCAAGGTTATTTGTATTTGTTAGTCTTCCTGTGAAGTTCCTATCTCCTTCAGGGCCTGTAAGCCTGCCTCCTATTTTTCCAAAAGTCTTCAAGATCCATTTACTGTTTAGCTGTGGGTGGTTTTATCTGTCTGAGTCAGCTGCTAGGTGGAGCATCTCAGAGGACATTATGCTCCAGTTTGCTTGCATAACACAGTATCATCAATAGTATTAGGGATTGGTGTTTGCCCATGGGATAAGTCTCAAGATGGGATGGTTATTGTTTGGTCATTCCCTCAGTCTCTGCTCCATCCCCTGTACCTGCATTTCTTGTAAACAGGATAAATTTTGAATAGAAAGTTTTATTGGTGAGTTGGTGCCTATAATGCTCTGATAGGGTTCCTGTCTGACTACAGGAGGTGGCCTCTTCAGGTTCCATACCTCCAGTTTAGTGAGTCACAGCTAAGGTTACTGTTTTGATTCTTAGACATCTCCCAAATCCCAGGTCTAGTCCTAGAGATGTCCCCCACATCCTCAACCCCATTAATTTCAGATTTCTACTCATTTTCGTGGCCACCTAGCCATCTCTCCTGTACTTCCCCAATGATTTTTTTCATGCTGCACTGTGATGCCATATTGGGATATTGTGCTTAGAGAATGGAATATTTTGATGTCACATTGTAGCTTTGTGATGACACAATATTGTATTATGATGTTAAAATGGGTGTGTAATAACACCAAAATGTAGTATTGTAGGATCACGACTGAAACAGTACATTGTAGCGTGGCAGTGGATATCAAAATGATTTATAGGGATTATACAATGGGGCTTTAGATGTTAAAGTGTAATAGTGGTGTTTCTCAATAGTAATTTGGTATCACAATGACAAATTGTTGGCACATTGCTATGGTGATGAGAAAATAGTATTTTATGGTGACTCAATGGTTCATTCAGATGTCACAGTGGATATTAGAATACAAAATTCGTTCAGTGACCATGCAAGCATGCATTGTAAGGTTGACTGAAACACTGTGATAGAGCAATAGAGCATTGTGTTAGTGAAAGAGAGAACAGTTATGCTATTGTTGAGTATTGTGATGGAGAACTATACCACAGTATGGTGATTACATAATGCATCATTGATGTCATAAGGCAAATTGTGTTGATCCACTGTAATGGCTTTATGGCACATTGAATTAATACAATTCCACTTCATGAAGTTAGCACAATGCACTGTATTATCATAATTGAGAGTAAAGTGCTTTGAAATTACAGTGGAGCATTAAGACAACAAATTGAGCTATTCCAATGTCACAATGGGTCATTATGAGGGAGCATTGTGTTGACATAATGGTACATTAAATTGACCTTTGTAATGTTACCGTGTTACAACTTAGCACCCTGATATCACTATTGGGAATTTTAAAAATTCAATGGGCCCTACTGGTCCACACCAGCACTGGGGTAGCTTGGGCACAGAGTCTGTAGACAACTACAAGGTACCCATAGGACTCTCCATGGGATCTTAAGACATCTGTGAGTGGATCACAACTTCTGCCAGGAGGCAGGTTCGAACACCAGATATCTGGGCAACTTCCCTGCAAGAGGAGAGCTTGCCTGCAGAGAGTACTCTGAACACTGAATCTCTGGAGAGATCTAGTCTCCCCGGTCTGCTGATAGAGGCTAACAGAATCACCTGAGGAACAAGTTCTAACCAGAGACAATTACAACAACTAACTCCAGAGACTACCAGATGGCGAAAGACAAACATAAGAATCTTACTAACACAAACCAAGACCACTCACCATCATCAGAAAGCAGCACTCCCACCCCACCCAGTCCTGGGCACCCCGACACACCCAAAAAGATAGTCCCTGATTTAAAAGCATATCTCATGATGATGGTAGAGGACATCAAGAAGGACTTTAATAACTCACTTAAAGACATACAGGAGAACACTGCTAAACAGGTAGAAGACCTTAAAGAGGAAGCACAAAAATCCCTTAGAGAATTGCAGGAAAACATGACCAAACAGGTGATGGAATTGAATAAAACCATCCAAGACCTAAAAAGGGAAGTAGACACAATAAAGAAAACCCAAAGTGAGGCAACGCTGGAGATAGAAAACCTAGGAAAGAAATCTGGAACCATAGATGCAAGCATCAGCAACAGAATACAAGAGATGGAAGAGAGAATCTCAGGTGCAGAAGATTCCATAGAGAACATTGGCACAACAATCAAGGAAAATGTAAAACGCAAAAAGATCCTAACTCAAAACATCCAAGAAATACAGGACACAATGAGAAGACCAAACCTACGGATAATAAGAATGGATGAGAATGAAGACTTTCAACTCAAAGGACCAGCAAACATCTTCAACAAAATTATAGAAGAAAACTTCCCAAATCTAAAGAAAGAGATGCTCATGAACATACAAGAAGCCTACAGAACTCCAAATAGACTGGACCAGAAAAGAAATTCCTCCCGACACGTAATAATCAGAACAACAAATGCACTAAATAAAGATAGAATATTAAAAGCAGTAAGGGAGAAAGCTCAAGTAACATATAAAGGCAGGCCTATCAGAATTACACCGGACTTTTCACCAGAGACTATAAAAGCCAGAAGATCCTGGACAGATGTTATACAGACCTTAAGAGAACACAAATGCCAACCCAGGCTACTATGACCAGCCAAACTCTCAATTACCATAGTTGGAGAAACCAAAGTATTCCACAGCAAAAGCAAATTCACACATTATCTTTCCATGAATCCAGCCCTTCAAAGGGTAATAACAGAGAAAAACCAATACAAGGACGGAAACCATGCCCTAGAAAAAGCAAGAAAGCAATCCCTCAACAAAACAAAAAGACTTCTTGCGTGCATCTGACTCAACCAGCAAGAACAACGCTGCAACAATGATCCTTCTGTACATGTTTATTGGGAGAGCTTGATTGTAGAGGCGAAGAGACCCCGAGCCCAGGACTGGTGCTGCTTATATAGGCCTAGGAGAGGCGTGTCTCACACCCGGATTGGTTATGCACTATACCTCATTTGCATGTTCCTCATCTGATTGGTTACTCTCTCTCAGTATCTCACTGTACCTCATTAACATACCTCATTTGCATTTATCACATCTGATTGGTTAACTCTCTTAGTACTTTGCAAAGCCTCATTATCATGCCCGGGCCTGGCAGTGTTTTGGCGAAAAACTTTACTGCATAAGTAAGCATTGATTGTTTGCCCAAACTTATGTGTGGTGGCCAGCAGTAGCCTGCGCCACTCTGCAATGGCACATGTGGCTTCCCACATCTCCCCCTTTTTGTTTTAATAAAATGAGGCTGGACTAGGCCTGTGCAATTATGTCCATCCGCTGTGGCTTCTGTTTTATGTCGTTCCTTTAATGTCACAGCCTTTCCCGTCGTAGGGTAACCCTATCACCACCGGGCCCCATGTCTTAGGTTGGCCTGTGCATGAGGAAGGTTGCCTGTCTCTGGATGCCACAGTGCTGTGTGACAGTAACTGCTAAATGACCTAGGGCGAACTCTACAAAAGAGGCCAGCCAAAAAATGAATTAGTGGGCAAATTATCATCACCCTATCATGTGCAGCAATGTGCAAGGTCTGATCAATGATTGTTGAGTCTCTCTCATGCGCAGGAGCAGAGAACTCAGATGCTGACTAATTCTTGAGCATAGATAACCAAACTTCAGGGGAGGCGCCGTTTTCAATAGCTAAAAGTGCCTGAGTTATAATCACCTTGTCACGTTTTTGTTGGGTTCTGAATTGCATACCAACCAGAGCATGAACACCAGTCCACAGCATATGGCAGCACCAAACATTATCACTCCCACCCATTCCTTAAAGTAAGAAAAGGCAGAGGAAAGCCAAGAGGTAAAGTCTCCTAAGGTCACAGGTTCCACTCTGGTTCCATTAAGGTTCAGGATCTGTATCTGCAGCCTCTTCTGCAACCTGTCATGCGAGCAGTTCCCCTTCAGATAATTCAATAGGTCTGTACTTTTAATAAAAGAATTATTAATATACCTATTGGGAGTAATGCATACATGCGGAGTGGATGCCACACAACTCATTTGAATGACATCCATCATCTGTTCCATGTTATGCTGTAAAATATCCACTCTCTGATTCACTAACATTAATCCTGAGGCGATGTGCGAATCCACCCTTTGCAGAGTGAGCAATGTCTCTGACGTTTTTTCTGCTATCTGACTTATGGTGTCAGCACTATTAACTTGATTGGCCATAACAATTCCTGCGGTAACAGCTGATGCTGCAGACACTACAATGGCAGTGACAATGGCAGCTTTTATTCCAAAATCTCTCTTCTGCCTAACTAGACTCATTATTGGGAACTTCTCTAGATCTGCCTCAACAGGTACAGGGACAAAGATTGGTAGCTGTACCACTAAGGCTAAGAATTTGGTTCCATTCCAGCATTGCGTCAAAAAACAAGTGATAATTGTACAATCTAACCATTCTGTATCATTTTGAAATTCAGCCTATATTAGGAAAAATGGAGGACTAACACAAACTTCTACTGGAGAGGTAGTCATATTTCTGATAACTCTATTAGTTGTCACATTATCTAAATGAGCAGAGGTATTAGAAAGTGTGGCAGAAACATTCAATATCTCATGAAAGGTTCCAGTCAGCAGTGCAAAGGCTGACAGACTGGTACTAGCACCTGCCTCATTACTTAAAATCCATTGGTAATATGGCCAAATATTTTATTTTCCTGTAGCATCTCCTTTACCATTCATTACACCAAAATCTAATGGAGGTGACAAAACAAAACCCTTTGCTATTTCTTTCCGAGGAAAAAATTTTGATTGACAAGGTGAAAAAACTATAGGAAATGCGAGGTCCGGATGACACCAGGGAACGCTGCCTTTAGCAGTAGCATTGCCAACAGGCTATCGTGAGCTTTTGGGAATAGTCACATTTCCCTTTATCATAATAGTGGTGGTGTTTATAGGTGAAGTTATAATATTTCCAACATCACCTGAGCCTAATTGCACTCCTTGGACGACTTGTGTTAAAGCATTAAGTAACACTCCAGAGTTCACTTTATTTTGGATAATGGGATCTGCCCAATTAGAGATAATCTTTTTCTTTAAAAATATACAGGGTGTAAAAGGTTTATCCACATTATGCACAAAGCATAGTGTATAATTTAAATGAAAACTCATACTATTATACACCCGTGGCTCTTGAGAAGTTTGTCGTGCACAAGGCACATCCAGAAAACATTCTGTTGCATCAAACAAAGACAAGGTAGAAGAATTGGAATGTACCGGTAAAGGTAATGGCCATGATCTTACTATGACCCACAAAGGTTTACTTATCCAGGTCTCAATCATCAGGAGCAGGAGGATCATCTTGGGGTTCATCTTGCTCTTTCACGGTCCTTGTCAGTCTCGTTGGAACCCAAAGTGGATTTTCTTCACCCTGTGGAAAAACACAAATAGCTCCCCAGGATCTGATTAAAATAGGATCCGGGCCATACCATTTATTATCAAGGACATTTTTCCATTTGACCATTTCATTGGGCGATTGAGGCCATTGTCCGTGCCTTTCAGCTGGTGATCTTCCAGCATCATCCAATTTTTAAAAATTAAGAGTAAATATTGTAAGGGATAGAGCCATTTTTGGTGTCATAGTCTCTATTCCCCCTTTCTGTTTTTGCAAATATTGTTTCAGAGTGCGATGGGCTCTTTCAATGATGCCTTGGCCATGTGGATTATAGGGCAGTCCAGTAATATGTTTCACTTGCATTTGTTTGCAAAATTGGCTAAATTTAGAAGAAGTATACGCAGGACCATTATCTGTCTTTAGCACTAGGGGCTTGCCCCATGCAGCCCAAGCCTCTAAGCAGTGAGATATGACATGAACTGCTTTTTCCCCTGACAAGGGAGAGGCATGTAGGACACCAGAACTGGTATCGATGGACACATGTACATATTGTAATTTCCCAAAAGCTGGGATATGTGTGACGTCCATTTGCCAAATATCTAGGGGTCGCAATCCCCTAGGAATAACGCCCACAGAAGGTGCATTAATAAATTCTACACATTTACCACACTGTAGAACAATGTCTCGAGCTTCTGTTCGTGTGAGCTTAAACTTCTGTTGCAATGTAGAAGCAGGGACATGATAAAGTTGATGAAAATTTTTAGCACTTTCTATAGAATTTTGTGATAGGAAAACCATATTTCTGGTAGCTGAATCAGCAATTGCATTTCCCTTAACCATAGGTCCAGGTAATGATGTATGTGCTCTAATATGTTGAATATAAAAGGGATGCTCACACATCAAAATACAATTTTGTATTTTCATCAAAATTTCAGATACTGGACTAGACTGCTTAAAATTTCCGGCAGTCTCTAACGCCAGTACAGCATTAACCACACAAACAGAATCAGAGATAATATTTATGGGCATAAGAAAAATTTTTAAAATTTCTAAAACCACCAAACATTCTACCAATTGAGGGGCTCCTGGTGTAATTTGCAACCGTACAGCCTTTTCATTAATCATATAACTTTCAATTCCTGTTTTGGATCCATCTGTATAAATATCAATGGCTCCCTTTATAGGAGTATTAGCCGTTACCTTTGGAAATATCACTGGATGCAATAACAGAAAATGTAATAAAGGATGTTTAGGATAATGATTATTAATTAAACCAGAATAACTGCATCTAAGAATGGCCCATTCATCTATAGTTGCACACAATATTTGCATTTGTGCGGTAGTATAGGGAACAATTATATTATCAGGCACATTTCCAAAGTGAGTAATTGAAGTTTTTATGCCTTTATGAGCCATATTTATCACCATGGTGGGATAATGCTCTATAGTCTTATTAGGGAATATATGTGGATGTATCAATATTAAAGGACCATCTTGCCATAATACAGCAGTTGGCAAATTTATAGTTCGTAATATGCATAGGCAAAAAGGTTTTGCTCATTTATACGATTTAGCTGTACTGTTTGGATCGCTTTTTCTACCTTCCTAAGAACATCAGAAGCCTCAGGTGTTAATTGTCTCAATGAGGTAATATGTGATTCTCCTTCTAAAATTTGAAATAAAGATTTTAATTCCAAAGTAGGGATCCTTAAATAAGGTCAAATCCAATTTATATCTCCTAATATTTTTTGAAAATCATTTAATGTCTTTAGATGATCTTTTCTTATACTAATCTTTTCTGGGGTGACACACCGTAAAGTAATAGTGGTTCCTAAAAATTGACAAAACATTAGACTGCTGTACCTTTTCTGGTGCAATAAACAAGACATTATTTTTTAAAGTTTCATTAAGCAAGCCTTAAGCTCGCTGTATACTTTCTTCTTCAGGTCCACAAATCACAATGTCGTCCATATAATGACAAATTTTTAAGGAGGGGAAACAATCTCTAACTGGTTGTAAAGCTTTTCCTACATATAATTGACATATGGTAGGGCTATTTGATATTCCTTGGGGTAACACTCGCCATTGATACCTTTTAATAGGCTCCATATGATTAACAGAAGGTAGAGTAAATGCAAATCTAGGTTTATCATTCTTATTTAATGGAATGGAATAGAAACAATCCTTAATATCTACTATTATAATTCTCCAATCCTTAGGTGGAGCTGAAAGTAGGGGGCATCCTCTTTGTACAGGACCCATAACTTGCATTTGTGCATTAATGGCTCTGAGGTCATGTAACAATCTTCATTTACCTGACTTCTTTTTTACCACAAAAATAGGAGTGTTCCAGTGTGATTGTGTGGGTTCTACATGTGCCAGGTCTAATTGTTCTTGTACTAATTCTTTAGCTGCTTTTAACTTCTCAGAGGGTAAAGGCCACTGAGGCACCCACTCTGTGTCCTCCGTACTCCACAGAATGGGCAAAGGCTCCTCAGCGGCCCCTAGAAAAAACGCAGTCCTTTCTTATCTGCTTTTACTGTGGCTTTAACTGGTGAAATTCTACCTTGTAAATTTTTTCCTAGACCTAGTCCAGGTATATATCCCATTCCTTTCATCATTTCCTTGCTTTTCTGAGAATAATCATTAGTCAGTATAAAGTTCACGGCTAACAACACATCTCTTCCCCATAAGTTTACAGGTAAAGGGAGTACATAAGGTTGAAAAAGCCCTGTCCTTCCTTCTTTATTTTTCCATTGTAAGGATTTTGCACTTATAGTTGGGGTAGCCTCATATCCTAATCCTTGTAAGCTATATGACAATTGATTAACAGGCCAAGAAAAAGGCCACCAATTACTGGGTATAATGCTTTTATCCACTCCTGTATCCATTATACCTTGAAAGGTTTTTCCTTCTATTTGTAATGGTAAAGCGGGACGATTGTCCAAATCTAAAGATATGTATGCCACATTAGTTCCTGTAGAACCAAGTCCCTTATCTCCTCGGGAATCCTGGCTACTAGGGAACATATTATGCAAACTAGGAAGAATCAGCAATTGAGCAATGTGATCTCCAGAAGAAATGGCTACGATACCTCGGGGTGCAGAACACATAATCTTAACTTGTCCCTCATAATCTGAGTCTATAACTCCAGGATGTATCATTAATCCTTTCAAAGCAGAAGAGGACCTACCCAACAGTAGGCCCACTGTATCCTTTGGTAAGGGACCTCTAAAATCTGATGAAATAGGTTGGCATACCATTTGAGGTGTAAGAATTACTTGGGAGGTGGCCCAGATGTCCAATCCTGCTGAACCTGGAGTGGCTCTCCTCGGTCTCTGGGTGGCCTCATAGACATTGTGGTCTGGAGTGTCCCATACATTTGGGGGCCCTGGGGACGGGGGCCCTTAACTCCATTTTTTGGCTGTTGTACTTTAAACTGAGGTATTGGCCTTCCTTTTATATCTCTGACTGATCTACATCCATTTGCCCAATGTCTTCCTTTCCCACATTTTAGGCAAGTACCTGGTACTGTCTTTTCAAACCTACTCTTTCTACCCTTTGTACACTGCTTTTGCATATGACCTGTTTGTCCACAATTATAGCAGGTTATTTCTTTTGTTTGCACCATCAAAACTGCGGCAGCCAGCCCTGCATTTGAAAGGGGTCCTCCTATTTCTCTACATGCTTTCATCCACGCCTGTAGTCCTTTCCCTTTCCAAGGTGTGATAGCATTTCTGCATTCTTTGGTACATTGCTCATAAACTAATTGTTCAATTAGCGGCAATGTGGCCTCAGAATCACCAAATATGCGCCCTGCTGCTTCCATCATGTGAGCCACAAATTCAGAGAATGGCTCATTAATTCCCTGAATAATTTTTGTCAAATTACCAGATACCTCTCCTCGATTAGGCAATGCTTTCCAAGCTTTCATTGCTGCCTGATTGATTTGGTCATAGACCTGCACTGGGTATCCTAATTGATTGTTTGTCCATATACCCTGACCTGTAAGCATTTCAAAGATCCATGCTGGTTGCCCTGCAGTAGCATTAGCACGGGCCTGACTCAAACACAGATCATGCCATATAGACTTCCAATCTAGATACTGTCCCATCGTAAGACATGCCTTTACCACACTCATCCAATCAGAAGGAGTCATGGCATTGTGAGCCAGTCTTTCAATTTGGGACTGAGTAAATGAGGCATTAACTCCGTAGGTCCTTACTGACTCTGCTAACTCTTTCACTTGTTTATGCGATATTGGCTCATAATATCACTGTTGAGCTTGATCCTGAAAAACAGGAAAAGCCTGACATATTTTTCGCAACCCTCTAGGAGTGCAAAAAGAGTGGCCATTGCCAATTGCTTTCTTATCTGTATAAGGCAGAGGAGGTGGGGGAGCACCAAAACTCCTCCCTATTGGACCAGATCTTTCCGCCTCATACTCTGCAGCAGCCTCCTCCAAATCTTCCTCCTCCCCTGATGATAATTCTGAGTCCTCTGAGCAAGATAATTCTAATAATTCAAAGTCTTCGAGCGGAGGGTAAATTGACTAATTTTCTGTTCTTTATCTTTTATACTATCTTTTATATCTTTACTTTTTGGTTTCTTTTCCTTTTCTCCTTTTATTTCTTTCCCTTTACTTATCTTTCTCTGTGTGCCTTCTTTTTCATATCTCTCTGTTTCTGACATACTTTCCTGTTGCTCCTGTAAAATTCACTGCCCTTCCTTAACAGTTAGCTCACATTTCTTATCCTGGATACAAGCCTTAATTAGTTTCCATAACGGCCTTGTTCCTGCCTTCACTTTTCCTTCAGCTTCCTCTCTCGCTATATCTATCCCTAACTTTTCCCTACTAGGTAGCTTCAGCGACCCAGTGGGGCCAAACCAAGGAGCCAGTCTGTCTATCTCTTTTAAAACTGCACTCACTGTACTTTCAGAAATCTTTAAACCTCTTTCTTTAAGCAAGGCTTTGCACCGGCCCTACTAAAGGAATAGACTGGCCAGTACCCATGATCGTCCTGGACTAAAGCGTTATCTACATGAAATCATTCCCAGCAGATACACTCGTGCCCAGGGCGGTGACAATTAAGGCAAAGGCATACTATCAAGGCAAGAAAAAAAGCGAGCAGCACAACCCCAGCGACAATTATCAGATCTATTCCGTAGGAAAGCATACCTCTCAGAGACTCATATCAATTCCTTTATACTTACCGGTACCACCGTTCCTCAGCTGAAGAGTTCTGAATCCGTGCTGTCGAATCCTTCTCAACAGTCTGTTTTGCAGGAACACTTCATTAACGGCTCCTTCCCCATGATGCAGTTCTGAATCCTCCCTGTAGCAGGGGGTCTTCGCTCGTGCCTGAAGATGTCTCGTCCCAGGTTTTCGGCACCACTTCTTTCGCGCATCCGACTGGACCAGCAAGAACGAAGCTGCAACAGGATCCTTCTGCACAGGTTTATTGGGAGAGCTTGATTGTAGAGGCGAAGAGACCCCAAGCCCAGGACTGGTGCTGCTTATATAGGCCTAGGAGAGGCGTGTCTCACACCCGGATTGGTTATGCACTATACCTCATTTGCATGTTCCTCATCTGATTGGTTACTCTCTCTCAGTATCTCACAGTACCTCATTAACATACCTAATTTGCATGTCTCACATCTGATTGGTTATTCTCTCAGTAACTCATTATCATACCTCATTTGCATATCTCACATCTGATTGGTTAACTCTCTTACTACTTTGCAAAGCCTCATTATCATGCCCGGGCCAGGAAGTGTTTTGGCAAAAAACTTTACTGCATAAGTAAGCATTGGTTGTTTGCCCAAACTTATGCGTGGTGGCCAGCAGTAGCCTACACCACTCTGCAATGGTACATGTGGCTTCCCACAAAGACAGCCACAAGAACAGAATGCCAACTCTAAAAACAAAAATAATAGGAAGCAACAATGACTTTTCCTTAATATCTATTAATATCAATGGACTCAACTCCCCAATAAAAAGACATAGACTAAGAGACTGGCTACACAAACAGGACCCAACATTCTGCTGCTAACAGGAAACCCATCTCAGGGAAAAAGACAGACACTACCTCAGAGTGAAAGGCTGGAAAACAATTTTACAAGCAAATGGTCCTAAGAAACAAGCTGGAGTAGCCATTCTAATATCGAATAAAATTGACCTCCAACCTACAGTTATCAAAAAAGACAAGGAGGGACACTTCATACTCATCAAAGGTAAAATCGTACAAGAGGAACTCTTAATTTTGAATATCTATGCTCCAAATGCAAGGGCAGCCACATTCATTAAAGAAACTTTAGTAAAGCTCAAAGCACATATTGCACCTCACACAATAATAGTGGGAGACTTCAACACACCACTTTCATCAATGGACGGATCGTGGAAACAGAAACTAAACAGAGACACAGTGAAACTAACAGAAATTATGAAACAAATGGTCTTAACATTTAATGCTACAGAGCATTTTATCCTAAACATAAAATGCTACAAAGCATTTTATCCTAAAACAAAAGGATATACCTTCTTCTCAGCACCTCATGGTACCTTCTCCAAAATTGACCATATAATTGGTCACAAAACAGGCCTCAACAGATACAAAAATTTGTCCCATGCATCCTATCAGACCACCATGGACTAAGTCTGATCTTCAATAACAACATAAATATTGGAAAGCCAATATTCACGTGGAAAATGAACAACACTCTTCTCAATGATATCTTGGTCAAGGATGGAATAAAGAAAGAAATTAAAGACTTTTTAGAGTTTAATGAAAATGAAGCCACAACACACCCAAATTTATGGGACACAATGAAAGCATTTCTAAGAGGGAAACTCATAGCTCTGAGTGCCTCCAAAAAGAAACTAGAGAGAGCACGCACTAGCAGCTTGAAAACAGAAGGCAGGAAATAATCAAACTCAGCCTTTCTACTACTTGTTTATATAACCTTTGACCAAAGTGAGTATATCATGGCTCTTATAATCTTAGCACTGCTGCCTTCCTGAACTATAAATCTGTTGTATGTAGAGAGAAGAGGGTTTCCCTTATGAAAATAAATGAAACATTTACTGATCATAACAATAATCTTCACTTCCTTTACCTGTTGGAAATTTATATGTGACTGTAGACTTGTATCCTCCTGGTAGCTCTGGTGTTGTTTAAGGCTTATTGCAATATATAAAGGCTGTGAATGTGTCTTTCCTCCAGGAACTCAATAACCAAAGGAAGGGTAGAGACCCTCGGTCAGGATTTAAATATTTAATATAATATATAATGCCTCAACATCTGGCAAAATCTTACTTTTAAAAAATTAGACATTCCCAAAAGGAAAATGCATGCCATCTCTTTAAGATTAGGAGGAAGAGAGAATTGGTTCCTCAGCAGAGCCATGCCCTGCAGATTCAAGACTAGCAGAAAATATATGCTACATTTACACGCATAATTCTTGGTTCATGGCATAAGCTAGGACACAGCTGTCCCCCCCCCATGCCAAGCTGGGAATAACAATGGGCAGTGGGCCCAGACTCTAGCCTGGGGTCTCCTCAAATGAAATGAATCAGTCAGCTCAGTGGATTGAGAGCAAAGCAGCATGCAGCCCATAATCAAATAAGAAAAGAGAATAAATAAAAATGTAAAAATCAATGCTATCATAAGCAACTGGATTAATTGAGAGTGGTCTCGATGGGAATTCTGGGACTGCTTTGCATGAGATGTGACACATATGTTGGCCTGAGAATATGCTCACATAGTAAATAGAAGGAAATTTAATTAAAGTTAAAGATCAAAGGATATCAATTCAATTTATATAAAGAGAAAGAATATGTATATATATGCATATACATATACATACACACACTATACACAAACATCCACAGATATATTAATCTCAATAGGATAGAGAAAATAATGGCAAGTGCTTTAAATGTTTTTAAGTATGCATGGGTGAATAAATAAATCCAGGCTTTGATCTCAATGTGTAGGAAACAAAGGCATGGAAACTGATTTTTTGTGAGTCTGAAGTCAACCTAATCTATAAACAAATCTGGGCCATCTCAGACTACACAGTGAAACCCTATCTCAATTTATAATAATTGTTTTTAATTATTTTAATTATTTTAAATTGTTTAATTATCAAAATGAAGGTGGCTCTAAGTTCAGTTGTTATAATGATATAACAAACCCTCCCTGAGAGAGTTCAAAATAGAGCAGGCCTAAAGAAAGAAGAGGCTGCTAAATTGAGTCAAACTATGCCTTTGATGACTTCAGATTGCTGTACCAAGGACATGCTATTTTGAGAGAGATGCTCTGTATTTGTATGGAAAAAGAAGGAAAAAAAAAAAAGGTCTTTGGACTCCTCCCAAAATAATATTGATCAGATAGGATACAGGAAGTCCCCTGAAGATTTTGGCTGCTTCCTGGAAAGAGAAAAATCAAGAAGGCCATACAGAACAGGTACCATGATTTGCTGAACCCTCTCCATGGGAACAGCCCTGAAACAGGCTGAGATATAAAAAATGTCTCTAGTCAAAACTTCAGCTATATGCAGCCTATAAATCTTGTTGGCTAAAAAAGTCCTCAAAATTCATCATGTCATCCTTTCAAATGGCATTAATGAAGAATTATTACAATTCTGTTATTGATCAAACTAACTCTTTAAAAAAAAAACAGTTGTCTTTCACCTGCTCAACAAGGAGCACAAATTAATCCTTACAGGTAAGGATTTGTGCACCTTGTGTATTCCATACAAATATCCTTAAATATTGGTTATAAGCTTCACATATTACAGAATGAAACACGAAGATGAGAGCTCTGACCACAGTCACCATGAGTATACTGAAATGGTTTGCTATTCAAGATCCCTGCCTGATTCTGCCCCAACTGATACTGTCTTCAGAGTTTTGCTTCCATAACAGCTTCAAGAATGGTTACCAATCTCCACTGACCTTGATCCATTCAGACTTTCAGATGGTTTTAGTCAAGACTTCAGTTCAGCCCTGAACCTTTCATCATACATAAAATAAACAACAAATGTTACAACAAACTTTCTAAAGACTAACCATTTTTTCTAATTATTGCCCCTTCCCTCAAAAGGGAATTCTTCACACCAATTCAACAGGAAACAATCATAGAAAAATCATCATCACAATCCCTTAAATTGGTGTGGATGGTTTTGGTCACTTTATGAAATTAACATATATACACACACATATACATATATATATGTATATATATATATATATTGTCATATTAAGGGATAATTCACAATTAATTACAGTTTTGAACAGGGAGGGAACTAAATAGAGAGCTTAGACTCAAGGATTTCTATCTTTCTTTTCTTCTTCGCTGTCCTTTCTTTTTAGGTGAGGGGAAGGGGGTTAGAAAGAAAAAGGAAAGATATAGAAATAGTATAAGAAATTACGCAAATAGGAAAGGGTTATTAAATTTACTCTTAAAGCATTTTATATCCATAATCTTACATTGGAAGAAATCTTTATATTTTTATGCAGAATTGAACTGATATTTTCTTATATTTGTGATATCAATATTTGTACATGTTACAAAAATTAAAATTAATTTTGTTACTCTCAGATAGGCACTGTGATATGAAATTCACTTAATAGCTACTATTACAAAGTGTTTAGAATGATTAAGTAATGCAAGTTAATAGTCAGATAGTAAAATTTGTGGTCATATAAGATTCTAATTTAGTTAATTACAAAGTAGTGTTTTCACATTTATTCAAATAGTAAATGGATAAAAAAAAATCAATGTTTAACACTTCAGTTATGCTTTAAATGGATAGTTTTCAAAAGCACCCGAGATTCACAGAATATGGCATTTAAGATAATTTCATTATTAAAAGATCCTTTGAGGCACATGCCCCTTTCTTTCCAGCCTCTGCCTCAGATCCGGCAACCACAGTGATGTTGATGCCTAAAAAGAATTGTATTGTCCTCTACAATCTCCTTTTAAAGAAAGGTGTGATAGTTGCCAAAAAGAATAGCCATATGCCCAAACACCCCTAGCGGGTATACAAGAATGTGTCCAACATTCATGTTATGAAGGCCATGCAATCTCTCAAGTCTTAAGATACAGGAAGGGGCAGTTTGCTTGGAGACATTTATACTGGTGTCTTATAAATGAGGACATCCACTATCTCTGAGATTACTTGCACCTACCTCCAGAGATTGTTTCTGCCACCCTGTGCCACAACCATCAGGAGACTGGCAGGCCTTGTCCCAAAGGTCTAGAGGGTAGGCAGCCTGCAAGATTCACAAGAGGGGAGGCAGACAGAGACACCTACAGGAGTGCTCTGCTCCCGGGGCTGACAAGAAAGCTGAGACTGGGGCTGGCTCAGCAACTGAATTCCAGTTCAGAGGTGGTTTTGGTTGTGGACATGGTCAGACATCTCAGTGAAATTGGAGATTATGTTGTATTGAATAAACTTTAAAGAAAAAAGATTCTTTGATTATGAGACAGATCTACTCCTGACAGTACCCCCATTCCACTTCAAAGATGATGATGAACATCAATCCCTTGATGTGGATTTGCTTCTATTGTGGCAGACTAGTCAGTAGGCAAGACATATCCTAATTTCACCCACAGACAGAATGCTGTACAAAAAGGAGAAACAGATGCAGTATAGTCAACTGCTAATCTCTGCCAATACAGAGTAAGATAGTCCTCCATAATTCCTGCTTCAATTAAGGTCTGTCCCATGTTCTGGCCCACAAGGCTGAAGATAGATGCTCCAACCTTGTAAGGAATATTGGGGACTGACCAGGCAGTCAGCTGTCTCTGCCAGTTGTTTAAATTTTGGAAACTACATTCCTGTATATTCAAAGAATTCTTATACTCAAAATATTCTTAAACCTCTGATGGGATTGAAGACAAGGTAATTAGAGTCTCACAACTGAACTTAAGTTTTAGCATTAAAGAAGATGCTTTATATTCAAAAGAATAGTTTTGAGATGGTAATATAAATTAAAATCAAACATGATTGAGGTATAGAATTATAAACTCATTAAGTTAGAATAAATGATAGAATAATTCATCTTAATTGCCAAATATGATGGACTGGACTTTATATGTGTATGTCATACTTTATAATTTGTATAATTGTTATAATTGTGTCCAATTAATATCTGAGAGAAAGGAGCCTTTTTAATTGGATAAAAAAATGGGGGAATGTAATGGGTCAGCCTAATGCTGATTGTATTCTTATGCTAATTTGTGGTCCCCAAAGAAAAGAAAGACTGCATATAAGACAATAAATGCCCCTGCCTCCATTTAATTGTGATTGGTAAATAAAGATGCCAATAGCCAATAGCTGGGCAGCAGAGATAGACAAGGATTAGGTTTCACAGACTTGGAAAGAAAGGATCACTAGGAGAGAAGGGAAAAAAAAGCTGCCATGAAAATAGAATAACATGCAAGAGGGAGAAGAAGAGCTGTCATGAGATAGTTGAGCCATCCAAATATGGCCATGTGGGTAGGCTAATTCATGGTAACAGCAGCTCAGATGGAACATAGTAAAAAGTAAGTAATAATTTAGGATTATCAATAGGAAAGTAGATTCTCACAGTACAGAGGGTAGGCAGCTGTCCAGTTATTGTGCTATTTAAAGTATATTAAAAATATAAAGACTGTATGTGTCTTTCACCTAGGAACATAAATACTCTAAGGTGGGAAAGAAGCCCCTGGCCAGGCTTTAAATTTTTTTTTACTACATTATCAGTTTTCAGAGTCTGGGATATACTGACTTCACTAACAGATAGTTTGTTAGTGTTTCTTCAATAATTATTTTATACAATCATTTGAGAGGTTTTAGTGGTGCTTTTTCTTTGAGAATATGGTAAAATTCACAAGTGAATTACACCCAAAAATTTTAAATATGAAGATTTTAAAAATTACTCTTTCAATCTTACCACTTCTTGTTTGAGATCTGCTCTAATTACTGCTTTCATTATGGTATATAACAATGAGAAGAAGCTTTCTGGTCAGCGCCAGCTGCTGGCCACCTTAGGCACAAACTCTGCATATGGTCCCACAGTCCCCAGAGGACTCTCCACGCTGCAGGTGACTTAGTACACTCAAGATCTTCTGTTCCAAACCAATCTTAATGGGCCGGTGACAGCAGGAGCAAGGACATAGGAGCCCTGCCTGACCATCGGCTTGAGCTCATTCTGGTGAGTGGTGGTATACCTTGTTTTCGAACACAACAGACAGCCCCATAGGTCTCCAGAGGAGACACCACTTCCAGGCACTGTAACATGCTCAGGATCATAGGATTCCAGGATACCAGGAGCTTGGTCAAACCAGGATCTCAGGGTCTCAGAGGAAGCTTGACTGCCAAGAATTCTGACTCACATTTTCTGTATCCATTCCTCTGTTGAGGGGCATCTGGGTTCTTTCCAGCTTCTCTGGCTATTATAAATAAGGCTGCTATGAACATAGTGGAGCAGGTGTCCTTCTTACCGGTTGGAACATCTTCTGGATATATGTATGCCCAGGAGAGGTATTGCTGGATCCTCCGGTAGTTCTATGTCCAATTTTCTAAGGAACCGCCAGACTGATTTCCAGAGTGGTTGTACAAGCTTGCAATCCCACCAACAATGGAAGAGTGTTCCTCTTTCTCCACATCCTCGCCAGCATCTGCTGTCACCTGAATTTTTGATCTTAGCCATTCTGACTGGTGTGAGGTGGAATCTCAGGGTTGTTTTGATTTGCATTTCCCTAATGATTAAGGATGTTAAACATTTTTTTCAGGTGCTTCTCAGCCATTCGGTATTCCTCAGGTGAGAATTCTTTGTTCAGTTCTGAGCCCCATTTTTTAATGGGGTTATTTGATTTTCTGGAGTCCACCTTCTTGAGTTCTTTATATATATTGGATATTAGTCCCCTATCTGATTTAGGATAGGTAAAGATCCTTTCCCAATCTGTTGGTGGTCTTTTTTTCTTATTGATGGTGTCTTTTGACTTGCAGAAGCTTTGCAGTTTCATGAGGTCCCATTTGTGAATTCTTGATCTTACCGTGCAAGCTATTGCTGTTCTGTTCAGGAATTTTTCCCCTGTGCCCATATCTTCAAGGCTTTTCCCCACTTTCTCCTCTATAAGTTTCAGTGTCTCTGGTTTTATGTGAAGTTCGGATACAGAAAATGTGCTACATTTACACAATGGAGTACTACTCAGCTATTAAAAAGAATGAATTTATGAAATTCCTAGGCAAATGGATGGACCTGGAGGGCATTATCCTGAGTGAGGTAACACAATCACAAAGGATCTCACACAATATGTACTCACGGATAAGTGGATATTAGCCCAAAACTTAGGATACCCAAGATATATAATACAATCTGCTAAGCACATGAAACTCAAGAAGAAAGAAGACCAAAGTGGGGTCACTGTACCCCTTCTTAGAATTGGGAACAAAACATCCATGGAAGGAGTTACAGAAACAAAGATTGGAGCTGTGACGAAAGGATGGACCATCTAGAGACTGCCATACCCAGGGATCCATCCCATAATCAGCTTCCAAACGCTGACACCATTGGATACACTAGCAAGATTTTGCTGAAAGGACCCTGATATAGCTGTCTCTTGTGAGACTATGCCGGGGCCTAGCAAACACAGAAGTGGATGCTCACAGTCAGCTAGTGGATGGATCACAGGGCTCCCAATGGAGGAGCTGGAGAAAGTACCCAAGGAGCTAAAGGGACCTGCAACCCTATAGGTGGTATAACATTATGAACTAACCAGTACCCCGGAGCTCTTGACTCTAGCTGCATATGTATCAAAAGATGGCCTAGTTGGCCATCACTGGAAAGAGAGGCCCATTGGACACACAAACTGTTCCCCAGTACAGGGGAACACCAGGGCCAAAAAAAAAAAAAAATGGGAATGGGTGGGTAGGGAAATGGGGGAGAGGGGGGAGGGTATGGGGGACTTTTGGGATAGCATTGGAAATGTAATTGAGGAAAATACGTAATAAAATATATTTAAAAAAAAAAAGAATTCTGACTCACACAGAACCTCAGGTTCACAGGATCCCAGAATCACAGGAACACAGAGAAAGGTGGGCTCCAAGGAGACCTGAATCAACTGGGATTACAGGAAGGACAGGCTCCAATCAAATATATTGAGGGCAGCAAGTACTTGAGATAATCAGATGGCAGGGGGAAAGTGTAAGGACAGAAGCAACAGAAACCAAGGTTGCATGGCATCATCAGAACCAAACTCTCCCACCATAGCAAGTCCTGGATAAACCAACACATTAGAAAAGCAAGATATGGATTTAAGTCAAATCTCATGATGATGATGGAGGGCTTTAAGAAAGAAAGAAATAACTCCCTTAAAGAAATACAGAAGAACACATCCAATCAGGTGAAAGAATTGAATAAAACCATCGAGAATCTGAAAATGGAAGTAGAAATAATAAAGAAATCACAGAGGAAGACCACTCTGAAAATAGAAAACCTAGAAAAGAAGTCACGAGCCAATGATGGAAGCCTAACCAATGGAATACAAGAGATAGAAGAGAGAATCTCAGGTGGAGAAGACACCATAGAAAACAGTGACACAACAATCAAAGAAAATGCGAAATGCAAAAAGATCCTAATTCAAAACATCCAGAAATCTAGGACACAATGAGGAGACCAAACCTATGGATAATAGGAATAGATAAGAAGGAAGATTTCCAACTTAAAGGAACAGCAAATATGTTCAACAAAATTATAGAAGAAAACTTCCCCAACTAAAGAAAGAGATGCCCATGAACATACAAGAAGCCTACAGAACTCCAAAGAGTTTGGACCAGAAAAGTAATCCCTCCTGTCACATAATAATCAAAACACCAAATGCACAAAACAAAGAAAGAACATTAAAAACAGTAAGGGAAAAAGGTCAAGTAACATATAAAGGCAGAATTATCAGAATACACTTGACTTCTCCCAGGAGACTTTTTATGAAAGTAAAAAGATCCTGGGCATATGTCATATAGACCCTAAGAGAAGACAAATGAAAGCCCAGGCTATTATACCCAGCAAAACTCTCAATTACTATAGATGGAGAAACAAAGGTATTCCATGACAAAACCAAATTTACACAATATCGTTCCACAAATCCATCCCTTCAAAGGATAATAATGGGAAAACTTCAACACAATGAGGGAAACTAAGCTTGAGAAAAAAGCAAGAAAGTAATCTTTCAACCAACCTAAAGAAGATAGCCACATGAACAGAACTCCAACTCTAACAACAAAAATAACAGAAAGCAACAATCTTTTTTTTCCTTAATATCTCTTAATATCAATGGACTCAATTCCCCAATAAAAAGACATAGACCAACAGACTGGCTATGTAAACAGGACCCAACATTTTGCTGCATACAGGAAACACATCTCAGGTTCAAAGACAGACACTACCTTAGAGTAAAAGCTGGAAAAAATTTTTCCAAGCAAATTATCCAAAGAAACAAGCTGGAATAGCCATTCTAATATCGAATAAAATCAACTTTCAACCTAAAGTACTCAAATAAGATAAGGAGGGGCACTTGTTACTCATCAAAGGTAAAATTTACCAAGATAAATTCTCAATTCTGAACATCTATGATCCCAATGCAAGGGCATCCACATTCATTAAAGAAACTTTGCTAAAATTCAAAGCATACATTACACCTCACACAATAATAGCGGGAGACTTCAACAACTCACTCTCATCAATGGACAGACCCTGGAAACAGAAAATAAACAGAGACAAGTGAGATGAACTAAATAATGAAACAAATGGATTTAACAAATATCTATAGAACATTTCATCTTAAACAAAAGGATATACCTTCTTTTTAGCACCACATGGTACCTTCTCCAAAATTGACCATATAATCAGTGAAAAAACAGGTCTCAGGAGATAAAAAATTATTGAAATAATTCCATGCACCCTATCAGATCACCACAGACTAAGGCTGATCTTCAAAATAACATAAATGTTAGAAAGCCCACATACACACGGAAGCTGAACAACACTCCACTCAATGATAACTTTGTCAAGGAAGAAACAAAGAAAGAGATGAAACGCTTTTTAGAGTTTAATGAAAATGAAGCCAAAACATACCCAAACTTATGGGACACAAGGAAAGCAGTCCTAAGAGGTAAACTCATAGCTCTGAATGCCCCCAAAAAGAAGCTAGAGTGAGCCTACATTAGCAGGTTGACAGCACACCAAAATGCTCTAAAAAAAAAGGAAGCAAATTCACCCAGGAAGAGTAGATGGCAGGAAACAATTAAACTCAGAGCTGAAATAAATCAAGTGGAAACAAAGAATCAATCAAACCAGGAGCTAGTTCATTGAGAAAATGAACAAAATAGATAAACCCTTAGCAAGACTAAATAGAGGGCACAGGGACAGTACCCTAATTAACAAAATCAGAAATGAAAAGAGAGATATAACAACAGAATATGAGGAAATTCAAAAATTTATTAAATCCTACTAAAAAAGCCTATACACAAAAAAGTGGGAAACCTGGAAGAAATGGAAATTTTTCTAGACAGATACTAGGAACCAAATTGAAAGCAGGATCAGATTAATTATCTAAACAGACTCATATCCCCAAAAGAAATAGAAATAGTCATTAATAGTCTCCAGACCAAAAAAAAAAAAAAAAAAAGCCTAGGACCTGAAGGGTTTAGTGCAGAGTTCTATCAGACTTTCAAAGAAGACCTAATTCCAATTCTCCTCAAACTATTCCACAAAACAAAAACAGAAGGTACTCCACCCACAAAGATTACAACAAAGAAAAAGAACTTCAGACCAATTTCCCTTTTGAAAATAGAAGCAAAAATACTCAATTGATTCTCCCAAACTGAATCCAAGAACACATCAAAACGATCGTCCATCATGATCAAGTAGGCTTCATCCCAGGGATGCAAGGAAGTTCATCAAAGTAATCCATTATATAAACAAACTCAAAGAGAAAACTACATGATCATCTCATTAGATGCTGAGAAAGTATTCGACAAAGTCCAACATCCCTTCATGATAATAGTCTTGGAAAAATCAGAAATTCAAGGCCCATACAAAAATATAATAAAAGCAGTATACAGCAAACCAGTAGCCAACATCAAACTAAATGGAGAGAAACTTGAAGCAATCCCTCTAAAATCAGTGACTAGACAAGGCTGCCCACTTTCTCCCTACCTATTTAATATAGTACTTGAAGTCCTACCCAGAGCAATTAGACAACAAAAGGAGATCAAGGGGATACAAATTGGAAAGGAAGAAGTCAAAATATGACTATTTGCAGATGATATGATAGTATATATAAGTGACCCTAAAAATTCCCCCAGAGAACTCCTAAACCTGATAAACAGCTTCAGTGCAGTAGATGGATATAAAATTAACTCAAACAAATCAACGGCCTTTCTCCACACAAAGTATAAAGTGGCTGAGAAATAAATTAGGGATATAACATCCATCAAAATAGTCACAAATAATACAAAATACCTTGTTGTGACTCTAACTAAGGAAATAAAAGATCTGTATGATAAGAACATCAAGTCTCTGAAGAAAGAAATCAATGAAGATCTCAGAAGATAGAAATATCTCACATGCTCATGGATTAACCGGATCAATTTGGTCAAAATGGCTCTCTAGTCAAAAGCAATCTCCAGATTCAATGCAACCCCCATCAAAATGTCCTGCACCTTGCCTGGGCAGGAGTAGATATTGATCTGGAGATGTAGGTATGGGTGAGCCATCTCATGGCATGAAAGAAGGAAACCGTATCCTGTGTCTTGTTGAGGACACTATTGCATGGCAGGGCTATAGCAATGCTGGTAAGCTCACCCTGGTAGAGTAGATAAGGGCTAGTCAGTGGGCTAACTAGCTCTGCTACTACCCAGGCCCAGACCCAGATCTGAGATGGCCCACCTCAAAATCGACATCATCAGCTAATAACTCAGACACATGAAAGGGCCATATGTTGTTTTTCAAAAATTCAGAATTTCCATGAAACTAGGCAACAACAGAATAATTGGGAGTATTCCCAGTGAGGATCCAATATTGATGGTGTCACACAGCCAGAATCTTCAAACCAAGTCATTGCAGTGAACATTTGTAAGTAAAGATGTGTGGACAGAGGGATATACGGTGGGACCCACTGGGACATACTATAGCTTCCAAAATGAGATGTTTTATATGCTTTTTTTTTTTCTCATTGTTGTCATTGTCATCTTCAGTGGTGGTAGTGTGTGTGTGTGTGTGTGTGTGTGTGTGTGTGTGTGTGTGTGTGTGTGTTTATTTTGTGGGTAGGTAGTTTGCAAGGCTAAGAGGTGGATGTGAGGAGATAGGAAGATGAGTAATATTGACATGGCCTATGTGAAAGACACAAGGGATCAATAAAAAGATAAGAAATAATAAGCCTGTCTTTGAGAATACTGGAAATATTTTCATAAACTGCTTTTACTTTTACCTAAGTGAAGGCAGGAGACATTCTTCTAAATTTATAATCATGTGTCATTTGCGTCTAAATTAATGCATTTCACACAATTAAAAAAGTCCGAATTAATAATAAATGGAACCAAGAACCCTTATAGGACAGTGTGTAAAAGTGAGCCTGTGTCTAGATCATCAAATGATGCAGACAAATCATGACCTGCAATGTTCTAATTCAGACTGTGAATTAAAACATTCTTATGGAACTGTTGGCAGGGCAGTCTTTCAGACACTTTAAAATAGGCAAATGCATCCCTAAATACTCTAGGCTGACAAAGTATTCATGAAGGTTGGTTTCACATCTTAGCAAAACCACATATTAGACATTTCCAAACTACTTACCTCCACATATTACCATACTTTTCTCAGAATTCTACATCACATTTCCACACACCCTGGGAAAATTAAATTAAATAGGTCATTATTTTTATACAGATATTGGACATTGAGTGAGAAACAAATGACGCAGTCACCAGGACATTAGGCTCATTGTATATCATTCGTAACTAGCAAGTAATGGAAATACTACAGAGTCCTCTGAGACACTTTAGGAATTTAAAATTTTTTTACTTATTTTTTGAATATTTTATTAGGTATTTTCTTCATTTACATTTCAAATGTTATCCCAAAAGTCTCCCATACCCTCCCTGCCCCACTCCTCCACACAACCACTCCCATGTCTTTGCCCTGGCATTCCCCTGTACTGAGGCATATAAGTTTGCAAGACCAAGGGGCCTCTCTTCCCAATAATGGATGACTAGGCCATCTTCTGCTACATATGCAGCTAGAGACACGAGTTCCCGAGGGCACTGGAGAGTTCATATTGTTGTTCTACCTATAGGATTGCAGATCCCTTTAGCTCCTTGGGTACTTTCTCTAGCTACTCCATTGGGGGCCCTGTGTTCCATCCAATAGCTGACTGTGAGCATCCACTTCTGTGTTTGCTAGGCCCCGACATAGCCTCACAAGAGACAGCTATATAAGGATCCTTTCAGCAAAATCTTGCTAGTGTATGCAATGGTGTCAGCATTTGGAGGCTGATTATAGGATGGATCCTCGGGTATGGCAGTCTCTAGATGGTCAATCCTTTCATCTCAGCTCCAAACTTTGTCTCTGTAACTCCTTCCATGGGTGTTTTGTTCCCAATTCTATGAAGGGGCAAAGTGTCCACACTTTGATCTTCGTTCTTCTTGAGTTTCATGTGCTTTGCAAATTGGATATTGTATCGTGGATATTCTAAGTTTCTGGGCTAATATACACTTATCAGTGAGTACATATCATGTGAGTTCTTTTGTGATTGGGTTACCTCACTCAGGATGATGCCCTCCATGTCCATCCATTTGCCTAGGAATTTCATAAGTTCATTCTTTTTAATAGCCGAATAGTACTCCATTGTGTAAATGTACTACATTTTCTGTATCCATTACTCTGTTGAGGGACATATGGGTTCTTTCTAGCTTCTCTGACTATTATAAATAAGGCTGCTATGAATATAGTGGACCATGTATCCTCTTACTGGTTGGAACATCTTCTGGATATATGCCCAGGAGAGATATTGCAGGGTCCTCTGGTAGTACTATGTCCAATTTTCTGAGGAACCACCAGACTGATTTCCAGAATGGTTGTACACGCTTGCAATCCCACCAGGAATGGAGTAGTGTTCCTCTTTCTCCACATCGTTGTAAGCATCTACTGTCACCTGAATTTTTTTATCTTAGCCATTCTGACTGGTGTGAGGTGGAATCTCAGGGTTGTTTTGCATTTCCCTGATGATTAAGGACGCTGAACATTTTTTCAGGTGCTTTTCAGCCATGTGGTATTCCTTAGGTGAGAATTTGTTTAGCTCCATTTTTAATGCGTTTTTTTGATTTTCTGGAGTCCACCTTCTTGAGTTCTTTATATATATTGGATATTAGTCCCCTATCTGATTTAGGATTGGTAAAGATAATTTCACAATCTGTTGGGGGCCTTTTTGTATTATTGATGGTGTCTTTTGCCTTCCAGAAGATTTGTACTTTTATGAGTTCCCATTTGACAATTCTCGATCTTACAGCACAAGCCATTGCTGTTGTATTCAGTAATATTTCCCCTGTGCCCATATCTTTGAGACTTTTCCCCACATTTTCCTCCATAAGTTTCATTTTCTCTGATTTTATGTGGAGTTCCTTGATTCACTTAGATTTGACCTTAGTACAAGGAGATAGGAATGGATCAATTTGCATTCATCTATATGATAACCGCCAGTTGTGCCAGCACCATTTGTTGAAAATGCTGTCTTTTTCCCACTGCATGGTTTTAGCTCCCTTGTCAAAGATCAAGTGGCCAGAGGTGTATGGGTTCATTTCTGGGTCTTCAATTCTATTCCATTGGTCTACTTGTCTGTTGCTATACCAGTACCATGTAGTTTTTATCACTATAGCTCTGTAGTAAAGCTTTAGGTCAGGCATGGTGATTCCACCAGAGGTTCTTATATCATTAAGAAAAGTTTTTGCTATCCTGGGTTTTTTGTTACTCGAGATGAATTTGCACATTGCCCTTTCTAATTCTTTGAAGAATTGAGTTGGAATTTTGATGGGGATTGCATTGAATCTGTAGATTGCTTTTGGCAAGATAAATATTTTTACTATATAGATCCTGCCAATGCATGAGCATGGGAGATCTTTCCATCTTCTAAGATCTTCTTTGATTTCTTTCTTTAGAGACTTGAAGTTCTTATCATATAGATCTTTCACTTCCTTAGTTAGAGTCACAGCAAGGTATTTTATATTATTTGTAATTATTGTGAAGTGTGTTGTTTCCCTAATTTCTTTCTCAGCCTGTTTATCCTTTGTGTACAAGAAAGGCCGTTGACTTGTTTGAGTTAATTTTTTTATCCAGCTACTGCACTGAAGCTATTCATCAGGTTTAGGAGTTCTCTGGTGGAATTTATCATATCATCTGCAAAAAGTGATATTTTGGCTTCTTCCTTTCCAATTTGTATCCCCTTGATCTCCTTTTGTTGTCTAATTGCTCTGGGTAGGACTTCAAGTACTATATTGAATAGATAGGGAGAAAGTGGGCAGCCTTGTCTAGTCACTGAAGTTGGCTACTGGTTTGTTGTAGATTGCTTTTTATCATGTTTAGGTATGGGCCTTGAATTCCTGATCTTTCCAAGACCTTTATCATGAATGGGTGTTGGATTTTGTCAAATGATTTTTCAGCATCTAACGAGATGATAATGTGGTTTTTGTTTTTAAGTTTGTTTATATAGTGGATTACCTTGATGGATTTCCATATATTAAACCATCCCTGCATCCCTGCAATGAAACCTACTTTGTCAGGATGGATGAGTGTTTTCATGTGTTCTTGGATTCGGTGAGTGAGAATTTTATTGTGTATTTTTGCATAGATATTCATAAGGGAAATTTTTCTGAAGTTTGCTATCTTTATTGGGTCTTTATGTACTTTAGGTAGCAGAGTAATTGTGGCTTCCTAAAATGAATTTGGTAGAGTTCTTTCAGTTTGTATTTTGTGGAATAGTTTGAGAAGAACTGGAATTTTATCTTCTTTGAAGGTTTGATAGTACTCTACAGTAATCCCATCTGGTCCTTTCCTTTTTTTGGTTGGGAGACTATTAATGACTGCTTCTATTTCTTTAGGGGATATAGGACAGTTTATGTCATTAATCTAATCCTGATTTAACTTTGGTACCTGGTATCTGTCTAGAAATTTGTCCATTTCATCCAGGTTTTCCAGTTTTGTTGAGTATAGCCTTTTGTAGAAGTATCTGTTGTTGTTTTGGATTTCTTCAGGATCTGTTGTTATGTCTCCCTTTTCATTTCTGATTTTCTTAATTAGGATGCTGTCCCTGTGCCCGCTAGTGAGTCTAGATAAGGGTTTATCTATCTTGTTGATTTTCTCAAAGAACCAACTCCTCATTTGGTTAATTCTTTGAATAGTTCTTCTTGTTTCCACTTGGTTGATTTCGCCCCTGAGTTTGATTATTTCCTGCCATCTACTCCTCTTGGGTGAATTTCTTCCTTTTTTTCTAGAGCATTTAGATGTGTTGTCAAGCTCCTAGTGTGTGCTCTCTCTGGTTTCTTTTTGGAGACACTCAGAGCTATGAGTTTTCCTCTTAGAAATACTTTCATTGTGTCCCATAAGTTTGAGTATGTTGTGGCTTCACTTTCATTAACCTCTAAAAAGTCTTGAATTTCTTTCTTTATTTCTTCCTTGACCAAGGTATCATTGAGGAGAATGTTGTTCAGTTTCCACATGAATTTTGGCTTTCCATTATTTATGTGGTTATTGAAGATCAGCCTTACCATGGAGATCTGATAGGATGCATGGAACAATTTCAATATTTTTATATCTGTTGAGACCTGTTTTGTGACCAATTATATGGTCAATTTGGGAGAAGGTACCATGAGGTGCTGAGAAGAAGGTATATCCTTTTGTTTTAGGATAAAATGTTCTGTATATATCTGTTAAATCCATTTGTTTCATATCTTCTGTTAGTTTCACTGTGTCCCTGTTTTGTTTCTGTTTCCACAATCTGTCCTGATGAAAGTGGGTTGTTGAAGTCTTCTACAATTATTGAGTGAGACGCAATGTGTGCTTTGAGCTTTACTAAACGTTCTTTACTGAATGTGGCTGCCCTTGCATTCAGAGCATAGATATACGGAATTGAGAGCTCCTTTTGGAATATTTTACACTTGATGACTATGAAGTGCACCTCCTTGTCTTTTTTGATAACTTTGGGTGGGAAGTCGATTTTATTAGATATTAGAATGGCTACACCAGCTTGTTTCTTCAGACCATTTGCTTGTAAAATTGATTTCCAGCCTTTCACTCTGAGGTAGTGTCTGTCTTTTTCCCTGAGATGGGTTTCCTGTAAACAGCAAAATGTTGGGTCCTGTTTGTGTAGCCAGTCTGTTAGTCTATGTCTTTTTATTGGGGAATTGAGTCCATTTATATTAAGATATTTTAAGGAAAAGTAATTGTTGCTTTCTATTATTTTTTGTTAGAGTTGGCATTCTGTTCTTGTGGCTGTCTTCTTTTAGGATTGTTGAAGGATTACTTTCTTGCTTTTTCTAGGATCTAGTTTCTGTCCTTGCATTTATTTTTTTCTATTATTATTCTTTGAAGGGCTGGATTCATGGAAAGATATTGTGTAAATTTGGTTTTGTCATGGAATAGTTTGGTTTCTCCATTTAAGGTAATTGAGAGTTTGGCTGGTTATAGTAGTCTGAGCTGTCATTTGTGTTCTCTTAGTGTATGTACAACACTGTTCAGGATCTTCTGGCTTTCATAATCTCTGGTGAGAAGTCTGGTGTAATTCAAAGAGACCTGCCTTTATATGTTACTTGACCCTTTACCCTTACTGCTTTTAATATTCTATCTTTATTTAGTGCATTTGTTGTTCTGATTATTTTGTGTCAGGAGGAATTTCTTTTCTGGTCCAGTCTATTTGAAGTTCTGTAGTCTCCTTGTATGTTCATGGGCATGACTTTCTTTAGGTTTGGGAAGTTTTCTTCTATAATTTTGCTGAAGATATTTGCTGGCCCTTTAAGTTGAAAAATCTTCATTCTCATCTATTCCTATTATCCGTAGGTTTGGTCTTCTCATTGTGTCCTGATTTCCTGGATGTTTTGAGTTACGATCTTTTTGCATTTTGCATTTTCTTTGATTGTTGTGCCCATGTTCTCTATGGAATCTTCTGCACCTGAGATTCTCTCTTCCATCTCTTGTATTCTGTTGCTGATGCTCACATCTATGGTTCCAGATATCTTTCCTAGGGTTTCTATTTCCAGCGTTGTCTTACTTCAGGTTTTCCTTATTGTTTCTACTTCCCTTTTTAAGTCTTGTATGGTTTTGTTCATTTCCATCACCTGTTTGGATGTGTTTTCCTGTTTTTCTTTAAGGACTTGTAACTCTTTAGCAGTGTTCTGCTGTATTTCTTTAAGTGAGTTATTAAATTCCTTCTTGATGTCCTCTACCATCATCATGAGATATGCTTTTAAATACGGGTCTAGCTTTTCAGGTGTTTTGGGTTATCCAGGACTGGCTAAGTTGGGGTTGCTGGGTTCTGATGACATTGAGAGGTCTTGGTTTCTGTTAGTAAGACTCTTACGTTTGCCTTTCGCCATCTGGTAATCTCTGGAGTTAGTTGTTATAGTTGTCTCTGGTTGGAACTTGTTCCTCCCTTGATTCTGTTAGCCTCTGTTAGCAGACCTGGGAGACTAGCTCTCTCCTTAGTTTCAGTGGTCAGAGTACTCTCTGCAGGCAAGCTCTCCTCTTGCAGGGAATGTGCACAGAAGGTGTCATTAGGACCTGCCTCCTGGGCAAAGATGAAGGCCTCAAACAGGGCCTGTCCCAGAAGCTGTGTAGGTTCTGTAGTCTGCACTTTCACCTGCCCATACTAGTCTCTGATAGATCCAGGACCAGAGATGGCCTCCCCAGGTGCTCTAGCAAAGCCCATCTGGTTGGGGCAGACACCTCTCCTCTGGCGGGGAAGGAGCCCAGATGTCTGGAGCCCAAAATGGGGTCTGCCCTAGAAGCTGTGTCACTTCTCCAGGAATTAAAAATAATTATAATTTTGTTTCTGAGTATTGTAAATTTCCAAATTATTCTTGCTCTAATAAAAGTAAAGTACCTTTTTTATTAATTTATTTTTTACACTCCACATTCTCTGTCCCCCATCCACCCTCCAACTATCTGATGCAGTTTCTTTTATTATGCTTTGACTGTGACATCCTGAAGGACACTCGTCTTTCCCATCTGGGAATGGGATGCCTGAGGGTACCAAGAATCATGGAGACTGACAGGACTTTTTGAAATCTCTTTGCTTCTCACTGCTTACTGCCCTATCACTCACCCAATGATTTCTCTAAAATTTTATTATATTCAGTAAATTGAAGACAACATCGATGCCTATAGCATATTAGTTTTACAGTAGCACCGAAGTAGAGGCAAATGGGTTTGCCTTCTAGTGCCTCTGCTTAACATCAAAAGATGAGGAATTCTTCCCTGACATAAAGGAAACAAAGTCAAAAGATTGGTCTGAGCTTTCACCACTGAACCCTTGGCAGGGGGAGTAATCAATGTAGTTATTAAATGGTTATTGTGATTATTTTTTTTAAATTAAATCCCATGTAACTCAGACTAACTCAATCTCTGTGTATATATAAATGGAACGTGGATTCCTGATCCTCCTAACTACTGGTACTATAGGTGTGTGGTTCTAGTTTTGATGCAGGCATCTAGCCTAGTGTTTGTTCTGTTCTAAGCAACAATATACAGAAGGGATTTCTGTCTTCAACCACTGAATTTCAACTGTATGAAACTATGTGTCTGGCAAATGATAGAGTCCAGCCAGTAGAGTACTTCTCCATGGTTTTGAGCTATTCTGAACCAAGGAATGCTCAGAGACCCTAAAGATAGGGCAAAGGGAACATTACTTCTGGGTCCTTGTCTACAAGCAGACTTGGTAAGTTATAGTTTAGGGCTAGTGCCAGTCAGTGTGTTGTCAAAGTGAAAGTTGTAGTTTCATAGGGATCTGACACTTTTGTCCTGTCCAGGAGGACCTAGTTATTCTGTGGGTCAAGGAGGACCAGGGCCTGCAAGAGAAATGAGTGGAGAAAGGGAAGCACGATCAAGCAGAGAATTGTCAAGGTCTGTTTAATGAAGGCTAAGAGCAAGGTTGTAAGCACACAATGAGAAAAAATTGGGGAGGGGTCGAGGGGGTATAATAAAAGACAGAGAAAGGGATGGACATCTGGGGCGGATGCTGATTACAGGCTTCTTGCAGCTTATCTTGGAATGTGGGCCCTAAAACAGTCCCGGGCGGCCTTCAAACATTCTGCAGTTTATCTTGGAGTGCCAGCCCTGACCTCACAGTCCCAGGAAGCCATCAAACATCTTGTAGCTATCTTGGAGTGCCATAAACAGTCCCAGGCACCAAACGGAGACTTGGAGGAAGAGGAGAAGCTGCCGTAATCTAAGCAGTTCTAAGCGCCAAGTGAAGGAGATAGTGAAGCTGGCAGTCCCAGATGCCAGGTGGAGACAATGAAGGAGGGGGTGACATAATTCCCTTCAAAAGGTCAGCTGGATCTTCAGGGTGAGAGTTACTGGGAGTCTAGTTTCCCACAGTTTGGTCTCTCACCTCTCCCCCTTTTTTCTTTATTAAAGTTGGGGGGTGGCCACAAAAAGAGGGTCGGTGAAGCATTGGTCTTAGGCCTTTTTCGTGGCAAACGTCCACATACAATACCGCAATAGCAGGGCCTTTTCAGGTACTAGGTGAGCAAGGCCCCTGTCTTAGGCTATGTGAGTTGCCTCCACTCCCGGCACCAGTCTTATTCCAATGACTTGATCAGGCCACTGGTAGACCTGATGGGCACCCAGGCTGTGGACTCACAATAATCCCGTCATTGGGTAACCTTGCAGCCAATAGGCGGTGTGCATCTGGCTCATGGCACCACAAGATCCCGTCATTGGTAACTCCACAGCTTATGGCTCTCAGCCACTATAAGATCTGGAGATCATCCCATCCATCATTGTCATTTCCACAGCTTATGGAACCAAGGAGGCTGATTCCTGCTACTTGACATATGTGTTGCACAATGTGGGCCCTGAGATTAATAGAAATTATATATATATATATATATATATATATATATATATGCATATATGTGTGTGTGTGTGTGAGAGAGAGAGAGAGAGACTTGTAGATCTGTAAAGTAGAATGAGTGGTGCAATCACTGAAAGGGTGGGGCAGAAAATTCTGAATCTCTTTTCTTTCACATGCTTCATTTGTTTCTACTTTGAAATTCTTGTAATGTATTTTGATGGTACTTCAATAAGTTTCCAACTTTTGTTCAAATAATATGCCATTGGTTCTTAGTTAGGGTTTTACTGCTATGAACAGACACGATGACCAAGGCAAGTCTTATAAAAAACAACACTTACTTGGGGCTAGCTTACAAGTTCAGAGGTTCAGTCCATAATCATCAAGGTGGGAGCATGGCAGCATCTAGACAGGCATGGCACAGGCAAAGCTGAGAGTTCTACATCTTCATCCAAAGGCTGCTAGTGAAAGACTGACTGCCAGGAAACTAGGGTGAGGATCTTATGCCCACATCCACAGTGACACACGTACTCCAACCAGGTCACACCTATTCCATCAAGGCCACACCTCCAAATGGTGCCACTCCCTGGTCCAAGAATATACAAACCATTACAGGTTCCTTAAAGAAAGTTCTGTAAATTTAAGGACATGAGAATATATAGGTGAATGTGTAAAGAAAGAATATCACATATGAGGGGCATGAGAATTTCCTACGAAACTCATAGGGTTTGTGTTGTAGAATTTTATACAACATTGTATACACTTGCAGCATGGATATGTTTCACTTCAACTTTAACACCCCTGTAGATATAGTCAATCTACTCAAAAACAAACTCAGAGACACTAGATAAAAACAAAAATGTCAAAAATTGTCATAAAAAACACTGAGGTGTAAAATTAGAATAATTTCTTGAATAACATTTACTCCATGACACCTCAGAGGATAAGGGAGAAATTTCTTTGTTTCAGATGTTGTTATAACACTATCTGAATTGGCTTCTACATGATTAACTGAGCCAAAAACCCCTCACATCAGAAACATCCCTTTAGTTTTAGCCTTCCTCCTCCTAGTTTTCAGAAACCCATGAAGAGAGAAAATTAGAAGGTGCTATGACACAGTATGGCCAATAGCCCCATCTCGTGTCAACAATTTATTGCTTAAAATTTATTCCCAGTTAAAAAAAAAACTGTACCCCTCTCTTATTATTTATTACCTAGTTGAATTACTTTTAGCAGCACCTAGTGAAGATTTAATTACTCAGATATTTCTCACTGCTTAGTTTGACAAACAATATAATCAGCTAGAAATTTCCTCAGGGGTAAGGGCAGATACAGTTTAGTTTATTTTAATTGCCCTTTTTAATATAGTGATCTATGGAGGGAAGATACTTTATTTTAATGGTGAGGAGTTGTGTGAATAAATATTTGAAAAAGGTACTTGCAAAATTTCACCCAGTAAATAAGGCTTTACTGGTAATTACTATATGCCAAACTTATATAAATGAAATGACACAAAGTCTCTTTGCAAAAGCTCATATTCTGGCCTGGAAAAGTCACATGCTAGCAAGTACTATAGCTCTGTCATGACATGTTCCCTTTAGGGAAAGCTGCTATGGCATTCTTAGAAACAGAAATGTTTTCTTCACTCATTTTCTTTCTTTATTAAATTTATTTATTTATATTGCAAATGTTGCCCCCTTCCTTGTCCTCCCTCCCTGAATTTTTCATCCTATGTCCCCTCGCATTTGCTTCTGAGAGGGTGCTCCTCCATTTCTTCACTTCTCCCCACCTCACCATTGCCAGCATCCCCTTTCCCTGGGCATCAAGTTCCTATAGGATTAGGTGCATCCTCTCCCACTGAGGTCAGATAAAGCACTAGTCTGTTACAAATGTGCCAGGATCCATGAACCAGCCCATGTATGCCCTTTGGGTGGTGGCTTAGACTCTGGGAGCTGTGAGGAGTCTGAGTGAGTTGATATTGTTGGTATTTTATTTGATTGCCATCCCCTTCATCTTCTTCCATCCTTCCTCTGACTCTTCTATGGAGGTCCCTGACCTCAGTCCAATGGTTGGCTGTAAGGATCTGCATCTGTCACAGTCAGCTGCTCATAGATCCTCTCAGAGGACAGCCATGCTAGCTTCCTGTCTTTAAGCACACCATGACCTCAGAAACACTGTCAGGGTTTAGTCCCCATGAATGGGATGAATCCCAAGAAGGGCCTGCCAATTGTTAGTCATTCCTTCAGTCTATGGTCCATTTTTGTCCCCACATATCCTTTAGACAGGAACAATTCTGGTTCAAATACTTTGAATATGGGTGTGTGACCACATACTTCAATGGAGGACAATGTCTGCCTACTGGAGTTCTCTCCAGGTTCCATCTCCTCACTATTGAGCATTTCAGCTAAGGTCATCCCCATTGAGTCCTGGAAGCTACTCACATCCCAGGTCTCTGGAACTTTCTAGAGGTTCTTCATGCTACCTAATCCCCACTGCTACTTATTTATATTCACTCTCCTGGCCCTCTGGACTTCACTTGTGTCTCCCCCATACCTGTTCCAGCCTCTCTTTGCTCCTCTCTCTTCCACCCAGGCAACTACCTCCTTCTGCCTCCTGTGATTATTTTGTTCCATTTCTAAATGGCATAGAAGCATTCACATTTGGGATTTCACTCTTGTTAAACTTCATAGCATCTGTGAATTGTATCATGGGTATTCTGGACTGTTTGGCTAATATCCACTTATCAGTGAGTACATATCATGCATATATTTTGGGTTCTGGATTACCTCACTCAGGATGATATTTTCTATTTCCATCTATGTGCCTGCAAAATTCATGATGTCCTCATTTTTAACAGCTGAATAGGACATTATGTAGGTGTACCATATTTTCTGTATCCATTATTCCATTGAGAAACATCTGGGTTGTTTTCAGCTTCTGGTTATTACAGATAAAGCTGCTATAACACAGTGGAGCATGTGCTGCTGTGGTACAGTGGGGAAAATTTTGGGTATATACCTGGGTCTTCAGATAGACTTTTTTCCAAGTTTCTGAAGAACCACCAGATTGATTCCCAGAATGGTTTTTACCAGTTTTCAATCCCATGATCAAGGAGCAGTGTCTCTCTTTATCCATATCTTCCCCAATATGTGAGGTCACTTGAGTTTTTGATCTTAGCCATTTGATCAACCATTCTGATTGGTGTCGGGTGAAATCTCAGAGTTGTTTTGGTTTACATTTCCCTGATGACTAAAGGTTTTGAACATTTCTTGAAGGGTTTCTCAGTCATTGGGGATTCCTGAGTTGAGAATTCTGTTTAGTTCTGTAGCCCATCTTTTATTTGGGTTAATTGGAAGCTAACTTCTTGAGTACTTTATATATTTTGTATATATATAACAGATGTAGGGTTAGTGAAGATCTTTTCCCAATCTGTAGGTTGCCCTTTTGCCCAATTGACAGTGCCTTTGACTTATAGAGCATTTTAGTTTCAGGAGGTTCCATTTATCAATTGTTGATCTTAGAGCCTGAACCATTGTTGTTCAGTTCACAAAATTTCCCCTATACCAATATATTTGAGGCTATTTCTAAGTTCCTATTCTATTAGGTTCATCTGTCTGGTTTTTTGTTGAATTCCTTGATCTACTTGGACTTGAAATTTTTATGAGGTGGTAAATATGGATCAATTTACATTCTTCTACATACAGACCATCAGTTAGACCAGCACCATTTGTTGAGGATGCTTTCTCCCCCCCCCCCCACCCCCCGTATGGTTTTGTTTTTTTGTCAAAGATCAAGCGTCCATAGGTGAGTAAGTTCATTTTTGGGTCTTCAATTCTATTATTTTGATTGAACTGTTTCTTTCTGTAATTATACCATGAGGTTTCTATCACTATTGTTCTATAGTACAGCTTGAGGTCAGGGATGGTGATTCCCCAAGAAGTTACTTTATTGTTGAGAATTATTTTGGTTATCCTGGGTTTTTTGTTTTTCTATATGAAGTTAAGAATTGCTCTTTCCATGTCAGCAAAATACTGTGCTGGAATTTTGATGGGAATTTCATTGAATATGTAGATTGCTTTTGGTCAGATGGCCAATTTTGCTATGTTAATCCTACCAATCCATGAGCATGGGAGATCTTTCTATCTTCCTGTATCTCCTTCAATTTCTGTGTTCAGCAACTTCAAGTTCCTGTGATATAGATCTTTCACTTGCTTGGTTAGTTAAATCATGATATTTTTTATTATTCCTGGCTATTGTAAATGGCATTGTTTCTCCATTTTCTTTCTCAGCCCATTTATCATTTTTATAAAGCAAAGCTACTGATTTGTATGAGTTAATTTCATATGTAGGCACTTTGATGAAGTTGAAGGAGTTTTCTGGTACGATTTTTGGGGCCATTTATGTATACTATCTTATCATCTGTGAATAGTGATATCCTGACTTCTTCCTTTCCAATTTATATCTCCTTGATCTTCTTATTGCTCTAGATATAACTTAAAGTACTATACTGAATAAGTATGGATAGAGTGGGTGACCTTGTCTTGGCCATGATTTTAGGAGGATTGCTTCACATTTTTCTCCAATTAATTGGATGTTGGCTGTCGTTTTGCTGTATATTGGTTTTATTATGTTTATGTATCTGCCATGAATTCCTGATCTCTCCAAACTTTCAACATTAAGGGGTAATATATCTTGTCAAATGCTTTTCAGAATCTAATGAGATGATCATATGTTTTCTTTTCAGTTTGTTAATATAGTGAATTAAGTTGATGAACTTTCATGTATTGAACCAGTCTTAAATCCCTGAATTGAAACCTACTTCACTGTGCTGAATGGTTGTTTTGATATGTTCTTGGGTTTGTTTTGAAAAAAATTTTTATTGAGTATTTTTGTATAGATATTCATAAGCAAAATTGTTCTGAAGTCCTATTTCTTTGTTGCTACTCTGTGTCATTCAGCTATCAGAGTGACTGTGGCTTTGCAGAATGAATTAGGTAGTGTTCCTTCTATTTCTATTTGTGGAATATTTTTGCAGAGTATTGATACTGTCTCTTTTTTGAATGTCTGGTAAAATTCTGCCCTATGCTATTTTTAAAATTTTGGTGTGGTTTTAATAACAGCTTTTATTTCCTCAGTTCCCCATAACTAGTCATGGGACTATTTATATAGTTTACCTGATCTTGATTTAATTTTGGAATGTGGTATCTGTCTAGAAAACCATCCATTTCATCTAGATTTTCCAGTTTTGTTGAGTAGAGATCTTTTAGTAAGATCTGATGATTTTTTGAATTTTCTCAGTTCCATTGTTATATATCCATTTTCATTTCTGATTTTAATTTGGGTACTGTTTCTGTACGCTTTGGTTAGTTTAGCTAAGGGTTTATCTATCTTGTTGATTTTCACAAAGGGCCAGGTCTTTGTTTTATTGATTCCTTGTAGTGCTTTCTTTGTTTCTAACTGATTGATTTCAGCCAAGAGTTTCATTATTTCCTGTTGTTCTTTTGTTTTAATGCATTCATTGTTGCTGTTAAATTACTAATATAGGATCTCTCCAATTTCTTTATGAAGGCATTTAGTACTATGAATATTCCTCTTAGCACTGCTTTTAATGTGTCCCAACAATTTGGGTATTGTGTGCCTTCATTATCAATAAATTTTAGAAAGTCTTTAATTGCTTTCTTTATTTCTTTCCTGACCAAGTTATCATTGAGTGTAGAGTTTAGTTTCCATTAGCATGTGGTCTTTCTTCTCTTTTTGTTCTTATTGAAGTCCAGGTCTAGTCCTTGGTCTTCTGACTGAGTGTATGGTATTATTTCAATGTTCTTTTATCTGTTGAGGCTTGTTTTTTGACTGCCAACCTTGGAGAACATTCCATGAAGTGCTAAGAAGAAGGTGTATTCTTTTGTTTAGGGGTGAAATATTCTGTAGATAACTGAAAAATCCATTTGCTTCATAACTTTGTTAGTTTTATGGTGTCTTTATTTAGTGTCCATTGGTGTTAGTGAGGTACTAAAGTTCCCCCTCTTATTGTGTGTGTTCAATGTTTTGAGGTTTAGTAAAGTTTCTTTTATGAAAGTCGGTGCCCTTGCATTGGGGAATAGATTTTAGAATTGAGACTTCATCTTGGTTTACTTTTCTTTTGATGAGAATGAAGTTCCTTCTCAATCTCTTTTGGTTGAAAGCCTATTTCATTGGATATTAAAATGGTGATCTAGCTTGTTTCTTGGGACCATTTCACTTGTAATTTTCCAGCCTTTTACTCTGTAGTAGTGTCTGTCTTTTCCAGTGAGATGTGTTTCTTGTATGCAACAAAATGCTGGCACCTGTTTACATATTCAGTCTGTTAACCTGTATCTTTTTATTATAGAATTAAGACTATTGACAATGAGAGATATTAAAGACCAATGATTGTTGTTAGTTCTTGCTATTTTTATTTTTGGAGGTGGTATATGTGTGTCATTTTCTTCTTTTGTGATTGTTGGGAGATTATTAATTCCTTGTGTTTTCTTGCATGTAGTTACCCTTTGTGAATTGAAAATTTTCATTTTAGTATCCTCTGTAGGGCTAGATTAGTAGCAAGATACTTTAAATTAGTTTTTGCGTGGAATATCTTGGTTTCTCCATTTATGGTGACAAGAATTTTGTTAGGGATAGTAGCCTGAGCTGGCCTTTGTGTTCTCTTATGGTTTTATGACATATGTTCAGGGTCTTCTGATTTTTATCACCTGTGTTATGAAGTCTGGTGCAATTCTGATAGGTCTGCCTTTATTTGTTACTTTGCCTTTTCCACATATAGCTTTAAATATTGTTCTTTGTTCTATGGATTTAGTGTTTTGCTTTTGATTATTACATGTGGAAAGGATTTGATTTTCTTTTCTGGTTCAATCTATTTGTTGTTTTGTAGTCTTTTTGTATGTTTATGGCCATCTCTTTTTTTTTAGGTTAGAGATGTTTTCTTCTCTGATTTTGTTGAAGACATTTTCTGGGCCTTTGAACGAGAAATCTTCACCCTCTTCTGTTCCAATTATTCTTAGGTTTGATCTTTTCATTGTGTTTTGAATATCCTGAATGTTTTGTGTTAGGAGCCTTTTACACTTTGTGTCTTGTTTGACTGATGTGTCAATATCTCTTGTGGTATCTTCTTTGCCTGAGTTTCTCTCTTTCATCTCTTGTACTTGCTGTTTGTGCTTGCATCTATAGTTCCTGATTTCTTTCCTAGGTTTTACATGTCCAAGGTTGTCTCCATTTGTGATTTCTTTATTGTTTTTATTTCCATTGTTAGGTCTTGGAGTGTTTTGATCAGTTCTTTCACCTTGTTGATGTTGATTTTCTGTATTTCTTTAACAAATGTATTCATTTCTACTTTAAGGATGTCTACCTGTTTGTATCTTCCTATATTTCTTTGAGGAAGTTATTTGCATCCTCCTTAAAGGGCTCTATCATTTTCATGACATAGAATGTTAGGTAAGAATCTTGCTTTTCAGGAATATTAGTGTATCCAGGACTGGCTGTGGTGGGAAAACTGTTTTCTGATGATTATAGTCAAATTACATTGGCTTCTGTTACCTATGTTCTTGTGCTTGCTTTTTGCCGTCTGGGTGTCGCTGGTGTTAACTGCCCTGGGTGTCTCTGGCTGGAGCTGGCCTCCTTGGAAATAGGTACACCTCTGTAGCATGTTTTAAAGCAGGACTCCTTGGAGGAAGGCAGGGCTGTCTCTTGTTAGGTATGGTCTCCTTTGTCCCTGGTTAGAGGAGGCTTTCTGTGCCCCTGATAAGGGGAGACTTCCTGTGTCACAGGTTAGGTAACCCTCCTAAGACACACACAGGCATTAATGAGTGAGGGCAGGGCTTGTCTCAGTTGCAGATGGCGGTACAAACTGGAGGGCAGATGGGGCTCCCACAGAGGAGACAGATACAGTTTGAGCCTTCACTGATTCTTGACAGACAGCTCTCATTGATATTACAGCATATTCTTCATATGCTTTAATTCCAATTTATCAACACTACTTTCTAGTAATTTCATCCTTTCCAAGAGGTACACAATACCAACAGCAAGTACTGTGTTTCTTTGTTAGAGTCCTTCTGAAATGGCTGATGTTATGCTTGATGAAGTCATTTGTCATACTTTGTATGTTTTAGTTAAGTATTCTCAGGTATAAACCTTTTTGCATTCTCTGAATCTCTAAATATTTACTCTGACAGTGTACATGCCATGCATGTTGCTCACATACTTCCGGTAGCTTATAAAATTTACTGAGGATGGAAAGATGCTTTACTTGTTTCAGCATGTCCAACAACATCTTCCTAACCGGACAACTCTCTTTATTCTCCAAAATCTTCAAGCACTAGTCTCTCTGCTTTGTTGGAAGAAGGAAGATAAGCTGTATATCCAGCCTCTTATTACCCCACTAAGATGTTTACTGAATCTTCTCAGCTTAAGCAAGCTACAGACTCATTCAATTCTCAACCATCCCTCTGCTATGCTTCAGCCTCAATTTCATTTATCTAATGTTCCATGTAGTTTTATGCTACCACATTTGCTCTGGAATCAGCCGAGCTATCCACCCCTTCCGACTTCCCTTTTGTTTTACCAGTCTTTAGCTCTGGGATGTGATCATTCTACCAACCCTTACCTGGCTTCCCTTGATTCTATGGAAAAAAGACACACACACACACACACACACACACACACACACACACACACACCACAGTTTGTACCTTTACAACTTTCCTTCTTGGCACAATTGTTAGGTGCTGATACCTCTCACTTGGAAAAGTGCTCCTGTATTAATTCATTATCTCTATCTCTCCACCTGCCCTAAACTTCAGTGGGTAGTCCCAACTAGCTTCTGTGAAACATCTTTGGACTCCTACCTGTAATATGGCCACAGGCCCTAGCTCCCCTCGAGACCTCACATAGTTGCTGTGTTCTTTCTCCAAATCATGGCAGAAAACCCCCTGTCCTTCCTTGCATCTGCCTTTTCTTCCTGGGACCTGAAAGTTCTTGCTTACCTAATGCCCAAAAATTGGCCCTGGCTTCCCTTACTGACAAATCAAAAACCAATTGGGGAACAGGACCATTAGAATCACCCCCTTCAATCTAGCGATCAAGTATGGCAAATTTTCCTGCTCATGGAACCTATCTGCCTACTTCTTGTTATGGTGTAAATCCCCAAGGCTAACTATCTTATAGTAGATAGACGTTACAGACATATCATTTCTTAACAGCCACAAATGTGACATATATCTGTGTTACTCCTCATGTTTAACCAATTGACTAGAAAAGCTGATAATCATTGGTTTACTAATTGCCTAGAAACTATTTTTATAACTGGCCATTTCAAATGTTAAAAATAATTAACTTTCCTGCATATACTTTTGATGCCTTTAAAAAAGTTGTGCCACTGTAAGTATTATACATAAAATTGGACTCTCTTTTATTCCTCAAAGACCAGAAATTGTAAATAGATGTTTTAAAGTTTTTCTTGAAAAAAGTAAGTGTACATATACCTTCCTACTTCTACAGATCTTCTCAAATGGACTTTCTTTAAATATTTTTTGAGATTAGATAAAAAAATTAAGTGCTACATAGAACTTATGGCAGTCATGCTCCAGATGGGGAGATGTTTGTAGAAAGATTCTCTATAGGGAAATGGTGTGGTCCTGACTCCATGCTTATGTAGGGAAGAAGATACGTCTGTGCTTTCCCACAGGAAGCTAATGGAGCACCTAGGGTCTCAAAGCACCCTTTCAGTCATTCCCATGCTATGAAAGTATCTGCTGTGCTGTGGGTGCCAGAAGCTGAAGATTCAGATGATGAGGAGTTTGAAGTCGGGTAGGTCACACCCCCAACTTGATAGGTTGAATATCTCACTGCATAAGCAATTTGAACGGTAAATGAGATAGTGAAGGCAGTTACTTCCACTCAATTTATTTTTGGCAATTCTGGCATTACTTTCTGCCGCTTACATGGAAGGTGATGGAGCCTAATGGGTCTATGAAGCTGACATCCACTTAGACCCATTTAGTCACTTGTGAAGACATACTTACTAATGATATGGTGTTTATTCTGCCATTCTTATGTTTCATGAGTGGTGTCAGGCCCTGCTCTCTTTATCTGCAATGGGATATCATAAATTATTTACATTTCCATTGCTATGTAAGTGTGGATGTTCTCCTTTGAGTGACTGGCAAGGACTATCATTTTATGGTCCATGTGGAGTCAAGGGTACAGCTTATCACCAACTGATTCAGCATTTGAGCTTTCTAGTTTCGGAGCAATTTAAATTTCCATCGGATAGACATTGCCCAGAATGTGGTGAGATTTAGGTGCTTTTGCTCAGAATGAAATGCCCCTTAAGCGGCTTGCTCATGGTTCTAAAGCATTCCTTTCCTCTTAATCCATGATCCTAGAGGTGCTCACCTCATTTGGATAAAGATAACTTCCTAGAACCTACTCATTGAATACTTCCTGTTACACTATAGTCAGAGGAAGGTGTAAAAAGGACCTTAGGCTGTTAGCTGTATCCCTGGATAATGGAATGACCTATGAGCACTTTTGAAAAAGATGAACAACCATGCCAAAGACATAATTTTATATTTTACCTCACCAATTGTTTTAACCCTCCATTTATTTAAGTGAGTGAGAGTACCTCTATTCAAGAGAGTGAGGGACATTTCAAAATTATTTGGGTCAATTGTATTCTTTCTGTGTAAACTCCTTTGATCATTAGAGCCTTATTTTACTTCAAGAGCATTCGTTTGCTATTGTTCCTGTGCACCTTAATGATACATTAAGTATGGTGATTTTGATGAACAGGTTCTCTGTGAACTACATCAGGCTTTTTCTAAAAATATTTCTAGATCACATTTAACTATAATTTTTGCATTCTTACAGCAATCAATCAAGGGGCTGCTTTCATGGTGGTCATTGTCAAACAAGTGTAAACAGCCCATTTTGTTAATCAGCTTTCTCATGATAGCTCTGTAGCTTGAATATCACAAGAACATACATTTTAAAAGTCCAGATATTAAATGTTTTATACATTGTGGGTTTTTTCAACATGGTAGATACAAGGATTATAATATGAGTGACAATTACTGTTATGCTGGCTTTAGATGAATCAGTTTTCCCTATAAATAATGAGGGGATAAGTGAAAATGGAAATGGTTCAGAAATTAAATGTCATTTTCAGGTAATAAGGCATCATGATAATGTTAATTACGACTTCCTAACCATTAGTCAAATAGTTAATGACCTGGGCCAATTTCATTGCACACTCAATTTCTTTTAGATGTCTTTATTAATTAATAAAGGATTTATTGCACAACTTGCAAACATGTAACCTCTTTAACATTCTTAGAAATTTGTTCAGTATTATCTTCAAATTACTTATGTTGGAATAATTTTGACATTATTAGGTTTAAGGGGCACCTGGGGCATTTAAACATTTAGGTACAAATAACTAATCTGCCTGGAAAAACTCCAAGGGGTGGTAATATTTGATCAATACTGATACAAAGTTCTCTCAGGTAACATAAGTAAAGTACAAACAAAACCATTTGTCCAGAAAATACAAACAGTTTTGTTTCCTTCCAGGAAAAGATTGAAAAAGGTCCCTTCTGTATCTGGTGCTATGACCTCTAGGAAGTCAAGGTTGAAGTTTCGGGCATCCAAATCTTTCCCTTGGCCCATGATTATTAGTTTTAAGGCAACTGTGTCTGAGGTTTCCTGTGTTCTCCTTACCAAAGTTTTCGTACTTGGCTTTCAAATGACCTTGTCAATTCCCCCAGCCTGCAAATAGTATGTAAGAAGCTATGTTGCTTAACAAAGTTACTTAGCATAAGCCATCAATTTAAGCAAGGCCTCAAACCCACCGTTTTGTCTTCTTTATTTCTCATCCTTGGTCTTACTCCAAATCCTACCTATTGGGACTGTTATTGCTGCAGATTAGAGTCACCATAGCATAATCACAACCTTCAGATTGATACTCAGTCACCTATAAACAATATATCTTGTACACACAACTGAGTAAGAAGATCACAGGATCTATGTTCATCATCTGATCAGCATGTTTGAGACCAGCCCTTTCTACAGGAGACACTATTTGATACAAAAGCATAAAACCCAACAAGTGTATTTTAAAGAATACTTTAAAAAGAGGTCATCCAAAAGTTAATGGGAGAAGTTATTGCTTTTTCAAATGAGGGCAGAAAGTGTGGAATTCTTAGGACATTAAGCCCCTGGTTTCAAACAAATATGATCTAATGAGTAAACCTTAAACATTTAGAAAAACACATCTTCCAAGATTGCAGTATGCGTATAGGAAATGATGTTGGTCTACTGTTATGAATGACACTCCAGAAGTTCATCTTTAGAAAGCATAGACAATGCTCTATGTAAATTAACAGTTCAAAATTATGTATGTATGTGTACTAGTACAGGTATTTGTATGTGTTTATGTACATGTGTACATGTAAATGTATATATGTATACATTTATACATATTATATTTCACACACTACATCTAAGTATTTTCATATTTGTCAAATCATGCTTTCATTAATAATTTTGAATAAATCTACTTCTGTTTCCAGAAACAAAACTAACTATATGGTTAGACATCTGAGGTTCATGGAAATTATCTACTCTCCTATATTCACATTCCTTAGAGTCCTATACAGGATTCTATTTTAAAGTGAAAAGAAGTAAAGCCAAATCTTCATATCGGTGGCAAAGCCTTGGCTGTAGTCTTGGAAATAAGAACAGGGTTAAATATTTCAGTTGAGGTTTCCAGGATATGCAAATTCCTCAAAAGAAACATGATTCTTGATAGCCATGTGCCAGAGCCACTCAACAAGGAGAGAAAATATTGTTACTGAACTCTAACTTACATATGATTCTTTAAATATTGATTAGAAATAATTGCACTTTTCTGTACTGAAAAAGAAACCTAAATCTTTAATGTTCTACAGTTTACACGTCAGCATTTTGGTATCAGGCCTTGGTGTGTCAACATCCAGAGTGCTTCTGTGACCTGACAAAGACCTGAGGTCACAAACTCATGTCAATAAACCCCAGTGATAACCTGGCACTGATGTTGGTGGGGCACAAACAATTATAAAAGCTGAAAACTTTAGCATGTTCATCCCAATGGCTAGTTGCCCTGGTGAACTGACACAAAGTTTCTTGACACCCAGGAAAATGACAGTCACAGAAGCAAAGTAGGAAACTTAACATTACTCACCCTCCAGTAGAAACCCATTGTCCCAACAAAAGGCAGGGGCTTAGGGCCAGGAATTCCTGGCTTCTTAAAAAGTCCATGAGTAGAAGTTCCATAACTAAAATGTGAAGGAGGAAACCAGGTCATGAGCATTCTCAGACATGCACATACATGAACACACATATTCGTATGTACATGTACAGGTACTGATACATATACATATATATTCAAACAGGCACTAACATGTATATTATTGACAAAATATGTATGAGTATATACATGTGAATATATGTTTATGTGTATATATATTCTTGGATGCAAAGACTGATAATTACTAGAATCTATCCAGTGAGGAAACTGGTGAGGGAATATAACATAAACACTTAGACTAATAAATACCCTTCATATTCCAACTTAGTATAACCTTTTAAAGTGAATATGTGATGTTTCTAATCCTAGAGTTAATATGTCATACAACTTTATAAGCTTGAGTTTGAATGTTACTGATGGGCTCACAGACTTAGGAAGTAAGCAGGGATAACCAGTATGGGTAACCTGAAAAGCAAGATCCACAAGATCCCTCATGAATGCCACATAAGCAGTGAGCAGTGTGACTTCTCAGCAGAAGAGGATAGCAACCAGTTGAGCTTCCTGACAAGACTCTCTGACCTGTCCTGCCTCACATTCTGAAAACTGTTCAGAGCTTTCAACATGCAGCTTTTGAGATTGAGAAGCAGGTTCCTTGGTTAAGAAGATTTGCTACTTCTGCAGAGGTACCAGGTTCAGTTCCCCATATCCATGTGCCAACTCACAACAGGCTATAACTCCAGTTCCTGGGAATCTAATACCTTATTCTGGCCTTCATATTTATCATACATGTAGGCAAAAGAGTAATGTGCACAAAAACTATCTTTTAAAGATAGAACATTTGCAACTCATCATTTGTTCAGGTGTGGCTTCTTGATGTCACAGATGCCTTTGAGCCATTCATGCTCCTGGAAGTAATATTTAAAACAAGTTGATGTCATAATGACAAAAATTTTGTGTCCCCAAGGTATCGTTGGTGACATTCTAAAGTCATGAGATGTTTTCTTCCATTTTCCAAAGAATAGAACAGCACCATGAGTGACCCAAATGATATCACAAGGCAACAAATTACATGAACCATCATGTATCTGTCCTGTTTCTTCCAAGGCTATCTGTACTGAGTTAATCAGCTACAGTCACTTATTTAACAGACTTGGTAACCCAACAATCTCTAATGACAACTCTTTTGGGACAAACAGGCTGGACATAGAATAATCTTTAACATCTCAGATGTAGTCATTGTGAGTTCTAGATCCTACAAACCTTGCTACCTGAATGTGACAATAAATTACACACTGATAACAGAAAACAAATCAAGATAAATAGCTGAATAACCATTGTACATGTGGTCTTTAGTCTCACAACACTGGCTCCTAAATCACAGTTGAGACATTATGGCTGAAAAGCTCCATGAGCTATACGATTTAGTTTACAGCAGGTTTACTTTTATCATCTCTGGCAGTATAAATTTCCATTGGATAATACCTTTTGTTTTCCAACAGGGAACAAGGGCCTAAGAATCATCCCAGTTACTGGGATACAAAGGACAGGAGTCCTAGACATTACCCACAGGTAGAGCAGCACCAGGATGTGGACCACAGTGCCCATGATTCCATGAAAAAGTTCAGGTCCATTGCTCATGTTTCTTGGAAAAGTTTGGAATCAGGTCCATTTCTCTTTTCTTTCAACAAAGCTATTCTCTGACTTTTCATAGCAGGTAAAGACTCGAGTTCCCCTTCTGAGTCCAGTTGTGTATCTGTGATGCCAATCTCAGTATTTTTATACTAGCACAGAAGTTGCAACAATCAATATTGCCAGTAGAAGGATGAATTCTGTATCCTAAGTACTGAAAAATGAGTTTCCTGTTTACTTTCCAGTGAGCAATTATTCACTATAACCCACATTTTAACTATTTCATAATTATTTTCTACAGGAAATTAATAACTAAACCCATGCTTTAGGTAAGGGCAAATGTCATTGGATTTTTTTAAATAAAAATATTAATATGATGCTAAATTTTCTTTGGATGTTTATATGAAAGCCTGCATTGCACAGCTCATTAAATATTTGCACAAAAGCTTCACTTGTAAATATTTACACGTATAAACATTCCAGATTTCTGGAACACTTTAAATATCTTAAAAAGTGAAGTATCACATTTCATAACAAAGTTTGACAAATAACCACCATAAATATATAAACTCATTCTCAGATAATCTTATAATTTTCTTTTTTTATTACAACTTTTCCTCAATTACATTTCCAATGCTATCCCAAAAGTCCCCCATACCCTCCCCCCTAATTCCCTATCCACCCATTCCCATTTTTTTGGCTCTGACATTCCCCTGTACTGGGGCATATAAAGTTTGCATGTCCAATGGGCCTCTCTTTCCAGTGATGGCCAACTAGGCCATCTTTTGATACATATGCAGCTAGAGTCAAGAGCTCCGGTGTACTGGTTAGTTCATAATGTTGTTCCACCCATAGGGTAGCGGATCCCTTCAGCTCCTTCAGTACTTTCTCCAGCTCCTCCATTGGGGGCCCTGTGATCCATTCACTAGCTGACTGTGAGCATCCACTTCTGTGTTTGCCAGGCTCCGGCATAGTCTCACAAGAGACAGCTATATCTGGGTCCTTTCAGCAAAATCTTGCTAGTGAATGCAATGGTGTCAGCGTTTGGATGCTGATCATGGGATGGATCTCTGGATATGGCAGTCTCTAGATGGTCCATCCTTTCGTCACAGCTCCAAACTTTGTCTCTGTAACTCCTTCCATGGGTGTTCTGTTCCCAATTCTAAGGAGCGGCAGAGTGTCCACACTTCAGTCTTCATTCTTCTTGAGTTTCATGTGTTTAGCAACTGTGTCTTATATCTTGTGTATCCTAAGTTTTGAGCTAATATCCACTTATCAGTGAGTACATATTGTGTGAGTTCCTTTGTGATTGTGTTACCTCACTCAGGATGATGCCCTCCAGGTCCATCCATTTGGCTAGGAATTTCATAAATTCATTTTTTTAAATAGCTGAGTAGTATTCCATTGTGTAAATGTACCACATTTTCTGTATCCATTCCTCTGTTGAGGGGCATCTGGGTTCTTTCCAGCTTCTGGCTATTATAAATAAGGCTGCTATGAACATAGGGGAGCATGTGTCCTTCTTACCGGTTGGGATATCTTCTGGATATATGCCCAGGAGAGGTATTGCTGTATCCTCCAGTAGTACTATGTCCAATTTTCTAAGGAACCACCAGACTGATTTCCAGAGTGGTTGTACAAGCTTGCAATCAATCCCACCAACAATGTAGGAGTGTTCTTCTTTCTCCACATCCTCACCAGCATCTGCTGTCACCTGAATTTTTTATCTTAGCCATTCTGACTGGTGTGAGGTGGAATCTCAGGGTTGTTTTGATTTGCATTTCCCTAATGATTAAGGATGTTGAACATTTTTTCAGGTGCTTCCCTGCCATTCGGTATTCCTCAGGTGAATAATTTTCATGCATTACTTTTATTGTCTTTTTTTGCACTTTTCACATTTTCAGTATACACTTTTCTCATATTATGTTATTATAGTGGAATAGTCTTGGAATTTCTCACTATTGTGTTCTCAGTCCCAGTGTCCTTATGCACAGACTGTTGGCAAAATGACAATCAAAATATTGTAAAAATAAAACATTTAAAAATAAAAATATGGTGATGTTTGTGAATATAACTCCTCTTAATATTTTATTATATTTTATTTTATTTTTTATATTCTTTTTTAATTAGGTATTTATTTCATTTACATTTCCAATGCTGTCACAAAAGTCCTCCACCTGCTACCTCACCCACTCTACCACCTACCCATTCCCACATCTTGGCCCTGGTTTTCCCCTGTACTGACGCAGATAAAGTTTGCATGACCAATGGGCCTCTCTTTCCACTGATGGCCGACTAGGCCATCTTCTGCTACATATGAAGCTAGAGATCTGAGCTATAGGGGGTACTAGATAGGTCATATTGTTGTTCCACCTATAGGTTTGCAGATCCCTTTAGATCCTTGGTTACTTTCTGTAGCTCCTCCATTGAGGGTCCTGTGATCCATCCAATAGCTGACTATGAGCATCCACTTCTGTGTTTGTTAGGCCCCGGCATAGTCTCACAAGAGACAGGTATATCTGGGTCCTTTCAGCAAAATCTTGCTAGTGTATGCAATGGTGTCAGCGTTTGGAGGCTGATTATGGGATGGATTCCAGGATATGGCAGTCTCTAGATGGTCCATCCATTTGTCTCAGCTCCAAACTGTGTCTCTGTAACTCCTTCCATGGGTGTTTTGTTCCCAATTCTAAGAAGGGGCAAAGTGTCCACATTTTGGTCTTAGTTCTTCTTGAGTTTCATGCATTTAGCAAATTTTATCTTATATCTTGGGTATTCTAAGTTTCTGGGCTAATATCCACTTATCAGTGAGTACATATTGAGTGAGTTCTTTTGTTATTGGGTACCTCACTCAGGATGATGCCCTCCAGGTCCATCCATTTGCCTAGGAATTTCATAAATTCATTATTTTAATAGCTGAGTAGTACTCCATTGTGTAAATGTACCACATTTTCTATATCCATTCCTCTGTTGAGGGGCATCTGGGTTCTTTCCAGCTTCTGGCTATTATAAATAAGGCTGCTATGAATATAGTGGAGCATGTGTCCTTCCTACCGGTTGGAACATCTTTTGGATATATGCCCAGGAGAGGTATTGTGGGATCCTCCAAAAGTACCATGTCCAATTTTCTGAGGAACTGCCAGACTGATTTCCAGAGTGGTAGACAAGCTTGCAATCCAACCAACAATAGAGGAGTGTTCTTTCTACACATCCTCACCAGCATCTGCTGTCACCTGAATTTTTGATCTTAGCCATTCTGACTGGTGTGAGGTAGAATCTCAGGATTGTTTTGGTTTGCATTTCCCTGATGATTAAGGATGCTGAAAATTTTTTGAGGTGCTTTTCAGCCATTCGGTATTCCTCAGTTGAGAATTCTTTGTTTAGCTCTGAGCCCCATTTTTAATGGGGTTATTTGATTTTCCGGAGTCCACCTTCGTGAGTTATTTATATATATTGGATATTAGTCCCCTATCTGATTTAGGATAGTTAAAGATCCTTTCCCTATCTGTTGGTGGCATTTTTGTCTTATTGACGGTGTCTTTTGCCTTGCAGAAGCTTTGCAATTTTATGAGGTACCACTTGTCAATTCTTGATGGTACAGCACAAGCCATTGCTGTTCTATTCAGGAATTTTCCCCCTGTACCCATGTCTTCGAAGCTTTTCTCTACTTTCTCCTCTATAAGTTTCAGTGTCTCTAGTTTCCATGAGTTCCTTAATCCACTTAGATTTGACCTTAGTACAAGGAGATAGGAATGGTTCAATTCACATTCTTCTACATGATAACCACCAGTTGAACCGGCACCATTTGTTGAAAATGCTGTCTTTTTTTCACTGGATGGTTTTTGCTCCCTTGTCAAAGATCAAGTGACCATAGGTGTGTGGGTTCATTTCTGGGTCTTCTATTCTAATCCATTGGTCTACTTGTCTGTTGCTGTACCAGTACCATGCAGTTTTAATCACAATTGCTCTGTAGTACAGCTTTAGGTCAGGCATGGTAATTCCATCAGAGGTTCTTTTATGCTTGAGAAGAGCTTTTGCTAACCTAAGATTTTTGTTATTTCAGATGAATTTGCAGATTGCCTTTTCTAATTCGTTGAAGAATTCAGTTGGAATTTTGATGGGGCTTGCATTGAATCTGTAGATTGCTTTTGGCAAGATAGCCATTTTTACAATGTTGATCCTGCCAATCCATGAGCATGGGAGATCTTTCCATCTTCTGAGATCTTCTTAAATTTCTTTCTTCAGAGACTTGAAGTTCTTATCATACAGATCTTTCACTTCCATAGTTAGAGTCATGCCAAGGTATTTTATATTATTTGTGACTATTGAGAAGGGTGCTGTTTCCCTAATTTCTTTCTCAGCCTGTTTATCCTTTGTGTACAGAAAGGCCATTGATTTGTTAGAATTAATCTTATATCCAGCTACTTTATTGAAGCTGTTTATCAGGCTTAGGATTTCTCTGGTGGAATTTTTAGGGTCACTTATATATACTATCATATTATCTGCAAAAAGTGATATTTTTATTTCTTCCTTCCCAATTTTATCCCCTTGATCTCCTTTTGTTGTCTAATTGCTCTGGCTAGGGCTTCAAGTACAATGTTTAATATGTAGGGAGAATGTGGGCAGCATTGTCCCGTCCCTGATTTTATTGGGATTGCTTCCAGCTTCTCGCCATTTACTTTGATGTTGGCTACTGGGTTTCTGTAGATTGCTTTTATCATGTTTAGGTATGGGCCTGGAATTCCTGATCTTTCCAAGACTTTTATCATGAATGGGTGTTGGATTTTGTCAAATGCTTTCTCCACATCTAAGGAGATGATCATGTGGTTTTTGTCTTTGAGTTTGTTTATATACTGGATTACGTTGATGGATTTTTGTATATTGAACCATCCCTGCATCCCTGGGATTAATCCTACTTGGTCAGGATGGATGATTGTTTTGATGTGTTCTTCGATTCGGATAGAAAGAACTTTATTGAGGATTTTTGCATCGATATTCAGAAGGGAAATTGGTCTGAAATTCTCTATCTTTGTTGGGACTTTTTGTGGTTTAGGTATCAGAGTAATTGTGGCTTCATAGAATGAGTTGGGTAGAGTCCCTTCTGCTTCTCTTTTGTGGAATAGTTTGTGAAGAACTATTAGATCTTCTTTGAAGGTCTGATAGAACTCTGCACTAAACCCATATGGTCCTGGGCTTTTTTGTTTGGGAGACTATTAATGACTGCTTCTATTTCTTTAGAGGATATAGGACTGTTTAGATCATTAACCTGATCTTGATTTAACTTGGGTACCTTGTATCTGTCTAGAAACTTGTCCATTTCATCCAGGTTCTCCCGTTTTGTTTAGTATAGCCTTTTGTAGAAGGATCTGGTGGTGTTTTGGATTTCTTCAGGATCTCTTGTTATGTCTCCCTTTTCATTTCTGATTTTGTTAATTAGGATATTGTTCCTGTGCCCTCTAGTGAGTATGGCTAAGGGTTCATCTATCTTGTTGATTTTCTCAAAGAAACAGCTACTCCTTTGGTTGATTCTTTGAATAGTTCTTCTTGTTTCCACTTGGTTGATTTCACCCCTGAGTTTGATTATTTCCTGCATTCTACTCCTCTTGGGTGAATTTGCTTCCTTTGTTCTAGAGCTTTTAGGTGTGTTGTCAAGTTGCTAGTGTGTGCTCTCTCAAGTTTCTTTTTAGAGGCACACAGAGCTATGAGTTTCCCTCTTAGAAATGCTTTCCTTGTGTCCCATAAGTTTGATTATGTTGTGGCTTCATTTTCATTAAACTCTGAAAAGTCCTTAATTTCTTTCTTTATTCTTTCCTTGACCACGGTATCATTGAGAAGAGCATTGTTCAGTTTCCTCGTGAATGTTGGCTTTCTATTATTTATATTATTATTGAAGATCAGCCATAATCCATGGTGATCTGATAGGATACATGGGACATTTTCAATATTTTTGTATCTGTTGAGGCTTGTTTTGTGACCAATTAGGTGGTCAATATTGGAGAAAGTAACATGAGGTTCTGAGAAGAAGGTATATCCTTTTGTTTTAGGATAAAATGTTCTGTAGATATCTGTTAGATCCATTTGTTTAATAACTTCTGTTAGTTTCACTGTGTCCCTGTTTAGTTTCTGTTTCCATGATCTGTCCATTGGTGAAAGTGGTGTGTTGAAGTCTCCCACTATTATTGTGTGAGGTGCAATGTGTGCTTTGAGCTTTACTAAAGTTTCTTTAATGAATGTGGCTGCCCTTGTATATGGAGCATAGATATTCAGAATTCAGAGTTCCTTTTGGAAGATTTTACCTTTGATGAGTATGAAGTGCCCCTCCTTGTCTTTTTTATACCTTTGGTTTTGGAGTCGATTTTATTAGATATTAGAATGGCTACTCCAGCTTGTTTCTCAGACCATATGCTTGGAAAATTGTTTTCCAGCCTTTCATTCTGAGATAGTGTCTGTCTTTTTCCATGACATGGGTTTCCTGTAAACAGCAAAATGTTGGGTCCTGTTTGTGTAGCCAGTCTGTTAGTCTATGTCTATTTATTGGGGAGTTGAGTCCATTGATATTAATAGATATTAAGGAAAAGTAATTGTTGCTTCCTATTAGTTTTGTTGTTAACGTTGGCATTCTGTTCTTGTGGCTGTTGTCCTTTAGGTTAGTGGACGGATTACTTTCTTGTTTGTTCTAGAACCTGGTTTCCGTCCTTGTATTGTTATTTTTCTGTTATTATCCTTTGAAAGGCTGGATTCGTGGAAAGATATTGTATGAATTTGGTTCTGTTGTGGAATACTTTGGTTTCTCCATCTACAGTAATTGAAAGTTTGGTTCGGTATAGTAGCCTGGGCTGGCATTTGTGTTCTCTTAGTGTCTGTGTAACATCTGTCCAGGATCTTCTGCCTTTCATAGTCTCTGGTGAAAAATCTGGTGTAATTCTGATAGGCTTGCCTTTAAATGTTACTTGATCTTTTCCCCTTAGTGCTTTTAATATTCTATCTTTATTTAGTGCATTTGTTGTTCTGATTATTATGTGTCAGGAGGAATTTCTTTTCTGATCCATTCTATTTGGAGTTCTGTAGGCTTCTTGTATGTTCATGGGCATCTCTTTCTTTAGATTTGGGAAGTTTTCTTCTATAATTTTGTTGAAGATGTTTGCTGGTCCTTTGAGTTGGAAATCTTCATTCTCATCCACTCCTATTATCCGTAGGTTTGGTCTTCTCATTGTGTCCTGGATTTCCTGGATATTTTGAGTTAGGTTCTTTTTGCATTTTGTATTTTCTTTGATTGTTGTGCCGATGTTCTCTATGGAATCTTCTGCACCTGAGATTCTCTTTTATCTCTTGTATTCTGTTGTTGATGCTCAAATCTATAATTCCAGATTTCTTTCCTAGGGTTTCTATCTCCAGCATTGCCTCAATTTGGGTTTTCTTTATTGTGTCCATTTCCCTTTTTAGATCTAGTATGGTTTTGTTCATTTCCATCATCTTTTTGGATGTGTTTTCCTGTTTTTTTAATAAGGGCTTGCAACTCTTTAGCAGTGTTCTCCTGTATTTCTTTAAGTGGGCTACTAAAGACCTTCTTGATGTCTTCTACCTTCATCATGAGATATGACTTTAAATCTGGGTGTAGGTTTTCGGGTGTGTTGGGGTGCCCTGGACTGGCAGAGGTTAGAGTACTGGGTTCTGATGTTGGTAAGTGTTATTGGTTATTGTTAGTAAGATTCTTACATCTGCCTTTCGCCATCTGGTAAACTCTGGAGTCAGTAGTTATAGTTTTCTCTGGTTAGAGCTTGTTCCTCTCATGGTTCTGTTGTTCTCTACCATCAGACCAGGCAGACTAGCTGTCTCCTGAGTTTCAGTGGTCAGAGCACTCTCTGCAGGCAGGCTCTCCTCTTTCAGGGAAGGTGCACAGACATCTGGCATTCAGACTTGCCTCATGGCAGAAGATGAAGGTCTGAAACAGGACCTGTCCCAGAAGCTTTTGCCTTCTCTAGTCCACACTCTCACCTGTGCAGAGTAGTCTCGGTGGAGTCCGGGATCCAAGATGTCTCCCGCAGATGCTCAGGCAAAGCCCTTCCAGGCCAGGCAGAAACCTATCCTCTGGCAGGGAAGGTGCCTGGATGTCTGTGCGGAGTAGTCTGGGTGGAGTCTGGGATACAAGATGTCTCCCGCAGATTCTGAGGCCTAATATTTTTGTAGTGTGGTTTTCTTTCATTTCCATAGTAATCCACATACTGTGCATCACCTGTAGCTGAAGAAGTGTGGCAGAAGAAGGAGAGCTTGCCTTCAGAGAGAGTATTCTGATTACTGAAACTCAGGAGAGAGCTACACTCCCAGGTCTGCCGACAGAGGCTAGCAGAATCACAGGAGAAACAAGCTCCAAGCAGAGACAACTATAAAAAAAACTCCAGACATTATCAGTAGGGGAAAGGCAAATGTAAGAATCTTACTAACAGAAACCAAGATCACTCACCATCATCAGGAAACAGCACTCCCACCTTAGACAGTCCTGGATACCCAAACACACCCGAAAAGCTAGACCCGGATTTAAAAGCATATCTCATGATGATGGTAGAGGACATCAAGAAGGACTTTAATAACTCACTTAAAGAAATACAGGAGAACACTGCTAAAGAGGTAGAAATCCTTCAAGAAAAACAGGAAAACTCAACCAAACAGGCAATGGATTTTAAATAAGGCATACAAGACCTACAAAGGGAAGTAGACACAATAAAGAAAACCCAACACTGGAGATAGAAACCATAGGGAAAAATCTGGAATCATAAATGCGAACATCAACAACAGAATAAAAGAGATGGAAGAGAGAATCTCAGCTGCATAAGATTCCATAGAGAACGTGGGTACAACAATCGAAAAAAAATGCAAATTGCAAAAAGATCCTAACTCAAAACAGCCAGGAAATCCAGGACACAAAGAGAAGACCAAACCTACGGATAATAGGAGTTGATGAAGATGATGATTTTCAAATTAAAGGGCCAGCAAATACCTTCAACAAAATTATAGAAGAAAACTTCCCAAACCGAAAGAATGACATGCCCATGAACATACAAGAAGCCTACAGAACTCCAAATAGACTGGACCAGAAAAGAAATTCCTCCTGACACATAATAATCAGAACAACAAATGCACTAAATAAAGAGAGAATATTAAAAACAGTAAGGGAGAAAGGTCAAGTAACATATAAAGACAGGCCTATCAGAATTACACCAGACTTTTCACCAGAGACTATGAAAGCCAGAAGATCCTGAACAGATGTCATACAGACACTAAGAGAACACAAATGCCAGCCCAGGCTACTATACCCAGCCAAACTTTCAATTACCATAGATGAAGAAACAAAAGTATTCCATGACAAAACCAAATTCACACAATATCTTTCCACAAATCCAGCCCTTCAAAGGATAATAACAGAAAAAAAAACAATACAAAGATGGAAACTACACCCTAGAAAAAGCAAGAAAGTAATCCTTCAACAAACCTAAAAGAAACAGTCATAAGAACAGAATGCCAACTCTAACAAAAAAAATAATAGGAAGCAACAATTACTTTTCCTTAATATCTCTTAATATCAATGGACTCAATTCCCCAATAAAAAGACATAGACTAACAGACTGGCTACACAAACAAGACCCAACATTTTGCTGCATACAGGAAACCCATCTCATGGAAAAAGACAGACACTACCTCAGAGTGAAAGGCTGGAAAACAATTTTCCAAGCATATAGTCTGAAGAAACAAGATGCAGTAGCCATTCTAATATCTAATAAAATCGACTTCCAACCCAAAGTTATCAAAAAAGACAAGGAGGGGCACTTAATACTCATCAAAAGTAAAATATTCCAAGAGGAACTCTCAATTCTGAATATCTATGCTGCAAATACAAGGGCAGTAACATTCATTAAAGACACTTTAGTAAAGCTCAAAGCACACATTGCACCTCACACAATAATAGTCAGAGATTCAACACCCAGTTTCATCAAAGGACAGATTATGGAAACAGAAACTAAACAGGGACACATTGAAAGTAAAAGAAGTTATGAAACAAATGGATTTAACATATATCTACAGAACATTTTAACCTAAAACAAAAGGATATGCCTTCTTCTCAGCACCTCGTGGAACTTTCTCCAAAATTTACCAGATAATCGATCACAAAACAGGCCTCAACAGATACAAAAATATTGAAATTACCCCATGTATCCTATCAGATCACCATGGACTAAGACTGATCTTCAATAACAATAAAAATAATAGAAAGCCAACATTCACGTGGAAACTGAACAACACTCTTGTCAATGATACCTTGGTCAAGGAAGGAATAAAGAAAGAAATTAAAGACATTTTAGAGTTTAATAAAAATGAAGCCACAACATACCCAAACTTATGGGACACAATGAAAGCATTTCTAAGAGGAAAATTCATAGCTCTGAGTGTCTCCAAAAAGAAACTAGAAAAAGCACACACTAGCAGCTTGACAATACATCTAAAAGCTCTAGAACAAAAGGAAGCAAATTCACCCAAGAGGAGTAGAGTGCAGGAAATAATCAAACTCAGGGGTGAAATCAACCAAGTGGAAACAAGAAGAACAATTCAAAGAATCAACCAAATGAGGAGCTGGTTCTTTGAGAAAATCAACAAGATAGATCAAGCCTTAACAAGAATAACTAGAGAGCACAAGGACAGCATCATAATGAACAAAATCAGAAATGAAAAGGGAGACATAACAACAGAACCTGAAGAAATCCAAAACACCATCAGATCCTTCTACAAAATGCTATACTCAACAAAACTGGAAAACCTGGATGAAATGGTAAATTTTCTAGACAGATACCCGGTACCAAAGTTAAATCATGATCAGATTAATGACCTAAACAGTCCTATATCCCTTAAAGAAATAGAAGCAGTAATTAATAGTCCCCCAACCAAAAAGAGCACAGGATCAGAAGCGTTTGGTGCAGAGTTCTATCAGACCTTCAAAGAAGATCTAATTCCAGTTCTTCTCAAACTATTCCACAAAATAGCAACAGAAGCTACTCTACCCAATTCATTCTATGAAGCCACAATTACTCTGATACCTAAACCACAGAAAGATCCAACAAAGATAGAGAACTTCAGACCAATTTCCCTTATGAATATGGATGCAAAAATACTCAATAAAATTCTCTCTAACTGAATCAAAGAACACATCAAAACAATTATACATCCTGACCAAGTAGGTTTCATTCCAGGGATGCAGGAATGGTTTAATATATGGAAATCCATCAAAGTAATCCACTATATAAAGAAACTCAAAGACCAAAACCACATTGTCATCTTGTTAGATGCTGAGAAATCATTTGACAAAATCCAACACCCATTCATGATAAAAGACTTGGAAAGATAAGGAATTCAAGGGCCATACCTAAACATGATAAAAGAAATCTACAGCAAACCAGTAGCCAACATTTTTGCACGCACTCCACTCGCCAGCAAGAAAGATGCTGCAACAGGATCTTCTGCACATGTTTATTGGGAGAGCTTGATCGCAGAGGCGAATAGACCCCAAGTCCAGAACTGGTGCTGCTTATATAGGCCTAGGAGAGGTGTGTCTCACACCCAGATTGGTTATGCTTACCACCTCATTTGCATGTCTCACATCTGATTGGTTAACATGTCTCTCATCTGATTGGTTAACATGTCTCTCATCTGATTGGTTAACTTATCTCTCATCTGATTGGTTATCTTGTCTCTCATCTGATTGGTTAACTTGTCTCTTATCTGATTGGTTAATTCTCAAAACTTCATCTTGGCATAAAAACTTTACTGCCTATGTATGCATGGTGGCCAGCAGTAGCCAATACCACCCTGCAATGGCACATGTGGCTTTGCACATCTCCCCCTTTTTGTTTTAATAAAATGAGGCTGGACTAGGCCTGTTCAATTATGTCCATCTGCTGTGGATCCTGTTTTAGGTCGTTCCTCTAATGTCACAACCTTACCTGTTATAGGGTAACCCTATCGCCACTGGGCCCCGTGTCTTAGGTTCGTCTGTGCATTAGGAAAGTTGCCCGTCTCTGGATACCGCAGTGCTGTGTGACAGTAAGTGCTAAATGACCTAGGGCGAACTCTACAAAAGAGGTCAGCCAAAAAATGAATTAGTGGGGAAATCATGATCACCCTATCACGTGCAATGAGGAAACCTCAGCGATGTGCAAGGGGTTATCAATGATCGTTGAGTCTCTCTCATCCCAGTGCAATGGATCCATAAATCTGTGGGGTGCAAGAGCAGAGAACTCAGATGCAGACTAATTCTTGAGCATAGATAACCAAACTTCAGGGGAGGCGCCGTGTTCAATAGCTAAAAGTACCTGAGTAATAATCACCTTGTCACGTTTTTGTTGGGTTCTGAATTTGCATACCAACCAGAGCATGAACACCAGTCCACAGCATATGGCAGCACCAAACAAAATCACTCCCACCCATTCCTTCAAGTAAGAAAAAGCAGAGGTAAGCCAAGAGGTAAAGTCTCCAAGGGTCACAGCTTCCACTCTGGTTCCATTAAGGTTCAGGATCTGTATCTGCAGCATTGTCTGCAACCTTTCCAGCTCCTGCGACCAGTTCCCCTTCAGATAATTCGATAGGTCTGTACTTCTAATAAAAGAATTATTAGTATACCTATTGGGAGTAATGCACACATGTGGAGTTGATGCTACACAACTCATTTGTATGACATCCATCATCTATTCCATGTTATGTTGTAAAATATCCACTCTCTGATTCACTAACATTATCCCTGAGGCGATATGAGAATCCTCCCTTTGCCGGGTAAGCAATGCCTCAGACGTTTTTTCTGCTATCTGACTTATGGTGTCAGCAGTATTAACTTGATTGGCCATAGCAATTCCTGCAGTAACCGCTGACGCTGCAGACAACACAATGGCGGTGACAATGGTAGCTGTGATTCCAAAATCTCTCTTCTGCCTAACAAGACTCATTATTGGGAATTTCTCTGGATCTGCCTCAACAGGTACAGGGACAAAGATTGGTAGTTGTACCACTAAGGCTAAGAATTTGGTTCCATTCCAGCATTGCATCAAAAAAGAAGTGACATTTGTACAATCTAACCATTCTGTATTATTTTGAATTTCAGCCAATATAAAAAAAAATGGAGGATTAACACAAACTTCTACTGGAGAAGTAGTCAACATTCTGATAACTCTATTAGATGTCACATTATCTAAATGAGCAGAGGTATTGGAAAGTGTGGCAGAAACATTCAACATCTCATGAAAGGTTCCAGTCAGCAATGCAAAGGCTGACAGACTGGTACTAGCACCTGCCTCATTACTTAAAATCCATTGGTAATATGGCCAAATATTTTCTTTTCCTGTAGCATCTCCTTTACCATTCATTACAGCAAAATCTAATGGAGGTGACAAAACAAAACCCTTTGCTATTTCTTTCCGAGGAAAAATTTTTGATTGACAAGGTGAAAAAAACTATAGGAAATGCGAGGTCCGAATGACACCAGGGCACACTGCGTTTAGCAGTAGCATTGCAGACAGGCCATCATAATCTTTTGGGAATAGTCACATTTCCCTTTATCATAATAGTGGTGATGTTTATAGGTGAAGTTACATTATTTCCAACATCACCTGAGCCTGATTGCACTCCTTGGACAACTTGCGTTAAAGCATTAAGTAACATTCCAGAGCTCACTTTATTTTCGGTAATGGGATCTGCCCAATTAGAGATAATCTTTTTTAAAAAATATACAGGGTATAAACTGTTTATCCACATTATACACAAAGCATAGTGTATAATTTAAATGAAAACTCATATTCTTATACACCCGTGGCTCTTGAGGAGTTTGTCTGGCACAAGGAGCATCCAAAAAACATTCCGTTGGAAAAAACAAAGGCAAGGTAGAAGAATTGGAATGTACCGGTAAAGGTACTGGCCATGATCTTACTATGGCCCACAAAGGTATACTTATCCCGTTCTCAATCATCAGGAGTAAGAATAGCAGGGTCATCTTGGGACTCATCTTGCTTTCACTGTCCTTGTCAGTCGCGTTGGAACCCAAAGTGGATTTTCTTCACCCTGCGGAAAAACACAAAGCTCCCCGGGATCTGATTAACATAGGATCCTGGCCATACCATTTATTATCAAGGACATTTTTCCATTTGATCATTTCATTGGGTGGTTGAGGCCATTGTCCGTGCCTTTCGGCTGGTGATCTTCCAGCATCATAAATTTTTTTTTAAATTAAGAGTAAATATTGTAAGGGATAGAGCCATCTTTGGTGTCATAGCCTCTATTCCCCCTTTTTGTTTTTGCAAATAATATTTCAGAGTACGTTGGGTTCTTTCAACGATGCCTTGGCCCTGTGGATTATAGGGCAGTCCAGTAATATGTTTCACTTGCATTTGTTTGCAAAATTGGCTAAATTTAGAAGAAGTATATGCAGGACCATTATCTGTCTTTAGCACTAGGGGCTTGCCCCATGCAGCTCAAGCCTCTAAGCAGTGAGATATGACATGAACTGCTTTTTCCCCTGACAAGGGAGAGGCATGTAGGACACCAGAACTGGTATCGATGGACACATGTACATATTGTAATTTACCAAAAGCTGGGATATGCGTGACATCCATTTGCCAAACACCTAGGGGTCGCAACCTGCGAGGATTAACGCCCACGGAGGGTGCATTAATAAACTCTACACATTTGCCACACTGTAGGACAATATCTCGGGCTTCTGTTCGTGTGAGCTTAAACTTTTGTCGTAATGTAGGAGCAGGGACATGATAGAGTTAATGAAAAATTTTAGCACTGTCTATTGAACTTTGTGATAGGAAAACCATATCTCTGGTGGCTGAATCAGCAATTGCATTTCCCTTAACCATAGGTCCAGGTAATGATGTATGTGCTCTAATATGTTGAATATAAAAGGGATGCTCACGCATCAAAATACAATTTTGTATTTTCATCAAAATTTCGGATACTGGACTACACTGCTTAAAAATTCCGGCAGTCTCTAACGCCAGTACAGCATTAACCACATAAACAGAATCAGAGATAATATTTATGGGCATAAGAAATTTTTTAAAATTTTCTAAAACCACCAAACATTCTACCAACTGAGGGGCTCCTGGCGTAATTTGCAACCTTACAGCTTTTTCATTAATCATATAACTTCCAATTCCTGTTTTGGATCCATTTGTATAAATATCAATGGCTCCCTTTATAGGAGTATTAGCCGTAACCTTTGGAAATATCACTGGATGCAGTAACAGAAAATATAATAAAGGATTTTCAGGATAATGATTATCAATTAAACCAGAATAACTGCATCTAAGAATGGCCCATTCATCTATAGTCGCACACAATATTTGCATTTTTGTGGCAGTATAGGAAACAATTATGCTATCAGGCATTTTTCCAAAGTGAATAATTGAACTTTTTATACCTTTATGGGCCATATTTGCCACCATGGTGGGATAATGCTCTATAGTCTTATTAGGGGATATATGTGGATGTATCCATACTAAAGGACCATCTTGCCATAACACAGCAGTTGGCAAATTTATGGTGTGTAATATGCATAGGCTGAAAGGTTCTTACTCATTTATACGATTTAGCTGTGCTGTTTGGATAGCTCTTTCCACCTTCCTAAGAACATCAGAAGCCTCAGGTGTTAGTTGTCTCAATGAGGTAATATGTGATTCTCCTTCTAAAATTTGAAATAAAGGTTTTAATTCCAAAGTAGGGATCCTTAAAAGGGTCTAATTCTATTTATATCTCCTAATAATTTTTGAAAATCATTTAATGTGTTTAAATGACCTTTTCTTATACTAATCTTTTCTGGGGTGACACACCATAAAGTAATAGTGGCTCCTAAAAAATGAATAACATTAGACTGCTGTATTTTATTTGGTGCAACAATCAAGCCATTATTTTTTAAAGTATCATTAAGCAAGCCATAAGCTTGCTGTATACTTTCTTCTTCAGGTCCTCAAATCACAATATCATCCACGTAATGAAAAAATTTTAAGGAGGGGAAACCATCTCTAACCTGTTGCAAAGCTTTTCCTACATATAACTGACATATGGTAGGGCTATTTGCCATTCCTTGGGATAATACCCACCATTGATACCTTTTATCAGGCTCCATATGATTAATAGAAGGAAAGGTAAATGCAAATCTAGGTTTATCTTTCTTATTTAATGGCATGGAATAGAAACAATCCTTAATATCTACTACTATAATTCTCCAATCCTTAGGTAGAGCTGAAAGTAGGGGGAATCCTCTTTGTACAGGACCCATAACTTGCATTTGTGCATTAATGGCTCTTAGGTCATGTAACAATCTCCATTTACCTGACTTCTTTTTTACAAGAAGAATAGGGGTATTCCAGGTTGATTGTGTGGGTTCCACATGTCCCAGGTCTAATTGTTCTTGTACTAATTCTTTAGCTGCTTTTAACTTTTCAGAGGGTAAAGGCCACTGAGGCACCCACACCGTGTCCTCAGTATGCCACGGAATGGGCAAAGGCTCCTCAGAGGCCCCTAGAAAAAACCCAGCCCTTTCTTATCTGCTTTTACTGTGGCTTTAACTGGTGAAATTCTACCTTGTAAGTTTTTTCCATGACCTAGTCCAGATATATATCCCATTCCTTTCATCATTTCCTTGCTTTTCTGAGAATAATCATTAGTCAGTATAAAGTTCATGGCTAACAACACATCTCTTCCCCATAAGTTTACAGGTAAAGGGAGTATATAAGGTTGAAAACGCCCTGTCCTTCCTTTTTTATCTTTCCATTGTAAGGATTTTGCACTTATAGTTGGGGTAGCCTCATATCCTCATTCTTGTAAGCTATGTGACGATTGATTAACAGGCCAAGAAGCAGGCCACCAATTACTGGATATAATTCTTTTATCCGCTCCTGTATCCATTATACCTTGAAAGGTTTTTCCTTCTATTTGTAATGGTAAAGTGGGACGATTATCCAAATCTAAAGTTATGTAGGCCACATTAGTTACTGTAGAACCAAGTCCCTTATCTCCTCGGAAATCCTGGCTACTAGGGAACATGTTATGCAAACTAGGAAGAATCAGAAATTGAGCAATGCGGTCTCCAGGAGAAATGGCTGATACCTCGGGGTGCAGAACACATAATCTTAACTTGTCCTTCATAATCTGAGTCTATAACTCCAGGATGTATCATCAATCCTTTCAAAGCAGAAGAGGACCTTCCCAACAGTAGGCCCACTGTATCCTTCAGTAAGGGACCTCTAAAATCTGATTAAATAGGCTGGCACCCCATTTGAGGTGTAAGATTTACTTGGGAGGTGGCACAGATGTCCAATCCTACTGGACCCGGAGTGGCTCTCCTCTGTCTCTGGGTAGCCTCATAGACACAGTGGTCTGGAATGCCCCATACATTTGGGGGCCCTGGGGACAGGGGCCCCTCACTCCATTTTTTGGCTGTTGCACTTTAAACTGAGGTAATGGCCTTCCTTTTATATCTCTGACTGATCAACATTCATTTGCCCAATGTCTTCCTTTCCCACATTTTGGGCAAATACCTGGTACTGTCTTTTCAAACCTACTCTTTCTACCCTTTGCACACTGCTTTTTCATATGACCTATTTGTCCACAATTATAGCAGGTTATTTCTTTTGTTTGCGCCATCAAAACTGCGGCAGCCAGCCCTGCATTTGAAAGTTGTCTTCCTATTTCTCTACAGGCTTTCATCCATGCTTGTAGTCCTTTCCCTTTCCATGGCGTGATAGCATTTCTGCATTCTTTGGTACATTGCTCATAAACTAATTGTTCAATTAATGGCTTTGTGGCCTCAGAATCATCAAATATGTGTCCTGCTGCTTCCATCATGTGAGCCACAAATTCAGAAAATGCCTCATTAATCCCCTGAATAATTTTTGTCAAATTACCAGATACCTCTTCTCAATTAGGCAATGCTTTCCAAGCTTTCATTGCTGCCTGATTGATTTGGTCATAGACCTGCACTGGGAATGCTAATTGATTGTTTGTCCATATACCCTGACCTGTAAGCATTTCAAAGCTCCATGCTGGTTGCCCTGCAGTAGCATTAGCACGGGCCTGACTCAAACACAGATCATGCCATATAGACTTCCAATCTAGATACTGTCCCATTGTAAGACATGCCTTTACCCCGCTCATCCAATCAGAAGGAGTCATGGCATTGTGAGCCAGTCTATCAATTTGGGACTGAGTAAATGAGGCATTGACTCCATAGGTCCTTACTGACTCTGCTAACTCTTTCACTTGTTTATGCGATATTGGCTCATAATATCGCTGTTGAGCTTGATCCTGAAAAACAGGAAAAGCCTGACATATTTTTCGCAACCCTCTAGGAGTGCAAAAAGAGTGGCCATTGCCAATTGCTTTCTTATCTGTATAAGGCAGAGGAGGTGGTTGAGCACCAAAACTCCTCCATATTGGACCAGATCTTTCCGCCTCATACTCCGCAGTAGCCTCCTCCAAATCTTCTTTCTCCCCTGCTGATAATTCTGAGTCCTCTGAGCTAGATAATTCTAATAATTCAAAGTCCTCGAGAGGAGGGTAAATTGACTTAATTTTCTGTTCTTTATTTTTTATACTATCTTTTGTATCTTTACTTTTTGGTTTCTTTTCCTTTTCTCCTTTTATTTCTTTCCCTTTACTTATCTTTCTGCGTGTGCCTTCTTTTTCATATCTCTCTGTTTCTGACATACTTTCCTATTGCTCCTTTAAAAGTCGCTGCCCTTCCTTAACAGCTAGCTCACATTTTTTGTCCTGGATACAAGCCTTAGTTAATTTCCATAACGGCTTTGTTCCTGCCTTCACTTTCCCTTCAGGTTCCTCTCTCACTATATCTATCCCTAACTTTTCCCAACTAGGTAGCGTCAGCGACCCAGTGGGGGCAAACTAAGGAGTGAGTCTGTCTATCTCTTTTAAGAACCCACTCACTGTACTTTCAGAAATCTTTAAACCTCTTTCTTTAAGCAAGGCTTGCACCTGCCCTACTAAGGGCATAGACTGGCTAGTACCCATGATTGTCCTGGACTAAAGTGTTCCTGAGACTCTCACTTATCTTAGTCTCAAGATCGACTCACGAGTTTATCGTATTTATCTGCCAAGCTATTCCCAGCAGATACACTCGTGTCCAGGGTGATGACAATTAAAGCAATGGCATACTATCAAGGCAAGAAAGAAAGAAAGCAGCACAACCCCAGCGACAATTATCGGATCTATTCCATAGGAAAGCATACCTCTTAGAGACTCACATTAATTTCTTTATACTTACCGGTACCACCGTTCCCCAGCTGAAGAGTTCTGAATCCGTGCAGTCGAATCCTTCAAAGCAGTCTGTTTTGCAGGAACACTTCATTACCACCGTTCCCCAGCAACACATGCATGCATTACCCATAGAACTTGGAGTTACATGGGAGTGTGAGAATCCATGTGAGTGCTGGGAAATGAACCCAGGTTCCCTGCAAGAGTGGCCAGTGTTCTTACACCCTGAGTACATGTGGGTTTTTTGTTTTTGTGTTTGGTTGGTTGGCTTAGTTTTAGTTTTGTTGTTTGTTTGTTTTAGATTTATCAGCAGGCTTGTACTGGAAACTCAACACAGGTCCCCTTCAGGAAGAGCAAGTACTCTCTCTTAACACCTGAGCCATTTGTCCATCGTTTATATAGTTCAAGTACACCTGCTTATTTTTAGCTCCATTTCCTCAGGGAAATAATGGTTTTAAAACCTTTGACCAAATGAATGTCAGTCTTTATGACAAGATGCTTTTCTTTGATGCAAGATTAGTCCTGAATTTATTTTTGCAGGTGGTGTGTGTGTGTGTGTGTATGTTCACATGTGTTTATATTGTGTGGAACAGGATATGTTGCATATATTTTTTTCTATCATATATTACCTCTAAACCACAGACTCCCTTTCCACTACCCTCTCTACCATCCATCTTTCCTTTCCTTCAGGTATACCCAAAGTCCATCTTATACCACCCCACCCAATAACCATGCCCTACTTTCCTTCAGAAAAAGCAGGCCTCCCATGGATATCAATCAAGCATGGTATAACAAATTACAATATATCAGGTACATACTGTCTCATCAAGGCTGGATGAAGCCAACACAGTAGGGTTAAAATGATCCCACATACAGGCAAAAGAATCAGGGAGAGCTCCAGTCCACACTTTTCATATATCCATAATAACACCAACCTACTCCGCTATATCATATATGCAGAGGACCTAGGTCAGAACCCAACAAATCACTGATTTCTCAAGTTCCAAGGAGACCCAGTCAGTTGATTCTGTGACCTCTGTTCTCATAGTGTGCTCCTGACCCCTCTGATTCCTCCCATTTACTCTCTTCTTTCTCTAAATACTTCCTGACCTCTGCCTAATGTTTGGCTGTGGTTCTCTGCACTGTCTTTAACAAGTGATGTTAACTGGATGTTGGTATGTGGAAGAATGAAAATAAATCTGTATGTGCACAAACTCAACATGCACAAAACTCAAGTCAAGTGAACCAAAGACCTCAAGATAAGACAAGTACACTGAATCTGAAAGAAGAGAAGGTAGAGAATAATTTTAATGCACTGGCGAGGTCACAACTTTCTGAACAGAACATCAACAGCTCAACCACTAAGATTAACAATTACTAAGTGGGACCTATTGAAACTGAAAAGCTTCTGTAAAGCAAAGGACACTATCAACAGGACAAAATGGCAGACCACAGAGTAAGAAAAGATCTTCAACAACTCCACATTTGACAAAGGGCTAATATCAAATATATATAAAGAACTCGAGAAACTAGACACCAATAAAATAAATAATCCTATTAAAATGGGTTACAGAACTAAGCAGAATTCTCTATGGCAGAGAAGTACTTAAAGAAATGTTCAATATCCTTACGCATTAGGGAATTGCAAATTAAAATGACTTTGAGATTCCATTTTACTCCTTTCAGAATGGCTAAGATCAAAACAGAAGTAACAGCTCATTGCTGGGCAGAGTATAAACTTGTGCAAACACTTTAGAAATCAATATGGCAGTTTCTCAGAGAATTGCAAATCAACTTAATCTACGATTTTGTAGACACTGTGTGGTAAAACTGTTGATTTTGTAGACACAATCTGTTTTTAATGATTTTTAATTGTATTGGAGTGCAGTGCAAGTAACATCGGTCTTGTGAAACTCTGATGCATCAGAGGGGTACTTTTATGGACCCTGAAATCTAGGCACGTTCCCGCTGGTTGAATTCAGCTATGTAAGCACTGCCTCCGTGTCTTAGCTTTCTGGCTTTATTACAAAAGCTTCTTTCACATGTCTCCTTTTTACATCTTTAAGGTAAGAATGTAAATAATACCAGAACTACTTATCTCACAGAAGTGATTGGAGGAATTCTTGTTTAACTTTACACATATAAAAAGTTACATTTTTATTACTGAAAAGTTGTGGATATGATTCCATGGTGTGTGCACATGTATTCAGGTGCCCACAAATACCATAGAAACTCCCTGAAGCTGGAAATTCAGGTAATCATGAGCCACCTGACATGTCAGCTTGGAAACAAACTTTGGGTCCTTTACAAGAACAGAACACACATTTACTCACTCAGTATTGATCCCACCCACTTACTTTCTTCTTTTTGATTTAATATTCATACATAATATATAAAGTGTTTTGATCATACCCACACCCTATTCCTGCTCATCCACTTTCTCTTCTCTCCCCTCCATGACTATTCTCTCCTAAATTCATGGATATTGTTGTTATTCTTGTTGTTACTGTTGTTGTTGTTGTTTAATATCCACCAAACTGATGCAGGCCTACTGTATTCCCATACTATGAAACCATATGGCTGAGTGCTGAGCTGTGTTTCTGCCTCACCACTGGGGTGCCAGAGCACCCCTGGGAAACTGCACAGGGGAGAGAGAAAAAAGTCCATAATAGGGGTTCTTGGTCCATGTTTTTTTCCTGTGGGAAACAGAAGGATGTGGAATAGTTGCTGTGGTTCCCAGTCTCCTTTCTACCGATGGGAGTTGGGAACGTTGTTCTGAACTTCTCTTCAAGACATTCATGTGCCATGCTGAAAGGGGAAGATAGAGGCTGCGACCATGGGTGGAACCCGGTTTGCTTCCAGGTAAGTACTGGGAGTAGTAAAGTATGGAGATGCTTCAAGAGCAAAGGCCTTCCCCAGGAGATTTAAGAATGGATGTTCTCTATGAAGGCATCCCCTAGTGGCAATTACCCCCCGCCCCAATTTTTAATTAGGTATTTTCTTCATTTATATTTCAAATGCTATCCCAAAACCCCCCATACCCTCACCCTACCACACCCCTACCCACCCAATCCCACTTCTTGGCCTTGGTGTTCCCCTGTACTGGGGCATATAAAGTTTGCAAGACCAAGGGGCGTCTCTTCCCAATGATGGCCAACTAGGCCATCTTCTGCTACATATGCAGCTAGAGACATGAGCTCTGAGTGTACTGATTAGTTCATATTGTTGTTCCACTTATAGGATTGAAGACCCCTTTAACTCCTTGGGTACTTTCTCTAGCTCCTCCATTGGGGGCCCTGTGCTCCATAGTGATTGTGAGCATCCACTTCTGTGTTTGCCAGGCACAGGCAAGCCTGAAAAGAGACAGCTATATCCGGGTCCTTTGGGCAAAATCTTGCTGACGTATGCAATGGTGTCTGCATTTGGAGGCTGAATATGGGATGGATGCCTGGGTGCAGCAGTCTCTAGATGGTCCATCCTTTTGTCTCAACTCCAAACTTTGTCTCTGTAACTCCTTCCATGGGTGATTTGTTCCCAAATCTAAGAAGGGGCAAAGTGAATCATACTTCGGCCTTTATTCTTCTTGAGTTTCATCTGGTTTTCAAATTGTATCTTATATCTTGGGTATTCTAAGTTTCTGGGCTAATATCCACTTATCAGTGAGTACATATTATGTGAGTTCTTTTGTGATTGGGTTACCTTTCTTGAGGGGCATCTGGGTTCTTTCCAGCTTCTGGCTATTATAAATAAGGCTGCTATGAACATAGTGGAGCAGGTGTCCTTCTTACTGGTTGGAACATCTTCTGGATATATGCCCAGGAGAGGTATTGCGGGATCCTCCAGTAGTACTATATCCATTTTTCTGAGGAATCGCCAGACTGATTTCCAGAGTGGTGGACAAGCTTGCAATCCAACCAACAATGTAGGAGTGTTCTTCTTTCTCCACATCCTCGCCAGCATCTACTGTCACCTGAACTTTTGATCTTAGCCATTCTGACCGGTGTGAGGTGGAATCTCAGGATTGTTTTGGTTTGCATTTCCCTGATGATTAAGGATGCTGAACATTTTTTGAGGTGCTTTTCAGCCATTCGGTATTCCTCAAGTGAGAATTCTTTGCTTAGCTCTGAGGCCCATTTTTTAATGGGGTTATTTGATTTTCTGGAGTCCACCTTATTGAGTTCTTTATATATATTGGATATTAGTTCCCTATCTGATTTAGGATAGGTAAAGATGCTTTCCCAATTTGTTGGTGGCCTTTTTGTTTTATTGATGGTGTCTTTTGCCTTGCAGAAGCTTTGCAATTGTATGAGGTCCCATTTGTCCATTCTTGATCTTACAGCATAAGCCATTGCTGTTTTATTCCAGAATATTTCCCTTGTGCCCATATCTTTGAGGCTTTCCCCTACCTTCTCCTCTATAAGTTTCAGTGTCTCTGGATTTCTGTGGAGTTCCTTAATCCATTTAGATTTGACTTTAGTAAAAGGAGATAAGACTGGATCAATTTGCATTCTTCTACATGATAACAGCCAGTTGTGCCAGCACCATTTGTTGAAAATGCTATCTTTTTTCCACCGCATGGTTTTAGCTCCCTTTTCAAAGGTCAAGTGACCATAGGTGTGTGGGTTCATTTCTGGGTCTTCAACTCTATTCCATTGGTGTACTTGTCTGTCGCTTTACCAGTACCATGCAGTTTTTATCACTATTGCTCGGTAGTACAGCTTTAGGTCAGGCTTGGTGATTCCACCAGAGGTTCTTCTATCATTGAGAAGAGTTTTTGTTACCCAAGTTTTTTTGTTATTCCAGAGGAAATTGCAAATTGCCCTTTCTAATTCATGGAAGAATTGAGTTGGAATTTTGATGGGGATTGCATTGAATCTGTAGATTGCTTTTGACAAGATAGCCATTTTTACTATATTGATACTGCCAATCCATGAGCATGGGAGATCTTTCCATCTTCTGAGATCTTCTTTAATTTCTTTCTTCAGAGACTTGAAGTTCTTATCATACAGATCTTTCACTCCCTGAGTTAGAGCCACGCCAAGGTATTTTATATTATTTGTGCCTATTGAGAAGGGTGTTGTTTCCCTAATTTCCTTCTAAGCCTGTTTATCCTTTGTGTACAAAAAGGCCATTGACTTGTTTGAGTTAATTTTATATCCAGCTACTTAATTGAAGCTGTTTATCAGGCTTAGGAGTTCTCTGGTGGAATTTTTAGTGTCACTTATATATACTATAATATCATCTGCAAAAAGTGATATTTTGATTTTCTTCCTTCCCTATTTGTATCCCCTTGATCTACTTTTGTTGTCAAATTGCTCTGGCTAGGACTTCAAGTACTATATTGAATAGGTAGGGAGATAGTGGGCAGCCTTGTCTAGTCCTTGATTTTAGTGGGATTGCTTCTAGATTCTCACCATTTACTTTGATGTTAGCAACTGGTTTGCTGTAGATTGCTTTTATCATGTTTAGGTATGGGCATTGTATTCCTGATCATTTCAAGGATTTTATCATGAATGGGTGTTGGATTTTGTCAAATGATTTCTCAGCATCTAACGAGATGACAATGTTGTTTTTGTCTTTGAGTTTCTTTATATAGTGGATTACTTTGATGAATTTCCATATATTAAACCATCCCTGCATCCCTGGAATGAAACCTGCTTGGTCAGGATGGATAATTGTTTTGATGTGTTCTTGGATTCGGTTAGGGAGAACTTTATTGAGGATTTTTCATCCATATTCATAAGGGAAATTGGTCTGAAGTTCTCTATCTTTGTTGGGTCTGTCTGTGGTTTAGGTATCAGAATAATTGTGGCTTCATAGAATGAATTGGGTAGAGTACTTTCTGTTTCTATGTTGTGGAATAGTTTGAGAAGAACTGGAATTAGATCTTCTTTGAAGGTCTGATAGAACTCTGCACTAAACCCATCTGATCCTGTGCTTTTTTTTTTTTTTTTTTTGCTTGTGAGACTATTAATGACTGCTTCTATTTCTTTACGGGATATAGGACTGTTTAGGTCATTAATCTGATCCTGATTTAACTTTGGTACTGGGTATCTGTCTAGAAATTTGATCATTTCATCCAGGTTTTCCAGTTTTGTTGCCTATAGCCTTGTGTAGAAGGATTTGGATGGTGTTTTGGATTTCTTCAGGATCTGTTGTTATGTCTACCTTTTCATTTCTGACCTTGTTAATTAGAATGCTGTACCTTTGCTCGCTACTGATTCTGGTTAAGGCTTATCTATCTTGTTGATTTTCTCAAAGGACCAGCTCCTCATTTGGTTGATTCTGTGAATAGTTCTTGTTTCCACTTGGTTGATTTCGCCCCTGAGTTTGATTATTTCCTTCCCTCTACTCCATTTGGGTGAATTTGCTTCCTTTCGTTCTAGAGCTTTTTAGGTGTATTGTCAAGTTGCTAATGTGTGCTCTCTCTAGTTTCCTTTTGGAGACACTCAGAGGTATGAGTTTTCCTCTTAGAAATGCTTTCATTGTGTCCCATAAGTTTAGGTATGTTGTGGCTTCATTTTCATTAAATTCTGAAAAGTCTTTAATTTCTTTCATTATTCTTTCCTTCACCAAGGTATCATTGAGTAGAGTGTTGTTCATTTTCCACGTGAATGTTGGCTTTCTACACTTGATCTTAGCCAAAAGGCAGAGAAGCGATAATAATAGGCTTTCTATTATTTATGTTGTTATTGAAGATCAGCCATTGTCCATGGTGATCTGATAGGATGCATGGGACAATTTCAATATTTTTGTATCTGTTGAGGCCTGTTTTGTGACCGACTATCTGGTCGATTTTTGAGAAGGTACCATGAGATGCTGAGAAGAAGGTATATCATTTTATTTTAGGATAAAATATTCTGTAGATATCCGTTAAATCCATTTGTTTCATATCTTCTGTTAATTTCACTGTGTCCCTGTTTAGTTTCTGTTTCCATGATCTGTCCCTTGATGAAAGTGGTGTGTTGAAATCTCCCCCTATTATTGTGTGAGGTACAATGTGTGCTTTGAGATTTACTAAAGTGTCTTTAATGAATGTGACTGCCCTTGCATTTGGAGCATACATATTAAGAATTGAGAGTTCCTCTTGGAGGATTTTACCTTTGTTGTGTATGAAGTGTCCCTCTTTGTCTTTTTTGATAACTTTGGGTTGGAAGTCGATTTTATTCGTTATTAGAATGGCTACTCCAGCTTGTTTCTTCAGGCTTGGAAAATTGTTTTCCAGCCTTTCACTCTGAGGTAGTGTCTGTCTTTTTCCCTAAGATTGGTTTCCTTTAAGCAGCAGAATGTTGGGTCCTGTTTGTGTAGCCAGTCTTTTAGTCTACGACTTTTTATTTGGGAATTTAGTCCATTGATATTAAGAGATATTAAGGAAAAGTAATTGTTGCTTCCTATTATTTTTTTTGTTAGAGTTGGCATTCTGTTCTTGTGACTGTGTTTTTTAGGTTTGTTGAAGGATTACTTTCTTGCTTTTTTCTAGGGCGTGATTTCCGTCCTTGTATTGTTTTTCTTTTTCTATTATTATCCTTTGAAGGGCTGGATTCGTGGAAAGATAATGTGTGAATTTGGTTTTGTCATAGAATACTTTTGTTTCTCCATCTATGGTAATTGAAAGTTTGGCTGAGTATAGTAGCCTGGGCTGGCATTTGTATTCTCTTAGTGTCTGTATAACATCTGTCCAGGATCTTTTGGCTTTCGTAGTCACTGGTGAAAAGTCTGGTGTAATTCTAATAGGCCTGCATTTATATGTTACTTGACATTTTTCCCTTACTGCTTTTAATATTCTATCTTTATTTAGTGCATTTGTTGTTCTGATTATAATGTGTCAGGAGGAATTTCTTTTCTGGTCCAGCCTAATTGGAGTTCTTTAGGCTTCTTATATGTTCATAGGCATGTCTTTCTTTAGGTTTGGGAAGTTTTCTTCTATAATTTTGTTGAAGATATTTGCTTGCCCTTTAAGTTGAGAATCTTCATTCTCATCTATTCCTATTATCCATAAGTTTGGTCTTCTCTTTGTGTCCTGGATTTCCTGGCTGTTTTGAGTTAGGATCTTTTTGCATTTTGCATTATTTTGATTGTTTTACCCATGTTCTCTATGGAATACTATGCAGCTGAGATTCTCTCTTCCATCTCTTTTATTCTGTTGTTGATGTTCACATTTATGATTCCAGATTTTTCCCTATGGTTTCTATCTCCAGCGTTGCCTCACTTTGGGTTTTCTTTATTGTGTCTACTTTCCTTTGTAGGTCTTGTATGGTTTTCTTAAAATCCATTCCCTGTTTGGTTGAGTTTTCCTGTTTTTCTTGAATAATTTCTACCTCTTTAGCAGTGTTCTCCTGTATTTCTTTAAGTGAGTTATTAAAGTCCTTCTTGATGTCCTCTACCATCATCATGAGATATGCTTTTAAATCCGGGTCTAGCTTTTCAGGTGTGTTTGGGTATCCAGGACTGTCTAAGGTGGGAATGCTGTTTCCTGATGATGGTGAGTGATCTTGGTTTCTGTTAGTAAGATTCTTACATTTGCCTTTCCCCACTGATAATGTCTGGAGTTTTTTTTTTTTTTTTTATAGTTGTCTCTGCTTGGAGCTTGTTTCTCCTGTGATTCTGCTAGCCTCTGTCAGCAGACCTGGGAGTGTAGCTCTCTCCTGAGTTTCAGTGATCAGAATACTCTCTGAAGGCAAGCTCTCCTCTTTCAGGGAAGGTGCACAAATATCTGGCATTCTGACATGCCTCCTGGCTGATGATGAAGGCCCGAAATAGGGCCTGTCCCAGAAGCTGTGTTGCTCATGCCTTTCCCAGAAGCTGTGTAGCTTCTGTAGTCCACACTCTCACCTACACAGACTAGTCTCTGACAGATCCAGAATCCAAGATGGCTCCCCCAGGTGCTCTGGCAGAGCCCTCCTGGGCGGAAAAATCTCCTCTGGCAGGGAAGGTGCCCAGATGTCTGGAGCCCTAAAAAGAATCTGCCCCAGAAGCTGTGTCGCTTCTACCTGTCCCACAAGCTGTGTAGCTTCTGTAGTCCACACTCTCACCTCTGCAGACTAGTCTCTGAGGGTTGCGGGAACCAAGATGATTCCCCCAGTGCTCCTGGGCGGACACCTCTCCTCTGGCAGGAAAGGTGTCCAGATGTCTGGAGTCTGAAATGGGGTCTGCCCCAGAAGCTGTGTTGCTTCTGTAGTCCACACTCTCTCCTATGCAGACTAATTTATCTAGATGCATGTTCTTTTGAACTTTATATGAAATCTATGAATTTCATTGAATAAATCTTGGAGGAAAACTGTTTTTCAATGTATAACGTATGTTGGTAGAAATTTTACAGGATCTCATAATAGCAACAAGCAAAAAAAAAAAAAACCCATCACTACCACTACTACTACAACAAAAAGAAAGAAAGAAAGAAAGAAAGAAAGAAAGAAAGAAAGAAAGAAAGAAAGCCAGTAACCTAAGTAAGAAGTAACTGTGTAGAACCAAGAATACATACTCCTTTCTCGAGCCAGTGTTTAGAAACCACCAGAGGCATGCATGTAAATATAGGAAGAGTTAATGAGTGGATTTTTGCAATCTCTGGGATTCATGATAATGGTGATTATGTTGTTAAATTTCCCACAGGCTGTCGATTCACTGGAGTTACAATAAGTGTTATTATGTGATTCTTTTTCGGTAGACCAAAACTAGAGGATTTCACACTTGTTCGCTACAGGTAAAGCACCGTATGTGGATTTCTATGGAAATGAAAGAAAACCACTCTACAAAAATATTAAGAGGAGTTATATTCACAAACATCACCATATTTTTATTTTTAAAAATGTTTTATTTTTACAATATTTTGATTTTTGTTTTGCCTACAGTCTGTGGATCAACACACTGGGACTGAGAACACAATAGTGTGAAATTTCAAGACAATTCCACTATAATAACATAATATGAGAAAAGTGTATACTGAAAACATGAAATGTGCAAAAAAAAAGACAATAAAAGAAATACATGAAAATTATAAGTTTATCTGAGGATGAGTTTATTTATTGATGGTGGTTGTTATGAAATGTGATACTTCACTTTTTAAGATATTTAAAGTGTTCCAGAGATCTGGAATGTTTATACGTGTAAATATTTACAAGTGAAGCTTTTGTGCAAATTTTTAATGAGCTGTGCAATGCAGGCTTTCATATAAACATCCAAAGAAAATTTAGCATCATATTAATATTTTTTATTTTAAAAAATCCAATGACATTTGCCCTTACCTAAAGCATGGGTTTAGTTATTAATTTCCTGTAGAAAATAATTATGAAATAGTCAAAATGTGGGTTATAGTGAATAATTGCTCACTGGAAAGTAAACAGGAAACTCATTTTTCAGTACTTAGGATACAGAGTTCATCCTTCTACTGGCAATATTGATTGTTGCAACTTCTGTGCTAGTATAAAAATACTGAGATTGGCATCACAGATACGCAACTAGACTCAGAAGAGGAAATCGAGTCTTTACCTGCTATGAAAAATCAGAGAATAGCTTTGTTGAAAGAAAAGAGAAATGGACCTGATTCCAAACTTTTCCAAGAAACATGAGCAATGGACCTGAACTTTTTCATGGAATCGTGGGCACTGTGGTCCACATCCTGGTGCTGCTCTACCTGTGGGTAATGTCTAGGACTCCTGTCCTTTGTATCCCAGTAACTGGGATGATTCTTAGGCCCTTGTTCCCTGTTGGAAAACAAAAGGTACTATCCAATGGAAATTTATACTGTCAGAGATGATAAAAGTAAACCTGCTGTAAACTAAATCATATAGCTCATGGAGCTTTTCAGCCATACTGTCTCAACTGTGATTTAGGAGCCAGTGTTGTGAGACTAAAGACCAGGCATAAAATGGTTATTCAGCTATTTATCTTGATTTGTTTTCTGTTATCAGTGTGTTTGTCACATTAAGGTAGCAAGGTTTGTAGGATCTAGAACACATAATGACTGCACCTGAGATGTTAAAGATTATTCTATGTCCAGCCTGTTTGCCCCAAAAGAGTTGTCATTAGAGATTGTTGGGTTACCAAGCCTGTTAAATAAGTGACTGTACCTGATTAACTCAGTACAGATAGCCTTGGAAGAAACAGGACAGATACATGATGGTTCATGTAATTTGTTGCCTTGTGATATCATTTGGGTCACTCATGGTGCTGTTCTATTCTTTGGAAAATGGAAGAAAACATCTCATGACTTTAGAATGTCACCAACGATACCTTGGGGACACAAAATTTTTGTCATTATGACATCAACTTGTTTTAAATATTACTTCCAGGAGCATGAATGGCTCAAAGGCATCTGTGACATCAAGAAGCCACACCTGAACAAATGATGAGTTGCAAATGTTCTATCTTTAAAAGATAGTTTTTGTGCACATTACTGTTTTGCCTACATGTATGATAAATATGAAGGCCAGAATAAGGTATTAGATTCCCAGGAACTGGAGTTATAGCCTGTTGTGAATTGGCACATGGATATGGGGAACTGAACCTGATACCTCTGCAAAAGTAGCAAATCTTCTCTACCAAGGAGCCTGCTTCTCAGTCCCAAAAGCTGCATGTTGAAAGCTCTGAACAGTTTTCAGAATGTGAGGCAGGACAGGTCAGAGAGTCTTGTCAGGAAACTCAACTGGTTAGCTATCCTCTTCTGCTGAGAAGTCACACTGCTCCCTGCTTATATGGCATTCATGAGGGATCTTGTGGATCTTGCTTTTCAGGTTACCCATACTGGTTATCCATGCTTATTTCCTAAGTCTGTGAGCCCATCAGTAACATTCAAACTCAAGCTTATAAAGTTGTATGACATATTAACTCTAGGATTAGAAACATCACATATTCACTTTAAGAGGTTATACTAAGTTGGAATATGAAGGGTATTTATTAGTCTAAGTGTTTATGTTATATTCTGCTCACCAGTTTCCTCACTGGATAGATTCTAGTCATTGTCAATCTTTTCATCCAAGAATATATATACACATAAACATATATTCACATGTATATACTCATGTATATTTTGTCAATAAGATACATGTTAGTGCCTGTTTGAATATATATGTATATGTATCAGTACCTGTACATGTACATACGAATATGTGTGTTTATGTATGTGAATGTCTGAGAATGCTCATGACCTGGTTTCCTCCTTCACATTTTAGTTATGGAACTTCTACTCATGGACTTTTTAAGAAGCCAGGAATTCCTGGCCCTAAGCCCCTGCCTTTTGTTGGGACAATGGGTTTATACTGGAGGGTGAGTAATGTTAAGTTTCCTACTTTGCTTCTGTGACTGTCATTTTCCTGGGTGTCAAGAAACTTTGTGTCAGTTCACCAGTGCAACTAGCCATTGGGATGAAAATGCTAAAGTTTTCAGCTTTTATAATTGTTTGTGCCCCACCAACATCAGTGCCAGGTTATCACTGGGGTTTATTGACATGAGTTTGTGATTTCAGGTCTTTCAGGTCAAGCAAGGACTCTGGATGTTGACACACCAAGGCCTGATGTCAAAATCCTGATGTGTAAACTGTGGAACATTAAAGATTTAGGTTTCTTTTTCAGTACAGAAAAGTGCAATTATTTCTAATCAATATTTAAAGAATCATATGTAAGTTAGAGTTCAGTAACAATATTTTCTCTCCTTGTTGAGAAGCTGTGGCACATAGCTATCAAGAGTCATGTTGGTTTTTTTGAGGAATTTGCATATACTGGAAACCTCAACTGAAATGTTTAAGACTGTTCTTATTTCCAAGACTAGAGCCAAGGCTTTGCCACCTATATGAAGATTTGGCTTTAATCGTTTTCACTTTAAAATATAATCCTGTATAGGACTCTAAGGAATGTGAATATGGGAGATTAGATAATTTCCATGAACCTAAGATGTTTAACCATATAGTGAGTTTTGTTTCTGGAAACAGAAGCAGATTTATTCAAAATTATTAATGAAAGCATGATTTGACAAATATGAAAATAGTTATAGTGTGTGAAATATATGTATAAATGTATACATATATATATACATGTACACATATACATAAACACATACAAATACCTGTACTAGTACACATACATACATAATTTTGAACTATTAATTTACATAGAGCATTGTCTATGCTTTCTAAAGATTAACTTCTGGAGTGTCATTCCTAACAGTAGACCAACATCATTTCCTATACGCATACTGCAAATTTAGAAGATGTGTTTTTCTAAATTTTTAAGGTTTACTCATTAGATCATATTTCTTTTAAACCAGGGACTTAATGTCCTAAGAATTCCACACTTTCTGCCCTCATTTGAAAAAGCAATGACTTCTCCCATCAATTTTTGGATGACCTCTTTTTAAAGTATTCTTTAAAATACACTTGTTGGGTTTTATGCTTTGTATCAAGTAGTGTATCCTGTAGAAAGGGCTGGTCTCAAACATGCTGATCAAATGATGAACATAGATCCTGTGATCTTCTTACTCAGTTGTGTGTACAAGATATATTGTTTATAGGTGACTGAGTATCAATCTGAAGGTTGTGATTATGCTATGGTGACTCTAATCTGCAGCAATAACAGTCCCAATAGGTAGGATTTGGAGTAAGACCAAGGATGAGAAATAAAGAAGACAAAACGGTGGGTTTGAGGCCTTGCTTAAATTGATGGCTTATGCTAAGTAACTTTGTTAAGCAACATAGCTTCTTACATACTATTTGCAGGCTGGGGGAATTGACAAGGTCATTTGAAAGCCAAGTAAGAAAACTTTGGTAAGGAGAACACAGGAAACCTCAGACACAGTTGCCTTAAAACTGATAATCATGGGCCAAGGGAAAGATTTGGATACTCGAAACTTCAACCTTGACTTCTTAGAGGTCATAGCACCATATACAGAAGGGACCTTGTTCAATCTTTTCCTGGAAGGAAACAAAACTGTTTGTATTTTCTGGACAAACGGTTTTGTTTGTACTTTACTTATGTTACCTGAGAGAACTTTGTATCAGTATTGATCAAATATTACCACCCCTTGGAGTTTTTCCAGGCAGATTAGTTATTTGTACCTAAATATTTAAATGCCCCAGGTGCCCCTTAAACCTAATAATGTCAAAATTATTCCAACATAAGTAATTTGAAGATAATACTGAACAAATTTCTAAGAATGTTAAAGAGGTTACATGTTTGCAAGTTGTGCAATAAATCCTTTATTAATAAATAAAGACATCTAAAAGAAATTGAGTGTGCAATGAAATTGGCCCAGGTCATTAACTATTTGACTAATGTTTGGGAAGTCGAAATTAACATTATCATGATGCCTTATTTCCTACAAATAACATTTAATTTCTATCCCATTTCCATTTTCACTTATCCCCTCATTACATATAGGGGAAACTGATTTATCTAAAGCCAGCATAACAGTAACTGTAACTCATATTAAAATCCTTGTATCTACTAGGTAAAAAAAAAAAAAACACACAATGTATAAAACATTTAATTTCTGGACTTTTAAAATGTATGACATGTATTATTCAAGCTACAGAGCTATCATGAGAAAGCTGATTAACAAAATGGGCTGTTTACACTTGTTTGACTATGGCCACCATGAAATCAGCCTCTGTCTTGATTGCTGTAAGATTGCAAAAATTATAGTTAAAAGGTGATCTAGAAATATTTTTAGTAAAAGCCTGATGTAGTTCACAGAGAACCTGTTCATCAAAATCACCATACTTAATGTGTCATTAAGGTGCACAGGAACAATAGCAAACGAATGCTCTTGAAGTAAAATAAGGCTCTAATGATCAAAGGAGTTTACACAGAAAGAATACAATTGACCCAAGTAATTTTGAAATGTTCCTCACTCTCTTGAATAGAGGTACTCTCACTCACTTAAATAAATGGAAGGTTAAAACAATTGGTGAGGTAAAATATAAAATTATGTCTATGGCATGGTTGTTCATCCTTTTCAAAAGTGCTCATAGGTCATTCCATTATCCAGGGATACAGCTAACAGCCTAAGGTCCTTTTTACACCTTCCTCTGACTATAGTGTAACAGGAAGTATTCAGTGAGTAGGTTCTAGGAAGTTATCTTTATCCAAATGAGGTGAGCACCTCTAGGATCATGGATTAAGAGGAAAGGAATGCTTTAGAACCATGGAGCAAGCCGCTTAAGGGGAATTTCATTCTGAGCAAAAGCACCTAAATCTCACCACATTCTGGGCAATGTCTATCCGATGGAAAATTAAATTGATCCGAAACTAGAAAGCTCATATTCTAAATCAGTTGGTGATAAGCTGTACCCTTGACTCCACATGGACCATAAAATGATAGTCCTTGCCAGTCACACAAATGAGAACATCCACACTTACATAGCAATGGAAATGTAAATAATTTATGATATCCCATTGCAGATAAAGAGAGCAGGGCCTGACACCACTCATGAAACATAAGAATGGCAGAATAAACACCATATCATTAGTAAGTACGTCTTCACATGGGTCTAAGTGGATGTCAGCTTCATAGACCCATTAGGCTCCATCACCTTCCATGTAAGCGGCAGAAAGTAATGCCAGAATTGCCAAAAATAAATTGAGTGGAAGTAACTGCCTTCACTATCTCATTTACCGTTCAAATTGCTTATGCAGTGAGATATTCAACCTATCAAGTTGGGGGTGTGACCTACCCGACTTCAAACTCCTCATCATCTGAATCTTCAGCTTCTGGCACCCACAGCACAGCAGATACTTTCATAGCATGGGAATGACTGAAAGGGTGCTTTGAGACCCTAGGTGCTCCATTAGCTTCCTGTGGGAAAGCACAGACGTATCTTCTTCCCTACATAAGCATGGAGTCAGGACCACACCATTTCCCTATAGAGAATCTTTCTACAAACATCTCCCCATCTGGAGCATGACTGCCATAAGTTCTATGTAGCACTTAATTTTTTTATCTAATCTCAAAAAATATTTAAAGAAAGTCCATTTGAGAAGATCTGTAGAAGTAGGAAGGTATATGTACACTTACTTTTTTCAAGAAAAACTTTAAAACATCTATTTACAATTTCTGGTCTTTGAGGAATAAAAGAGAGTCCAATTTTATGTATAATACTTACAGTGGCACAACTTTTTTAAAGGCATCAAAAGTATATGCAGGAAAGTTAATTATTTTTAACATTTGAAATGGCCAGTTATAAAAATAGTTTCTAGGCAATTAGTAAACCAATGATTATCAGCTTTTCTAGTCAATTGGTTAAACATGAGGAGTAACACAGATATATGTCACATTTGTGGCTGTTAAGAAATGATATGTCTGTAACGTCTATCTACTATAAGATAGTTAGCCTTGGGGATTTACACCATAACAAGAAGTAGGCAGATAGGTTCCATGAGCAGGAAAATTTGCCATACTTGATCGCTAGATTGAAGGGGGTGATTCTAATGGTCCTGTTCCCCAATTGGTTTTTGATTTGTCAGTAAGGGAAGCCAGGGCCAATTTTTGGGCATTAGGTAAGCAAGAACTTTCAGGTCCCAGGAAGAAAAGGCAGATGCAAGGAAGGACAGGGGGTTTTCTGCCATGATTTGGAGAAAGAACACAGCAACTATGTGAGGTCTCGAGGGGAGCTAGGGCCTGTGGCCATATTACAGGTAGGAGTCCAAAGATGTTTCACAGAAGCTAGTTGGGACTACCCACTGAAGTTTAGGGCAGGTGGAGAGATAGAGATAATGAATTAATACAGGAGCACTTTTCCAAGTGAGAGGTATCAGCACCTAACAATTGTGCCAAGAAGGAAAGTTGTAAAGGTACAAACTGTGGTGTGTGTGTGTGTGTGTGTGTGTGTGTGTGTGTGTGTGTGTGTGTGTCTTTTTTCCATAGAATCAAGGGAAGCCAGGTAAGGGTTGGTAGAATGATCACATCCCAGAGCTAAAGACTGGTAAAACAAAAGGGAAGTCGGAAGGGGTGGATAGCTCGGCTGATTCCAGAGCAAATGTGGTAGCATAAAACTACATGGAACATTAGATAAATGAAATTGAGGCTGAAGCATAGCAGAGGGATGGTTGAGAATTGAATGAGTCTGTAGCTTGCTTAAGCTGAGAAGATTCAGTAAACATCTTAGTGGGGTAATAAGAGGCTGGATATACAGCTTATCTTCCTTCTTCCAACAAAGCAGAGAGACTAGTGCTTGAAGATTTTGGAGAATAAAGAGAGTTGTCCGGTTAGGAAGATGTTGTTGGACATGCTGAAACAAGTAAAGCATCTTTCCATCCTCAGTAAATTTTATAAGCTACCGGAAGTATGTGAGCAACATGCATGGCATGTACACTGTCAGAGTAAATATTTAGAGATTCAGAGAATGCAAAAAGGTTTATACCTGAGAATACTTAACTAAAACATACAAAGTATGACAAATGACTTCATCAAGCATAACATCAGCCATTTCAGAAGGACTCTAACAAAGAAACACAGTACTTGCTGTTGGTATTGTGTACCTCTTGGAAAGGATGAAATTACTAGAAAGTAGTGTTGATAAATTGGAATTAAAGCATATGAAGAATATGCTGTAATATCAATGAGAGCTGTCTGTCAAGAATCAGTGAAGGCTCAAACTGTATCTGTCTCCTCTGTGGGAGCCCCATCTGCCCTCCAGTTTGTACCGCCATCTGCAACTGAGACAAGCCCTGCCCTCACTCATTAATGCCTGTGTGTGTCTTAGGAGGGTTACCTAACCTGTGACACAGGAAGTCTCCCCTTATCAGGGGCACAGAAAGCCTCCTCTAACCAGGGACAAAGGAGACCATACCTAACAAGAGACAGCCCTGCCTTCCTCCAAGGAGTCCTGCTTTAAAACATGCTACAGAGGTGTACCTATTTCCAAGGAGGCCAGCTCCAGCCAGAGACACCCAGGGCAGTTAACACCAGCGACACCCAGACGGCAAAAAGCAAGCACAAGAACATAGGTAACAGAAGCCAATGTAATTTGACTATAATCATCAGAAAACAGTTTTCCCACCACAGCCAGTCCTGGATACACTAATATTCCTGAAAAGCAAGATTCTTACCTAACATTCTATGTCATGAAAATGATAGAGCCCTTTAAGGAGGATGCAAATAACTTCCTCAAAGAAATATAGGAAGATACAAACAGGTAGACATCCTTAAAGTAGAAATGAATACATTTGTTAAAGAAATACAGAAAATCAACATCAACAAGGTGAAAGAACTGATCAAAACACTCCAAGACCTAACAATGGAAATAAAAACAATAAAGAAATCACAAATGGAGACAACCTTGGACATGTAAAACCTAGGAAAGAAATCAAGAACTATAGATGCAAGCACAAACAGCAAGTACAAGAGATGAAAGAGAGAAACTCAGGCAAAGAAGATACCACAAGAGATATTGACACATCAGTCAAACAAGACACAAAGTGTAAAAGGCTCCTAACACAAAACATTCAGGATATTCAAAACACAATGAAAAGATCAAACCTAAGAATAATTGGAACAGAAGAGGGTGAAGATTTCTCGTTCAAAGACCCAGAAAATGTCTTCAACAAAATCAGAGAAGAAAACATCTCTAACCTAAAAAAAAGAGATGGCCATAAACATACAAAAAGACTACAAAACAACAAATAGATTGAACCAGAAAAGAAAATCAAATCCTTTCCACATGTAATAATCAAAACCAAAACACTAAATCCATAGAACAAAGAACAATATTTAAAGCTATATGTGGAAAAGGCAAAGTAACAAATAAAGGCAGACCTATCAGAATTGCACCAGACTTCATAACACAGGTGATAAAAATCAGAAGACCCTGAACATATGTCATAAAACCATAAGAGAACACAAAGGCCAGCTCAGGCTACTATCCCTAACAAAATTCTCTGTCACCATAAATGAAGAAACCAAGATATTCCATGACAAAAACTAATTTAAAGTATCTTGCTACTAATCTAGCCCTACAGAGGATACTAAAATGAAAATTTTCAATTCACAAAGGGTAACTACATGCAAGAAAACACAAGGAATTAATAATCTCCCAACAATCACAAAAGAAGAAAATGACACACATATACCACCTCCAAAAATAAAAATAGAAGGAACTAACAACAATCATTGGTCTTTAATATCTCTCATTGTCAATAGTCTTAATTCTATAATAAAAAGACACAGGCTAACAGACTGGATATGTAAACAGGTTCCAGCATTTTGTTGCATACAAGAAACACATCTCACTGGAAAAGACAGACACTACTACAGAGTAAAAGGCTGGAAAATTACAAGTGAAATGGTCCCAAGAAACAAGCTAGATCACCATTTTAATATCCAATGAAATAGGCTTTCAACCAAAAGAGATTGAGAAGGAACTTCATTCTCATCAAAAGAAAAGTAAACCAAGATGAAGTCTCAATTCTAAAATCTATTCCCCAATGCAAGGGCACCGATTTTCATAAAAGAAACTTTACTAAAGCTCAAAACATTGAACACACACAATAAGAGGGGGAACTTTAATACCTCACTGACACCAATGGACACTAAATAAAGACACCATAAAACTAACAAAGTTATGAAGCAAATGGATTTTTCAGTTATCTACAGAATATTTCACCCCTAAACAAAAGAATACACCCTCTTCTTAGCACTTCATGGAATGTTCTCCAAGGTTGGCAGTCAAAAAACAAGCCTCAACAGATAAAAGAACATTGAAATAATACCATACACTCAGTCAGAAGACCAAGGACTAGACCTGGACTTCAATAAGAACAAAAAGAGAAGAAAGACCACATGCTCATGGAAACTAAACTCTACACTCAATGATAACTTGGTCAGGAAAGAAATAAAGAAAGCAATTAAAGACTTTCTAAAACTTATTGATAATGAAGGCACACAATACCCAAATTGTTGGGACACATTAAAAGCAGTGCTAAGAGGAATATTCATAGTACTAAATGCCTTCATAAAGAAATTGGAGAGATCCTATATTAGTAATTTAACAGCAACAATGAATGCATTAAAACAAAAGAACAACAGGAAATAATGAAACTCTTGGCTGAAATCAATCAGTTAGAAACAAAGAAAGCACTACAAGGAATCAATAAAACAAAGACCTGGCCCTTTGTGAAAATCAACAAGATAGATAAACCCTTAGCTAAACTAACCAAAGCGTACAGAAACAGTACCCAAATTAAAATCAGAAATGAAAATGGATATATAACAATGGAACTGAGAAAATTCAAAAAATCATCAGATCTTACTAAAAGATCTCTACTCAACAAAACTGGAAAATCTAGATGAAATGGATGGTTTTCTAGACAGATACCACATTCCAAAATTAAATCAAGATCAGGTAAACTATATAAATAGTCCCATGACTAGTTATGGGGAACTGAGGAAATAAAAGCTGTTATTAAAACCACACCAAAATTTTAAAAATAGCATAGGGCAGAATTTTACCAGACATTCAAAAAAGAGACAGTATCAATACTCTGCAAAAATATTCCACAAATAGAAATAGAAGGAACACTACCTAATTCATTCTGCAAAGCCACAGTCACTCTGATAGCTGAATGACACAGAGTAGCAACAAAGAAATAGGACTTCAGAACAATTTTGCTTATGAATATCTATACAAAAATACTCAATAAAATTTTTTTTCAAAACAAACCCAAGAACATATCAAAACAACCATTCAGCACAGTGAAGTAGGTTTCAATTCAGGGATTTAAGACTAGTTCAATACATGAAAGTTCATCAACTTAATTCACTATATTAACAAACTGAAAAGAAAACATATGATCATCTCATTAGATTCTGAAAAGCATTTGACAAGATATATTACCCCTTAATGTTGAAAGTTTGGAGAGATCAGGAATTCATGGCAGATACATAAACATAATAAAACCAATATACAGCAAAACGACAGCCAACATCCAATTAATTGGAGAAAAATGTGAAGCAATCCTACTAAAATCATGGCCAAGACAAGGTCACCCACTCTATCCATACTTATTCAGTATAGTACTTTAAGTTATATCTAAAGCAATAAGAAGATCAAGGGGATACAAATTGGAAAGGAAGAAATCAGGATATCACTATTCACAGATGATAAGATAGTATACATAAATGGCCCCAAAAATCATACCAGAAAACTCCTTCAACTTCATCAAAGTGCCTGCATATGAAATTAACTCATACAAATCAGTAGCTTTGCTTTATAAAAATGATAAATGGGCTGAGAAAGAAAATAGAGAAACAATGCCATTTACAATAGCCAAGAATAATAAAAAATATCATGATGTAACTAACCAAGCAAGTGAAAGATCTATATCACAGGAACTTGAAGTTGCTGAACACAGAAATTGAAGGAGATACAGGAAGATAGAAAGATCTCCCATGCTCATGGATTGGTAGGATTAACATAGCAAAAATGGCCATCTGACCAAAAGCAATCTACATATTCAATGCAATTCCCATCAAAATTCCAGCACAGTATTTTGCTGACATGGAAAGAGCAATTCTTAACTTCGTATAGAAAAACAAAAAACCCAGGATAACCAAAATAATTCTCAACAATAAAGTAACTTCTTGGAGAATCACCATCCCTGACCTCAAGCTGTACTACAGAACAATAGTGATAGAAACCTCATGGTATAATTACAGAAAAAAACAGGTCAATCAAAATAATAGAATTGAAGACTCAAAAATGAACTTACTCACCTATGGACGCTTGATCTTTGACAAAATCCAAAACCATATAGGGGGAAAAAGAAAGCATCCTCAACAAATGGTGCTGGTCTAACTGATGGTCTGTATGTAGAAGAATGTAAATTGATGCATATTTACCACCTCATAAAAATTTCAAGTCCAAGTGGATCAAGGAATTCAACAAAAAACCAGATAGATGAACCTAATAGAATAGGAACTTAGAAATAGCCTCAAATGTATTGGTATAGGGGAAGTTTTGTGAACTGAACAACAATGGTTCAGGCTCTAAGATCAACAATTGATAAATGGAACCTCCTGAAACTAAAATGCTCTATAAGTCAAAGGCACTGTCAATTGGGCAAAAGGGCAACCTACAGATTAGGAAAAGATCTTCACTAACCCTACATCTGTTATATATCCAAAATATATAAAGTACTCAAGAAGTTAGCTTCCAATTAACCCAAATAAAAGATGGGGTACAGAACTAAACAGAATTCTCAACTGAGGAATCCCAATGGCTGAGAAACACTTCAAGAAATGTTCAAAACCTTTAGTCATCAGGGACATGTAAACCAAAACAACTCTGAGATTTCACCTGACACCAATCAGAATGGTTGATCAAATGGCTAAGATCAAAAACTCAAGTGACCTCACATATTGGGGAGGATATGGATAAAGAGAGACACTGCTCCTTGATCATGGGATTGAAAACTGGTAAAAACCATTCTGGGAATCAATCTGGTGGTTCTTCAGAAACTTGGAAAAAAGTCTATCTGAAGACCCAGGTATATACCCAAAATTCCCCACTGTACCACAGCAGCACATGCTCCACTATGTTATAGCAGCTTTATCTGTAATAACCAGAAGCTGGAAACAACCCAGATGTTTCTCAATGGAATAATGGATACAGAAAATATGGTACACTTACATAATGTCCTATTCAGCTGTTAAAAATGAGGACATCATGAATTTTGAAGGGAAAAAGATGGAAATAGAAAATATCATCCTGAGTGAGGTAATCCAGAACCCAAAATATATGCATGATATGTACTCACTGATAAGTGGATATTAGCTAAACAGTCCAGAATACCCATGTTACAATTCACAGATGCTATGAAGTTTAACAATAGTGAAACCCCAAATGTGAATGCTTCTATCTCATTTAGAAAGGGAGCAAAATAATCACAGGAGGCAGAAGGAGTTTGTTGCCTGGGTGGAAGAGAGAGGAGCAAAGAGAGGCTGGAACAGGTATGGGGGAGACACAAGAGAAGTCCAGAGGGCCAGGGGAGTGAATATTAATAAGTAGCAGTGGGGATTAGGTAGCATGAAGAACCTCTAGAAAGTTCCAGAGACCTGGGATGTGAGAAGCTTCCAGGACTCAATGGGGATGACCTTAGCTGAAATGCTCAATAGTGAGGAGATGGAACCTGGAGAGAACTCCAGTAGGCAGACATTGTCCTCCATTGAAGTATGTGGTCACACACCCATATTCAAAGTATTTGAACCAGAATTGTTCCTGTCTAAAGGATATGTGGGGACAAAAATGGACCATAGACTGAAGGAATGACTAACAATTGGCAGGCCCTTCTTGGGATTCATCCCATTCATGGGGACTAAACCCTGACAGTGTTTCTGAGGTCATGGTGTGCTTAAAGACAGGCTGTCCTCTGAGAGGATCTATGAGCAGCTGACTGTGACAGATGCAGATCCTTACAGCCAACCATTGGACTGAGGTCGGGGCCCACCATAGAAAACTCAGGGGAAGGATTGAAGGAGATGAAGGCGATGGCAATCAAATAAAAGACCAACAACATCAATTCACTCAGACTCCTCACAGCTCCCAGAGTCTAAGCCACAACCCAAAGGGCATACATGGGCTGGTTCATGGATCCTGGCACATTTGTAGCAGAGGAGTGCTTTATCTGACCTCAGTGGGAGAGGATGCACCTAATCCTATAGGAACTTGATGCCCAGGGAAAGGGGATGCTGGCAATGGTGAGGTGGGGAGGTGTGAAGAAATGGAGGATCACCCTCTCAGAAGCAAATGCGAGGGGACATAGGATGAAAAATTCACGGAGGGAGGACAAGGAAGGGTGTAACCTTTGCAACATAAATAAATAAAGTAATTTAATAAAGAAGGAAAATGAGTGAGGAAAACATTTCTGTTTCTAAGAATACCATAGCAGCTTTCCCTAGAGGGAACATGTCATGACATAGCTATAGTACTTGTTCGCATGTGACTTTTCCAGGCCAGAATATGAACTTTTGCAAAGAGACTTTGTGTCATTTCATTTATATAACCTTGGCATATAGTAATTACCAGTAAAGCCTTATTTATTGGGTGAAATTTTGCAAGTACCTTTTTCTAATATTTATTCACACAACTCCTCACCATTAAAATAAAGCATCCTCCCTCCAAAGATAGCTACATTAAAAAGGGCAATTAAAATAAACTAAACTGTATCTCCCCTTACCCCTGAGGAAATTTCTAACTGATTATGTTGTTTGTCAAACTAAGCAGTGAGAAATACCTGAGAAATTAAATCTTCACTAGGTGCTGCAAAAATTAATTCAACTGGGTAATAAATAATAAGAGGGGGGTACAGTTTTTTTTAAACTGGGAATAAATTTTAAGCAATAAATTGTTGACACGAGATGGGGCTATTGGCCATGCTGTGTCATAGCACCTTCTAATTTTCTCTCTTCATGGGTTCTGAAAACTAGGAGGAGGAAGGCTAAAATAAAAGGAAGGTTCCTGATGTGAGGGGCTTTGGGCTCAGTTAATCAAGTAGAAGCCAGTTCAGATAGTGTTATAACAGCATCTGAAACAATGAAATTTCTCCCTTATCCTCTGAGGTGTCATGGAGTAAATGTTATTCAAGAAATTATTCTAATTTTACACCTCAGTGTTTTTTATGACAATTTTTGACATTTTTGTTTTTATCTAGTGTCTCTGAGTTTGTTTTTGAGTAGATTGACTATATCTACAGGGGTGTTAAAGTTGAAGTGAAACATATCCATGCTGCAAGTGTATACAATGTTGTATAAAATTCTACAGCACAAACCCTATGAGTTTCATAGGAAATTCTCATGCCCCTCATATGTGATATTCTTTCTTTACACATTCACCTATATATTCTCATGTCCTTAAATTTACAGAACTTTCTTTAAGGAACCCGTAATGGTTTGTATATTCTTGGACCAGGGAGTGGCACCATTTGGAGGTGTGGCCTTGATGGAATAGGTGTGACCTGGTTGGAGTACATATGTCACTGTGGATGTGGGCATAAGATCCTCACCCTAGTTTCCTGGAAGTCAGTCTTTCACTAGCAGCCTTTGGATGAAGATGTAGAATTCTCATCTTTGCCTGTGCCATGCCTGTCTAGATGCTGCCATGCTCCCACCTTGATGATAATGGACTGAACCTCTGAACTTGTAAGCTAGCCCCAAGTACGTGTTGTTTTTTATAAGACTTGCCTTGGTCATCGTGTCTGTTCACAGCGGTAAAACCCTAACTAAGAACCAATGGCATATTATTTGAACAAAAGTTGGAAAATTATTGAAGTACCATCAAAATACATTACAAGAATTTCAAAGTAGAAACAAATGAAGCATGTGAAAGAAAAGAGATTCAGAATTTTCTGCCCCACCCTTTCAGTGATTGCATCACTCATTCTACTTTACAGATCTACAAGTCTCACACACACACACACACACATATATGCATATATGTATATATGTGTGTGTGTATATATAATTTCTATTAATCTCAGGGCCCACATTGTGCAACACATATGTCAAGTAGCAGGAATGAGGATTCCCAAAGGGCCAGGTGGTGAGATGTCTAGGAGAAAAAACGTGTATGAGAAATAAAGAAGATGCAGGGCTGTGGAACATGATGTATTCCATAAAATAATATCTTAAGTTGGGAGTTTATTAAGCAGCATACCTTTTTAAATGCTACATGTAGGGGGAAATGACCAAGGTCACCACAGAGCTAAATCAGACAATTTTGGCAAAGAACATAGGATACCACAGACACTTCTGCCATGCTTACAGCCCAGGAAAAAGTTTGAGAGACCAAACTGTGGGAAATTAGACTCACAGTAACTCTCACCCTGAAGATCAAGCTGACCCTTTGATGGGAATTATGTTACCACCTCCTTCATTGTCTCCACCTGGCGCCTGGGACTACCAGCTTCACTCCCTCCTTCCCTTGGCGTCTAGAACTGCTTAGATTAAGGCAGCTTCACCTCCTCTTCCATGTCTCCATTTAGTGCCTGGGACTGTTAGGTCAGGGGGTATTCCAAGATAAACTGCAGAATGTTTGAAGGCCACCCGGGACAGTTTTAGGGCTGACATTCCAAGATAAGCTGCAAGAAGCCTGTAATCAGCATCCACCCCAGATGTCCATCCCTTTCTCCGCTCATTTCTCTTGCAGGCCCCCAGTCTTCCTTGACCCATGGAATAACTAGGTCCTGCTGGACAGGACAAGTGATGCCCAACATAGGGCTGGAGACATGGACCTTTGCCTGGCAGAGACCATAGAGATTAGCTCCAAGAAAAGTTCGTTGCGACTAGAAGAATAAGCTGTTTTGAGGAGTGCTCCTACCAGTCATAGGAGAAGCCATCCTCGGTGAGTAATACCTCTCCACTAAGAAATGGTAACTAAACTGTCGAAGGAAGTGGTCTTCATCAGAGACCTGAAAGCTTCACTCAGGCAAAGGGGAGTTTGAGTTAAGAAAAAAGATTTGATAAACTTTTTTATTTTTATAGATCAAGCTTGCCCCTGGTTTATAATTGATTTTGCAGAGATACACCATAAAAAATGGCGAAGGGTAGGTCGAGAATTAAATGATATATTGGCCAGGCAGAGCCCCAATGCTGTCCCTGCCAATGTTTTCACCTACTGGGGACTTATTCGTGATGTAGTAGAAAGTGAAGTTGATGGTCCTCAGAAGCAGCAACTTTTGTTGGTTGCGGAATACTGTCTCTGCCCCTTGCCTGGGGCAGCTTCAGTGAGCTCCCTCCCCACCAAGAAACCTACTTCAGTAATTACAGATATGCCTGAACCCCCCCCCCCCAGGCTTCTCTTTATCTCCCTCTCCCAGTGGATTCATCTCCTACAGACATGTCACTAATCAATCCAGTCTTTATAAAAACCCTTGGCTGAGGGGCCTCTAGGTCCTGGGGATGCAGACACTGGAGGAAGAAGTGGTTTGTCCTCATAAAACGAACCAGGCCCCGCGCCCTTCAGCCCTGCTGCATGGGCTCCCTCCCTATCTTCTGCCAATCTATGCACCTGCCCCCTGGCCTCTGACATTGCCTATCCCCAATCTCATAGATGCCAGGGACAAACTCGCATCTCAAGTCGCAGGGTTACAAGAAGTTTTACAACTCCATAAACAGTATACCCACCTTTCTACAGAACTCATTGCTCTGCAGGCATACCTTAAGGAAAAGATACTTGCCCCTCCCCCAGCCGCAGCCTCTGGTGGAGCAAAGAAGAAAGCTCATTGGGGGCATAAAATCTAAAATGCTGGCTTTCCCCATAATTACCCGATCCACCGGAGCCGCCAGCTATGACCCTCCAACTTCCACTGCAGAGGAATCCCGCCCCCCCATCGCCCGAGCCGAATCTGCCTCCACAGAAATCATACCCTCAGTTAGGATAGCGGGCCTACTCATGATGACCTTTCCACCAACTCTGATAGCAAGCACAAAGCTGCCAGTGGCGGAGAGAGCGATACAGAGAGACAGAGAGTGAGCCATAGGAGTGATCAGGGTGGTGTCCTGACCCGTGGGCAATTCTTGTCTTGCAAAGCTGACTTCCTTGACCGGTGCCAGTCTATTGCCGTAACTAACCAGAGGTCTCCTCGCGCGCCCTGTGCCACTTGGACCTTTGAGGAACTTAGTGGTCAGGGAAAATACTCAGCAGAGGCACGGCAGTGACACCTCCCTGTTGGCCTCCTGGCTCAAATTGCCAACTCAGAGCTCAGTGCTTGGCGAGCAATTCCAGCAAAGGGCTCGGTTATCACGCCCCTAACTAAAGTTATTCAAGGGGCCCAAGAGGACTATAGTGAATTTGTGAGTCGTCTACTTGAGGCTGCATAGCGGACTCTAGGGCATGAGGATGCAGACAATAAGCTTATTAAACAATTGGCTTATGAGAATGCCAATTCGGCCTGTAAGGCTGTTTTGCGAGGTAAAATTAGAGACAGAGACCTTAATGAAATGATTCGTCTCTGCCGTGATGTGGATACCTTTACTCATAAGATGTCTCAAACAGTTCATCTTGTGATGGGCACAGCACTTCAACCTGTAATGGCTATAGGTGCGGCTCTTCAGCACACTGGCCCACAGAAAAGCTGTTTTAAATGTGGCCAGCCTGGGCATTTTGCCTGCCAGTGTCCCTTGTCATCTTCTCCCGCTAATGTCCCCCAGCCTTCAGGGGGGTCTGCCGCCTCCCACCTTGCACCGCCCAACACCCCTTGTCCATGGTGCTGAAAGGGCAAACACTGGGCTAATGCCTGTAAATCTAAAACAGACATCTCTGGAAATCCTCTGCCTCCACTTCAGGGAAACAGATGGCGGGGCCAACCCTGGGGCCCCCAACCCATCTCATTTCTTCAGGCCAAGGGGAACAGCCAGAAGCCAAACCAGCCCCTAGTCTCTACAGAGCCACACCAGGTAGCACAGGACTGGACTTGTGTGGCCCTGCTGACTCAATACTAGCACCTGAGGATGGTGTCCAGATTCTTTCCACTGGGGTCTTGGGCCTTCTCCACCTAATACTTACTTTTTGATTCTGGGGCGTGCCTCCACTACCTTAAAGGGATTTATGGTTCACCCCTCTCTAGTAGATAATGATTACACCGGAGAAATTAAGATTTAATTAGTGCCCCTAGAGGCCCTGTATCAATTTTCAAAAGGCAATGCCTAGCTCAAGCCCTGCTTCTGCCTCTAGATACCTCCCACCCAGCCATAGGCACACAGCATGGCTTCTCTCAGCCAGGCTCTTCAGATCTTTACTGGGTTCAAGCAATTACCAGGGACCACCCTACAGTCCACCTTAAGATTAAAGGCGAGAGCTTTGAGGGCCTCTTAGACTCAGGCCATGATTACACTGTAATCTCACAGAGTGCCTGGCCTACTGCATGGCCATTGCAAACCTCTTTAACCCACTTGCAGAGAATTGGACAATCAAAAAATACTCTCCAGAGCTCACAGCTGCTGACTTGGGAAGATAATGAGGGAAATTCTGGCTCCATTCAGCCCTTCGTTGCTCCTGGCTTACCTGTTAACCTTTGGGGAAGAGATATTCTCTCTCAAATGAAAGTTTTTATGTACGGTCCCAATGCAGTTATTGTTCAACAAATGCTTTCCCAGGGCTATCTCCCTGGGCAGGGACTGGGTAAAAACAGCCAAGGGAGGCCTACACCAATAGAGGCCACCCCCAAGGTGGATCGTGCAGGCTTACGCTATAATACCCATTTTTCCTAAAGACCATTGCTCCCCCTGCACACCAGGCAGACAAGATTATGTGGAAAGATAACTCCCCTGTCTGAATTGACCAATGGTCCCTCCCCGTTGAAAAGCTGTCAGCAGCCATACAGTTACTGCAGGAACAGTTGGCTGCTGGGCATATTGAGCCTTCCACATCACCCTGGAACACACCTGTATTCGTTATGAGAAAACGAAGTGGTAAATGGCGATTGTTACAAGATCTTAGAGTGGTCAAAAAGACCATGGTCCCCATGGGGGCTTTTCAGCCTGGGCTTCCCTCTCCAGTGGCTATTCCCAGGAGGGATGTTAAATTAGTCATTGACTTAATAGATTGCTTTTTTTCCAACCTGAAGATTGCAAATGCTTTGCATTCAGCCTCCCCATAGTCAATTTTGTCGCGCCTTCCCCCCCCCCACCCGTTTTCAGTGGAGGGTCCTCCCTCAAGGCATGGCCAATAGTCCCACACTTTGTCAAAAATAAGTGGCTCGGACAATTGGTCCTTTCAGGATGTCTTACCCTGACTCATATATTATACATTATACAGATGACATTCTTCTTGCAGGGCCCGATGAGGGCTGACTTTATTGTGCTGGCCAAAAACTTATTAATGCCCTCCAGAGTCGGGGACTCCAGATCTCCCCCGAGAAAGTTCAGATTCACCCCCCTCATTTATTTTTGGGCTTTGAATTGTTCCCTAATAAAGTTCTCTCCCAGAAGGTTAAGATGAGATTCCTTACAGACTCTCAATGATTTTCAATGTCTGTTAGGAGATATTAACTGGCTATGCCCTTATTTGAAACTTACAACAGGAGAGTTATAACCTTTGTTCAACATTTTGCGAGGGGACTCAGATCTATCCTCCCATGTATGATGACCCATGAGGCACAAATATCATCGGCCAAGGTAGAACAGGCCATCAATGAACAAAACATTGGATATTTCTCCCCAGAACTCCCCCTCCAGTTCCTTGTTTTCCCTACTCCCTTTTCTCCCACTGGCCTTCTGTGGCAACTTAAACCTCTGTTTTGGGTCCATATTCCTCTGGTGGAATCACCATGCCTGAACTAAAGCTGTACTACAGAGCAATTGTGATAAAAAAAAAAAAAAAAAAAAAAAAAACAACTGCATGGTACAGGTATAGGGACAGACAAGTAGACCAATTGAATAGAATTGAAGACCCAGAAATGAACACACAAACCTATGGTCACTTGATCTTTGAAAAGGGAGCTAAAACCATCCAATGGAAAAAAGATAGCATTTTCAACAAATGGTGCTGTCACAACTGGTGGTTATCGTGTAGAAGAATGCAAATTGATGCATTCTTATCTACTTATACTAAGGTCAAATCTGAGTGGATCAAGGAACTCCACATAAAACCAGAGACACTGAATATATAGAAGAGAAGATGGGGAAAGCCTCCAGGATATGGGCACAGGGGGAAAATTCCTGAATAAAACAACAATGGCTTGTGCTGTAAGATCGATAATCGACAAATGGGACCTCATACAATTGCAAACCTTCTGTAAGGCAAAACACACTATCAATAAGACAAAAAGTCCACCAACAAATTGTGAAAGAATCTTTACCAATCCTAAATCAGATAGGGGACTAATATCCAATATATATAAAGAACTCAAGAATGTGGACTCTAGAAAATCGAATAACCCCATTAAAACTGAGCCTCAGAGCTAAACAAAGAATTCTCACCTGAGGAATACCGAAAGGCGGAGAAGCACGTGAAAAAATGTTCAGCATCCTTAGTCATCAGGGAAATGCAAATCAAAACAACCCTGAGATTCCACCGCACACCAGTCAGAATGGCTAAGATCAAAAATTCAGGTGACAGCAGATGCTGGCGAGGATGTGGAGAAAGAGGAACACTCCTCCATTGTTGGTGGGATTGCAAACTTGTACAACCACTCTGGAAATCAGTCTGGTGGTTCCTCAGAAAATTGGACATAGTACTACTGGAGGATCCAGCAATACCTCTCCTGGGCATATATCCAGAAGATGTTCCAACTGGTAAGAAGGACACATGCTCCACTGTGTTCATAGCAGCCTTATTTATAATAGCCGGAAACTGGAAAGAACCCACATGTCTCTCAACAGAGGTTGGATACAAAAAATGTGGTATATTTACACAATGGAGTACTACTCAGCTATTAAAAAGAATGAATTTATGAAGTTCCTATGTAAATGGATGGACCTAGAGGATATCATCCTGAGTGAGGTAACCCAATCACAAAAGAACTCACATGATATGTACTCACTGATAAGTGGATATTAGCACAGAAACTTAGAATACCCAAGATACTAGATACAATTTGCAAAACACATGAAACTCAAGAAAAACGAAGACCTAAGTGTGAACACTTTGGCCCTTCTTAGAATTGGGAACAAAACACCCATACAAGGAATTACAGAGACAGAGTTTGGAGCTGAGATAAAAGGATGGACCATCTAGAGACTGCCACACCCGGGATCCATCCCTTAATCAGCTTCCAAACGCTGACACCATTGCATACACTAGCAAGATTTTGCTGCAAGGACCCTGATATAGCTGTCTCTTGTGAGGCTATGCCAGTACCTGGCAAACACAGAAGTGGATGCTCACAGTCAGTTATTGGATGGAACACAGGGCCCTCAATGGAGGAGCTAGAGAAAGTACCCAAGGAGCTAAAGGGGTCTGCAACCCTATAGGTGGAAGAACAATATGAACTAACCATTATCCCTGGAGCTCGTGTCTCTAGCTGCATATGTAGCAGAAGATGGCCTAGTCGGCCATCATTGGAAAGAGAGGCCCCTTGGTCTTGCAAACTTATATGCCTCAGTACAGGGGAATGCCGGGGCCAAGAAGTGGGAGTGGGTGGGTAGAGGAGTGGGGAGGAGGGTATGGGGGACTTTTGGGATAGCATTTGAAATGTAAATGAAGAAAATGCCTGATAAAATATTTAAAAAATAAATAAAAAAATTAAATTCCTGAAGTGTCTCAGAGAACTCTGCAGGATTTCCATTACTTGCTAGTTAGGAATGATATACAATGAGCCTAATGTCCTGGTGACTGGGTCATTTGTTTCTCACTTAGTGTCCAATATCTGTATAAAAATAATGACCTCTTTAATTTAATTTTCCCAGGGTTTATGTGAATGTGATGTAGAATTCTGAAAAGAGTATGGTAATATGTGGAGGTAAGAAGTTTGGAAATGTCTAACATGTGGTTTTGATAAGATGTGAAACCAACCTTCATGAATACTTTGTCAGGGGATGCACTTGCCTATTTTAAAGTGTCTGAAAGACTGCCCTGCCAACAGTTCCATAAGAATGTTTTAATTCACAGTCTGAATTAGAACATTGCAGGTCATGATTTGTCTGCATCATTTGATGATCTAGACACAGGCTCACTTTTACACACTGTCCTATAAGGGTTCTTGGTTCCATTTATTATTAATTAGGACTTTTTTAATTGTGCAAAATGCATTTATTCAGACACAAATGACACATGATTATAAATTTAGAAGAATGTCTCCTGCCTTTACTTAGGTAAAAGTAAAAGCAGTTTATGAAAATATTTCCAGTATTCTCAAAGGCTTATTATTTCCTATCTTTTTATTGATCCCTTGCGTCTTTCACATAGGCCATGCCAATATTACTCATCTCCCTATCTCCTCACATCCACCTCTTAGCCTTGCAACCCAACCTACACACAAAATAAACACACATACACACACACACACACTACCACCACTGAAGATGACAATGACAACAATGAGAAAAAACAAATCATATAAAACATCTCATTTTGGAAGCTATAGTATGTCCCAGTGGGTACCATCATATATCCCTCTGTCCACACATCTTTACTTACAAATGTTCACTGCAATGAGTTGGTTTGAAGATTCTGGCTGTGTGACACCATCAATATTGGATCCTCACTGGGACTCCTCCCAATTATTCTGTTGCTGCCTAGTTTCATGGAAATTCTGAATCTTTGAAAAGGAACATATGGCCCTTTCATGTGTCTGAGTTATTAACTGATGATGTCGATTTTGAGGTGGGCCATCTCAGATCTGGATCTGGGCCTGGGTAGTAGCAGAGCTAGTTAGCCCACTGGCTAGCCCTTATCTACTCTACCAGGGTGAGCTTACCAGCATTGCTATAGCCCTGCCATGCAATAGTGTCCTCAACAAGACACAGGATACGCTTTCCTTCTTTCATGCCATGAGATGGCTTACCCACACCCACATCTCTAGATCAATATCGACTGCTGCCCAGGCAAGGTGCAGTACCCATTCTTTCCAGTGCTACAGCACATGAGGGATAGGACCAGTTTACCAGTTGTCATGACCACAGATCCAGTTCTTCCAGCTGCCACAGGTGATGAAGGGGGAAGGGGAGTCATCTCCCCATCACCCACACCACCTCATGGCAGATGAGTGGCAGGGACAGCTCTGATTCACTCTTATCTTCAGGGCTGACACACCTGCACACCCTCACCCATGACCAGCACTACTATGCTGCTCACATGAGGTATAAGGCCTCTAATTGTTCATTTTAATATAAATAAATGTAAGCTATAAATTAATATGGTGGCCATTTTCCCCAATAATGACACAGTAAGACCAAGATTTATTTTAAAGCTCCTCCTCAGTACCTGGGAAGTCAATTGACCTATCTTAATCTCCCTCAAACTAATTTGGATACCTTTCCACCAAAATCTGTGTAACACTTGTATTTAGACCCTTCCATGCTTCTGCTGAACTCTCATGGACTCCTTCCTCCTTTTTCCTCATGGTTCAGTCTGAGTCTCTCTTCCTCTCTCTCTTTCTGCCCACCAATTGTGTCATCAGCTTTATTGATTAGGCAGAGAATAAATGGATGGTAAGACACAAATTTGAGACAAGAGATTATTGACATAGGCACTAAAATACCATGTCCAGATTGAAATAAGATACAGGACACGAAATTTGGCATTTGAATAACACAAGGATAACTTTTACACAGTGCAAAAAAAAAAAAAAAAAAAAAAGATTAGGCCTTCAAAGGTCTGCTCTCCTGAGCACTGTGCCCAGTGAGAAACAGGGCCACCTCATCTCTTTTCATGACCCCAGAGCCAGCTGTTTATACTGTGGTCATCCCCTCCCCACCCACACCATTTCGCAGCAGGAGCGTCATGACCAGCTCTCTCATGCTCTTGGCCTGGGTTAGCTCAACCATGCCCCTTAACCTGGGCTATCCATACTGTATAAATGAATTATCCTTAATACAAATGTAAATGGTGAATTAATTGGGCAGCTGCATTTCTTTACCTTATTCTATTCTCCAATAACTACACAGAACAAATAACATTTATTCAAAACTATACCTCAATAGCTGAGCAGTTAAATGATCTACCTTTTTCTGCTATGCTGATCTGGCTACCTCCCAGCAACACCCTATGATAGTTGCATATTATTATTAATAATCTGGCTCTTTGAACCACTTCCTTGTGGCTCCAATTCCTCGATCATGCCAGCTAATCTGAAACTTTCTCTCTTGCTCTCTCCTTTCTATCGATGGCAGATATCCTGCCCTATTCTCTATTCTTTGCAGCCACTGGGTGATTAGCATTTTTGACAAGTCAGAGAATAAATATTAAGAACTGTTTATACAAACTAGAGAAGGAGATTCTTGGTAGAAGCATTACAGTATCCTGTCTGTATTGAGACAAGTTATAAGGGCAGAAAAATCAGTATTTGAATAACTGAAAGGTAAACTTAACACAACATAGGAAAACATTATGCCTACGCTGCTGTGACGCCCAGGCAAAGTTCAGGGTCTGCTGAAAATGGGCATATTTATAGTTAGCATTGTTGTTTAATTTACATTTCCTATACAGTGTGATTTTCTTATTGTTATGTTGGGAACAAAATAAAAGGGGGGGCCTGGGGCCCTGGGGAAGAACGGAAGGAAAAAGATGCCCACACCCTGCCAGAGTGTCCCTATTCTCTGGTCAGTCAGACGTGGGAGGGCTGCTATCTACTCTATCCACTCATCCCTGGGTGGGCATTCCTCTATCCCACTCTTCAGGGGGTTGTCAAGGGGCAGCCCTGCCTGGGGACCCCCCCCCAAGCTACTTTGATAAAGCCACCAGGGTTGTGGGAGAGAGGGAAGAGGGAAGAAGTTCCCAACACTGACCAGAGTGTGCAGTGGAACTTGAAGGAGCAGAGCAGAGACTCTATGGTTTTAGAGCTTTATTATAGAAATGCAGAGGAAAGAGAGAAGGTAGAAAGGAGTGAGAGAGAGGGGGCGGAGGAAGACACAGAGAAAGGGAAGAGGAGAGAGAAGTGAGAGAAGACAGAGGTGAGAGGACAAAGGAATAAGAGAGCTAGGTACAAGCTGAGCACCCCTTTTTGTTGTCTTCACTGTTGCTAGGTAACTGGGGAGGAGTTTAGCCTGAAGGTCAGAAGCTTGGGCCATTGCTTATGTGACTACTGACCATGCTTCTCTTGTGGGGACTGTGGGAGGTGGTACCTTACGCAGGGGCTGGAATTCCAGGAGCATGAGGGAACGCCTACCGTGTCACATAGGTGAATTATGACCATCGGGGTTCAGATCTCAGCTAGACGGGAGACCAGCCTGCGATTCTCCACATTGTTATTACTTCAGTTTTCCTGGAGGTTATAATATAATTGCTCTCTTTCTCCCTTCACTTTTTCCCTCCAAATATATACTTTGTATGTGTAAATGAATTTATATTCATAATAACAACCTGCTCATTCTGTATATAGTTAATTATATGTATGTTTTATGGTTTGACTAGATGGAGTTGGGTAAGCAGTTGATGCGTTCTTCCCTGGGGAAGACCATTTCTCTCATTCCTCAGGATCCTTTACTTGCCTCTACTTCTTTCCATAGGTTTGAGGCATCCTGGGCTTTCACTCTTTTTTTTTTTTTTGAGATTAGGTCTCAACATATCCAAGGTAGAACTAGAAGTTTCTATGAAGTGCATATTAGCCCAGATTTCACTGTTTTTCATGTCTACCTCCTGGCTACTTTTCTTAGAAGTCTGTGGTGTCACACTTTGCTGAAATTTCTTTTCCTTCCATTTTTATTAACATTTGTTACAAGACAGTGACTATTGAACAGGAATGTATATGGATATTTTCTCTCAACACATACTACTCACTTTGAAGAACAGGTATAGTATGTGTTATATTATGCTATTGCCTTTTAGGCTTGATTCATTATTTATTTTGTGTGATAACTGAACCAACAGCAGCAGAACTTCCCTATGAGAGGTGCTGGTAGTTTGGTTAGAGCCTGAAAAGAAGTGACACTTCTATGTGGCACAACCAAGCTAGATGAGGTTCTGATTCTTCATCTCATCTTATTCATCATCAGAAATCTTAGTGCTAATCACAAGGTCAAGTACATTGGCATGGTCAATAAGAACCACATGTTCGATGCCACAAGTGCCCTTTGCTGGATTTTTAAAAAACTTTTGATTCCTTCTGAATTTTATATCATATCATATACCCCAATTCCACTAAACATCCTCTCTCCTCATACCCACCCTCCACCATTGCAACCTTCCCCCAACAGAAAAAAAAATCAGAAAATCTCATTGTGGAAGCATTTACATGTCACAGTGTGTCCCACAGTATACCATTTTGTCGACACTTTTTTGCTCGAAAATGTTCATTGCAATGAATTGCTGGTCTGGTTCTAGTCCTCTGACTTCTGCTATACTATCAAATCTGGAACCTCACTGGGACAGCTCTCAGGTATTCTATCCTCGTGCAGAGTCGTTCAGATCCTGGTTTATTATTATTATTAATATTATTATTATTATCTATAGGACTGGCTCATTAATACACTCCACCAGTTCATGGATGAGTCAATGTCAGTGTGGACCAATTTAAAGACCTGGAGATGGGTCTGATAGCTATCTGAAAGGGTTAGCCTGCCAGCTCTCCCATACCCACACCACTGGAGCAAGATTCCCTGTTCTCATGACCCCAGCAGGTGCCTGCTCTTTCACTGAGATCACCTCAAGTAGCAAAAGCCAAAAGGAGAAGAGGGAATCTCTCCCTCTTAAGTGAATTTAATAAGTGTTGATTATAAAATAACATAGATTACAGAGTCATTTGCAGAAACATGAGCACCCTTCCACTCTCTACACTGATGAAAAGAATGGCTCTTCTTTCCCTGGTTACCAGTACCTACCAGGAGAGACAGGACCTCTCTCAACCCTTCCATTCTTCATGATTTAGTGTTTATAGTTCTTATTCTGTGCAGCTCTTGGGTCATTAAACACAATTGCTAGAATTTGAAGAATGCAATGACCTTTTCATTCCCCACAGTGAAAATTCTACATGTCTTTACCTTTCCTGTAGACACCTAGTGTTTAAAGGCTTTATTTATAATCATTTACATATATGTGCATGTATGTGGATGTGTAAAGAGTTTATGAAGGTCAGAAGTGGATGGAGGATCCTCTGCATCTGAAGTTACAGGCAGTTGACCCACTTGACAGGTTCTAGAAATTGAACTATGAGTCCTTCTCAAGAGCAGTACATGTTTTTACCTACAATCCACATCTCCAATCTAGGCTTTATATTTCATCTGATCCAATCCCTCTTTTAACTTCCCTTGAGCCTTTGAGTGGGTGATTTAGATATCACATTTAGGAGTGAGAATTCTGTGGTCACTCTTTAAAACATTGTATAATTATAATTTTCTGTGTTAATTGTTGCCCCCAGTAAAATGAACCTTCTGTGATGATCACTGACAGCAGGTATCTATGACTGTAAATTTAAGAACCTAGAGAGTAATTAGATAAGCATCCATTTAGTAACAGGAGCTGTAGTTTCTGTACTATGGTCTATGACATGCTTTAACCAGATTTACAACACCATGTATGGTGTCAGTCATTAAGAGCACTGATTGTTATTATTGAAGACCGGGGTTCAAGTCCCAATATCCATACGATACCTAAAACATATCTGTAATTTCAATGTCATTGGATCCAGTGCCCTCTTCTGGATTTGTTAACTGCAGGACCCCTGTGGGACAGACATAGAAAAAGAACTGCTCATACAACTATCATTAAATCCTCAGTTAGGGAGTGGCATCATGATCCACTTTACATTCAATGATGAATTTTTAATTGGATTGATATTTTACAGTTCTTGTATAATAACCATAGCAATCATGAATTTATGAGTGCAGTAGCCATATCATGCCCAGGGTCCATGGCACTCCTTTGGCTCTAGCAGTCTTTCCACCCCATCTTTCATGGTGTTCCCTGAGTCTTGGGTATAGTTAGTTATACATTGGTTGTAGAGTAGTCTGGTCAATTATTACTTCCTTTAATTTTTTGTAAATAATCTTTCTATGTTCCACATATTTTATGACATCACTTGAATATGAAAAATACTTTCATTTCCATTAAAATCCGTGTGCCTTTTAATTTTTTTCTCAATGCAATAGATAAACACCAGATTAAGATGTAGGAAAATGTGAGAATAGACATTTTAAAATCATTTCTTAATGGAAAAACCTCAGTGTTTCTCAACAAAGCATGGTGTTGGATAAAGGTTTTGTTTGATGGAGTTTTTAATCATGTGGATGAAGTTTCCCTCTCACTAGTTTTATTTTCTTTTTACTTATTCATTTGACTTCCTGCTCACTGCTGGTCACATCCTCCCTCAATCATTCCCCAACCCCCAGCCTTCTCCTCTGAGTGGGTGACCAGCATGCACTATATCTTAAGGTTTTGGTCTTAGCCATTCTGACAGGTATAACACAGAATCTCAGAGATGTTTTGATTAACATTTCCCTGGTATCTAAGGACTTTCAACATACTTTTAAGTGCTTTTTAGCCATTAGAGATTCCTGTTGAGAATTCTCTGTTTAGTTCTGTACTCCAGTTTTAGATTATGTTATTTGGGCTGTTGTGATCTAACTTCTAGAGTTCTTTGTAAATTTAAGATATTAGCCTTCTGTCAAATGTAGGTTGCTAAAAGTACTTTCCCAATCTGTAAGCTGCTGATTTGTCCTATTTACAGTGTTGTTTGTGTTACAGAAGGTTTCCAGTTTCATGAGGTCCCATTATCAATTATTGTTGTTAGAACCTGAGCCATTTGGGTTCAGTTCAGGAACATGTGTCCCATACCAATTCATTCAAGATTATTCCCACTTTCATTCTATGAGATTTAGAATATTGAGTTTAATGTTGAGGTCCTTGATCCACTTGGACTTGAGTTTCATTTAGGGTGGTAAATATGGATCTATAGGCATTCTTCTATATGTAGAATCTAGTTAGTCCAACACCATTTGTTGAAGATGCTTTCATTTTTGCATTATATGGTTTTGGCTTCTTTATCAAATATCAAATGCCCATAGGTGTATTGCATTATTTCTTGGTATTTGATTTGATTCTATTGAGCAACATATCTGTTTCTTTACCAAAACCATAGAGGTTTTTTTTGTTTGTTTGTTTGTTGTTTGTTTTTGGGTTTTGTTTGTTTGTTTTTTAATCATGGTTGCTTTGTAGTACAGCTTAAAGTCAGGGATGGTGATTTCTCTCAGTTATTTTTAAATTTAGGATTGTTTTGGCTATCATGGGTTTTTTGCTTTTCCATATGCAGTTGAGAATTGCTCTCTCAATGTCTTTGAAGAATTGTGTTGGAACTTTGATGGAAATTTCATTGAGTCTGAAGATTGGTTTTGCTAAGATGTTCATTTTCGATATGTTAATCCTCCCTATCCCTGTTCATGAGCGTTCTTTCTGTCTTCTGATATGATATCCAGTTTCACTCTTCAGGGACATGAATTTCTTGTCATAAAGATCATTCACTTGTTTGGTTAGAGTTATACCAAGATATTTTATATTATTTGTGGCTATTGTAAAAGGTATTGTTTTCCTAATTATTTTTTCAGCTTGTTTATCATTTGTATAGAGGCAGGCTACTGATTTCTGAGTTTATTTTGTATCCAGCCAATTTTCTGAAGATGTTTATTAACTGTATGTGTTCTCTGGTAGAATTTTTATGGTTGTTTATGTATACTATCATATCATCCAAAAGTAGTGATACTTATTTTATGTGCAGATTTTTTTTAAACAAGTGCCTATGACAGGAGAAGGAACTATAATCCACAGGCTTGTGCTCATCAACAGATGCTAAGAATCAGAGAAAGCCATGAGAAAAGAAAAAAGGTGTTGGGCATGGCAGCATGATACTCGACCATAGTATACTTGTTGTTCTTTAAAATCTAATGATGAGTGTTTTGTTTTACTAGTGATTCAGGCAACAGTAGCTATATTCTAGCCTTACATAAGTTATAGCCTAGTAAGTATGTTTAACTTCTTCATTAAATTTCCATTTTCAAGCTACCAAAACACATATCCGCCTTTGATATTTCTGTCTGCTTTCAGAACCCAGTAGATTTTCTTCAGCTAATGATAAACTCCCAAAATTCCAACAATGTGGAGGATTCCCATAAAGGTAACTAAGGATACATTAGGATCTAAAATATATGCACAGAAGAAGGGGCTGGTTCTTAACATATACAGGGGTATTCAAATAGAGATTGCAGCCTGTTAAATTTCAGAAAAACACAGACATGTGGTTTTATATGCAGCAGCTTAAAGAACTTTCTAAAAACACATAGTATAAGAGTGCTCATATTCTGAATATTACTGTGCCTTATATTTATGGCAAAGAATCTTCCTGCATGAAATCTCAAAATCCTAGGTACCTAACAAAGACCTGATTAGTTCCTAAGGCAGTTGATGTCCCTAAAAGAGGGGGGGGGAATTCTCATGAGACTCTCTCCCTATATAACAAGGTACAGGGATAATGAGTCTTCCTCAAGAATGAGCCCCCTGAATAGCTATCCAATATCTAGATATCAGCACTAGAAATAAATATATGCAGATAACACTGAGAGAATTCATTACATAATGTGTTTATGATTATTCATTTGTGTGTATGTTACAATAAAGATCAAGAAGTGGAGGCCATGTATATGGAATTAAGTCGGGATGTGACATGGGAAGAATGAGGAATGAGGGAAATATATACTTAAGTGGTATTATATTTATAGTAATTTATAGTAATCTTAAAGCCATTTGTAAGCATGACTATCTTAGCCCAAAATTCTTCTATTTTGTATACGTTACCTATACTAGCCAAATGCTTTCTCTGCATCATGCAGAGCCATTCTCTGCATCATGCAGAGCCACTGAAGAAATTTCTCCTGAAAATCTGCTTCCATGGCATCCAATCAGGAGGTACAGTGTTCAAACAACACATTCACTGTGGTTCACATGGTATAAGTGTTTGCCAGTTTAAGAGACTTGGAAAATTTATTTCTTTTATCATGGTGATCATGTATACTAAAGATGAAAGAAAATAATCTGAGTGTACAATTTCCTCTTTATTCTTTTTTATCATATTTTTATTAGACATTTTCTTCAATTACAATTAAAATGCTATCCCAAAAGTCCCTTATGCCCTCCACTGGCCCTGCTCTCCAAGCCACCCACTCCCGCTTCCTGGCCCCTGTATTCCCCTATATTGCAGCATATACTCTTTGCAAGACCAAGGGCCTCTCTTCCCAATGATGGATGATTAGGGCATCTTCTGCTACATATGGAGCTAGAGACATGAGCTAAGGGGGTGCTGGTTAGTTCTTATTGCTGTTCCTCCTATAGGATTACAGAACCCTTCAGCTCTTCGGTACTTTCTCTAGCTCCCCCACTCGGGGCTGTGTATTTCAACCAATAGATGACTGTGAGCATCAACTTCTGTATTTGCCAGGCATTGGCATAGACACACAAGAGTCAGCAATATCAGGGTCCTGTCAGCAAAAACTTGCAGGCATACACAATTGTATCTGTGTTTGGTGTTTGATTATGGTATGGATCCCTGGATAGGGCAGTCCCTGTATTGTCATTTCTTCCATCTCATCTCCAAACTTTGTCTCTGTAACTCCTTACATGGGTATTTTGTTCCCCATTCTAAGGAGGCACAAAGTATCCACACTGTGATATTCCTTCTTCTAGAGTTTCATGTGTTTTGCAAATTGCAAGTTTCTCAACTAATATCCACTTAACAGTGAGTGCATATCATGTGAATTCTTTTGTGATAGGGTTACCTCACTCAGGATGATGCCCTCAAGATCCATCCATTTGCCTAGGAATTTCATAAATTCATTGTTTTTAATAGCTGAGTAGTACTCCATTGTGTAAATTTACCATATTTTCTGTATCCATTCCTCTGTTGAGGGAACATCTGGGTTCTTTCCAGCTTCTGGCTATTATAAATAAGGCTGCTATGAACATAGTGGAGAACACGTTCTGTATATATGCCCCGGAGAGGAATTACTGGATCTTCCAGTAGTACTATGCCCAATTTTCTGAGGAAACACAAGACTGATTTCCAGAGTAGTTGTACAAGCTTGCAATCCCACCAGCAATGGAGGAGTGTTCCTCTTTCTCCACATTCTCTCCAGCATCTGCTGTCACCTGAATTTTTTATCTTACCCATTCTGACTGGTGTGAGGTGGAATCTCAGGGTTGTTTTGATTTGCATTTCCCTGATGATTAGGATGTTGGACATTTTTTTTTCAGGTGCTTCTCAGTCATTCGGTATTCCCCAGTTGAGAATTCTTTGTTTAGCTCTATACCCCATTTTTAATAGGGCTATTTGATTTTTCTGGAGTCCACCTTCTTGAGTTCTTTATATATATTGGATATTAGTACCCTATCAGACTAAGGACTGGTAAAAATCCTTTCCCAATCTGTTGGTGGCCTTTATGTCTTATTGACAGTGTCTTTTGCCTTACAGAAACTTTGCAATTTTATGAGGTCCCATTTGTCGATTCTCATTCTCACAGCACAAGCCATTGGTGTTCTGTTCAGAAATTTTTCTCTTGTGCCCATATTTTCGAGGCTTTCCTCACTTTCTCCTCTATAAGTTTTAAAGTCTCTGATTTTATATGGAGTTCCTTGATCCACTTAGACTTGATCTTTGTACAAGGAGATAAGAATGGATCAATTCACCTTCTTCTAAATGATAGCCACCTGTTAAGACAGCACCATTTGTTGAAAATGCTGTCTTTTTTCCACTGGATGGTTTTAGCTCCCTTATCAAAGATCAAGTCACCATAGGTGTGTGGGTTCATTTCTGGGTCTTCAATTCTATTCCATTGATCTACCTGTCTGTCGTTGTACCAGTACCATGCAGTTTTTTATCACAGTCGATCTGTAGTATAGCTTGAGGTCAGGCTTGGTTAATCCACCAAAGGTTCTTTTATTGTTGAGAACACTTTTTGCTATCCTAGGATTTTTGTTATTCCAGATGTATTTGCAAATTGCCCTTTCGAACTCTGTGAAGAATTGTGTTGAAATTTTGATGGTGATTGCATTGAATCTGTAGATTGGTTTTGTTAGGATAGCCATTTTTACTATGTTGATCCTGCCAATCCATGAGTATGGGAGATCTTTCCATCTTCTGAGATCTTCAATTTCTTTCTTCAGAGACTTGAAGTTCTTATCATACATATCTTTCACTTCCTTTGTTAGAGTCACACCAAGGTATTTTGTATTATTTGTGACCATTGTGAAGGGTGTTGTTTCCCTAATTTCTTTCTCAGCCTGTTTCTCCTTTGTGTATAGAAAGGCCATTGATTTGTTTGAGTAAATTTTATATCCAGCTACTTCACTGAAGCTGCTTATCAGGTTTAGGAGTTCCTGGTGGAATTTTTTAGGGTCACTTATATACACTATCATGTCATCTGCAAATAATGATATTTTGATTTCTTCCTTTCCAATGTGTATCCACTTTCTCTCCTTTTGTATTCTATGTGCTCTGGCTAGGACTTCAAGTACAATGTTGAATAGGTATGGAAAAAGTGGGCAGCCTTGTCTAGCCCTTGATTTTAGTGGGATTGCTTCCAGCTTCTCTCCATTTACTTTGATGATGTCTACTGGTTTGCCCTATATTGCTTTTATTATGTTGAGGTATGGGACTGGAATCCTGAACTTTCCAATACTTTTATCATGAAGGGGTATTGGATCTTGTCAAATGCTTTCTCAGCAACTAACAAGATGATCATGTGGTTTTTGTCTTTGAGTTTGTTTATATAGTGGATTACATTGATGGATTTCCATATATTAAACCATCCCTGCATCCCTGGGATGAAGCCTACTTGATCATGATGGATGATCGTTTTGATGTGTTCTTGGATTCCAGTAGCAAGTATTTTATTGAGTATTTTTTTGCATCGATGCTCATATGAGAAATTGTTTCGTTGTTCTCTATCTTTGTTGGGTCTTTCTGTGGTTTAGGTATCAGAGTAATTGTGGCTTCCTAGAATCAACTGGCTAGAGTTCTTTCTGTTTCTATTTTGTGAGGAGAATTGGGATTAGGACTTCTTTAAAGGTCTGATAGAACTCTGCACTAAACCCATCTGATCCTTTCCTTTTTTGTTTGGAAGACTATTAATAACTGCTTCTATTTCTTTAGGGGATATGGGACTGTTTATATCATTGATCTGATCCTGATTTAACCTTGGTACCTGGCATCTGTCTAGAAAATTGTCCATTTCATCCAGGTTTTCCTGTTTGAGTATAGCTTTTTTGTATTAGAATCTGATGATGTTTTGAATTTCCTCAGGTTCTGTTGTTATGTCTCCAATTCATTTCTGATTTTGTTAATTAGGATACTGTCCCTGTGCCCTCTAGTTAGTATGGCTAAGGGCTTATCTATCTTTTTGATTTTCTCAAAGAAACTGCTTCAGGTTTGATTAATTCTTTGAATAGTTCTTTTTGGTTCCACTTGGTTGATTTCAGCCCTGAGTTTGATTATTTACTGCTGTCTATTCCTCTTGGGTGAATTTGCTTTCTTTTGTTCTATAGGTTTTAGGTGTGCTCTTAAGCTGCTAGTGTATGCTCTGTCTAGTTTCGTTTTTGGCAGCCCTCAGAGCTATGAGGTTTCCTCTTAGGACTGCTTTTATTGTGTGCTATAAGTTTGGGTATGTTGTGGCTTCATTTTCATTAAACTCTAAACAGGCTTTTATCTCTTTTTTATTTCTTCCTTGACCAAGGTATCATTGAGGAGAGTATTATTCAGTTTCCATCTGAATGTTGGCTTTCCTTTAATTATATTGTTATTGAAGATCAACCTAGTCCGTGGTGATCTGATAGGATGCATGGGATAATTTCAATATTTTTGTATCTGTTGAGGCCTGTATTGTGACCAATTACATGGTCAGTATTGGAGAAGGTACCTTGAGGTGCTGAGAAGAAGGTATATCTTTTTTTTTTTTTTAGGATAAAATGTTCTGTAGGTATCTGTTAAATTCATTTGTTTCATAACTTATGTTAGTATCCATATGTCTCTGTTTTGTTTCTGTTTCCAGCATGTGCCCATTGATGAGAGTGTGATGTTGAAGTCTCCCACTATTATTGTGTGAGGTGCAATGTGTGCTTTGAGCTTTACTAAGGTTTCCTTAATGAAAGTGGCTGCCCTTGCATTTGGAGCATAGATATTCAACATTGAAAGTTCATCTTGGAAGATTTTACCTTTGATGAGTACGAAGTGCCCCTCCTTGTCTTTTTTGATAACTTTGGGTTGGAAGTCAATTTTATTTGATATTAGAATGGCTACTCCAGCTTGTTTCTTTGGACCATTTGCTTGGAAAAGATTTTTCCAGCCTTTTACTCTGAGGTAGTGTCTGTCTTTGTCCCTGAGATGTATTTCCTGTATGCAGCAAAATGTTTGGTCCTGTTTACATAGCCATTCTGTTAGTCTTTGTCTTTTTATTGGGGGAATTGAGTCCATTGATATTAAGAGATATTAAGGAACAGTAATTATTGCTTCCTGTTATTTTTGTTGTAGGAGTTTGGGTTCTGTTCTTGCAGCTGTCTTCTTTTAGGTTTGTTGAAAGATTACTTTCTTGCTTTTTCTAGGGTGTAATTTCCATCCTTGTGTTGACGTTTTCCCTTTATTATCTTCTAAATGGCTGTATTTATAGAATGAGATTATATGAATTTGGTTTTGTCATGGAATACCTTGTTTTCTCCATCTATGGTAATTGAGAGTTTTGCTGGGTGTAGTTTTGCTGGCGTTTGTATTCTCTTAGTATCTGTATAACATCTGTTCAGGATCTTCTGGCTTTCATAGTCTCTGGTGAGAAGTCTGGTGTAATTCTAATAGGTCTGCCTTTATATGTTACTTGACCTTTTTCCCTTATTGGTTTTAATATTTTGTCTATATTTAGTGCATTTGTTGTTCTGATAATTATAATTATATGTTGGGAGGAATTACTTTTCTGTTCCAGTCTATTTGGAGTCCAGTAGGCTTCTTCTATATTCATGGGCATCTCTTTCTTTAGGGTAGAGACATTTTCTTCTACAATTTTGTTGAAGATATTTACTGGCCCTTTAATTTGAAAGTCTTCATTTTCATCTACTCCTATTATCCATAAGTTTGGTCTTCTCATTTTGTCCTGGATTTCCTCAATGTTTTGCATTAGGATCTTTTTGCATTTTGCATTTTCTTTTATTGTTGTGTCCATGTTTTTAATGGAATCCTCTGTACCTGAGATTCTCTCTTCCATCTCTTGTATTCTGTTGCTGATACCTCTATCTATATTTCCTGGTTTCTTTCCTAGGATTTCTATCTCCAGAGTTGTCTCCATTTGGGTTTTCTTTATGGTTTCTACTTCCATTTTTACATCTTGGATGGTTTTGTTCAGTTCCATCACCTTTTTGGTTGTGTTTTCATGTAATTCTTTAAGGGATTTTTGTGTTTCCTCTTTAAGGACTTCTACCTGTTTAGCAGTGTTTTTCCGCAATTCATTAAGGCCTTCTATCTGTTTAGCAGTGTTCTCCTGTATTTCTTTAAGTGAGTTGTTAATGCCCTTCTTAAAATCTTCTACCACCATCATGAGATATGATTTTAAATCTGAGTCTTGCTTTTCGGGTGTGTTGGGATATCCAAAACGTGGTGTGGTGGGCGTATTGGGTTCTTCTTCTTTTTTTTTTTTTTTTTGCTGCAAACTTCAAGAGGATTTTTATTCAAGAGCGCTCTCGGGCCCACAGTCATACACCACGCAGGGGTAGAGGACCGTGGCGCCCCAAGTAGCTGGATAAGGGGGTATTTAAAGGGAGAAACCACAACTCAAGGAAGTGGGGAGGGTGTTGTTGGAAAAATACCAAAGATACCAGTTAAGAGTCCCAAGGAAGTGCAAAGTCACAAGAGTCGCAAGGAATACCTGGTAATTGTGCAGGTTATCTCTCAAGACAGCTTCTAAGAGCCCCTAACAATAGCACATTTGCATAGCGGGTTCCGGCAATGGTCAGGGTGACTTTCAATGGTCAGGGTGGCTTTCTTTGAATGAACACTCTTTGAACCCAGGAAGCGGGTGGGTGGAGGAATGTTGCTATCTGTTTTATGATTAGCATACCTTGGAGCATTAAGTCACAGAGGTCACATTCCCAAGCCTGGGCCTAAAGGCCTAGAATTTTGTTTTTACGTTATACTTTCATCCCCCCCACCCCCCGCCTTCTACTTGTTAGTAGTTCTAATCTTAGAACTAGACACTATATTTTTCCTGACATACTTGATTCTTTAGGGCATGGTACTATTGTCTCAAAACTAAAAGCCGCACTGCACTAATTCTTGTTCTAATAAAGGTGACTTGCCTATTTAACACACATGGACCTATAATTAAAAGCAGAAGCAAAATCAAAAGGGATCCCATAAAGGTAAAAAGTAGGGTGGTCAAGAGTACAAGATAAGAGTCTCAAGGTTTTCTGTGTGGAGATGTCTAATGTAGAACGAATCTCTAACTTGGAACTGATGTGGGGCTTGCAGGTCTTCTTCTCTTGAGTAGGCCTTCTGGAGCTGCTTTTTGGCTCGCTGTCTCACCCACTCGAGCACCTTGAGCCTAGAGAAAAAAGGCTGGGAAAGCAGCATGTCAGCACTATGTACAGAGCCTATTTTTACCAGTGGAGGGGGCCCCCTGTAGAATAATTTATAGGGGGGTCAGTGTAAACTGCCCAGGGGTGTTTCTAACCCTGAAGAGCACAAAGGGTAGGAGAGCTATCCAATCATTAGCACCAGTCTCCACTGTCAATTTGGTAAGGGTCCCTTAATGGTTCTATTCATTCTCTCTACCTGCCCTGAGCTTTGGGGCCTGCATGCACAATGTAACTTCTAATCAATCCCCAATATCTTGGCCAGTCCTTGATTTATCCGGGCAACAAAGGCAGGTCCATTATTAGACCCAATTACCTTGGGAGGATTTCTTTTAGAAATTCTACCTCGTCATAGCACAGGCCTTGCTGATTTTGACTATTTCTTCTGCCAAGTCAGAGAGTCCTGTAACATAGTAGTCAAAGGACCTAACCACACATTTTAATTTCTTGGCCCCCAGGTGGGTCAAATAATGTCCATAACTTGATAGTGCTCAAGGGTATATCTAAAGCTGGTCTCTCTGACTTCATAATAATCTTTAGGCTCCTTGACTGCCAGGATCATTGCTCCTTGGGCCACCTGTTTGGTGGTTAGATCTGCCATCTGATTTTCTTTAGCCACAGCATCTTAGGTCTTTCTCTGCAGATGTCAACAGCCCTCTTTGTCTGTATATTGCTCTGTACAGTGGCAAAAGCATACCTGTCAGTGTAGACTTTTCTTTTGCCATTCACAGAGCTTTCCTCAAAGTCACAAGTTCAGCTTTCTGGGCCAACGTCCCTTCAGGGAGGCTGCTAGCCTAGATCACTTGCTTTCTGTTCACCACCGTACTGCTGTCCCCACCTTCTGCTTACCTTTAACCGTGAGGCTACTGCCATCAGTGTACCAGCTCAAACTCTCAGGCCAAGGCTGATCTGATCCTTCAGATCATTTCAAGTACCAGTTTCTTCTGCCAGAATGTCAGCGCAGTGATGAGTAGGTGAAGTCTCACGCAGTCGTGTAGTGAGATTGAGGACAGCAGGTGAAGCGAAGCGAAGGTCACTCATTCAGTCAACAAAAAGCTCTGATGTGTCACAGGAGCACTGGTCGTCATCCATCAGTCAGGGAGCTTTTGGATAATGCTTTTGAGAGCGTGGGGTGCCACTACAGCTATTTGCTGTCCCAGAGTGAGCTTATCAGCATCCTTGACAAGCAGTGTTATGGCAGCAATAGCTTTCAGGCAAGAAAACCACCCGCTGGCAACAGGGTGTAACTTCTTGGATAGGTAAGCCTCTGGCCTTTTTCAAAGTCCCAAAGTCTGAGTAAGGACTCCTCTGGGGACCCCTGCTCTCTCTTTTACATAGCGTGAAAGGCTTGGTTAGGTCAGGCAAAGGCTGGCCATCAGTAGGGCCTTTTTCATTTTTTTAAAGGCTTTCTGGTGATCTGGGGTCCACACAAACACTTTTCCTTCCTTGGTTAGGGGGTACAACGGGCAGCTAAAGTCACCAACCCAGGTATCCAGAGCCTGCAGAAACCAGCGGTGCCCAAGAACTTTCTTACTTGCCTTGGTGTAGTTACAGTCTTTTTCTGGCTTCTTTTAGCCACTGTTTTCCACCTCAAAGGGTGTATCTAAAATAGATAACTTGAGTCTGACACAACTGAGCCTATTTAGCTGAGGCTCGATCTTCAGTTGCCCAGGTTTCCTGTCTAGATCCTGTCTGTTCTTTTTCTCCTACCACTGTGGCAAATTTCTTTCTTGTCTACGATCCCTCCTGTTTTCTCTTTCTTTTGCCTCCCGTCTCTCTCTCTCTCTCTCTCTCTCTCTCTCTCTCTCTCTCTCTCTCTCTCTCTCTCTCTCTCACACACACACACACACACACACACACACACACACAAACTTTCTCTGCCTCTTTCACTAGATCGAGTAACTGTCTCCCTCTTGTAATACACCTTCCAATCTCTGAAGTTTCTTTCTGATATCTGGATCTGACTGCCTTATGGAAGGCCATGGCCACTGAGGCCTTCTGGGCTTCTGAGGTAAGATCAAAGGGAGTGAACTGCCTGAAGGCTTCTATAAGCCTTTTAAGGAACACTGAGGGAGGTTCAAAAGGCCCCTGCATTACCTCTTACCTTAGCCAAATTAGTGGGCCGTCTTGAGGCACCTTGGAGACCAGATCCTGGCAATAGATTTTTAAGCTCTCCCTACCTTTAGCCATGTCGCAGTCGCAACTGGGGCAAGTCAAAGGGAATCCCATGTCGATCTCATTTTGTATGTGTGTAGACCACCCGTTGGCTTCTGGGTTATTCTTCTAGCCTCTAACAGAATTCTCTCTCGCTCTTCAGTTGTGAAGAGCATCTGCAACAGCTGTTGACAATCATCCCAAGTAGGCTGATGAGAGAACATAAGGAACTCCACCAACCCTGTGAGGCACTGGGGATCCTGAGAAAGGGGGTGGTTAGTTTTCCAGTTATAAAGATCAGCAGAGGAAAATGACCAGTACTGAAGGGTTTGAAGTTTGGGTGGGTCCACCAGAGTCTGCCCTCCACTCTGCAGCTCCATGTACCCGCAGCGGTCCTCCTCCTGCCACCCTGAGGGATTTAGGGTTCCCCATCGGCGGGGGTCGAGGCTGTGGATAAGGGGAAGGTTGTGGACTAGGCCACTCAGGAGGCTTTATAGATTTTGGAGGAGCCGATGGGTTTAGCTGGTGGCTCCAATTCGGGAGAAGCCTTCAATTTCTCTTGTAACACGAGAGTAAAAACCACAATTTTGAGAAGCAAAACCCAATTTTAACAGTGTAAACAATCTATTTTCTTTAAAAATGAACTCCAAAAACATTACTTGCTACAAAGTTTGGCTGCCTGTTCCTGCACACAAATACAAGAAGGTGTAGCTGCCAATATCTCAAAAAGACACTACCCTAAATCTTATCTGTTATAAATCGTGTTTCTAGGATAAGAATGACATAGAAAATTACCCAATTTAGGTGTATCTTTAGAGACCTGTTTTTATGGGTCTCATGCTGTATGTTGTAGTTCTAAATTACTCTAACCCAGAGTTACCAGTTTTAAGTCAACTTTTTGTTACCAATGGTGCAAATTTCTAATCATAATCTATAACCAAGACTTCTAAAACATATTTATACTTTTGAAACTATTTAGAAACAAAAATGAAATGACCGTATACATTTGCCCATTTAAACCAAACAAAATTCTTAATTTTTCTAGCTGTAATTTCAAGAGAGGAGCACCTTGTCACCTGATGAATCCAATAATCACAAGCACAGAGATTTTTGTAGGAAAAACAACCATCTGTTCCCTTACCATAGAACTTGAGAAGCTAGCCGGGCGTGGTGGCGCACGCCTTTAATCCCAGCACTCGGGAGGCAGAGGCAGGCGGATTTCTGAGTTCGAGGCCAGCCTGGTCTACAAAGTGAGTGCCAGGACAGTCAGGGCTACACAGAGAAACCCTGTCTCGAAAAACCAAAAAAAAAAAAAGAACTTGAGAAGCTGTTGGTCCCTATAAGAGCAGTGTTTATAATCAGCTCCTAGCAGGGCTTCTCCAGCCACACTAGATTCCTAACTACAGATGCAGGGCTTCAAAGACCAATTGATACTGTTTATTTTATTTTATTTACCAAATTATCCCCAGATAGTCAGAGAGTACTGCTTTTCTCAAAACCCATTCTCTCACGTCTCACGTGTAAACTATCTCTGGTCAGGGTATAAGGCACCTATGAGAATTACCTTTGCTTCTCTAGATTTTCACATAGCTCTAAACACATACACAAAAATACATAAAACAGAAACCAACAGATCCAGACACACTCGACCCTTTCTTGTCCTCCACAAGCAGGCAAAAGAATTAGACGATTTTGGAGGGGGAAGCTTCCGCTTCAATAGAACTCGGCCCCTCTGACCAATCTTCAGAGACAGCCAGGTGTCCCTGGATCTTCTTACTTCCCAGGGCATCCCCCAGGGTGGCAGCCTGTGGTCCTCCTAGAACATCTGCCGACCACAGTCCTCCGGTCCTTACGGCCCAAAAGGACAGCTGCAAATACAGACCGTGTGCATTTCAGAAAACCCCATCACCCCATTTTTTTTTTTGTAGACACTGTTGACCACTTCTACCTAGACGACCAAAACTAGAGAAACCAAACTCAGGCAGATCCAAACTCAGGCTGATCAGTATAAACTCAGATGGATCCAAACTCAGACTGCGCCTTGCTTCAGAAACATAGGACAAGACACAAACAACCCAACACAGCAAGTACATGTTCCAATGTTTGTTTCAGAAAACAGACACTCAAAACAGAGACACCGGCCGGCACGCACACAAGAGAGGATCCCCATACCTCCAAGTCGGTTCTCAGGTGTGAGAGGTGGTCGTGTTTCCCGGCCAACGCACCAAATGAAAGACCCACAACGTGAGGACTCCCTCACGTTCTGACTCAGGAGAGGCGACACCCCAAATCACCCACAAGAAACGGTCTTGCTGCAAACTGCAAGAGGATTTTTATTCAAGAGCGCTCTTGGGCCCACGGTCGTACACCACGCAGGGGTAGAGGACGATGGCGCCACATATTGGGTTCTGATGATGCCCAGTGGTCTTGGTTTCTGTTAGAAAGGTCTTACATTTGCCTTTAGCCATCCAGTAATCTCTGGTGTTAATGTTCTAGCTGTCTTTGGCTAGAGCTTTTTTCTCCTGTGATTCTGTCTCTATGTCCTTTATTTAGTTTAACTAAGAGTTTATCTATTTTGTTGATTTTTCACAAAGAACCAGCTTCTAGTTATGTTGACTCTTTGTATAGTTCTTTGCTTATAACTGATTGATTTCATTCCTGAGTTTATTTCCTGCCATCCAATCCTCTTGGGTGTGTTAGCTTCTTTCTGTTCTAGAGTTTTCAGGTTCACTGTTAACTTACTTGTATGGGATCTCTCCAATCTTTTTATAAAGGCACTTAGTCCTATGAATTTTCCTCTTAATTCTACTTTCCTTGTGTTCTATAAGTATAGTTATCATGTCTCTTCATTTTCACTGAATTCTATAAAGTCTCTGAGTTCTTACTTTAATTTTTCCTGACCAAGTTATCACTGAGAAGAGAGTTCTTAAATATCTATGAGTATGTGGACTTTCTGTTGTTGGGGTTTTTTTTGTTGTTGTTATTAAAGTCTAGGCTTATTCAGTGGTGATCTGATAGAATAAATGGGATTATTTCAATCTTCTTGTATCTGTTAAGGCTTGTTTTATGTCCTATTATGTGGCCGGTTTTGGAGAAAGTTGCATAAAGTGCTGAGAAGACAGTTGTATTCACGTATTTTGGAGTGAAGTGTTCTGTAGATATCTATTAAATTCATTTGGTTCATAACATCTATTAGTTTCTCTGTATCTCTGTTTAGTTTCTATTTCAATGACCTGACAACTAGTGAGAGTGTGATGTTGAAGTCCCCACTACTATAGTTTGAGTTTCAGTGTGTGTTTTGAGCTTCAGTAACATTTCTTTTATGAATGTGAGTGCCCTTACATTTGGGGCATACATATTCAGAATTGAAACTACCTCTTGGTGGATTTTTCCTATGATGAATATGGAGTGTTTTTCCCCATCTCATTTGACACCTTTTGGTTGAAAGTCCAATTTATTTGACATTAGAGTGACACCTCCAGGTTGTTTCTTGAGATCATTTTCTTATAAATATTTTTCCAGCCCTTTACTCTGAGGTAGAGTCTTTTTTGTCAGTGAGGTGAGCTTCTTGTAAGATGCAAAATGCTGGATCTTGTTTACACATCCAGTCTGTTAGACTGTGTCTTTTTATTGGGGAATTGAGTCCATTGATGTTGAGAGATTTTAAAGACTAGTGATTACTAGATCCTGTTATGTTTTTTTTTCTGGAGGTGGTATTATGTTTATATGATCCTCTTACTTTAGGTTTGTTTTGAAATGTTCAGTTTCTTGTGTTTTCTTGGGTGTAGTTGACTTTCTTGTGTTGGAGATTTCTTCCCAGTATCCTCTATAGTGCTGGATTAGTAGAAAGTATTGTTTAAATTTGATTTTGTCATGGAATATCTTGGTTTCTCCATCTATGATGCTTGAGAGTTCTGCTGGATATAGTAAACTGGGCTGGCATTTGTGTCCTCTTAGGGTCTGGATGACATCTTTCCATGATCTTCGGGACTTTTGAGTCTCTGCTGAGAAGTCTGGTGCAGTTATGATAGGTCTGTCTTTATACTTGGCCTTTTTCTCTTATGGCTTTTAATATTTTTCTTTGTTCTGTGTGTTTAGTTGTGTGTTTAGTGTTTTGATTCATATGTGATGGTAGGCTTTTCATTTCTGGTCTAGCCTATTTGGTGTTCTGTATGCTTCTTGTACCTTTATATCCATCTCTTTCTTTATGTTGAGAAGTTTTCTTGATTTTGTAGAAGATTTTGTTGAAGATGTTTTCCGGTCCTTTGATCTGATTCTTCATCCTCTTCTATTACTATTATTCTTAGATTTGATATTGACATTGTGTCCTAATTTCCTGGATGTTCTGTGTTATGCACTTTTTACAATGTATTTTATTTGACTTGTACATCAATTTTTTTATGGTATAGTCTATGCCTGAAATTCTCTCTTCTATCTCTTGTATTCTGGTGGTGGTGCTTGCTTCTGTAGTTCCCGATCTCTTTCCTAATTTTTCCACATCTGGGAGTATCTAATTTATTTTTTCTATTTCCATTTTGTTTCTTGGACCATTCTGTTCAATTCCTTTACCAGCTAGGCTGTATATTCCTTTATTTACTAAAGAATTTATTTATTTCTTTTCTTTCACCAGCTTCTACCTGTCTGACTGTGTTTTCCTGTATTTCTTTAAGAGAGTTATTTATATCCTCCTTAAAAGACTATTATCTTCATGAGATGCTATTTTAGGTCATTATCTTGCTCTTCAGGTATGTATCCAGAGCTTTCTGTGGTGGGAGAACTGGGTTGTGATAGTGCCAAATTTCACTGGTTTCTGTTGTTTATGATCTTACACTTTCCTCTGGCCATCTGGATATCTCCAGTGTTAACTGACCTGGGTATCTTTGACTTGATCTCTGGCCTCCTTGGAGGCAGTTCAAGCTCTGTTACCTGGGTTAGAGCAGGTCTGACTCCTTGGAGGCAGACAATGTTGACTCTGATTAGATTGTGCTTCCTGTGTCTCTGGTTAGAGCAGGCCTTCTGTGTTCCTCATTACTGAGAACCTCCTGGGAGGCATGCAGGTTGTCTCTTGTTGCTACAGATTTCCCAAGAGGTAGTTAGACTGTGACATTGGTTAGTATTTGATATTAGAGTAACCTAATATCAAATAGTGGACCTGTTGGGAGGCACATAGGCAATAAGGTATGGACAAGTACCGAGCCTACATCTCACACTTTAAGTTTACCATTGTCAAGCATATGGTTGTGGATAATCTAAATATCCCAGTTCTGTCTTGTTTTATTTTCTTTGCAGCTTTACAATGTGTGGCACACCGGTACCTTGCTAACACTATGCTTAGTGTCCTATATATTATGGTCCATACTTCTCTGATAAGTACAATGTATAATACTTTTACATTGATCTTGGTGTCTCTTTACTTTTATTCTCATAGAAATCTGCCTTACACATGATTGATAATATTTTTCTCAAATTGTAGATAGAGGTGGTTTCAACTGTTTCACCTTTCCAACTTGTTCCATTATATTTGACACGTCTAATCTTGTTTTAGCTCTCTCTGATCTGGAGATTGTGGACCCATCAATAAAATGTACTTTTGCTGGCTCTTAGACCACAGACAATGCTCTTCCCTTATTATGTATACACTGGCCACTCACCCTGTTGTCCACAAGAAACTCCAGCATGAAATTCATGCAATTCTGCCCAATAAGGTGATGAGTAGATAGCATCTGAAAAAAAGAAGAGATCAAACCTCAAAAAGAAACATTTCTTCCACAAATACATTGAAAATCATAATATAGAGAGCAAGTATTGGTTCTTACAACAATCAATAGTCAGTGAAAATCTAAGTGCAAAAGCAAAAAGAGAGATGCAAGACAATTGTGTTCATAGAGAAAATTAATCATTGTACTTTTTAATGATCGTTTAATATCTATTATCTCTTGCCAAAATGACACACTCCAATAGCATCCATAAAATCTCTAGACTTTAACTATAATCATCTATCAATCAATCACCTTTTAAATTTGTACTTAATGGATATAACTGTTTTGACTGAATGTATATTTATCATCATGTGCATGCCCAGAGAAGGTGACTAGAATAGTAAAACACATACCCTAAAACTAGATTTCCAGTAATTATGATACACTACTTTGTTATTGGGAAACAATTCTTTGTCCTTTGAAAAAGAAAACAGTGCTCTTCCTCACTGAGGAGTCAGTCCCTCTAGACTCTCAGTGACCTGATAGCTGCATTACTACTGGGAATGCTTTGGAATGAATATTGACAAGAAACCATTGTGTTTGAAAAAGCATTTTTATTGTATTTTCAAAAACAAATAAATAGCCACAAAAGATGCTACTAGCTCCGAGGTCAAGCAGCATTAATTATCTGAAGACATACAATAATCTACCCCATATTTCCTTTTTTTGAATTGAAAATCAATTCTACTTTCATTTAACATATTCTGAATACAATTTCTCCTCCATCCACTCCTCACAGCTCTCCCCACTTCCTTTCCCTCAGATTCCCCCTCTTTGTTTCACTTCAAGAAAGAACACTTCTCTAAGAAATAACAACCAAATGTGACAGAACAGGATACAATAGTACAATACAAAAGTAGTCAGTCAACCATGGTGCCTTTTCTTGTTTTTTCTTTTTCTTTTTCTTTTTCTTTTTCTTTTTCTTTTTCTTTTTCTTTTTCTTTTTCTTTTTCTTTCCCCCGAGACAGGGTTTCTCTGTGTACTTTGGCTGTCCTGGAACTCACTCCTTAGACCAGGCTGGCCTCGAACTCAGAAATCCACCTGTCTCTTCCTCCCAAGTGCTGGGATTAAAAGCATGTGCCACCAGGCCCTGTAGATGCCTTTTCTTATCTAAGATGGGCAGCTACTCTCCACATGAATCCATTCTCAAATCACGTAATAAGATATGCACATGAAAATTATGGTAGTTTCCAAAACAATCTTTTCACCTCTATGTTATGGTAGCTCCAGTGTCCCATGGAATAATAGCAACATATCATATAAGCTGCCTCCACATCTCTATCCAAAACTAACTGCAATGGAGTGTGAGGTACCTGAAAACTGCGACTGTCTATTTGTGAATGAGAAGCACACAAAGTATCATCAGGTCTCATACTCCCCTTGTGTCCTTGCTTCATTCTGTTTTGTGGCAAATAACATGACCAACACCAACTATGTAGAGGAAACCATCCATTTCAGCTTACATTTTGATGACAATCTATCATTGAGGAAAGTAATAGCAGAAACTCAAGGCAAGAACTTGTAGGCAGGAGTGCTTGCCACTCCACATAGCATTTCTTCTGAACAAGGCACTCACTCACAGCCCAATAAGGATAGCAGGGACCATGGAGGATGCTGATTGCTCTCTGACACACTCACTGAACTATCATTATATAGATGTTTTCATATACCCCAATATAATTTACTCATGAAATAATGTTACATGCAGATATCTGGACACAGCCACGTCAATCAATACAACCAGGAAAATAACCCTCCCAGACATATCCACAAACCTATCTAATCTGCTAATCATTAATCTCTCAATTGGGACATCCTTTTCCACTATGAGATTTTGAAAGTTACACATTGATATGAAGCAAGAAGGGGAATGTGGCCTCCCTTCCCCCAGCCTGGAACCTGCTTGCTCAAGGGTGGAGCTACCTGCTCATTCGTCCTGCCACGCCTACTGCTGGACCCTGTCCGCTTTGCTGCCTGGAGGCACACACGTGTTCGTCCTGTTACTGGACCCTGAGTTACTTGGCGTGAAATCGGGTTCCCTCCCCCTTCCTTTATAACTGAGTGTCTGGAAATAGTAAAATTGAGCTTTAATCAGAATGTTGTCTTAGCTCCATTCTTTCTTCCGCCCCGTCTAGATTCCTCTCTTTTCAGCTCGAACTGCCATTCTCAGTTGAACCGTTCGTGTTGTGGACTGCGGGCAGGCCGCAACAGGGGAAGACTGTTTCAGTAACTCTGCTTGAAATTGAATGAACCTTTCAGTAGAACAGAAATTTTGTGCTCAATTATTGTTCACTTTTACTTTATTTTACTGTGATGAGTTTCAAAGGTAAAAAGAAACTACAGAAATTATTACACTATAATGTCATATGCTATTCCTATTTGATATGATATTAATCTTCTTACCTATAGTAATATTAAAATTAATAATAGGTTTTATCCACTATTAGTTCTTATTAGAAAGACTTTACATGGAATTTTTAAGGAGAATTTGACACTGCCTGCATTATATTTCCTTGGTCTGCATTTATGGCCTCTTTATAAAAGGTTATGATAACTGATATATAGCTTAATAGCTGATTTATATCGAAAGTAATTGATGTAATGTGACAGTCATTATTACTGAAAAGAAGAGCAGTATAAAGAGAAACTGATGATTTGTGTCCTAAGCAGGAGTTTATCTGAATACTCCCATACTCACTTCACCATGCATTTCAATGGCCCTTTACCTGGCCAAAATATTTTGAATATGATGTATCAGTGGTAAATTCACTCATTAATCATGTTGAATGTGGAGTTTCTAACAACTTAAAAGTATTGTCTATATTGACATGAAAGTTAATTTCAGATCTCAAATCATCAAATATCTTTTTTTCTCTTCCCAGTAAACTGCCACTTATAATAATGGCCTGATCGAGATCAAATATCTGGACATGGTAATCAATGAAACACTGAGATTATTTCCAGTTGGTGTAAGAATTTTCAGACTTAGTAAGAAAGATGCTGAAATTAATGGTGTACTCACTTCCAAAAATACAAAAGTAGATGTAGCTCTCTGTTCTTCCCTGAGATCCAGAGTATTGACCAAACCTGAAAAAATCTTCCCTGAAAGGTATGAGAGCTCTGTGAATCAGATCATACTCACAATCATGATTCTCTCAGCATATTATGATGCCTCTTACAGTAATCACACTGATATAAATTTAAATTATGTATGTTTGAATTTAGAATGTTCTTACTGTAAACAGGTAATTGTTATTTTAAAAAGTTACAAGGATTTTAGGTGAACAAAAAATAACATTTCGATTAGGAAAGCAGAAAACCCGGCCTGACCAGGGTCACAAGTCCCTTCTGGTCAGCACCAGCACAGGATCACCTTGGGCAGGTAGTCAGCGGACATCCCCAAGGTCCCTAGACGACTCTCCATGCAATCTTAGGAGTACAAAGGAGGTAAAACTGTCACCAATGACAAGAGCACTGGGCCAGAACATAAAGAATTTTATTGACACACCATGCTCAAGAATTTGCATTTCCTCATAATGCAATAGGAGTGCACTGAGTAGTTTGAACAAAACTTCAAAGTACATTTAAATTTTACCACTCTGCCAAACACTGAAAATATCAATTCATAAAGGATGGAACAGGAAAGGAAGGAAGTGGCAGTTGAGTATGGAGACAGAGAAAGACAGAAGCATGGTCTAACCTGTTCAGGTCAGTGTGTAAAAGGAAGAAATACCACCAACTGATAGAGAGTCAGGGAAAGCACATGGGCAAAAATGTGGGTATCCTGCAGAGGGACCAGACATAGTGCTTGATTGTGTATGTGCTGGAGTTGTTTGCATAAGGCATAAATAGACATGCCAAGCAAGGGGTTGAGATTCAAGGATGGAATTACGAAGGAATCATTTTCTTATACCGCTCTGCCAACATTCAATATGGATGGGGAAGGCTCATGTATTATTGAGAGTCAGGTTTGTCAGTGGTGTAGCCACTGACAAGATGTTCTTGCTCAAGTAAATAATTCTCCGACCCACAATTTGACAAGAAACTCTAATTAAACTCAGTGAAAGTATACTCTCATAAAAGAAAGTATGACCTGAATTTGTTGAAAAGAAGGGTTCTAGAAAAAGAGGGAATCTGATGAGAAAGAGGAATCGGTTTTAAAATTAACTAACATTCATTTTATATATATGCAAAACTGTTAAACAAAAATAAAATGAATATAAATGCATCTTAAAAAATAACATTTCTAAATTGTGTAATTTTGTTTTAGAATCTTAAAACTTTAATAAAAATTTCTTTAATACAGTGATATCATTGTACATATTTCTAAGTATTGGTAGATATTTAAAGATTAGAAAAAGCAACAATTTCTCCAGTTTTTATAAAGTCTGATTACTTTCTATAATTTCTCAACGCTATTTTTGAAACATGCTTGTATGATGTGTGCATGTACATGAGGTAGTACATGGCAGAGAGAGCAAGCACAATTAAAATGATTAGGAAATTAATGTTTTATTAAAGTCATTACATGTGTTTCTTCTAATTTTTCCTTAATACTAGAAGAATTCTCTAGACGCATGCCCAAATACAGAAATCATTTCTCAAATATAGGAACCTATCGAATTACACATTTGTGCATTTAGAATTTGCAGAAAGTCAAACTTTTGACAGTTCAAGCAGTCTCGCTGAGAATGAATGTGAATATATCTCTTCTTAGATTTGCCTCTGTCTGCTTACTGAAGATTGCTCCTTTACACTCATCATGAGAGATCTTTGCATCTTCTGAGATCTTTGATTTCTTTCTTCAGAGACTTGAAGTTCTTATCATACAGATCTTTCACTTCCTTAGTTAGAGTCACACCAAGGTATTTTGTATTATTTGTGAGTATTGTGAACATTGTTGTTTCCCTAATTTCTTTCTCAGCCTGTGAATCCTTTGTGAAGAGAAAGGCCATTGACTTGTTGGAGTTAATTTGTATACAGCTACTTCACTGAAGCTGTTTATCAGATATAGGAGTTCTCTGGTGGAAATTTTAGGGTCACTTATATAAACTATCATATCATCTGCAAAAAGTGATATTTTGACTTCTTCCTTTCCAATTTGTATTCCCTTGAGCTCCTTTTGTTGTCAAATTGCTCTGGCTACAACTTCAAGTACAATGTTGAATAGGAAGGGCGAAACTGGGCAGCCTTGTCTAGTCCCTGATTGTAGTGGGATTGCTTCCAGCTTCTCACCATTTACTTTGATGTTGGCTACTGGTTTGCTGTAGATTGCTTTTATCATGTTTAGGTATGGGCCTCGAATTCCTGATCTTTCCAAGACTTTTATCATGAATGGGTGTTGGGTTTTGTCAAATGCTTTCTCAGCATCTAATGAGATGATTATGTGGTTTTTGTCTTTGAGTTTGTTTATATAGTGGATTAAATTGATGGATTTCCATATATTAAACCATCCCTGCATCCCTGGAATGAAACCTACTTGGTACACATGGATGATTGTTTTGATGTGTTGTTGTATTCCGTTAGCAAGAATTTTACTGAGTATTTTTGCATCGATATTCATAAAGGGAAATTGGTCTGAAGTTCTCTATCTTTGTTGGGTCTTTCTGTGCTTTAGGTATCAGAGTAATTGTGGCTTCATAGAATGAATTGGGTAGAGTACCTTCTGATTCTATTTTGTGGAATAGTTTGAGAAGAAATGGAATTAGGTCTTCTTTGAAGGTCTGATAGAACTCTGCACTAAACTTATCTGGTCCTGGGCTTTTTTGGTTGGGAGACTATTAATTACTGTTTCTATTTCTTTAGGGGATATGGGACTGTTTATGTCATTAATCTGATCCTGATTTAACGTTGGTACCTTATATCTGTCTAGAAATTTGTCCTTTTCATCCAGGTTTTCCAATTTTGTTGAGTATAGCCTTTGTAGAAGGATCTGATGGTGCTTTGGATTTCTTCAGAATCTGTTGTTATGTCTCCCTTTTCATTTCTGATTTTGTTAATTAGGATACTGTCCCTGTGCCCTCTAGTGAGTCTGGCTAAGGGTTTATCTATCTTGTTGATTTTGTCAAAGAACCAGCTCCTCATTTGGTTGATTCTTTGAATAGTTCTCCTTGTTTCCACTTGGTTGATCTCGCCCCTGAGTTTGATTATTTCCTGCCATCTTCTCCACTTTTGTGAATTTGCTTCCTTTTGTTCTAGAGTTTTTAGGTGTGTTGTCAAGCTGCTAGTGTGTGCTCTCTCTAGTTTCTTTTTGGAGGCACTCAGAACTATGAGTCTTCCTCTTAGAAATGCTTTCATTGTGTTCTGTAAGATTGGGAATGTTGTGGCTTCATTTTCATTAAACTCTAAAATGTCTTTAATTTCTTTCTTTATTCTTTCCTTGACCAAGGTATCATTGAGAAGATTGTTGTTCAGTTTCCACGTGAATGTTGGCTTTCTATTACTTATGCTGTTATTGAAGATCAGCCTTAGCCCATGGTGATCTGATAGGACGCATGAGACAATTTCAATATTTTTGTATCTGTTGAGGCCTGTTTTGTGACCAATTATATGGTAAGTTTTGGAGAAGGTACCATGAGGTGCTGAGAAGAAAGTATATCCTTTTGTTTTAGGATAAAATGTTCTGTAGATATCTGTTATATCCATTTGTTTCATAACTTCTGTTAGTTTCACTTTGTCTCTGTTTAGTTTCTGTTTCCAGAGATCTGTGCATTGATGAAAGTGGTGTGTTAAAGTCTCCCACTATTATTGTGTGAGGTGCAATGTGTACTTTGAGCTTTATCAAGGTTTCTTTAATGAATGTGGCTGCCCTTGCATTTGGAGCATAGATATTCAGAACTGAGAGTTCCTCTTGGAAAATTTTACCTTTGATGAGTATGAAGTGCCCCTCCTTGTCTTTTTTAATAACTTTGGGTGGAAGTCAATTTTATTCAATATTAGAATAGCTACTCCAGCTTGTTTCTTCGGCCATTTGCTTGGAAAATTGTTTTCCAGCCTTCCACTCTGAGATAGTGTCTGTCTTTTTCCCTGAGATGGGTATCCTGTAAGCAGCAATATGTTGGGTCCTGTTTGTGTAGCCAGTCTGTTAGTCTATGTCTTTTTATTGGGGAATTGAGTCCATTGACATTAAGAGATATTAAGGAAAAGTCATTGTTGCTTCCTATTATTTTTGTTGTTAAAGTTGGCATTCTGTTCTTGTGGCTGTCCTCTTTTTGGTTTGTTGAGGAATTACTTTCTTGCTTTTTTTAGGACACGGTTTCTGTTCTTGTATTGGTTTTTTTCTGTTATTATCCTTTGTGGGGCTGGATTCGAAGAAAGATAAGGTGTGAGTTTGGTTTTGTCATGGAATACTTTGGTTTCTCCATCTATGGTAATTGAGACTTTGACTGGGTATAGTAGCCTGGGCTGGCATTTGGGTTCTCTTAGTGTCTGTATAACATCTGTCCAGGATCTTCTGGCTTTCATAGTCTCTGGTGAAAAGTCTTGGGTAATTCTGATAGGCCTGCCTTTATATGTTACTTGACCTTTTTCCTTTACTGCTTTTAATATTCTATCTTTATTTAGTGCATTTGTTGTTCTGATTATTATGTGTCAGGAGGAATTTCTTTTCTGGTCCAGTCTATTTGATGTTCTGTAGGCTTCTTTTATGTTCATGGGCATCTCTTTCTTTAGGTTTGGGAAGTTTTCTTCTGTAATTTTGTTGAAGATATTTGCTGGCCCTTTAAGTTGAAAATCTTCATTCTCATCTACTCCTATTATTCGTAGGTTTGGTCTTCTCATTGTGTCCTGGATTTCCTGGATGTTTTGAGTTAGGATCTTTTTGCGTTTTGCATTTTCTTTGATTGTTGTGCTTATGTTCTCTATGGAATCTTCTGCACCTGAGATTCTCTCTTTCATCTCTTGTATTCTGTTGCTGATGCTTGCATCTATGGTTCCAGATTTCTTTCCTAGGGTTTCTATCTCCAGTGTTGCCTCACTTTGAGTTTTCTTTATTGTGTCTACTTCCCTTTTTAGGTCTTGGATGGTTTTATTCAATTCCATCACCTGTTTGGTTGTGTTTTCCTGCAATTCTTTAAGGGATTTTTGTGCTTCCTCTTTAAGGTCTTCTACCTGTTTTGCAGTGTTCTCCTGTATTTCTTTAAGTGAGTTATTAAAGTCCTTCTTGATGTCCTCTACCATCATCATGAGATATGCTTTTAAATCCGGGACTATCTTTTCGGGTGTGTTGGGGTGTCCAGGACTGGGTGGGGTGGGAGTGCTGCATTCTGATGATGGTGAGTGATCTTGGTTTCTGTTAGTAAGATTCTTACATTTGCCTTTCGCCATCTGGTAATCTCTTGAGTTAGTTGTTATAGTTGTCTCTGGTTAGAGCTTGTTCCTCAGGTGATTCTGTTAGCCTCTATCAGCAGACCTGGGAAACTAGCTCTCTCATGAGTTTCACTGTTCAGAGTACTCTCTGCAAGCAAGCTCTCCTCTTGCAGGGAAGGTGCCCAGATATCTGGTGTTCGAACCTGCCTCCTGGCAGAAGTTGTGATCCACTCACCAGAGGTCCTAAGATCCCGTGGAGAATCCTGTGGGGACCTTGGGGGTGTCCGGTCAGTGGACCGGAAGGGACTTGTGACCCTGACCAGGCCGGGTTTTCTGCTTCCCTAATTAATGCAGTCTCAGGTCCCGCACAATTGGATTGGAGCAGAAGTTGTGTTCCACTCACCAGAGGTCTTAAGATCCTGTGGGGGGTCCTGTGGGGACCTTGGGAGGTGTCTGAAGACTCCGAGCCCAAGGTGCCCTGGTGCTGGCTTGGACCGGAAGGGACTTGTGACCCTCGGGCTTCTCTTGTTTAGCAGTGTTTTCCTACTGTAACTCCTAAAGGGATTTTGTGCTTCTCTTTTAAGGCCTTCCACCTGTTTAGCAGTGTACTCCTGTATTTCTTTAAGTGATTTATTAATTTCCTCCTTAAAATCCTCTACCAGTATCATGAGATACAATTTTAAATCCGAATCTTGCTTTTCCGGTGTGTTGGGTTATCCAGGACTCTCTGAGGTGGGAGTTCTGGGTTCTTTTTTTTTTTTTTTCCAGAGCTGAGGACTGAACCCAGAGTCTTGCATTTGCTAGGCATGCACTCTACCACTGAGCTAAGCGGTCTTGGTTTCTGTTAGTAAGATTCTTAAGTTTGCCTTTCGCCATCTGATAATCTCTGGTGTTAGTTGTTATAGCTGTCTCTGGCTGGAGCTTGTTCCTCCTGTGATTCTATTAGCCTCTGTCAGCACTCCTGGGAGCCCACCTGTCTCCTGAGTCTCAGTGGTCAGAGTACTCTCTGCTGACCACCTCTCCTCTGGCTGGGAAGGAGCACAGAGGTCTGGAGCTCCTATCTGCTTCCTGGCTGAAGATGAAGGCTCGTAATGGGACCTGTCCTAGAAGCTATGTGGCTTCTGCAGTCCGCAGGCTCTCCTACACAGACTGGTCTCTGAGGGACCCAGTATACAAGATGGCTCTCTCACCTGCTCTGGCGATTAGAGCCCTCCCTGTTGGTCACCTCTCCTCTGACGAATAATTCTTTAAACTGATGAAAAAACTCAAAATAATCTGAGAAGGGCTAGAAACATCTTGGTGGCTGCATGATCAGGACAGAGAGACTCTGGGATGCAGAAGTGAATGAGCAACCATGTTACAATTCACCATCTCTCTTGTGCTATAAAATTTACAAAAGGTTTTATCTTTATGGGCCTGGAGAGAAGAATGGATATCCATCTCATCATCACAACCCTCATCAATGAGCTTTCTAGGAATTATCCCTCTGTCCCTAAGAAGCAGACTAAATTTTGGATACTAGGTATTTGGAAGGTCTAGGCTGAGGTGCCATTCTCCCACTTATCCTGTGAGGGATGTGAGTCCGTGGGCAATTATAAGTATTGTTTAGTGAAGATCAGACCTTGGGCTAGAGTGTACAAACTTCTACTAGTGTATGCTAGCTCTACTTGCACTTAGTCTTGGGTCAGAGAACTATTCTTTCCTGAACTTGGTATTCTAATATTAACAAAGTTTTGAAAGTTTTCTTTTAGATTTTAAAGATGTATCCCATAAGACTCTTGGCTGAATTACATCAGTCTTTGTGTCAAAGAACATAGAACAATAAACTTTACACTTCAATTCTGAAGTTTTCCACTCTGTATTTCTATGTCACTTTCCTTCTGCATCTCTATCTCTTTTCTCTGTTTGTCTCTGTCCTCTTTCTCTCTCGCATTTTCTTTCTCTCTCCCTCTACATAAACACACACACACACATACACATAAACACATGCACACACACACACACACACAGATGCATGCATTACCTGTCTCTGTAGAATCATTTGATAAACAACTATAGGATTGCTTCAGGTGGTGGTTTGGTTTGCTTTTTCTTCTATTTACATTCCCACATTTCTTCATATTTATTAATTTCCTTTTTAAATGCTTCAGTCATCTTCATAAGATTAGATTTAATGTCATTTTCTTTCATTTCAGGTTTTTAGGTTAATCATGGTTTGCTGTAGTAGAATAGCTGATTCCATTGGTGCCATATTGCCCTGGCTTTTGTAGTTTGTCTCCTTATGCTGGCCTTTAGCCATTTGGTTATTCCTAGTGTTAACAGGCCTGGTAGTTCCTGATGGAAATTGTTGTAGAAAATATTTAAATCTCAGCCAGGGGTTTCTACCTGCCATTGATCATTGAGTTTCTGGATGAAAGACACATTCAAGGCATTTATATTTACAATAAGCCTTAAGCAGCACAATATAGGGGCAGCTGTCTAGTCTCCATGCCAATAGAATATACTTTTTTATTGGTAGTATTAAGTTATTACTGACTATTTACTATGTACTATTTGGGCTGCTTTTAACTCCAATGGGGCATACCTTGGGGCCATAGGCTCTTAACCCTTAACCCATGGCAGCTTCTACTTCCTTCTCTTCTGTACCTTCTTCTTTCTCTTCATCCTTCTCTCCCCCAAGCTTTTGCAACCTAAACCCCACCTATGTCTCTTCTGCTCAGCTTCTGGATGTTGGCCTCTTTAACTTGGAGAGAAGGGCTATGTGCAGACTTAAGGCCTTGGGGGCCCACAATTAGTATTACAATAGACAGTAAAAGACAAAACCTCAACAGGAAGTAGGCTTGAAGGTAGAGCAGGTAGTCTCTGATGTCAGCAGGCCTCTGGAATTGCAGATAGAGCTGGTTGTTTCTAGTGTAACAAGGATTCCAGGGATGGAGGCAAAACTAGAAGTCCCTGATGGCTCTAGCCTGCTAGTTGTCCTGGGTGGGAACAGGCCTCCAGGGATGGAGGTAGAACTGGTTGTCCCTGATGGTTGCAGGCCTCTGGTTGTACCAGGCAGCAACAGTACTCCAGGGAAACAGGCTGAGCTGTGGCCAGGGAAATGGAGTGCAGAGGGGACAGGGTGATGCTTGCTGCTATTGCATTATCCCAGCAAACCTTCCAGTCAGGAAACTGGGCATAGGGGTCTCACTTGGTGGTCTCCAGTGACTGCACATGTCTGGGGTTACAAGGTGGAACTGGAATGTGAAGTAGAAAGGGGTTAGGGCAGACCTCTTGACTGCAGAAGTGGATGGCAACATAGAAAGCAGAAATGTGGGGCTTGGGGAACTCACCTAGTTGACTCTGGCAGCAGCAGCAAAATGGAGTAAGGGCAGGGGGATGAAGTGGAGAGCACTGGGAAAGAGATGGGAAATCAGAGATGGGGTCATCTCTAGGACAGTCCAGAGACCTGGGAAATAGGACTACATTAACATTTCCTGGGATACCAGTCTTACTCTTCTTGCAGACTGTTTCCAGGATTCCTAATTGTTCTTTGATGGGAGGATAGTACTCTCTGTCAGTAGTTCCCTTTTACATTTCTACAGGGATTCATTACTCTTCACATGCCTTAGGCATTTTCTTGGAACAAGAAATTTTGAACAAATCCATTTGTTTTACACTTCATCTGAGGCCAAATCTGAACAAGGAAGACCTGCAAATCAAACGACACACTGTGTGATTAAAGCAAAAGACATTACTTCATTTGCCTTGGATTGATACATAGATGCATGGTCTATGGAACTTTATAAGGAAATTTATGAGTTTTATCGAATGAACCTCAGAGGAAAAACATTTTCCAATGAACAATGTTCCAACTGGTAATAAGGAAACATGCTCCACTATGCTCATAGCAGCCTTATTTATAATAGCCAGAAGCTGGAAAGAACCCAGATGTCCCTCAACAGAGGAATGAATACAGAAAATGTGGTACATTTACACAATGGAGTACTACTCAGCTATTAAAAACAATGAATTTATGAAATTCCTAGGCAAATGGATGGACCTGGAGGGTATCATCCTGAGTGAGGTAACCCAACCACAAAAGAAGTCATATGATATGTACTCACTTATAAGTGGATATTAAACCAGAAACTTAGAATACCCAAGTTACAAGTTGCAAAACACATGAAACTCAAGAAAAACAAAGACCAAGTCACTTTGCCCCTTCTTAGAATTGGGAACAAAACACCCATAAAAAGATTCACAGAGACAAACTTTGGAGCTGAGATGAAAGGATGGACCATCTAGAGACTGCCGCACCCGGGGATCCATCCCATAATCAGCCTCCAAACACAAACACCATCGCATATGCCAGCAAGATTTTGCTGAAAGGACCCTGATATGGCTATCTCTTGTGAGGCGATGCCAGTGCCTGGCAAACACAGAAGTGGATGCTCACAGTCAGCTATTGGATGGAACACAGGGCCCCCAATGGAGGAGCTAGAGAAAGTACTCAAGAAGCTAAAGGGGTCTGCAACCCTATTGGTGGAACAACTATATGAACTAACCAGTATCCCCAGAGATTATGTCTCTAGCTACATATGTATCAGAAGATGGCCTAGTTGGCCATCACTGGGAAGAGAGACCCCTTGGTATTGCAAACTTTATATGCCCCAGTACAGGGGAATGCCAGAGCCAAGAAGTGTGATTGGGTGGGTAGGGGAGTCGGGGGGGAGGGTATGGGGGACTTTTGGGATAGCATTTGAAATGTAAATGAAGAAAATACCTAATAATATATCTATATCTATGTAGATATAGATATATATAAAGTCAGCAAGCCAACTAATAAGTGACTATGTAGAACCATGAATACATACTTCTTATTCTAGCCAGTGTTCAGAAAACACCAAAGGCATTCACACAAATATAGGAAGGGTTGGAGAGTGGTTTTTGGCAATCTCTGGGATTAGTGATAATGCTAATTATGCTGCTAAATTTCCCACAGGCTGGGGATTCACTGGAGGTATAATAAGTGTAAGTATGTGATGCTTTTTCAGTAGTCCAAACTATAGGATGCCACACTTCTTCAGCTACAGATGATGCACAGTGGATTACTATGGAAATGAAAGAAAATAACACTACAAAAATATACAAAAGCTATATGTTTACAAACATTGCCATATTTTTATTTTTTCAAAAAGGTTTATTTTATATTATGTTTATTGTTGTATTGCCTACTCTCTGTGCACTGGGACTGGGAATGGAATAGTGAGCAATGTTAAGATAATTCCATTAACAATAACATAGTGTAAGATGAATATGTACAGAAAACATGAATTGTGCAAAAAAAAGACAGTAATAGAAATGTATGAGAAATTTTAGTTTATCTGAGGATGAATTATTTATCTATGGTGGATTTTTTGTCAAACTTTGTTATAAAATGTGATACTTCACTTTCTAAGGTATTCAAAGTATCCCAGAGTTCTGGAATTATATATGTATAAACATTTACAAATGGAGCTTTTGTGCAAATATTTAATGAGCTTTCCAATGCAGGTTTTCACATAAACATCCAAAGCATCAATCATTTTCCTATATTTTTTACTTAAAAAACATCCATGACCTTTGGTCTTACCTAGAGCATAGGATTAGCTTTTAATTTCTGGCAGAAAGTACCTATGAAAACATCAAAATATGGGTTATAATGAACAATTGTTAACTGTCAAAGAGGAAACTCATTTTTCAGTACTTAGAATACAGAGTTCATTGTTCTATTGTAAATATTGACTGTTCCACCTTCTTCTGTAGTACATAAATACTGCAGATGGGCATCACAGATACACATCCAGACTCAGAAGTAGGACATAACCTTTCCTGCTAAGAAAGGTCAGAGAATCGAGTTGTTGAAAGAAAAGAGCAATGGACCTGAACTTTTCCATAGAATCATGGGCACTGTTGTTCACTATCCTGGTGCTGCTCTACCTGTGAGTAATGGCTTGGACTCCTCTCCTTTGTATCTCAGTAATTGGGATGATTTTTAGGCCCCTGTTCCCTGTTGGAAAACATAAGGTATTATCAAATAGAAATTCCTACTGCGAGAGATGATAAAACAACAAAAACAAACAAACAAACAAACAAACAAACAAAAAACCTGCTGTAAACAGAATCATTTATCTCAGGGAGCTTTTCAGCCATACTGTCTGAAATCTTGTTTAGGAGCCAGTGTTCTGAGACTAAAGACCAGGCTTAAATGGTTATTCAGCTATTTCTCTTTGTTGTCTGTCATTAGTCTGTAATTTGTTTGTCACATTAGGATAGCAAGGTTTGTAGAATCTAGAACTCATAATGACTACACCTGAGATGTTAAAGATTACTCTACCTCCAACCTGTTTGCCCAGAGAGAGTTGTCATTGGAGATTATTGTGTTAACAAGTCAGCTAACCAAGTGCCTGTAGCTAATTATTTCAGTACAGAAAACCTTGGAAGAAACAGGACAGAGACATGATGGTTTATGTAGTTTGTTGCCTTATTGTGATATTATTTGGTGCTGTTCAACTATTCTTGGGAAAATGAAAAAAAATATCCTATGAAGTATGTCACCAGTGAGACCTTGGAGAAACAATCGTTTATGGCATTATGACAGTAATTTGTTTTAAATATTACGTCCAGGAGCATGAATGGCTCAAAGGTAACTGCAATATCAAGAGGCCATACCTGAACAAATGGTGACTTTCAAATATATCTTTAAAAAATAGTTTTGTGCACATTACTGTTTTACCTACATATATGATAAATATGAAGGTCAGAATATGGTATTGGATTACCAGGAACTGGAATTATATCCTGTTGTGAGTGTGGGGAACTAAACCTGATACCTCTTAAAGAGCATCAAATGTTCTTAACTGCTGAGCCTTTTTCCATCCCAAAAGCAGCGTGTTGAAAGCTCTGAACAGTTTGCAGGCTGTGAGGCAGGACAGCTCAGAGAGTCTTATGAGGAAGCTTAACCAGTTAACTATCCTCTTCTGCTGAGCAAACTCACTGCTCACGGCTTATATGACATTCATGAGGGATCTTGTGGATCGTGCTTTTCAGGTTACCTATACTGGTTATCTGTGCTTCCTTCCTAAGTCTGTGAGCCCATCAGTAACATTCAAACTCAAGCTTAGAAAGTTGTATTATATACTAACTCTAGGATTAGGAACATCAAATAATAACCTACAAGTTTATAATTCGTTGGAATGTGAAGGGTATTATTACTCTAAGTTTCAATGTTACATTCTGCTCTCTTGTTTCCTCACTGGATAGATTCTAGTAATTTTCAATCTTTGCATCTAAGAATATATATTCACATAAACATAAATTCACACGTATATACTCATATATAATGACTCCATAATATACAAAAGTTAGTATATGTATATATATATATATATATATATGTATCTACATACAGACATATGCATCAATATCTATATGTGTGCATATGAATATGTGTGTTCATGTATGTGCATGTGTAAGTATGCCCATGACCCTGTTTCCTCCTTTGTATTTTAGTTATGGAACTTCTACCCATGGACTTTTTAAGAAGCTAGGAATTCCTGGGCCCAAACCTCTCCCTTTTGTTGGGACAATACATTTCTACAGGAGGGTGAGTAATGTTGAGTTTCCTACTTTGCCTCTAAAACTGTCATTTTCATGGATGTCAAGAAACTCTGTGTCAGTTCACCAGTATAAGTAGCCATTGGGATGAAAATGCTAAAGTTTTCAACTTTTATAATTATTTCTGCCACAGCAACATCATTGCCAGGTTATCTCTGTGGTTTATTGACATGAGTTTGTGACCTCAGGTCTTTGTCAGGTCAACCAAGCACTCTGGATGTTGACACACTAAGGCCTGATGCCAAAACACTGATGTGTAAACTGTGGGAACATTAAAGATGTAGGTTTCTTTTTCATTACAGAAAAGTGCAATTATTGCTAATCAGTATTTAAAGAATCACATGTAAGTCCACTGAGTGGCACCACACCACTTTGAGTTGGAGTTCAGTAACAATATTTTCTCTCCTTGTTGGGTAGCTCTTGCACATGGCTATCAAGAGTCATGTTGTTTCTTTTGAGAAATTTGCATACACTGGTGTCCTCAACTGAACTGTTTAACCCTGTTATTATTTCCAAGACTACAACCAAGGCTTTGCCACCTGTATGAAGATTTGGCTTTATTCTTTTTCAATTCAAAATAGTACTCTGTGTATGGCTCTAAGGAATATGCAAGATTAGATAATTCCCATGAACCTCAGATGTTTAACCCTATCGTGACTTTTCTTTCTTGAAACAGGAGCATATTTATATGAAATCTCTAGTGAAAGTATGATTTGACGAATATGAAATACTTACTTGTAGTGTGTAAAGTATAATATGTATAAATGCATATATATACACATACACATATACATAAATATAGATATACAAACATGTGTACATATATGCATACATACATAATTAATTTACACAGAGCCTTTGTGTATGCTTTCTAAAGATGGACTTCTGAACTATCATTCCTAACAGGAGACCAACATCATTTCCTAAATGCAGACTGCATTCACAGAAATTTTGCTTTTCCAAATGTTTAAGGTTTACTCATTAGATCATAATTCTTCAAAACCAAGGGCTTAAGGTTCTCAGAATTCCATACTTTCTGTCCTCTCTTGAGAAAGGAATAACTTCCCCCATCATTTTTTGGATGACCTCTTTTTTAAATATTCTTGGAAATACACTTGTTGGGTTTTATGTTTTTCTATCAAGTAGTGTCTCCGGTACAAAGGACTAGTCTAAAACATGCTGAGCAGATGATCAACATAGATCCTGTGATCTCCTTACTTAGTTTTGTGTACAAAATATATTGTTTATAGATACATGATATATTATTTATGCTTTGCTGACCCTAATCTGCAGCAATAAGGGTGCCTAAAGGTAGAGTTTGGAGTAAGACCAAGGATGACAAATAAATAAGCAAAATTGCTGGGACTGGAGGTCTTGTTTAATTGATGACTTATTCCATATAATTTTGTTAAGCAACATAGCTTCTTACATACTATTTGCAGGCTTGGGGAATGGCTAAGGTCAGTTGAAAGCCAAGTAAGAAAATGTTGGTAAGGAGAACACAGGATACCTTAGATATTGCTGCCTTAAAACCGATAACCATGGGCCAAGGGAAAGATTTGGACCCCAGAAACTTCAACCTTGACTTCTTAGAGTCCATAGCTTCAGATCCAGACAGGATCTTGTTAAATCTATTCCTGGAAGTAAACATAACTGTTTGTACTTTCTATATAGACTGTTCTGTTTGTACTTTCATTATCTTGTCTGAAAGAACTTTGTATACATATTGATCAAATAGTACCACCCTATGGGACTGTGAAAGGCAGCCTGTTTACTGGTTGAGCTAGGTTTAAACCCCAGAAATCCAGCAGGCGTTCCTGCAAAGAAAGGAAGGTGTTTGCCATGAAAACAGACACTAGGCTCCTGACACAGTGCCTCTGCTCATCATAATTCTGTGGCCATCAGTCGCATAGGGCAATGCCCCAAGCCCCTTCACAGGTAGAGGAAGTTACTACATCAAATAGATTGAACCAGAAAAGAGAATCCTCCCCTCACATAATAATCAAAATACTAAATACACAGAACAAAGAATAATATTAAATAGTGTGTGGGGAAAGTGCAAAGTAACATATAAAGGCAGACCTATCAGAATTATTCCAGACTTCTCAGTAGAGGTGCTAAAAACCAGAAGACTCTGGACATATATTATACTGATCATGAGAGAACAAAAAGGCCAGCACAGGCTACTATACCCAACAAAATTCTCTGTCACCATAAATGGAGAAAACAAGATATTCCAAGACAAAAACAAATTTAAAGAGTATCTTGCTACTAATCCAGCCCTACAGAAGATACTAGAAGGAAAAACGTCAATACATAAAGGGTATCTACATGCAAGAAAACACAAGAAATTAATAATCTTACAATAAACCTCAAAGAAGAGAATCACACACACATAATACCACCTCCAAAAATAAAAATAGCAGGAACTAATAATCCTTGGTCTTTAATATATTTCAACTTCAAAAGACTCAATTCCCCCAATAGAAAGACATGGGTTAAAAGACTGAGTAGTAAACAGGTTTCAGCATTTTGTTGCATACAAGAAATACACCTCACTGACAAAGACAGACACTACTTCAGAATAAAAGGGTGGAAAAAAAAAATTTCCAAGCAAATGGTCCCAAGAAACAAGCTAGAGTCACCATTTTAATATCCAAAGAAATAGACTTTCAACCAAAAGAGATGGAGAAGGAACATGATTCTCATCAAAGGAAAAATCCACCAAGATGAAGTCTCAATTCAGAAAATCTATTCCCCAATGCAAAGGCACCCACATTCATAAAAGAAACTTTACTAAAGCTCAAAACAAACATGGACCTCGTACAATAACAGTGGAACTTCAGTCCCTCATTCCTGCCAATGGACACACCATTGAAATGGAAACTAAATGAAAACACAGTGAAAATCACAGAAGTTATGAAGCAAATGGATTTAACAGATATCTACAGAATATTTCACCCCTAAACAAAAGAATATACCTTCTTCTTAGCACTTCATGGAACATTCTCCATCGTATCAGACACAAAACAAAACGTATCCCCAGATAATGGGAATGCTGCCAATGGTGGAGAGGAGTGGAAGATTGGGCAGCACCATCTCAGAAGCATCTCAGAAGTGAGGGGGCATAGATGAAGAACTCAGGGAGGGATGACATGAAGTGAGCAACATTTGCAATATAAATAAATATAATAATTTAAGAAAAAAGTGAAAATGAGTGAAGAAAACATTTATGTTTCCAAGAATGCCATAGCAGCTTTCCCTGGAGGGAACATGTCATGACAGAGCTAAAATACTTGTTAGCATGTGATATTTCCAGGCCAGAATATGAGCTTTTGCACAGAGACTTTGTATCACTTCATTTATGCAAGCTTGGCATATAATAATTACCAGTAAAGCCTTATTTACTGGGTGAAATTTTGCAAGTGCCTATTTCTAAAATTTTTCCACAGAACTCTGTACCATAAAATAAAGTTATCTTTCTTCCGAAGATCACTGTATTAAAAAAGAGCAGTTAAAATAAAGTACAAATGCATGCTTTTAAAAAAGAAAATGGCCTGGACTACAAAGTGAGTTCCAAGACAGCCAGGGCTACACAGAGAAACCCTGTCTTGAAAA